>NC_143250.1:45360000-45983000 GCF_984573655.1 Nuphar pumila
AAAAAATGTATTATTATGGTTACGTAGGCTTTTAAATAAATCTGAAAATTATCAACCTAAATCTCACCAAAACTTGACAATAAAAGCTGGATATTTTTTTACTATAATTAAGTCCAATATATATATTTTTACTAATCTATTATACGAGAGTGAGTGAGAGAGCACAGGTCTGGTGTGCTCAACCTTTTTTGTTTTTCCTCATACTATTTATTACGTGTCATAAATTGTGACATTTACTGAAAAATACGCTCACATGGTGACCACGAATGAGCCAGCATCTTGGTCCTGCGACGCTTACACTACCAACTTTAGCCACCGCAATAAATTCTTCTGCTACCTTGTCCAACAGAGACAATAGCATGCGGTTCCTTCGACTAGGGCTGGGAGCAGTTCACCGTTCGGCTCAGTTCAGCTCATGTGATGCTCGGCTCAGTTCAGAAATTGAGCTCAGCAGGCCAGTACGAACATGGGCTAGCTCGAGTCGGCTCGGTTCAATAGGCTTATTTTTTTATATTATGCATAATATATATATATATATATATATATATATATATATATATACTTAAAAGCAAAATTTTAAAAAAATGAGTCAGCTCGTGATTGGGTCGTAAAGAGCTTGGGCTTGGCTCACTTGTGATGAGTTCACAAGCCAAGCCTGAGTAGGGGTGCACCCTTAATTAGCTGAGCCCCAACAGCTCAAGCTCAACTCCTTTGGCACTTTTACCGGCCCTCCTACCTTGGATGTACTGAAAACTGCAAGCAAGGGACCAGTTTTGAGTTCTCCTTCAACTTAACTGATCCAGTATTAATGCATACTGATCCGACCCTATTTCATTGGATCTCATTAGAATTCGTGCATGATTTCGAAACTATTGCATAGATTTTGGATTCAATTTTGGATTAAGCTTGATCCAACCCATGTCAACTGTTTTCAACCCCAATGTCCAAGAAAATCCTCCTGCATTTTTTATAGTGAGCATATGAAAAAATCCTAGTCATAGGATACAGAAATCTATAAAAAAAAAAACAGGTTTCTCCAGGTTGGATAACACCCAATTCAATCCTGGAGTTGGGCTACAGGCTCTCAGTCGGTTGGATTCTATATCATTTGGATTCATTCTTTGGAGTCTTAAATGCACTATTTAGTTGGATCTGGTGATGTCAATAGTTCGGATTAGGGTCTGACATTTAGCTGAATCCAAATCCATTCCCTTAGCTTTGGTAGAAGAGATCAACATCCTACTAATAATAGGATTCCAATTCAGTTTCAAGTTTTAATCTGAATCCAAATCCGATAATATATATCCAAATGTGATAACATGTAAAATGCACATCCAAATCTGATTAAGTTAATTGGACCCAGATTCAATATTAGTTATTGCATCTGAATCTGAATTTGACTCAAAATCTGATGAGACAACATCCAATTAAGCTAAATTCGGTAAGGCTTACATCGATTTTGGACCTGCATCTGATTTTTACAACTCAGATCCAAACCCTTCTCTAAATAGATCTCATATTCCCAACAAATAATGGATATTGTTTAGTGGGCACCAGACAGGTTGGCCTCCCTCCAAAGAAGATCAAGTCAGGGCCACCCCCAGAGGTTGTTAATTCTGAAAATGAGCGAGTAACGACATCCATCAAAATGGCATGGATGTAGTGTAGGGATGTAAACGGTTCCAATTCATATTTGATGTAGCCAATACCAAATCGGACTAATCGGATATTGGTTAATCGGACTCAGATTCTGATAGAAAAAAGCTAATACTAAATATAAAAAAAATACATGTAATCTGATTTGAATATGGGTCGAATTCAGTTATGAAATCCTAAAACCTTAATACTAGATCTGACTAATCTGATGTTGGTTAAACGGATTCAAATTTGGATGGTGAAAAGCTCATACCATACCCATTTTGTTGCACCTAATTGGACTCCAACATCTATCATTTCAGGATATTTTACAATTTGGTAATAAAAAAACAAAAATCATATCTGCATCCTATTATCGGGCATGGTTTTAGCTCACCAAATCCCACTAAACCAACTTGGAGATAAAATTCATGCCCTTCATTTAAAGCAACAACATTTACGGTTTGGATTACGTTCACGGTTCGGATGAGCGACTCTGAACTGAATCGGACAATTTTTAACGAATGGATGACATGTGGTGTGGCACAAAAATACTAAAATAATATAAAAAATAAAATATTTTCAGAAAATAAGCCGAATCAGCTTGATTTCGTATCGATTTCTGGCCGATACGTTACGAATCAACCGATACCGACAACATCGGTCTGACGGACCTGATCCGCGGTCGGCCAATTCAAAGTTGTGGACCAAATTCCAAAGGGCCTTCATTAATGCAGCACCATCCGTCCGTAGGGCACCCCATCATGATCCCGCTTAGAGTTGTAGGGTAGGCCTCATAATTTGGGAAACTAGAGACTCTGGGGTCCACATCATGTGATGTGTGATGTGGACAGCCTTGGCTTCGATGCAATGTTGTGAGTATCGGAATCGGACCTGTATCGTTTGGACAATGATTCAGATGTATTAGCCGATACCAATATTCAAGTGTGTCGTTTTGAATAGGCTAAAAAATAATTTAAAAATATTATATAGCAATCAGAATAAGTGTTAAAACTATTAAAATAGTAATAAAATTTATTTTTTTATATTTATTAAAAATCAAGTTATTTTCTTATCGATTTTCTAACGATACCCATATACCGATATTAACAACATTGGTCCCAAGTCTCAACTTTCTTCAAGTACGTTGCTCTCGTTTACTTAGTTTGGTTGCTTGCAAATCGGATCGACCATCTCTTATGTCATCTTTATCTTCGTACCCCTCTCTAGCGTTTCATTCATGCAAGTTGTTTTGATCAGAGAAAGTCTTAGGAAAAGTGATCCTTTTAAATGAGATACTCTTTTTAGCTGAAACATTTTTTTTTATAGAAAACATTTTCCATGAAAAGAGTGTGGAAGAATATTTCTTACCAAAAGAAAATTTATTTTTACACTCTCCACCACCATCCACCTCTCTCTCTCATTTCAGCACCACCCACCACCCTCCTCGTCCTTTCATTTTTTTACTCTGTTTTTCTCATACTATACAAACAGGCGAAAAACTTTCTTTTCGAAAACTTCTCATTTTCCTATAAGAGTTTTTCTCTCTTCCAAACGTTCCCTCAGTGAACATCAATATTTGAATTCAAATCCAACTTGTGTGCAAGGTTTTTGGGCAATTCAAATCAAATGTTGACAAAAAAATAAAAAAATAAAATTTAAAATGTATATTAAATAATATTTTTATTGATAAAATACTTTCTAAGGGTCACTTTTTACAAAACTAACTGACCAGGTGAATCCATCCATAAGGTCAGATTTGATCAAAAGGCAAAATTTAGAAGGGGTATGAAGATGGGGATGACATAGGCCATCAGATCAGATCAGATCAGGTGAGTGGTCGATTACCGTTCATCCATGTGATAAAACGGCATCCAATCACCTTAGTTGGATTGTTTATGTTTCAGGTTTTTTTCTTTTTTCTTTTCTGGAAGTCCTTTATGATTTAGATCAACGGCATTACAGCATCTCGAATGAATGGATATGGATGAGAACAAAGGAGAAATGAATGGAGGTTGGATCCTGTTCATTGAATATCCTGACCTGATTTGCTCTCTCGTTTGGCCGCTGTCTTCAAATGGCTTTTTATGAAAAAGTGTGATCACATTGAGTCATCATCATCGTCGAGTCTTGTCTCGTTGGTGTGGTTCCTATTTGCTGTTGAGAGATTACGATGGAACTCATCAACGGGCCTGGTTTACACAGACCCGACCCGAACCAAACACTATAGGATCTGGGTACGGTGATAAATAAGAAGTCCCGGGTCTAGACCCGAAGGTCCAATTAATACATAGACCCGGGTATAGTTTGTGAAATTTTAGACCAGATCCAGACCCCACCTGAGTTCCAATTAAGACCCACAAATTTTAAATGTAAAAATGATAAAAAATATGATTTTGCCTGGTGTAGTCCGGGTTTGGTTTATGTAGATCTTATCGGGTCTGGGTATGGTTTTTTTTATAGTAGACCCGATTAAACCTAGGTCCAGATCTGATACCATACCCGAACCAAATCCGACCGATTGACACCCCTAATTATTACCCACAAAACATAGATTACAGTAGCCTTTGAGCATGAGATTAGAAAATATAACAAATTTTGTTCAATTGATTTTTTTTTACAGTTTTAATCTTTTATCACCTGAAAAATAAGGCCCATACTTTTTCAAATTGCCACTTGAAAAATCAGGTGTCAATTTAAGTTACCACCTACAAAAATCAGACACCATGTAAGTTGCTTTGAAAATCAAGACAACAAAAGAGCAAAAACTGTCATATTTTCTAAGTAAATTGACCATGTTTGTCATATTTTATACCCCACTATGGGGTTGTGCCAAAAATTAATTCCATCTAAGTTATTATTCATTATTATTATTATTTTTATCTAGGCCAAGGGAAAACTCCTCCATCACTCGCCGAACTTTTGGCAGACCTTCGATTGGTAAAACCCTAGCAGGCTTCTTAACACATGAGCCATGTCCACATCTTCCTACCCCCATTGAAAGTGGGTTTTCTTTAAAAGAAATGCATTAATCAGGGGAAGGTAGGACCAAGAACCCACATTAGGGCATGTTTAAAATCACGGGGACCGGGTGCTGTCCTGCATTTGATATGCGGAAACCAACAGGTCCGAAGGGGTCCTGTTGCTTCGTTCTAGATCAGAAAATAAACGATCGGGTCCTTTAGACCTGATTTTTTTCAGACGTGTGAGTTTGTCTCCCATTTCATCTAGTGAAGGTTTTCGATATTATGTTTGTTTTTTGAATGGATATTCCAAGCATGCATAGGTGTTTATGATAACTCACTTAGAAATCTTGCATGATAAATATAATGTCCTAGAAGAGCTCTAACCAATGTTGTAAGAATCAAATCAAATCTGCCTTGAAACTATACAATTATGGATGTTAGTGTCTAAGGTACACTACGATGTCCTATGACCAGTACTAATGGGTTTAAATACTCTAACGCCCTAAAATTTTAACTCAAAAATATATGAATAAATTTTTTTATGCAAGATCTTATCAATGGCATTGCTTCAACTGAACTAAGCATTAGGGAGTCCACTTATGTGCAAGCGTTAGTATATATTAGTCAACTTAGAGTTAATTTCGAAAAAGAGACAACCAAGGACAAAAACCATTTATCAAAGAAAACAAAAATACAACGAAAACATTTATTTTGGTTTTGGTTAGAATTTTGGACAGGTTACAGGTATTTAAACACAACATGAGACTGAATCCAATTCTCGTATTGAACTTGGGTGCATGTTCAACTCGCAATTTAGTTTCAACTTAGGAATCTGAATCCAAAACATAAAAGATGCAATACAATTCATGAAACAATTTAAAACTATTCATTAATTAACTGAATTATTTTTAAATAATTGTCATACAAATTAATGAGTCTTTCAACTTAAAACTAATAACAGATCTCCATATATGATTCTTAGCACCACCTGCAGCATCCCACTATCGCTTCAACTTATTCATTCATTACTTGAATATTTGTAATGTAGGAGTCAGACTCATTAAGTCTCAGTAGAAACACAATAATAATGCATGTATGCACAAAACAAAGCATACATGAGAACATACATTATGTAGAAAATATGCAATGCATGCATCAGTTGGATAAGTATAACAATCAAATCCATGCAAAATATTTTAAAACATGAACATATCCATAATTGAACTTTTGTGTTATTAAGACATGTTTTCAATGCAAGTTTTCATAGGATAAATATGTTCAAGTATAAGACTTTTGTTTCTCTCTTGTATGTAATGTGGTTTGTGGGCACTTACAGGGCAGATGGAGAGCCTACTCGAGGGTTTATTATGCTATGTAGTTTAATGACCTGATGCCTCATAAAATCAATCCCACTATGGGCAGTCCATGATTGAGAGAAATCCCACCAGTGCCAGCATAAAAATAAGATGCATATTAAGCTTTTGCAAAAGACATGAACCTACCATCTATGATACATTGGTAGTCCAACCCCCCAACTCCGAGGATTGGGGACCAAGCAGGGGCGTAGCTAGGATTCATGTGAGGGGGGGGGGGGGCAAACAGGGGTGTAGCAAAAAAAAATGTATTTGTGCGATAGTCGGGGGTTTGGGGGCAGCGCCCCAAAAAAAAATTTTTTTTAGATAAAATAAAAAATGGCTACAATTATTAATAAAAATTTATTTCATATGGACAAATCAAACTATTTGCTACAGTCAGGGCTGGGCTAGGACTGGGATGGCCTACAAAAATGGATAAAAATCTATTTCATATGGAATCAGGGCTGGGCTTTAAATTTTTTTTTTTTTTTGAACTGTTTCGGGAGGTAGGACTGGGCTACAGCCCAGTCCTGCCCCCCCTAGCTACGCCCCTGGGACCAAGTGAGACGCTTTACTCTCAAAACACATAGTTGTCCAATGGAGTTTTGTACCATCTACTCTCCAAGACAAGCATCAAAATATCCATTCATAGTAGTTATATATTTGTATTAGCTCATTCATATTGATAATCCATTAAGTATATCCTGGTACCTTTGAACTAGTCAAACATCTTGCCTGTGACGGCGATAACCAGATATTATGTGTGATGTATATTCTTTTTTTTATAACTTGATACACTTTTAGCACCCCATAGATTTTCATCAACCGCTTAATTGTTCATGCAATCACATGTGCATGCTTTTCATGCCTTACAACACAATATCATCACATGCCACACACATTCGTATATTCATGTCCCCAGATTAATTCTTTTAAACCACAAGCTCATTCATGAGCATATCATCATGTTGTACATTAACATATCATGTTTCATATTATAGCATTATGACAAAAATTTACAAATAGCATTCAAAATATGTTCACAAGTGATGGCATGATTTTTCAACCTTGTTAGGCCCACATACTTTACATCAAGAAGTCATGTGCTCATATGGTTCACCTTTGGAACCAAGCTATGTTCATCGGGTTCACTTTTGAAACCATGACATACATTCAACCAAAATTCTCCAATTCGGGATTGTTTGGACCAAATTTCTCAGTCATTAAAAATTTTGACATAAATCTTACAAAATATTTTTGGCTCTGAGATTTTTACTACAAATTTATACACATGTTATCTATATACAAGAAAAACTGAGGCTTAAACTCATTTTGGATCAAGAATTAAAAATTATGCAAATACAAACTATTTTCTGTTCACATAATAGTCTTGATCAAATTAGTATTTCAAATGTAAAATCAGCCAAAACTCATATAAAATGAATTAAATGATAGGATTTTTACAGTGGGTGGCTTGATATATCTGACACAAGTCCCCAAAAATCTAGACTTAAATTCATTTTTAGAAGAGAATAAAAAATCATGTAATACAGGCTATTTTTTCTTTGACACTATGTTCTCAAAATTACAAGTTCTTGATCAAATTTTTGGAATTTTTAATTTTCAAACTATGACAAATCAGCCTCCAAGATTTTTATAGTATGTTTTTACATATACGAAGTAACACACATAAAAATTTTAACCATAAATCCCTGATATTCTGGGAGATATGATTTTTACAAATTTTTTGTCTCCATATAATCTCTGTTAGGACATGATTCTTGTGTCAATTTGGAGAGGGCACATCTTCCAAACTATGACTCATCTGAGTCTAAGATTTGAAGTGGGATTGCTTCCATATATATTAAACATCTCCACAATTCTACAAGATTTATGAGTTCATAGTTTGAGAGAACCGAATTTATTTTCATAACTGGTTGGATCAAAATATACAGAACAATATGCAGTTTTTAAGAAACAAACAGTAACTTCATGATTTTCATAAAGAAAACACATCCAATTAATTGTATCCATCAAAAACACATCATATTCATGCATTAAGCATGTTTTAAATACAAAAATATAGCACACATAATGAATCTACATCTGAAATTAAACACAATCCCATAGAGAATACGTTTTTCTCAAAAACGATTTTCTAAAAGGATTTTGGTTTGTTAAAAGCTTCATGCTAAAAAACATATTAGTACCTAGGTGAATCTAGGTTGCATGCTGATACACATCTGGGGATCATCTCACATCATGTTTATGTATCTATCTTCATGCACGCATGCAAGATTATGATGTACCTACCTCGAATTCAGAAAATCTATCGAAAAGCTCTCTCATAATGTATCTACCAACCAAATCCTTCTACGTATGCCACACCAACATGCAGCTACACCAGCCCTTTCTTTTTAGAGAGAGAGGGGTATGAAGGAGGAAGAAGGAAGAGGGAGATAGAGATAGAGATAGAGATAGGAAAATAAAATAAAATATAGAACTAAGAGGGGCGTGTGAGATTAGGGAGGAAGCTCCTTGTTTATGGTTCTATCATGGGGTTTCCTAATTTCATAAGGAAACTCCTCCTAAATACTATCCAATTTGAATTTCATTTTATTTTAATGTACATTTAAAATTTTTAGCTAATTAGGATTCCAAAATAAAACTCATTAGCTAATTAATAAAATAGGAAACAAATTAGCTTGTTTGACTTTTTAGCTTAAGTAAAAGATTTTGGGCAAGTAAGAGGGGCCCACATTGGAAAGCATCCCACCCTATGGGTCCAACTTACCAATTTAAATTCAGATGAAACTCTAAATCCAATTAAGTTTCAAATTAAATTCGTATTGAAATTCACTCTAAATTCAGATTTAAATTCAAATTGGAATTCAAAACCAAATTGAAATTATATGAATGGGATAATAAACTTTTGAATGGGCCCCAACATTTTTTCCAAAGCATTCACAGCTTTTGTTTGTGTACGAGCCATCTATTCATTGTAACTTAAATGCTCTTCATCGTGAGCATGAGCAACGATATATGCAAACCAACTAAGTGGTTTGATCTTTGATGGCATTCTTCACTACAGATGAGCGATATAACACTAGACTTTGAAGGACCAGTAGAGGCATTAGATTTTGAGGGACCCGTACGAGCACTAAATTTTGAAGAACTAGTACAGAGCACTGAATTTAATGGACTAGTACGAACACTAGATTTTGAAGGACCAATACGAGCACTAGATTTTGAAGGAACAGTACGAGCATTGAATTTTGAAGGAACAGTACGAGCACTGAATTTTGAAGGACTAGCACAGGCACTGGATTTTGAAGGACCAACACGAGCACTGAATTTTAAAGGACAAACACGAGCACTGGATTTTGAAGGACCAGTACGAGCACTAGATTTTGAAAGACCAGTACGAGCACTGGATTTTGAAAGACCAGCACGAGCAATGGATTTTGAAGGACCAACACTGGATTTTGAAGGACCAGTATGAGCACTAGATTTTGAAGGACCAGCACGAGCACTGGATTTTAAAGGGCCAGTGCAAGCACTGGATTTTGAAGAACAAACACGAGCACTGGATTTTGAAGGACCAGTACAAGAACTGGTTTTTAAAGGACCAACACGAGCACTAGGTTTTGAATGACCATTACATGCACTGGATTTTGAAGGACCAGTATAAGCACTGGATTTTGATGGACCAGCACAAGCACTGGATTTTAAAAAATCAGTACCAACACTAGATTTTGAAGGACCAACACAAGGATTGAATTTTGAAGGACTAGTGCAAGCACTAGATTTTCAAGGACCAGCACGAGCACTAGATTTTGAAGGACCAGTACAAGCACTGGATTTTGAAAGACCAATACGAGCATTGAATTTTGAAGGACCAGCACGAGCATTGGATTTTGAAGAACCAACACAAGCATTGGATTTTAAAGGACTAGTACATGCATTGGATTTTGAAGGACCAATATAAGCACTGGATTTTGATGGACCAGCACGAGCACTAGATTTTGAAGCACCAACACAAGCACTAGATTTTGAAGGACCAGTAAAATCACTGGATTTTGAAGGACCAATACGGGTGCTGGATTTTAAACGACCAGTACGAGCACTGAATTTTGAAAGACCAGCACAATCACTAAATTTTCAAAGAGCAACACTAGCACTCAATTTTGAAGGACCAGTACGAGCATTGGATTTTGAAGGACCAACACGAGCATTGGATTTTGAAGGACCAGTATGAGCACTAGATTTTGAAGGACCAGTACGAGTACTTGATTTTAAAGGACCAGCATGAGCACTGAATTTTGAAGCACAAGCACTGGATTTTGAAGGATCAATATGAGCACTGAATTTTGAAGGGCCAGCACGAGCACTGGATTTTGAAGGACCAGTACGAGCATTGTATTTTAAAGGACCAGTACGAGCACTAGATTTTGAAGGACCAGTATAAGCACTAGATTTTGAAGGACCAGTACGAGCACTGGATTTTAAAGGACTAGTATGAGGACTGAATTTTAGAGGACCAGCACGAGCACTAGATTTTGAAGGACCAGCATGAGCACTGAATTTTGAAGGACCAACATAAGCATTGGATTTTGAAGGACCAATACGAGCATTGGATTTTGAAGGACCAGTATGAGCACTAAATTTTGATGGACCAGCACGAGCAATAGATTTTAAAGGACAAGCACGATCACTGAATTTTGAGGGACCAACACGAGCAACGGATTTTGAAGGACCAGCATGAGCACTGGATTTTAAAGGACCAACACGAGCACTAGATTTTAAAGGACCAGTATGAGCACTGGATTTTGAAGGACCAACATGAGCACTGGATTTTGAAGGACCAACACGAGCACTGGATTTTGAAGGACCAACACGAGCACTGGATTTTGAAGTACCATTACGAGCACTGGATTTTGAAGGGCCAGTGCGAGCACTGGATTTTGAAGGACCAATACGAGCATTGGATTTTGAAGGACCAACATGAGCACTAGATTTTGAAGGACCAGCACTGGATTTTGAAGGACTAGCGCAATCACTAGATTTTAATGAACCAGCACGAGCAATGGATTTTGAAGGACCATTACGAGCACTAGATTTTGAATGACCAACACGAGCACTAAATTTTAAAGGACTAGTACGAGTACTAAATTTTGAAGGACCAGCATGAGCACTCGATTTTGAAGAACCATCACGATCATTGGATTTTGAAGGATCAACACTGGATTTTAAAGGATCAACACAAGCACTAGATTTTAAAGAACCAGTACGAGCACTGGATTTTAAAGGACCAGTATGAGCAATGAATTTTAAAGGACCAGTACAATAACTGGATTTTAAAGGACCAACACGAGCACTAGATTTTGAAGTACCAGCATGCGCACTAGATTTTGCAGGACCAACACGAGCACTAGATTTTGAAGGACCAACACGAGAACTAGATTTTGAAGGACCAACACGAGCACTGGATTTTAAAGGACCAGTACGAGCATGGGATTTTGAAGAACCAACACGAGCACTGGATTTTGAAGGACTACTACAAGCACTGAATTTTGAAGGGCCAGTAAGAGCATTGGATTTTGAAGGACCAGTATGAGTATTGAATTTTGAAGGACCGGTACAAGCACTGGATTTTGAAGGACCAATATGAACACTAGATTTTATGAAAATGACCGGTTTTGATGAAGATAATCAACTCGAGGGTTGAATTTGAAAAGGACCGATAGAGAGGTTCAATATGAGGGTTGAATTGGAAAAAGACCATTTTTAATAAAGAGGATCAATCTGAGGATTGATTTGAAAAGAACTAGTAGAATTGGTTTTTGAAAAAGAAGTTCAACGCGAGGGTTGAATTTGAAAAAGACCGATAGAGAGGTTCAACGTAAGGGTTGAAATGGAAAAGGACCGGTGAAAACCCGTTTTTGAAATAAAGGACAACCCGAGGGTTGTTTTTGAAAAGACCAGTACTTTGGAAACGCTTGGTGATCATGACGGGGATTTTGTAAAATTTTTAAAAAAGGTTCATGATTTTGGACAAACCCCTATAGGTAGCCCTATCGCTCCTACGAATGATCTCAGGATTGTCCCTTATCCTGAATGGGGAAGAAGAGAAATTAATCATGATATCTTGAAAATTGATGTTGATGAATCTTTCGATCATGCCATATACATAAGTTGTTCGGGGCAAAAACAAGATTTCGTAATAAATGATGCATGAGTGTAGCAAAGAAAATGGATGTTGGCCACCATGAATATGAAGAAAAAAGATACTTTATTGATGAAGTGTTAACAAATGACTGGAGACTGAAGTGACAAACTAAGGAGAACATAAAAAGAAACTAGGACTAAAATGATAAAAGAACAAGAAAACATTGGCATTGCAACTTTTAATTTGTCCCCTTGACAAAAATAGCTCATTTGCACTGGTCTTTCTAAATCAGGAGACGTTTGGCTGACTCTCCTCCTCATTTTCTACAAGTAGATTCTTATTGATGCAATCCTGAACAATATTCTTTAAAACAAAGCAATTCTTGGTATCATGCCCCATCGCTCGATAGAATTTACAGAATTGATCCTTTCATTTCCCCAAAGTAACAGGAGGATCGACAATCTTTGAAAGTTTGATTATCCCTTTAGACAACATGTATTCAAGAACCTTTTCAAGAGGTTGATCTAAAGGAGTAAACTTGCGGTCATAATCCCAACTGTCACGCTTTCGCCTTTCCTGAGTATTTGTTTTCTGATGGGGGCTGGACTGGGGAGGCTTATCGCTCTACTTGAAGGTGTTGCCCCTTTTGCCTTCATTATTGTTTTTATCGGGCTTAGAACCTTCTGAATAGTTGCTGTTAGAATTCTTACCACCCTTATTGTGATTGCCATTATTATTTTCGGTGGTGTTTATTGAGAAGGTGACAAGTGCCTTCTTCTTGGTGTCTTGACTGGTCTTTGAGAGCGTGATGCCCTCATACACACCATTCTTCATTCCCATTTTGAGTCATTCTGCTCAATCTGTTAATTCAATAAAAGTTCTTGATGGGGAAGTGGAGATACGACTTCTTAGAGGTTGAGCAAAATTGTTCAAGATTTGGAGTGCATGCACTTCTAAAATGGGATTCCTCATTTTGTTGCAGGTGCTTCTCCACCTATAGATAAAATCTCTGGCCTTTTCATTGTCCTTCTGCTTGAGATTGCAAAGATGGTTGATGGTTGGTAAGGCTTCAATGTTGAACAGGAACCGCTCAATGAATATGTTAACCACCTTATCGAACTCTCGCAGCTCAATCGGGTTGATATGCTCTGCATACCATTTTGTTGTTTTGTCTTCTAGGCTGCATAGAAAACATCTGAACAAGGTCATGTTGTCCTTTCTAAATTTATTGAATTTCGCAAAGAACATGACCAAATGAGCCTTGGGATTGCCAGTCCCATCAAATTTGATGAATTTTCAAGAAAGATCTTTCAGACTATCATCCCCTTCGAGGCCATCATAGAAATCCACATTGGTGTATACTTTCTTGCCCTTATCTTGGGCCTGCAGATATTTGACCATGTGGGTCATCTCCTTAAGTTGCAACTGGATCGGGTCTTTAGTTGCTGAAGGCCGAATCTCTGGTTGATTAACAAATTCAGGCTCTTGAATCTGAATATACCTTTTAAATAGTGGAGGAGTTTGTAGAAACGCCTCTTGCTCTTCTTCAAAGACTTCTTCCACTGAATTTGTCCCTTCTGAAGCGCTATCGTGTTGGATCTTTTTCTTGGTGATTTTGATATGTTTCTTCACCGATTTGCCCTTGATTTTCTTCTTGGAGGGCACCTTCCTTGAACTTGCCTCGGCTTGTTCTGACAATATTTTTGTCATTATCTTCTAAAACAGTGTGTACATGGCAAAATCAATGTCATCCCTGCCTTGTTGGCCCTATCCTTTTGATGAACTTGGGGAACTCATTCTCTCTTCTATTGTGATTCTACTGAACTGCAGTGGAACTGTCTTTTTTTTAGACTTCGTCTGAACCATATTATAATGCCAAAGCTTTGTGTAGAACAAAGGGGATGGTTAGGCTGATAGAAAAAATTTAGAGAAAAGATTTTGATGAGAGGGAAGACAATGATTAAGAATCATGTTGACAATTTAGAAAGGATATCCCATTACGAGGGATTGGGTCATCACAAAAATTATGGCAATTGCATTGCTACTTTCAGGAATGAAGTAAACAACTAAAATGAGCCTTGTAACCCAGGCAGGGTCGTCAACTGTGATAAAAACATAAAGAATAAATAATTTTATTGATGAAAATAAAGTCATAGACAAAAAGAGGGTAGGCAGACAATCTTCCACCACTCTAGATAGTCAGAAGACACATTAGGCCCAGGAAAGATAGGAAGAATAATAAAAGGGCTCCCTTTATTGAAGATGAAATATGGCAGGGTCGAGACTTGATTGAAGAATCGAGATCCAGGATAACAAGAGAAAAAGATACGCTTGGGTTTTTGAAAATAAAGGGAGGATTTAGAAATGATGCCCAGGGTTTTAAGAAAATTTATTCTAAAAATGTAAGAAGCAAATAATAAGGATCGAATTCAAATCACAACAAAGCTACAAAAAAAAAAGATATGCATACAACACTCCCTAAAGGCTGACTCTATTATGTAATTTTTTTGAAAATGCTTATAGGACCCTACCCTAACTCTAAGGGTTCAGATCATCTATATTCAATCATGCTATGCCTATATACTCGAGTTGAGGCTCAATGTATGTGGCATAAAATATCTGCAGAATTCTAAGGGTATGGATCATTGACATCCTTAAGCTCCTACTGATATACTTTAGATTATGGCCCTCGGTACGTGATAGGGGGGCTATTAGCCCAAATAAGTGTCCCAGTTGTGAGGCTTTGTCCCAAACTATGGTTCAGGGAGAAATCCCAGCAACGTGGTAGCCAGGACAACATAGATAGGAGATGTTTTAGAAATATGAGTCAAGCATGCAAGAAATCAGAGGGCTCTAATGCATTTTGACCTAAGATAGAGCTTTAAATAATAAGAGAGCATGCACTTGCATACAAGGTTTGCATTCAAGCCTAGATTGAGGAGGGTTATATTTGACCTAGGTCTAAGTGAGCATGAATAAACTTTCTCAATCAGTCCTACTAAACCACACCTAAGCCTACATGCACCATGTCAGTTGAGTTAGATTCTAGGCTCCTAGGTTCACAAATAAAGGCTGACATTGTAGAATAATAATTTAGACAATTAAACAAGGCAAGGCATAAATTCAATCAATTTGAAGACAGGTCCAATCACGGTCGCCAAACTTGTTAACATGCAAAATTTAACTTTTGAAAATCAATTGACCTTTTGAAAAACATTTTGAATACTCGCCACAATTTTTGAAAATATGAGAAAAATTGTGAGAAGGGACTCGCCTGTCAGTATGAGGTTCAATCATTCATGGCACCTTAACCAGGGGTAATCAAACCAAGGATTAAACAATATACCTTGTTTTATTTAACTATCTAAGAAATTATTATAAGTCCTAGGATAAAGAGAGAATCAAACACTCATGACATGATTTAGAAAATAAGTTCATGGAAAACATGATGCATGCCTGGAATTACTTTGAAAATGCTTTGAAAGGAGATATTTTGAGAAAATCAATTTTTGAAGAAAGAAAGTCCAGATGATTGGAAGTGTAGCCCTATGATGCCTCCTTATTCTAAGTGATGTATGAATGTAATTTATCAAAATTCTATTTGGAAAAAGATTTTAGAAAATCATTGAGAAATCCCCTTTGTTTCAAAAATTTATTTTGTGCAAAATGAGAAAGGTTTTTTTTTTTGTACCTTATAAAATTCAAACAAGATAAATTCGCCACATATACTTGACTATGGCTATGAATATATATTGAATATACCCCATTGAATCCTAATAGGAGAGTTTTGAAATATGGAAAATCGTTGGAAATATGCATTGATTTCTGAAGATGACCTAAGAGTGTAGGCCGTTTATAACTTAAAAGAAATTAATAAATCTAAGTTTCATTCGTATTCTGACTATGTACACAAATACAAACTCCACTAAGTTTATTGACTTCTTAGAAGAAGGTGAACGTGCCAATCGTGTTTCACAATTGTAGAATTGAAAATATGCATATGCATGACAAACGATAGCAGTTAATAATAATAAGTAAACTATATGCTTATGCAATCTATCTATGCAGAAAAGAAAATTTCCACTATTTTTGATATTTGATTACAATTTATGATGACACTTTTATTGTTGGAATTTTTAGAAAAATATTTTCAATAAAAGCAAGTAAAAATCGTCCATCAAAATGTAAAAACCGACTTTCACTGTTGTAGTGAGTTGGGTCGATCCACAGGGAACATGACTACTTCAATATCCATAATACAATTACACTTTATTAATAATCAAATATAATGTTATTGTACATTACACGACATAGATGAATTCATGACACTAAAAAATAAATAATTAAAAATGAAATAATAATTAGAAACTCTACAAAACTACAAGAGCATTTGGCAACATCAATTGATATTCTTCTACGAGCTATGCCTTATATACTAATCTTTGATTTGAAGATCGTGCAAACCCTACAGCCACTACAAAAAAACAAATGTTAGAACCTTAACCAAATAAAATAAACAAGGCAACAACTAACTATTGCAAGTAGCAATTAAAGACTTAAATAGCTATGCTAACTACTATGCACGGATGAAGACCTTAACACAATTTCTAAGTTGACATATGCTGTTGCTAAAATAAATGAAGTGCACACTAGAAATCGTTAACAACAAGTTAACACCTAATGCTAATATGAATTAATTCTAACGTTGCTAAGCAAAAAACAAAATGCATACACTCAGACCTTCTAAACTATCACACGTCCCTAAGGGGATCGACACAAGCTGGGTGTCGGTCAAGAATGAATAACATGTGGCTGATGCGGGTCCCTCCAAGAAAACAAATTAAAATTACAAGTAAAACTAAAACACTAATTAAAATAAAAAGAAATAAGATAGGCAAATCCCACTAACTAAACTAATTAAATTCAATATCCAGAATACACCCTAAAATTAATGGCATGTTAACTAATTAATGTGGGGCCTACTCAATTGACGTCTAAAGGAGGGAGAAGAGATTGGAGATAGGAAAGAGAAATGAAAATATGGAAGAGAGAGAGAGAGGATCGACACTTAAAAGGAGAGGCCCCACACATTTTTGTAATCCAAATCAACCTAATTAATTTAAATAAAATCTAATTCACATAAATGGTTAGCTACAATTTAGGAAAAGCAATAATTAATTAAAAGATACTTTTTGAAATAACAACCTTGACACCCTACGAATTAGGTAACCGCTGACTCACGAATTTCAACCTTTCTAATTCAGTCCAAAGTTACCATATTTTGCCTAAGGTAAATCTAGATTAGTTGCTTAGATGGCAGTTACAAAGAAAAGTCCATAAAATGTGCCCCTACAATTAAGGCTTTTGAAATTCAAAATCACCTAAAAATAACAACTAATCAACTCACGATTTTTATTTTCTATATTAAGGCTAAGGTGAATCTAATCTAGCTAAATTTATTCTAAATTAATTAATTACCTACTTAAAAGTCAATGCTGAAAATCTTCATTCCCTAAAAATAAGGCTATTAAAAAGGTGAGCAAAAAATTTTGAAATCCTTTGAAAAACGCAACGCACACCCACGATTTAGGCAACTTTTTTTTTTTCAAACTCTTGACTACCTAAGACTAACCTTAATCAGCACACTTCAAGGACGGCGACCTCCTTGAAGGCTGACTACACAAAAAAAATGGCTTTTGAAATTTAACCTAATTGACCCTTGCTAAAATTTACTCACTAAATGCAGCTGACAAAAATGTCCATGGTCAAAGGGTCAATGCCTAAAAGCTCTTTCACACATTTGGACAAGACTTAATTTAGATTGAACAGCCCAGAATTCATGGCTGGCTGCCAAAAATTCTATAGTGCACGCTGGAATTTTTAAAATTTGATTTTATCAATCTTAAGAAAAACAAAACCGTGCAACCTTCAATCAAACGCAATCTTGTTTAGCCACTTGATGTGAATTCAAACTCAAGCATTGAAATATCTTCCATGGCATTTTAAACTCAGATCTGTAATGAGTTTATAGAACTTTGACAAAAAAAATGATGATAGAAAACATTACACGTTTTTTGTTTTTGAACCTAAACTACGAAGGCTTACCTTTCGGAAGCCGGATGAATAGAGGTACAAGAAGAGCGGACCATGGCTTCCGGATCACTCCAAGGACGTCCTTTAATGACTGCTTCAATGTCTGCAAAATTTTAGCAAGGCTCACGGTAGATGGGTGTAAACACCCCAAATTTTTCAAAATTTTGTAAATACCCCCTTTTTGCCCTTTGCTCCCATTTTCTGGGTAATTGAGTCACTTGTAAATCTAAATTCCATTTTATTTGTCAAGTTTTTATTGAAATTAAATCCATTCTATATATCTGACTCAATTTCGGATCCGGATCCAGATAAAAGATCCAAATCGAGGCTTCGTTATCTAATTTTTTTTATCAAATTCTCAAAATTTCCAAAATAACTTTTTAAAAAGCTCAGACAGTTCGTCCAATATCCGTTTGGATCCATCGCATTATATTCCTCGATTCGAGGTTTAAGACTCGAATATTTTTTTTTAAAACTTGGGTCCAAACCCATTTTCTGAAGAAATTTCCCCAAAATAGCCTTGAATTCTCAAAAAAACCCTTCTTTTGTAAATATTTCTCAAAAATTATAAAATGATTTCTAAATCCCTTATTTCTCCTTAGTTTCATAGTTTTATTTCAAAAAATACGAAAAAAATAGAAAATACAAAAAGGGAAAAAATATATATAATAAAAAAGAAACAAAAATCGGTTTTTAAAAACCTCTTTTTGAAAAAAAAACAATCTTTTAACTAAAACCATTCTTTTGCAAAAAAAAACTTTTGAAAAAGACCATTGTTTTGAAAATTTTTCAACAGGGAACCGCCTTTTTGGCAAAAGCCTTTTCACGATTTTTTTTTAGGGTTACAGGAGCCTCTTTTCTCTCTCTCTTTTGCAAACCCTCCCTCTGGAAGCTTCTCCATCGCACTTCTCCATCGCCCATCACCAACGCTCTTCTCCTTTCTCCATCGCCCATCACCAACGACCTCTCCTTCTGAGTATCAATCTCGATTGCCCCCCCCCCTCCCTCATTCTTCAACCATCGATCCCCAACGAACCCATTTTTTTTCCGAATCTTCCTCTTCCTCTATAAAAGGAAGCATAAGGGAAGGGTTTAGCCATCGGGTCTCACCACCAGGTCCCTTGACATCCATTTTTCTTCAGCAACCATCATCTACCACTCTCGCCGATCGGTTTTTCACCCTATCTCCCTCTGATTGATTGCATCCATCGGCGCCATCCAAAATCCCCTCCTCTTGATTGAACATTCGACCCCTCTTCCTCCTTCAATCTAGAGTGATACGTGGTAAGGATCACCTTCCCTCCCGCACTCCTCCTGTAAATTTGCCTCTTCCCTCTTCTTTCTTCTTGTAATTTTTTTTTGTTGATTTCTTTTTTGAAGCAACGTATGCAAAGTTGGTTTGCTTATAACAGTGTCGACTTGCAAAACTTCAACAGTAAATCGGCCCCCTTCCTTGGGGTACATTTTTTTTCTTCTTATCTCACTTCCTGTTAGATGAAGCTAACCTGCCATATTCACCTTCTATACATTTGCTTCCATTCTCTTGATTTGTTTACTTTCTCCTCTTTCTCGCTCATCTCTCGTTCATCATGGATAAAGAAAATAAAAGCAGGAGGATGAGGTAAAAAAAAAGGGGAGGGGGATGGTGTCGTGTCCCTGGGTCTTATTTATTTTGGGATCATCATATCAGTTTATGCAAAATCAATAGTTCCTGCTATGTTTCTTTCTTTGTTACGTGTATATTTCTGTTCAAATTATTATCTGCATCAACATATCCTCCCATATCATCATTCATTTGTTGTATATAGTATTTTCTTGACTGCTTTGCGTCTTATTTAGGCTTCTCCTTACAGTGCATATCCATGGTGCTTACATTATGTTAGATTTTTTTTGGGTGTGCATCATCTTCATTTATTAGCCCTCAGCATTGTATCTCCACGCTAAGTGTTATGCTCTCTAGATGTTTATGCTCCATCTTGTTCACTTCAAGATGCCCCACCAACATCCTCTGTTCAATGATGATCTGGTTACAAAATTAGTCATGACATGCTTCTTGCTGGAATGTCATGTTCATTTTTGTTTATGTCTGATGATTTCAACTATGCACCTGCATTTACATTTTTTTTGAAGGATGATCTCAGTTCTAAATTCACTGCTTGTTATAACATCTGTACACTTTAGTGTTAGCCATCCACACAGTATATCTAGATTCTATTTTGTTAGATTTGATCTTCAATTTTACATATATTTTGGCACTTACATATACAATTTAAGTTCAGTCACATATTGCATATGGCATGTAGTTTCTTGCATAGATTTGTTAACATCTTCATATGATTCTTGGATAAATGGGTTGGTGATTAGTTGAAATCGATTCACCCTATGATATTTCGGGGGCTAAGAAGGTAGGTCACCAAGGGCATTCAGACAGAGGCATGCTGGTGAAAGTCCTCACCATTGTGACCTCGGCTATGGGATACACCTTGTATGCCATTCATGATATGAGACCTTTAAAAATCAGTGCCATTTGAGACTCACCACCGTTATATGAATCCTTTTTCAAGCTTTCCAATAGGTATTGACAGAGGTTCGTTCTGAACCTATTTTTCGGGTGACTCTGTGAAAACATAAGAGGCACAAGTTTCTTGAAATACCCTGCTCATTCTTCAGTGATCCAGACATCTGGTTTTCCAGGAATAGTATGATTTCAGTTTTGGTCTGGCTAAAGGTCTAAATCACTATAGAAGAAATATTTTGCTATCTGAGCTTGATCAAAGAAAGATTCAGTGATATCTCAATGCAGAAATTTCTGTTGTAAGTATGATATTGAACTTGGACATACTGGCTTCCAACAAGACCGACACACCCAGCGGAGTCCAGCTCACCTAAATTTCGCAGTCCCAAGACAGTCATCTTGACAACTTTTGTTGTCAGACGATTGCAGCAACAACTGATTCAGGATCAACAATTGGTGATCGTAAGTTCTGATTCAAAACTGATACGTCTTCAGTTTTCTTTTACAGGGACAATCTCACTATCATACCCCGCACCCTCTCGTCCGTAGGCTGCTCAACTGTTCGAGGGAGTCTGATCATCGGTGTTTACCATTTTTTTCAGTAAGTAGCTACTACCTGAAATTCCAGTCGACAATATATTGGTTGAAGCATTGTCTACTGAGATTTGAAATAGTTTACTAAGTCTTCAAGGTGTTGAGATTTGAGATGATTATGATCTGTCAGAATATCATTGGTCTTGCAAATTGAATGGACATTCAAAGCATCTAAATGCAAATATAAAAATATCTGAATGTTACTTGGATTCTAAGGGATCACCATTATTTTGGGGCAAATGCCCCTCTCACTGATAGTCGCATTATCAGATTAGTTTGATGCTTAAATGATGGGATGTCAAGTTTTATCCTTTTATCCTCCAAGTAATTACAACTGATAGATCTCTCAAGTGCTAAATCGAATAACATACCTTGCTTGTTTAGGAGGGTAGGTGAGTTAGCATGGTCTGTGTTAACATGTTAAATAGTAAACATGAATTATAGAAGGTATTAGTAACTTAGTGTCAATATTGGCTAAGCAGCCCATGCTTAATAGTCATATTGATATGTGTTAGTAGTTAATCTAATATCAGCAAGTGTTAATCTTTGTTAGCAATTAATATTAATGTGTTGTCAGCCTTTGTAAGTCTTATGTGTTGGTGATAGAAATCATGAATATTAGTATGGGTAATTAGTGATGAATGACAGGATATGGAATATCAGAGTTGTGTCGAGTGAGCTCTCCATGAGTTGGAGGGATCGAATCTGTGAATCGTTGCTTTACTAAAGTTTGTCCAGGTGTGAACCAATAAATCACAACTTCCCGGATCGGATTCCATCCATTAATCGATAGCACCCTGCTGGCTTGTTGGTGTTTAGGGATCTAATGGCAGGATTATCCTTTTGATGTTGTCCAGTGGCCCAATACCTTCGAAAACTTGGCTATGAATCCCAAAGTAACTAGATACCATCACTATTTGAGGCTCAAAACTATTCAAAGGTTATTGATAAAGTGTTATCTCAGTGACAAATAGTGTCATCCTAGAACCATCTCCATTTTATGATAACAATATTGCCACCATTTCTAACAATATATCTGGTTACCTATGTGTCCATACAGCCACCACTTTTGCTGCTACACTCTCCAGCTCCCACCTGTACCCACAACGACACAAGTCATGACTGTAATTTCACTAAGCCCACAGCAGGGCAAGATCCAGTTGTGGTCTACCTTAACCTATGTCAGTATGAGGCACTGCTGTGCTTCTCCTGTCATTAGCAGCAATATAAAGCACTGCTGTAATCTCATGCACCCATGGTTTGGTATCATAAACATTCAATAATCTTCCATTTCATGACAACCCCTTTGCATATGCCCCCTGCATATTATATTGTATTTACATTTCCATGAGTATGTATAGCATATATTTTAGTTCCAAAATAGACCCTTTGCTTTCTTTCTCATATTATGTGCTTCGCTTTATACTAACCCAAATTTTGCAGGAATCAATTAGAAAAGATCATTTTATTCTTAAATTAGGAGTTCAATTTTCAATTCACTTCAAAATTTGTAATAGCTAGATTTCAATGAAAATCTTACATTTTACGCACTAGATTAGAATGTATGTGCATATACACCTCACAACTGCTTGTTTCATGTTATTTTCTTTCATTTTCTCAAAATGCACAAATGGTGGAGCATGAATGACCATTCTAATAGGAAGTGATTAATCCTAAGTTGATGATTTGCATCAATGGCCATAGTCAGGATGTGAACAAAACTTAGGATCCTCATCTTTTATGGAATAACACTGGATCTATACTGGATCTCTTTTAAAAAATCATCATATTTTCCTAAATATTTTCCTCTTTTATCAGAGTTTAATCTAAAACTGATTCAATACATATATCAATGGCCATAGTCAGTATATATTGAGAATTAATTTCATTTTAAACTCTATAAAAGCACCAAAGTGTATTTTATTCTTCATTTGAATTCAGATATGATTACTATATAATACATTCAATGACCATAGTCAGGAGTGTATTATATCCTTAATCTTATTTACGTTCATTTAAAAGAATGAAATATGATTTTCAAAAATCCAATTTCAAAATTATTTAAATTCATTCATCATTCTAGGATAGAATTGCATTATATTTTCAAAATTCCCTTTTCAAAATTCCAAGTAATTTTTTTCTTTATTTCTCAAATCAAATCTTATTTATAGATTCAAATTCAAATTCTATCTCACTTCAAGATTCAAAAATTCAATTTCAAAGTCCAATTTGACTTTGAAATTCTTAAATCATTTTTGTATTCAAACTTCAATTTCTAAATCAAACTTCAAAAATTCAATTGAACTTTGAAGTCATCTCCTGCTTAAAAAAAATCAAGTTTATTTTCTTATCTTCAAAATCAAAATCAAAGTTTGAGAATGATTCTGAATTTTAAATTCAATCTGGGTTTTTAAAAACCCAGATCCATCTCCAAAAGTCCCATTTGGACTTTCAAAATCCAAATCCAAAGTTATATCATAAATTCCAACTTGGATCCAGATTTCCAAGTGCAATCTCCACTTTGGATCTCAGACTTCAGATCCAATTCCATTTTAGGATCCAGAATTTAACTTTCATTTTGGATCTCAAACTTCAGATTCAAATCCATTTTAGGATCCAGAACCCAATTCCACTTTGGATCTTACACTTCAGATCCAATTCTATTTTAGGATCCAAAATCCAATTCCACTTTGGATCTCAGACTTCAGATCCGAATTCCATTTAGGATCCAGAATTCAATTCCATCTTGGATCTCAGATTTCAAATCCAAATTCCATTCCACACTTCGGATCCAATTCCACCTTGGATCTCAGATTTCAGATTCAATTCCCATTTAGGATTCTATATCCAGAATTCAATTTCATCTTGGATTCCAATTGTATTTAGAATCCAAAGCTTTGGATTTAAATTCCATCTTGAATTCCAAAGTTTCAAATCGAATTCTATCTCCAATTCCAACCTTTGAATCTAATTCCATTTTTTTTTCGGATTTCAAAAATCCAAGTTTTCTTGATTCAAAAAACCAATTCTGTTTTTCAATCCTATTTTGGCTTTTTAAAATCCCATTCCGATTTCAAACTTCAAAGCCAAAAATTCAATTCCATTTTCAAGTATTCATCTCATTCTCTTTGATCCAGATTCAAAATTCAAAGTTCAAAGTCCATCTCTGACTTTGAAACTTTATTTCCTTTTCACTCATCTTCCAATCATTCTTTTCAAATTCAAAAGATTTACTTTTCCAACTCTGATCATTTCAAAGACTTAGAACTTCAAAATATCCTTCCTAATCTATCTCAAGTTCTAAAGTTAGATTCAACCATTTCTTCATTATATATTCAAATTCATCTCAGAAAAACTTGGAAAATTTTCAAAAAACATTTTTTCAAAAGAGCATACATCCTTGCATTGCACAAGCATGATTCTTTGTGCATTTTTTAGACTTAAGATGAATTCTTAGATAATATTTAGGCAAAGCAAAAAGGCATAAATTCGATCTTTGGTTAGATTACCCCTGGTAAAGGTGCCAGGAATGGTCGAACCCCGTACCGACGAGCGAGCCCCGTCTCTTTATTTTTCCCGCAATATATTTCAAAAACGAAGGCGAGTAATTTTCTTAAATATTTTCAAATCAAGGTCAAGTGAGACCCCGCAAAAGAGTTCCTCCTCTTCTCTTTCTTTTCTTTTCTCTTCTCTCTTCTTTTCTGTCTTTTCATTTCTCCCCTCCAAATGAGAAATAGAGGTCAGAAAGGAAAAAGAGAAGGAAGAAAGAGAAAGATACAAGAGAGGAAAATTTTTGTGATGATCACAGTTTTGGCGATCGTGATGGGACTCGTCTCCGTCTGGTTGAATCTATGCCTTTGCTTTACTTTTATATTATCTAAGTCTTTATTCTACAAATGTCAGCTTTATTTCCATGCAAACCTTAGGAGCCTAGACTATGTCCTAAGCTGACAATAAAAGCATATAGGATCTAAGTATGGTTTGGTAGGTCCATATTGAGGAGATTATTCCATGTTCACATTAGACTTAGGTCTGAAATACAACTCTCCTCAATTCTAGGGATTGAATGCAAACAATGTATGCAAGTATATGCTTCTATTTATTTAAATTCTATCTCTTTAGGATTTGTCACCTTGGGGAGTTTGATCATTCCTTTCGACATCATATATTCCAAGATGTCTTCGCGGGACTGTTCTAAAGCTGTAAACTCCTGATCATAACTCCAACCTTCGTGCTTTAGTTTTTCTTGTTGCTTTGCTTCCGGCTGCAGAGCTGATTGGACAAGTTGTGGCTTAACAAATTTCCCTTTCTGGGCCGCAGAGTTTGTTCTTTCGGTCCTTGAGTGCCCTGAGTTCTTGTTGTGGTTTTTCTTGTTCTTCTTGCTGCCAGAACTACTGCTGTTGTCGGAAAAATCCGTGGAGTAAGTCATGTGGGCCTTTTTCTTCTGCTCAGGATTTCCTCTAACAAAAGGGTACCCTTCATACAGGCCATTCACCAATCCGGTCTCGAGCCACTCGGCTCTCTCTATCAGCTTGATGAATGATTTTGCAGGAAAGGTAGAAATGAGGTTCCTCAGAGGCTGAGCAAAGTTGTTCAAGATAATTTGCAGGGCATGCTCCTTTGGAATGGGAACCTTCATTCTGTTACAGATGCTCCTCCACCTGTGGATGAATTTGCCATCTCTCTCATTCTCGTTCTACTTCAAATTGTACAGATGATTAAGAGTTGGTGAGGCTTCAACATTGAACATGAAGCTCTCAATGAACAAGTTTACGACTTTATCGAACTCTCGTAGTTTGATAGGATTGATGTGGTGGAAAATGGACTGATAAGTTTTGCAAGTTCCACCGAACTGTCGGACATGACACCGAGCATTGTTTTGTCCTTAAAAACTTCATTCAAGATTATATTGACAATAATTTATTGATCGAGGATGAGGAAGAACAACTGAAAATCTTATCCAAACCATTTTCTAAGCACTCAGTTTCACTCATCACAGAACATACATTTTCTCTGCAAGAAAGTATTCAACCATGTTCCAGTCAGGACATTCAGGATCAACATCGGGTCCTAGTCCTTCGTTAAGCGCAATCTTCCCCCAAGAGGGTGGATATTACTGCATTTTCCAGCAATAAGAAACCAACCAAGGAACCAACAAAAGTAACAGCAGACATTGCCAAACAAGTTCCCAAGATCCCGAAGCGCTTTATCAAGGCAACTTCAAAGAAAGGAGAAACCTCAGGGTCAGTGCAAAAGCCAATTACTGCTTTATCAAATATCTCTATCCTGGATTTGACCCATGCTTCACCTGAACATCAACAAGTGCTAGAAGATCTGTTAAGAAAGATCAAAGTCAAGCCTAGCACAACACCACAGGACATGACTCAAATCGTCAATCAGGCCATGGCAAATGCACCAATAACATTTTCTGATGAGGATCTGCCAAAGCCTCATTCTTTCCACAACAACGCTCTCTACATAGTGGTACGGACCAGGGGCATGACAGTCCCTCATGTGTTGGTTGATGGAGGCAGCAACCTCAATATCTGTCCAAAGATGACAGCTAAGGCTTTGGGCCTGAAGGAAGAAGAGTATACCCCAGATCCGATCACGATCTACGACTTCGACAACCATGGGCAGACATCCAAGGGGAAGATTTTTCTCAAAATTTTCATCAACTATTCAGTGCATACGGTCCTGTTTCATGTGGTCAATGTGCCGCCTACATACAACCTTCTTCTAGGGCGCACTTGGATCCACAATGCCAACGCTGTTCCTTCAACCCTTCACCAATGTATCAAATGGTCGAAGGGAGGCATGATTACCACGGTCCTAGGAGAGGATCCCGAGGAAAGACTCCCAGAGCCAATGATCCCCCGTCCCACTTTCACTGTCAACATCCCAAGCATCAGGGAAGTCGATGAAATCAATCTGAGTGAAAGCCTGGACATGTTGAAATTGAAAGAAGTCCAGCCGACAGAAAATGTGGCAGAAGTGATCCAGTGGCAGGGACCTCGCTTCTTCAAGCTAGGTGGGCTCCTCGATTGCACTTCATTCAAAGATCACCCTCTGTTTCCTCAATTCTCGAAAACTAAGAAAGGGTTCGATCTTTTGATGAAGCACGGTTATCAGCCCTTCAGGGGCCTTGGTAATAATGAAGACGACATCCTGGAACCAATCGTCCCCACTTGGCATGCCACCAGTACAGGCTTGGGTTTTACAGGTCAATTATCCGACAGAAAG
The DNA here is from genome assembly GCF_984573655.1 of Nuphar pumila. NCBI lineage: Eukaryota > Viridiplantae > Streptophyta > Magnoliopsida > Nymphaeales > Nymphaeaceae > Nuphar > Nuphar pumila. The sequence goes on from NC_143250.1 coordinate 45,387,571, forward strand.
ACCACCTTCATCAAGGGAGCCCAGTAATGAAGACAATGCCAGTGTTTTATGCTTTCTTTTCTTTTCATGTCATCTTGTAGGGGCCAAAATCCGCCTCAGTTTCCTTCTTTCTTTCAACAAAGCATATGTAAATATCAAGAATATTTCAATCAATGAAATTTTGATTTCTTATTTCTCATATTGGCATACAAAAATTCTTTGCTCATATCTTTATCTGTGTTGTCATTCTCTGTCTTTGTACAAAAGGCTATTTTTAAATGTCTTACCTTTTTCTCAAAAACCTTTTTTGCGCTTTCAGATTGCCGGAATCATGACTTCTAAATCACTCAAAAGGCTCGTTATCAATACCAACTTTTCTCAAAATAAATCCAAACCGGCCAGAATCTGCAAGGCAAAGGCAGAGGCAGATGCAGAAATCAACAAGGTAACAACGCAGATGGAAGAGATAGCAGAGTTTGACTCAGCGATTCAGAATTTTCCAGTATTTAGAAGCAGGATGAACCATCACCATTGGTTCAAGATCCGACAAAGGATGTCAACATCGGCTCAGAAGATGATCCAAAAAATCCTCAAAATTGGTTCTAGTCTGAATTCAGATAAGAAGGAAAAACTCATCCATTTCCTCAAACAACATCAAGAAGTCTTTGCCTGGACTTATGAGGATATGCCAGGCTTAGACCCCAAGTTGGTCGAGCATCGTCTCGTGCTGAAGCCAGACTGCAAGCCAATCAAGCAGAAATTAAGGAAAATGGATCCCCGCATGGCACCGCAAGTTAAAGAAGGACTTGAGGAGTTATTAAAAGCAGGATTCATCCGGACTATCGAATACCCAGACTGGTTGGCGAACATCGTGGCAGTTCCCAAAAAGAATGACAAAGTTTGGATTTGTATTGATTTCAGAGATCTGAACAAAGCAACCCCGAAGGATGATTATCCACTCCCTAACATCGATCTTTTGATCGATAGCACGGCAAACCATGCCATGTTTTCCTTCATGGATGGATACTCGGGCTAAAATCAAATCAAACTGGCTGCTCGTGACCAGTCAAAAACTTCTTTTACCATGCCTTGGGACACATTTTGCTACACAGTCATGCCGTTTGGGCTCAAGAATGCTGAGGCAACCTATCAGAGAGCAATGACTATTATTTTCCATGACCAAATGCATAAGAACATGAACGCCTATGTGGATGACATCCTAGTCAAGTCTAAAGAAGGAGAGGATCATCTCGATGCTCTCGGCTAAGTCTTTGAAAGACTTATTCTCTACAAGTTGAGACTCAATCCGCAGAAATGTGTCTTCGGAGTAGAGTCAGGCAAACTACTTGGCTACATGATCAGCAAAAAAGGCATAGAGGTGGATCCCGCCAAGGCAAAGGCGATCATTGACATGTCGCCTCCCACCAATCTCAAAGAGCTACGAAGCCTTCAGGGGCGCATTTAGTCTATTCGGCGCTTCATCTCAAATTTGACCATGAGATGCGAGCCCTCTAATCACTTATTGAGAAAAGAAGTGAAGTTTGAGTGGGAACCAGAATGTCAGCTCTCGTTTCAGCGCATCAAGCAGTATCTCCTCAATCCACCAATTTTGAAACCACCAGAACTTGAAAAACCACTTCTCTTGTATATTTCTGTCAATCAAAATGCTTGTGGCGGATTTCTTGCACATTATAAGGAAGGCAGCCGGATAGAGCATGCCATCTACTACATCAGCAAGACCTTCATCGATTATGAGAAAAGATATTCTCAGATGGAAAAGATGTGTCTAGCCTTGGTATGGATGTGTCAGAAGTTGATGCATTATTTGCTGGCCTCATAAATCAAAATTCTGTCAAGGCATAATCCTCTCAAGTACATCCTTGAGCAACCTTTCCTTACTGGATGAATTGTAAAATGGCAAGTCCTCCTGATGCAATACGATTTGGAATATGTATCTCAGAAGTCAGTCAAGGGTCAGTCCATCGCAGATCAGTTGGCAGATTTCCCGTTGACAGAAGAGGTCAAGGCAGAAGATGATTTCCCCAATGACCGCATCTGCAGTATTCAGGAGTCCCCAGTTTGGACTCTATTCTTTGATGGAGCCAGAAACACGTCTGGTATAGGGATTGAGATCTTATTAATCACTCCCGAAAAGGAGATGATCCCTTATTCCCTTAAACTCAACTTTCAGTCTACTCACAACATGACCGAGTATGAAGCTTTGATACAAGGCCTCAAAAATTTGCAAGATTTCAATGTCAAGAGAGTATATGCCTTTGGCGACTCATTGCTTGTTGTTAGCCAAATCAATGCTGAATGGCAAGTGAAAGATTCAAAGTTGATTCCTTATTAAAAGATTGCCTTAGCTCTCATAGGCAACTTTGTGGAATTTCAGCTCAACCATGTCAAGAGGGAATACAATCACATAGCAGATGGCCTAGCCTATTTAGGCTCTATTTTGTTTTTTAAAGACAGTGAATTCTGTCGTTCCTTCGAGATCGGCAGACTTGATCAACCTACCTACATTCCAGTTGAGCAAGTAAATCAATCCACTCAGAAGGAAAGCCTTGGTTTCAAGACATAAAAAATTTCATCGAAACTGGTGAATTTTCATCAGAAATGCCAAGAAGGGAGCAACGCGTGATTCAGCGCATGTTAGCCCATTATTTCATCCTTGCCAATACTCTTTATCGTTGTGGGTTCAGTTCTGAGTATGCCAGATGCTTAAATAAGGATGAAGCCATGAAAGTTGTCCAAGAGGCACATGAAGGAATTTGTGGTGGTCACATCAGCTACCAAACACTCGTCAAGCAGATTATCCGAACAGGGTATTATTGGAAAACCATGCAATAGGATTGTCATCATTTTGTAAGGAAGTGCATCAAGTGCCAAATGCACGCACCTTCCATTCATGCGTCAGTCACATACTTGTAATCTGTGGTTTCTCTCTGGCCTTTTTCGATGTGGGCCTCCAACGTAGTGGGTCCAATCACCCCTTCAGCCTCTAATGTCCACCGATATTTCCTCGCAACTACAGAATACTTCACCAAATGGGTCGAAGTTGTAACTCTGCGAACAATGGAAGGCCGACATGTGGTTTCTTTTATCCATAAAAATCTTCTTTGCCGCTTCGGCATCCCACATGATATTGTGTCAGACAATGACAGCCACTTCAAGAATGAAAGGATGAAGACCTTCTGCTCGAAGTTTAGGATTCATCATCACTTCTCTGCTCCTTATGATCCTCAAGGAAATGGCCAGGCAGAGGCCACCAACAAGATTTTGATCCGCATTCTGGAAAGAACTGTGGAAACAGGCCGCGATTGGCACGAGAAGATGCATGACACACTTTGGGCATACCGAACCACCATTCGGACCCCAACCAACACTACTTCTTCAAAGCTTGTCTACGGGACCGAGGTAGTATTACCTCTCCACGTTTAGAAGCCCGCTCTCAAGTTTGCGTCGCTCATTGAACTCCCGCTTGATCAGTATCAGCAACAGAGGTTAGTACAACTAGATCTGCTAAACGAGAGAAGACTCAAGGCGGCAAAGCATGCTCAAACCTATCGTCAGAGGGTAGCTCGACACTATGCCAAGTCAGTTATTGAGAGAAAATTCCGAGTTAATGATCTTGTACTCAGATCGACAGCTCATCTCAAGCATCGACCACGGGGCAAGTGGTCACCCAATTGGGAAGGCCCTTATGTGGTCAAGGAAGCACTGCCTCGTAATTCCTATCGTCTGATCAACTGTAAACACCCCAAATTTTCACCCTCATCTAGTGTCATTACAGATCATTGCATGTCATTGCATGTATTCTGCATAGCATTGCATGTCATTGCATAGCATTGCATCTCATTTTCGAGATCCAGCACTCCTGTTTTCAAAACATTCAATCCATATTTGAATTTTAAAGCTTTTATTTCAAAATTAATTTCAAAACCTGGGTTTTTATTCAACACTCTGTCATTTTCCAACCCCAGGACTTTATATTTCGAAATATTTTCTCAAGGAAACAATCTGGATTCATTTCAAATTCAAATTTTAATCGATTTCAATTCACAGATGAGACCCATTGAGGTGGTGTCGCTTCTGAATTCCTCTATTCATCAAATTTCTCAAAATTTTGAAAGTTTCAGTCCGATCAGGACTCTGTCTCAGAGTCCTGATCCGGTCAGGAGTCTGTTTTGAAGTCTGTTTTACTTTCATTTTCAATCTTTTCAGTTTGTTTTCGAAATTTAGGTCATTTTACAGAGTCCAGTTAGTTCAGGATTCTATTTTAGAGTTCGGTCGAGTTAGGAGTCTAACCCTGACTGTGTTTTCTGACTTATTTCATCATTTCTTGATAAAATCTTTTGGAAAATTCTTTTATTTGGCTTTTAAAATCTAAAATCTCAAAGTCCTAAGAGTTCAGGACTCTAACTCGGAGTTCCAGTTCGCTTGAGACCCTATTTTCAAAGATCTTGAATTTCAAATATTGATTTTAACCCCTTTTCAAAGCCATTTTCAGTGTTTATTTCAAAATTTCTAAAACTCGATGTGGGCCCACTCAGTTGGCACCATATCCAGAGGGATTCTAATTCAGTTAGAACCCTATGCCATTTCAAAAATTCTAATTTTAAAATTGCTTTTGAAAATCCTTTTGAAAACTCCTTCAATTTCAAGTTTTAAAATCACTTTTTAAAAAAAATCAAGTAGGGCCCACTCGGGGTGGCGCCACATTTGAGAAAGTCAGGGTTAGCTTAGGCTTAGTCAGTGTCTTGGTTAGTTTTAGAAGTTTAGAAGAGTCAAAATCTATTTTGAAAACTCATTTTTAAAGTTTGGTTTTTAAATTATTGTTTTTAAAAGTTTTAGTTAAAACTTTAAAAACCCAATGTGAGAAAACGCCAAGTGGCGCCACATTTGGGGGATTCTTAGGTTTAGTTAGGGGTTAATTAGGGATTAATTAGGATAATTTAGGTCAAGGGCATATAGGTAACTCCACCCAAAAATCGCCCCCCCTTAGAGAGTCCAAAGTTTTCAAAATTGTTGATTTTTAACCTAAAAATTTATTATAAAAAGAGGCTATAGGGGGGACGATTTTCATTATTCACTTACCTTCAACTCTTGGAGCTTCTCTCTCCTCTCCATCCCTTCCTCCATTGCAGCAACCTCAAGGTAATTATTTTCTTTAATTTTTAGTTTTTATTTAATATTTTTCATTGTTTTAAGCATGATTTAGCCATTGGCACCATCACCTTCATGGATTAAACCATGGATTCAACCTCAAGAACCATCAAAAATCAGCAAGAACGATCCAAGAAGGTGATCTAACCCTGTTTTGGGTGATTTACAGGGATTTTAATCCATTAGAATTGATTTTAATATGATTCTTTACATTATTAACCAATAAAATATATGATTTACCCTTTTTAATGGGTTAAATCTATGTTTTAAAGGTGATATCAAATTCCAGCCATTGATTCCCTGTTTTTATTTTATTTTCATGGTTTATTCATGTTTGTTTTACGTTCTATAGCATAGAAATAAGTTTTATTTACTGTTTTATGGTTTATTTTATTGATTTACATTAGTTAATGCATGTTTTTTCAAGTTTCTTAAATTTCTGTGTGTTTTAGGTTTAGAACAGTAAAGATAATGTTATTTCGGATTGAAGTATTCATTGTTTATTTCTGAGTTTTTTATATGTGATGCATGCATGAGTTATTGAGTTAGTGTAGAAAAATTAGAGGTTTTGGATCTCGGGAACCCTGTCAAAAAAATCAGACATCAAATCGGGTTTTTAAAGCTTTAAAATCGTGGTTAAAATCAAGAAGGTAACTTGCTGTGATGATATTTCTCTCATCTTATATCCGATTTTAGATCTGTAAAATGATATGGATTCACATTGAGTAGATATGTCTGCTGTGAAATTTGCAGATTTTTTGATCACTTTTTAGTATTTTTCCCTTTTTAGAGAATCTATTTTTAAATTTAAAACTCGTTAGGGTTTACCAAAACCCTAATCAGACTGTGTTAGTCATAAATCCCAAACCACAGATCCGATTCATGATCTGTAAAAAGTGAGTATTATTATTTTTCTGTCTACTATTCACCACTAAAATTTCAGAGATTGTTGTTTAGAATTGCTATTTATGTCTGTATTTGCAATCTGGAATAACTGTTTTAATCCCTGTTAAGAGTGATATATTTTAGTTCAGATTGCCGGAAGGGTTTCTCCCTAACCGGAGATGATTTTTCCGATCTGTAAATTGGGAAATCTCTGTTTTTCTTCTTAGTTAGTCTCTGTAAAATTGCATAAATTTCCATGGAGATTTGATCCCTGGTTCAGGTCTTGGATTGAGACTGGTTGGTGAATTAGGTCAAAAATAGCATATTTTAGGGTTTAATGCAATTTTCGGATTAATTTAATGTCAAAAAAATTATTTTTATAATTTCAATTCGACATTAGGGTTATAACAAGTGCAGGTACCAATTTTTATGGATTTTGGAATCCATTTGATGGCTGAATTAAGCAAATTGCAAAACCGGGTTCCTGAAAGATCCAAAAACACTGCTAAAATCACAGTTTTTGTGATATTTTTGGATTTTCGTGCATAAGCATATATTTTTAGGGTTTAATCATGTTCATAATCATATTAGGATGCTTTAGGTTTAATTTTGTGCTTATTTGATTTCATTTAGTGCATAAAACCTAAGTTTTTACCAAAATCTATTTCTAAAAACCTTGATTTCAAGGCCATAGTCTTTATATCAGGGGCAATTTGGTCATTTGACCTAAATTTCGAAATCCCTAACCCTAATTTCATCATGTCATAGCATATTTGGTTTGAGTCTATTCCATTCAAATTTCAAAACTTGCATTTTATCAAAATATCTTTCTAAAAACCCTAATTTCAAGGCCATAGTCTTGTTATGAGGGGTATTTTGGTCATTTTGACCCCAATTTCGAAATTTCATATCTTCTCTTTCGTATTTATTCAATTTTATTTCATACTTTATCATTTTTATTTAAGAGAATCAAGGAAAAGGCTTATATCTAGCAAAATCCAACAATTTCCTGATATTGTTGGATAAATCTAGAAAAGCCAACATATTTTCATTAACCAAGTTTTCTAGTTTTGCAGGTACATTGAAGACTTTATTTTTCATGTATTTAAATTTCAATAGTGATGTAACTTGTAATTAAACTTTGGAATAAGAATTTAAATTTCCTGCTTAGCTTAGGCAGCATTGCATATAGTTTATTTTTTTTAATAATGTTAATGTGTGATGGATGACGATTCATGCATATTCAAACTCACTATGGTCTACACGAATGGCACATGCACTAGGTTTTATGAAGTTTATAAACTTGGTGGAATTCATATTTATGGCCATAGTCAGAATATGAATGATACCCAAATTTATGATCTTCACATTAGCCACATTCAGCCTACACTCTTAGGCTAACTTCAAAATGCACTGCATTTCTCAAAAATACAAAAAAAGTATTTCTCAATTCCTCAAATCCATATTCATTCATTTCATGCATTTGCCAAATCCAATTCAAATTCTAAGTCAAGGGAAATTGAATTCCTCAAAATCTCCTAAGTCTTATAGCAAAATCGATTTTCCCAAAAGCATTGAATTTCAAAGAATATTTCAAGTATTTTCCAAGTTCCAAATTCAAATTTTCTAAGTTAGAATTTCAATTTCAAAGTTTGAATTCAGAGAAACCAAGTCTCAGAATCGATTTTCACCAAATGTCAAGGATTTCTCAAAATCGATTTTTATTTCTCTCAGAAGTATATTTCAAATCCCATTTCACGATTTCTCATGTGATATCATTTCCAAGAGTTACATTTTCTAAATATTTCAATCATTCAAAGCAAACATCATGTTTTCAAAATGTGCATTTTCTGAAAATTCATAGCACATGCCTGATTCTATGTGCATTTAGAAATTAGAATATGATTTAGACAAGTTGAATAGAGTATAGCATAAGATTGATCCTTGGTTCAATTACCCCTGTTAAAGGTGGCAGGAACGGTTGAACCTCGTACCGACAGACGAGTCCCATTCTACGGAATTTTCCCGCATTTTTAAACGGAGGTGAGTTATTTTCAAAATCTTTTTCAAAGGTTAGTTTGACTCGCAAAAAGTTAAAAATTTTGCGATGATAACAAGTTTGGCGACCGAGATGGGACCTGTCTTTGCCTGATCAATCTAATGCTCTACTTAGTTCAAATTGTCAAAATCGATTTCCATGGAATGTCAGCTTTGCTTTATGATATCATGTGAACCTAGGAGCCTAGACCTGAACCCAGCTGACATGGAATGCATATAGACTAGGTATGGTTTGGTAGGACCATATTGAGGAGAATTATTCATGCTCACATAGACTTAGGTCTAATACAACACTCCTCAATTTAGGAATTGTATGAAAACAATGTTTGCTTCTTCAAATATTTCAAAATTCTATCTCTTTAGGACTTAGAGCCTTCTGTTTGATTGCATGTGCTCATGTTTTTCAAAAATCACCCTACCTATATTGTCCCGGTCTTCACGTTGCTGGGCTCTCTTCCAGAACCATAGTTCGGGACAGAGCCTCACAACTGGGCCACTTATTTGGGTGAAAACCCCCCTGCCACGTACCAAGGGCCATAGTCCAACGTATATCGGCAGGTGCTCAAGGATGTTGGAAAACTTGAACCTAGAACCGGAGGAATTGATTTTATGCCACGTACATTGAGTCTTGGCTCGAGTATATAGGCATAACTGGATTGGATACAGTTGATCTGAACCCTAGAGTTAGGATTAAGGTCCTACAGCTATTTCAAAATTTGTGCATCTAGAGTCAGCTTTTAGGGAATGCTGTATGTGCATACTTGTTTGTGCAAAATGTGATTGAATATGTTATAGTCATTTCCTTTTATTTTCCATATTTTCCCAATTTTCTAAAAATACTGGACGATTTTCTCAAAATTCCTCAATCTATGTCCATGTACTGTCCATGTTTTAAACCTTGGATGATTTTTCAAATACTTCATTTTTCATTTATTTCTTCATATTTCATCAAACCCTGGACGATTTTCCAAATTTCCCTTAATTTCCTTCAAAACTCCAGGTGATTTTCCATCCTCACTTTCTTCTGGATCTCGAATTTCTGCTTCATTTTATCCTGCCTACATTTTCCTTAATTTTCCTGTATTTTCCCAAGTTTTATTCCAATTTCCATGTCTTCCAGTCCGATGGCATCCAGTCAGCTTGATTTAGTCTTCCCCGAGGGTCACATCTCCTACGAGGTGCGACAAAGTCTTCCCGAACATCGAGTCCTCAGCACCGGATTCTTCTTTCCCTGGTGGTACTATTATGGTTCAAGAACTTCTCTCGTATGTTTCCGGACCATCTGAACGAGTGTGGATTGGAACTGGCGTCCGCAGTGGGAAAGCAGACAGTCAACGGCAACTTGATCCATGCACTAGCAGAGCGGTGGAATCCGAGCACTTCTACCTTCTGGTTCCCGTGGGGCGAGATGACAATACTGATGGATGAATTTTCAGAGATTATGGGATTGCCCGAGCCAGCCGATCATCCCGGAGATCCATTGGAGAAACAGTTTCTGATTAATGTCAAGGGTCTGGACCCAACAGATGCCTTAGCTCGCATGACGGGACGCAAGTCTTAGCCTCTGATTGAAGAAGATGGAAATGAATATGTGGACCTGCTCGAAATCTACAGACAGCATGGGACATTTGTGGAAGTCGGCTCGTTGTCCAGGACAACTCGAGAAAGAATTCAGCATGCGATGGTTCTGTGCACGGTGGGATTAGCTTTCTTTCCCGATGGACGGAATTACATGGATATCAGAATAGTTCAGCTTATGAGGAGATGGGGAAGTCGACAGACCAGCCACCTCTCAATAGCCATGGCCGCACTCGCTTTTCTATACCGAGGGTTGACTCGTTTCGCACTTGGAGAGTCGATCCTAGTCGAAGGGTGCACCTATGCCTTGCAGTCTTGGTTCCTCCGGCATGTGCCAGTCCGAGCCAGTTCATTCAGATACCATGGTGAAAAGCTTCTTCCCGTTGCGCGATACCGGTTCTTGATCGACAACCTTTAGGAGGAAGAAGTCGTATGGGACTACTTCGATCGTCAGGAATCACCTCCCAGATACACTTATGCTTACGGCAAGCGATTCAGACTACTTGGCCCATTTTTCTGCGCATACTATCATCCAGAGCGGTGTGTCAGGCAGTTCTCTCAGAGGCAGAAGCACGTAGAGATTCGTCCACTAGCCGGGGTTCTGCCAGAATTCGATCTCGCATCAGATCAGTGGTCTGGAGCATACCATTCTGCCAGACATGGCTGGGATTCCTTTGTCAGTCTTACTATTTTTCCTGGTCCTCGTGTGTCTTCTGATTTTGTAGAGTGGTGGAAAATTGTCTGTCCCCCTCCCCTCTGTCAAGTGTATTATTGATAAAATCATGTTTTTCCCCTCAATAAAATTCCTTTATTTTACATTTCACTTTGGTTTGACGACCTCGCTTAGGTAACAAGGCATATTTTCAGTTGTTTATCTTGCAAAGAATAGCAACACAATTGTCGTAATCCCAGCGACGACTCAATCCCTAGTAATGGGATATTATTTCAATTGTCTACCAAAATTCTCAATAAATTTTTTTCCTCCAAACCGAATTTCCTTCAGAAGCCTAACCATCAGTTTTGCCCTGCAGAAAGCATCAACAATATCCAAGAGAAAATTTATGATATCCAATGGTTCATACAAGATCCAGAAAGAAAACCACATCAGTTGAAAGCGTCGCGTACTCAGTAGCTTCAGAAGAAGAGATGGATTCACCTCGATCCATCCAGAGTCAGGGTCAGCAAGCGGATGATGGCATCGATCCCCAAATGTACATCATGTTCAAAAAAATGATGACCAAGATGCTGGCAGAGCAAGCTGAGACCAGTACTGAGCAAATTCAGACCAAACAAAAAGATAAGGGTCATGCCGCCAAGAATATGAAGATCAGAAAAAAGCAGAGTCGTCACGAGGAAATATCTGATGAGTCAGAATCAGCTGACGATGCTGACAAGGAGTGTGAAAATAAATATGAGTTCAAAAGGTCGACTCAGGGTCAGGGGTCGGCTTATAAATCCAAAAACCAGTCTGTTGATGACCCTACTCAGTCACAGCTAAAAGATATGATGAAAATGGTCAAAGATCTGCAGGCCCGCGACAAGGGCAAGAAAGTCTTCACCAGCGAAGACTTCTATGATGGTTTAGATGGGGACGACGATCTGGATAATCTCCCCAGAAAATTTATCAAGTTTGATGGTTCTGGCAACCCTAAGGCTCATCTCGCCATATTTTTCGCTGAATGTTCACGATTCAAGCGTGACAATCGGGCACTCTTCCTTTGCTTCCCTCGCAGTCTGGAGGGAACAACAGCTAAATGGTACTCGGAGCACATCAACCCCATAGAGCTGAAAGAATTTGATAAGGTGGTAAATATGTTCATTGAGCGCTTTCTGTTCAATGCTGAGGCGCTCCCGACCCTCAGCCACCTCTGTGGCCTGAAACAGAGAGAAAATGAAAAAGCTAGAGACTTCATCCACCGCTGGAGGTCAGCTTGCAACAAGATGAGAGACCCCATATCAGAAGGGCATGCTTTGTCCTTGATTCTAAGTAATTTCTCGCAGCCTCTAAAAGGCCTCATCTCCACCGCACCATCCAGAACCTTTATAGAGTTAACAGAGCGAGCCGAATGGCTCGAATTGAGTATGGAGAATGGTTTCTACGAAGGTTTCACTTTCACCAAGAACAACGTCCAGAACGAGTCAAAGAAGAAGACTCACTTCACTAATTATGTCAGTAATAATAAATGAAATCATCGCAAGGGGCAGAATAGAGACTTCTGTTATGGGGCAGGAGGTTCAAACAGGAATGATCAGAAAGGGAAGCCGATCCCGCAATTCAACAAGCCGCTTCAGCTGGAGCAGGGACCAAAACCCCGAGAGAAAGTGAAGCACGAAGGATGGAGCTATGAGAGGAAGTTCACTTCATTAGATCAATCACTCGAGACTGTGCTCGAGTACATGTTGACCAAGGAGATGGTCAAGTTGCCAAGGCTGGCCGATCCTCCCGTTCCTATGGGAAAATTCAAAGACCAATTCTGCAAGTTCCACAGAACAGTGGGGCACAATACCGAGAATTGCTTCGTTCTGAAGAATATTGTTCAGGACCTTATTGATAAAAATCTTCTGGTAGAAGGTGCGGAAGATGAAAATATAGATATTCTAAAAGAGCCATTTCCTCGTCATTCTACAGTAGTCATTACCGAACAGTCGTTTCAACCACAGGAGCATATCAGGCCGTGCTCTGAAAATGACATGCAAGCTCAGCATCAAGTCCTGGTATTGCAGCAGGCTCGGTCCAAGACCCAGAAGATGGACCTTATTTCAGCTTTTGGCAAATTGAAAGTATCTGACAAGCCCGCTGGGATATCTCCCGAGGTAGCCAGAAGTATGCCATGGCTCCCTAAGCATCTCATTAAGTCCACCCAAAGAAAAGCGAGACATCCACTCTAAAGCCTATTACAGCATTATCCAATGTCTCAATTTTGGACTTAACCCAAGCTTCCGCTAAACATCAGCAAGTATTAAATAATCTGTTGCAGAAAATCAAGGTGAAACCAAGCATAACTCCGGAAGACATGGCCCACATAGTCAATCAGGCCATGACTAATGCTCCAGTTACTTTCTCCGATGAGGATCTCCCTAAGCCTCATGTGTTCCATAACAACGCCTTGTATGTTGTGGTTCGAACCAGAGGGATGACAGTTCCTCATGTGCTGATCGATGGAGGCAGCAACCTCAATATATGTTCGAAAATGACCGCCAAAGCTTTGGGCATAAAAGAAGAAGAATACATTCCAGATCCAATCACCATTTATGGGTTCGGCAATCATGGCCAAACAGCGAAAGGAAAAATATTCCTAGAGATCTTCATTGACTACTCGGTCCATTCAATTCTCTTTCACGTGGTCAATGTGCCGCCCACTTATAATCTACTTCTCGGGAGACCATGGATCCACAACACAAACGCAGTACCATCTACTCTTCATCAGTGCATCAAGTGGTCAAAAGGTGGTATAATCACGACAGTCTTAGGCGAAGATCCGGAGCAGAGGCTAGCACAGCCCATGGTTCCCAGGCCCTCTTTCACTACTGATATCCCTAGCATTAGGGGTATTGAAGAGGTCAGCTTCGAAGAGGATTCAGGAATCATGCAGATGACAGAGCGACCCGAGCATACAGTGGCTGTGACCCGATGGGGAGGTCCACAGTTCTTCAAGATTGGAGGACGAATTGATTACAACACACTTAAGGATCATCTGCTATTCTCCCAATTTATGAAAGCTAAGAAGGGATTTGATTTATTAGTGAAGCACGACTACCAGCCTTTTCGAGGCCTAGGCAAAAATCAAGATGGTCGTCTTGAACCAGTGATTCCTCAGCACTGCCCTAAAAGAACCGGATTGGGCTTTAATGGCCGAAGATCTCAGAAAGGGACTGTTTTCATTAAGGGAGCGCATTAGAAGAATTCCTTTGTCTTTCCTTTTCTATTCTTTTGTCGGGATGATATCACATTTCATTTTCATCATTGTCATTTTGATTAATTCTATCTTTCAATAAAGTTGCTAGTTTCCTTTGTCTATCTTGATGCCGTTTGTCTCTTTACTCCTCAATATTAAATCTTCACAAAATTGAAATTATTTTGCTCTTTTATCTTTCCAATTATTTTCAATAAAAGCAATTTATTTCATGATGAGCAATTTCCCTAAATCAATTTATCCTCCAATTTTTAGAATGTCTTCCCGATCTATCAAGAAGCTCGTCTTTAATCCAAAAGCTTGTTCGAAATCAGCAATAATTCATCAGGTCAGAATAAGAGCAGAATGTGGTCAAACTGCAAAACAGTCAGAAGAATCCGCAGAGTTCGATTCAGCTCTTCAGGAACTGCCAGAATTTGCATCGGTTCAGAAGCAAGATGAGCCATCATCCTTAGTTCAAGATCCGACTGAGGATATCAATATCGGATCAGAAGACGATCCTAGAATTCTCAAAATTGGCAGTGGTTTGAGCCCAAGAGAGAAAGAAAGGCTCACTAATTTCCTCAAACAGCATGAAGAAGTATTCGCATGGACTTATGAGGATATGCCAGGTTTAGATCCGAAATTGGTGGAACATCGCCTCATTTTGAAGCCTGAGGTGAAACCAGTCAAACAGAAGTTGAGAAAAATGGATCCTAGAATCGAGCAACAGGTCAAGGACTTGAGGATCTGCTTAAAGCAGGATTCATTCGAGCAATTGATTACCCGGATTGGTTGGCGAATATCGTAGCAGTTCCTAAGAAGAATGGGAAAGTGCGAATTTGTATCGACTTCCGTGATCTCAATAAAGCCACTCCGAAAGATGACTATCCACTCCCAAACATTGACCTCCTAGTCGATAGCACAGTCGGGCATGCTATGTTCTCCTTTATGGATGGATACTCCGGATATAATCAAATCAAGTTGGCCGCTCGTGACCAATCCAAAACATCCTTTACCACGCCATGGGGCACTTTCTGTTATACAATCATGCCTTTTGGGCTCAAGAATGCTGGAGCCACTTATCAGCGTGCTATGGCCGTTATATTCCATGATCAGATGCACAAAATCATGGATGCATATGTCGATGATATTCTGGTGAAATCCAAAGAAGAGGAAGATCACATCGAAGCTCTCAATCAAGTTTTCAAGCGACTCATTCTTTACAAGCTAAGACTCAATCCACAAAAATATGTTTTTGGAGTCGAATCAGGCAAGTTGCTAGGCTTCTTGGTCAACAAGAAGGGGATAGAAATGGATCCCGCTAAGGCCAAAGCTATCATTGGCATGCCGCCCCCGACTAATCTCAAAGAATTGCGTAGCCTTCAAGGACGCATGCAATCAATTCGGCGATTCATTTCTAATTTGGCCATGAGATGTGAGCCTTTCAATCATTTGCTCAGAAAAGGAGTGAGGTTCAAATGGGGACCAGAGTGTCAGCAGTCGTTCTAACGCATCAAGAAATATCTTCTCAATCCTCCTGTTTTAAAGCCGCAAGAATTAGGGAAACCCCTATTGCTATACATTTCAGTTAATCAAGTTGCTTGCGGCGGATTCCTGGCGCAATACGAAGAAGGCAGCTTGATAGAACATGCCATTTACTAT
Source organism: Nuphar pumila (assembly GCF_984573655.1). Lineage (NCBI taxonomy): Eukaryota > Viridiplantae > Streptophyta > Magnoliopsida > Nymphaeales > Nymphaeaceae > Nuphar > Nuphar pumila. Next base: position 45,402,798 of record NC_143250.1, read on the forward strand.
GTGAGCAAGACCTTTATTGATTATGAGAAGAAATACTCTCAGATAGAGAAGACATGCCTAGCTCTGGTATGGATGTGTCAGAAATTGCGACATTATCTATTGGCGTCTGAAGTCAAGATTCTATCTAAATTAAATCCTCTCAAGTACGTCCTTGAACAACCATTTCTCAGCGGACGAATCGCCAAATGGCAAGTCCTATTAATACAATACGACCTGGAATATGTCTCTCAGCAATCTATCAAAGGCCAAGCAATTGCAGACCGATTAGCAGATTTTCCTCTAGCAGAGGATGTTAAAGATGAGGATGATTTCCCCGATGAGCGGATCTGCAATATTCAACAATCCCCAATTTGGAATTTATTCTTCGACGGTTCCAAGAATATGGCAGGCATAGGAATCAGAATTCTGCTAATTACACCAGAGAAGGAGATGATTCCCTTTTCTCTTAAACTGGATTTTCAGTGCACTCATAATATGGCCGAGTATGAAGCTTTGATACAAGGTCTGAAAATTCTACAGGACTTCAATGTCAAAAGAGTGCATGCTTATGGCGATTCTTTGTTAATCGTCAATCAAGTTCTGGCCGAATGGCAAGTGAAAGATCAGAAATTACTTCCTTACCAGAAGATTGTCTCAGCTCTTGCCAACAAATTCGAAGAATTCCAACTTTTTCATATCAAGAGAGATTTCAATCAAGTTGCAGACAATTTAGCTAATCTGGGATCCATCATGTCTTTCAGGAGTGGAGAATCTTGTCGCTCATTTGAAATTGGCAGACTTGATCAACCCACTTTCGTCCCAATAGAGCAGATAAACCAGGCTGAGCAGAAGAAGAAGCCTTGGTATCATGATATCAAGAATTTCATTAAAACTGGCGAATTTCCCCCAGAATTATCAAAGAAAGAGCAGCGAGCAATTCAACGCATGTCTGCTCGATATTTTATTCTTGCCGACGTCCTTTATCGTCGTGGATTCAGTTCTGAGTATTCCAGATGTTTGGACGAAGAAGAAGCCAAAGAAGTTGTGCAAGAAGCACATGAAGGCATTTGCGGTGGTCATGTTGGCTATCAGACTCTCGTCAAACAAATCATCCGAGCAGGATATTATTGGAGAACTATGCAACAAGATTGCTATCATTTTGTAAAGAAGTGCGTTCAATGTCAGATGCATGCGCCTTCCATTCATGCGCCAGCGACATACTTGCAATCTGTCGTCTCGCCATGGCCATTTTCCATGTGGGCTTTCAATGTCGTAGGCCCCATCACTCCTTCAGCCTTCAATGGTCATAAATATTTTCTTGCCGCAACAGAATATTTTACTAAATGGGTAGAAGCAGTCACTCTACGCACAGTAGAAGGTCGACACGTGGTTTCTTTCATCCATAAGAATATCCTTTGCCGTTTCGGTATACCGTATGATATTATGTCGGATAATGGCAGTCATTTCAAGAATGAGAGAATGAGGACATTTTGCTCAAAGTTCAAAATTCATCATCATTTTTCCGCTCCTTATTATCCTCAAGGGAATGGTCAGGCAGAGGCCACCAATAAGATTCTGATTCGAATCCTGGAGTGAACTTTAGAAACGGGCCGTGACTGGCATGAAAAGATTCACGATGCATTATGGGCATACAGAACCACCATTCGAACTCCAACGAATGCTACTCTGTCAGAACTTGTCTATGGAACTGAAGTAGTGCTGCCTCTACATGTTCAGAAACCTGCTCTGAAATTTGCATCACTTCTAGAATTACCTCTTGATCAGTATCAGCAACAACGACTGGTACAACTTGATTTGCTCGATGAAAGAAGGCTCAGAGCAGCAGAGCATGCTCAATCTTATCGCCAGAGGATAGCCCGACAATATGCAAAATCTGTCATTGAGAGAAAATTTCGGGTCAATGATCTAGTGCTCAGATCAACAGCTTATCTCAGGCATCGCCCAGGTAGCAAATGGTCGCCAAATTGGGAAGGTCCTTATGTTGTCAAAGAGGCACTACCTCGCAATTCATATCGGCTCATCACTGCTGATGGAATAGAATTACCAGATCCCATCAATGCTCGACATTTGAAAAAATTCTATACTTGAACAATTTCCTATTCTTTGTAATTCTTCCAAATTTTCTTCAATAATAATCAAAATTCTTTTTCCCAGTTACACTGGGGAATTTTAAAATTTTGTTTTTATCTACAAATACCCTGTATGCAGGCAGGATAAACAAATCTCTCATTTCATGCACTTATGCATTCATGTGCATCAATTTGCATTCATTTGCATGCAATCACATTAATAACGACCTGGTCAGTATTGAGATTTCAATTATCAATCCCATCACAATTCCTAACGGTTCAAGATTGAAAGACAATCACCAGAACTGAACCAAGATCCAGTATCCAAACTAGTACATTTTTAAACCGGTATGCATACCGATATCCTTTCAAAATCGAGCACTCGTGTTAGTGTTCCACTGAATGGTCATGTCAGTCGACCTCTTGAGTTCAGTCTTCGTGCTGATCACTCATCAAATTCCAAAATTCCCAATTTCTAATTATCAATTTCCAAATTTCCAATTTCCAATTTCCAATTTCTAATTATCAATTTCCAAATTTCCAATTTCTAATTTCTAATTTCCAATTTCCAATTATCAATTTCCAATTATCAATTTCCAATTATCAATTTCCAATTATCAATTTCCAAATTTCCAATTTCCAATTTCCAATTTCCAATTTCAAATATCAAATTTCAAAATTCCAATTTCCAAAATTTGACCCTTTTGAGTCACCCAATACCCAATTTCAAAAATTTTCTCTTGCGAGAGACCCTTTTTATAGGGAGAGTTCGAGGGAGCTCACTCTTTTCGCATGCTATCCAATTCGTTCACTTAGCCCCTTTTCAGGGAGAGTTTGAAGGGACTCGTGTCTTTGTGAACCGTTTGCAAAACAAAATTCCAAATTTCACACAAGGAACCCTTTTTATAGGAAGAGACTCGACGGAGACTTGCTTTCCTTGTGGCCCCCATAATTTCAGACTAGGCCATTTCATCATGAAGGACCCTCTTTTCAGGGAGAGTATGATGAACTCGTTCCTTCATGACCAATTTACCAATCTCACCAATTTCGGCCCCCTTTCCATAAGAGCCTAATGTTAGGAAGTTTTGACGAAAGCTTAATTTCTCTTCGAAAGTTCATTTTGCAAACACCTCTTCTTCAGGGAAGAGAGGAGTAATTCCCAATTCTAATTTCTGAATCTTCTCCTTTGGGGAAAGGAGAAGAGAATTTTTGTCATGGATGTGTTGCGTTGTGCTTCAAATGCTCGCTTTCACAAAAAGGATTTCAAGAAAATTTTGCCAATTTATCATTAAATATTTGTTGATTTCAAAAGTCTTTATTGCACAAAATTATTACTTCAGAATACCTTCACTATTATTTCTGAAAGGGCAATGCTTTCGCGAAAAAGGATTCAAAATTCAAAATCTTTCTATTGGCCAACCAAAAGGATGAAGAATAAATCCTCGATATGGCCAGCAAAGAGAATTCAATGTTGTTGCAAAGCCATGAGTGATTGATATTGATCGCAGTCAATGACACATTTTTAAAGACCATTCTTGAAAAATAAAGTAGTCGAAATATCCTGGGTGATACAGAAAAATCCGCTCAATCTCCATATCTCCTCAATCACCTATGCTGCAATTAAATATCTCCAAAAGGGATCTCTCAATTGTCGTCAAGATGAAGGCGAATTAAGCGAGTCGACCTCCGGGGTCAAAGAAGATTTGGATCATCTCCTAGATGACGGAGTTTGTGACGGATCCTTCCAGGGAAAGTTCAGATCACTGTCGAGATGAAAGCGAGTGTGATGAGCCTACCGACAAACCCTAAAAGATATTTGATTCCAGCTATCATCAAGAGATTCTCAACCAAAGAGCCAATAATCATCATGATAACCCCTGAGAGAAAAGAAGGATCAGAACATCTCTGAGATGAAGGAGTGTGTGATGTACCCTTCCTAAGAAAAAAAAAAGAGAGAGAAAAGTCAGGACATCTCCAAAATGAAGGATGATGTAAATTCCCGAAAAATCCAAAAGAGCTCCAATCTGCTAAAAAGAGAGTGCAGAAAGATCATCATGAGAAAAGAATCCCAGGATATCAGACTGCCAAATCTATCAAGAATCTTCTTTAATTTTGTGAAATTCTTTTATCAATGTTCTTTCACCAATAGCTCTCGCAATATCAAGAATACTTTCTTTCCTGTCCATATCAAGTAAATTGATAGCTTCCTTGAAAGAAAGCCAATCGCAAGTAATTTGAATTTGAATCTTGATTCTACGGAGTTAAGCCCAGTCGGAGGTAATATTTCAGGTAGAAAAGAGGGAATACTTTCAAAACAATGTGCATCATTTTCAATTATTTTGAATCAACAACAATTTTCAACAATTTGACAATATTTTCTAGCTATCTTGGCGTGAAGCGAGAGCTTGAGGTTCATCTTTGGTGCATCCTGACATCAGTTGTTATCCCTTTTAGGACTTGATTACGGGAGTTTTCAAGGTTCCTTCCCTTCTTTGGTATAATTTGAGCGCACGGGCTCTCAGATTCGCACACTTCCCTGTGTCTCCACTGTCCCACCATAGACAGTCCAATTTCGGCTTGAGGTTAAGCCACCAATTTCAGCAAAAGGCAATTTCAAAAGCTATTTAGTCTCAGCAATAAGACGCCCAAAATCAATCCCTTTTCAAGCTTTAGGGACCCCAATTTCCTTCCTTTTTCAAAACCCCTATTGGATTCATTGTGCGGAAATCCGAAGGTTTCATCACAGTCTCTTTTTTCGAGGATTCCGTCCATTTTCTGCCCAATCAGGTTAAGGGTACAAACCTGAGCCTCCTTTGATGAGGTATTCCATTTTCTGCCCAATCAGGTTAAGAGTACAAACCTGAGCCTCCTTTGATGAGGTATTCCATTTTCCACCCGATCAGGTCAGTGGTACAAACCTGAGCCTCCTTTGATGAGGTATTTCATTTCCTGGTCAGGTTAAGGGTCAAACCTGAGCTTCGTTTCTACACGAAGTATTTTCTGTCCCATCCAGGTTAAGGGCAAAACCTGAATCTCACTTCTTTTTGAAGTAAAATTTTCTCCTTATTCTTCATTTCATATCTATCATCATCACTTGAACTAATTCTTTCATACCCAGTCAGATTCATCTAACTGGGGCATTTTTATAATCCAAATTTGGTGTGTTTTCTTTGCCACTAAGCTCGACTTTCAACCGGCTTAGCAGCAAAGAGGGGCATCTGTAAACACCCTAAATTTTTACCCTCATCCAGTGTCATTACAGATCATTGCATGTCATTGCATGTATTCTGCATAGCATTGCATCTCATTTTCGAGATCCAGCACTCCTGTTTTCAAAACATTCAATCCAGATTTGAATTTTAAAGCTTTTATTTCAAAATCAATTTCAAAACCTGAGTTTTTATTCAACACTCTGTCATTTTCCAACCTCAGGACTTTATATTTCAAAATATTTTCTCAAGGAAACAATCTGGATTCATTTCAAATTCAAATTTTAATCGATTTCAATTCACAGATGAGACCCATTGAGGTGGTGTCGCTTCTGAATTCCTCTATTCATCAAATTTCTCAAAATTTTGAAAGTTTCAGTCCGATCAGGACTCTGTCTCAGAGTCCTGATCCGGTCAGGAGTCTGTTTTGAAGTCTGTTTTACTTCCATTTTCAATCTTTTTCGTTTGTTTTCGAAATTTAGGTCATTTTACAGAGTCCAGTTAGTTCAGGATTCTATTTTAGAGTTCGGTCGAGTTAGGAGTCTAACCCTGACTGTGTTTTCTGACTTATTTCATCATTTCTTGATAAAATCTTTTGGAAAATTCTTTTATTTGGCTTTTAAAATCTAAAATCTCAGAGTCCTAAGAGTTCAGGACTCTAACTCGGAGTTTCAGTTCGCTTGAGACCCTATTTTCAAAGATCTTGAATTTCAAATATCGATTTTAACCCCTTTTCAAAGCCATTTTCAGTGTTTATTTCAAAATTTCTAAAACTCGATGTGGGCCCACTCAGTTGGCACCATATCCAGAGGGATTCTAATTCAGTTAGAACCCTATGCCATTTCAAAAATTCTAATTTTAAAATTGCTTTTGAAAATCCTTTTGAAAACTCCTTCAATTTCAAGTTTTAAAATCACTTTTTAAAAAAAATCAAGTAGGGCCCACTCGGGGTGGCGCCACATTTGAGAAAGTCAGGGTTAGCTTAGGCTTAGTCAGTGTCTTGGTTAGTTTTAGAAGTTTAGAAGAGTCAAAATCTATTTTGAAAACTCATTTTTAAAGTTTGGTTTTTAAATTGTTGTTTTTAAAAGTTTTAGTTAAAACTTTAAAAACCCAATGTGAGAAAACGCCAAGTGGCGCCACATTTGGGGGATTCTTAGGTTTAGTTAGGGGTTAATTAGGGATTAATTAGGATAATTTAGGTCAAGGGCATATAGGTAACTCCACCCAAAAATCGCCCCCCCTTAGAGAGTCCAAAGTTTTCAAAATTGTTGATTTTTAACCTAAAAATTTATTATAAAAAGAGGCTATAGGGGGGACGATTTTCATTATTCACTTACCTTCAACTCTTGGAGCTTCTCTCTCCTCTCCAGCCCTTCCTCCATTGCAGCAACCTCAAGGTAATTATTTTCTTTAATTTTTAGTTTTTATTTAATATTTTTCATTGTTTTAAGCATGATTTAGCCATTGGCACCATCACCTTCATAGATTAAACCATGGATTCAACCTCAAGAACCATCAAGAATCAGCAAGAACGATCCAAGAAGGTGATCTAACCCTGTTTTGGGTGATTTACAGGGATTTTAATCCATTAAAATTGATTTTAATATGATTCTTTACATTATTAACCAATAAAATATATGATTTACCCTTTTTAATGGGTTAAATCTATGTTTTAAAGGTGATATCAAATTCCAGCCATTGATTCCCTGTTTTTATTTTATTTTCATGGTTTATTCATGTTTGTTTTACGTTCTACAACATAGAAATAAGTTTTATTTACTGTTTTATGGTTTATTTTATTGATTTACATTAGTTAATGCATGTTTTTTCAAGTTTCTTAAATTTCTGTGTGTTTTAGGTTTAGAACAGTAAAGATAATGTTATTTCGGATTGAAGTACTCATTGTTTATTTCTGATTTTTTTATATGTGATGAATGCATGAGTTATGGAGTTAGTGTAGAAAAATCAGAGGTTTTGGATCTCGGGAACCCTGTCAAAAAAATCAGACATCAAATCGGGTTTTTAAAGCTTTAAAATCGTGGTTAAAATCAAGAAGGTAACTTGCTGTGATGATATTTCTCTCATCTTATATCCGATTTTAGATCTGTAAAGTGCTATGGATTCACATTGAGTAGATTTGTCTTCTGTGAAATTTGCAGATTTTTTGATCACATTTTAGTATTTTTCCTTTTTTAGAGAATCTGTTTTTAAATTTAAAACTCGTTAGGGTTTACCAAAACCCTAATCAGACTGTGTTAGTCATAAATCCCAAACCACAGATCCAATTCATGATCTGTAAAAAGTGAGTATTATTATTTTTCTGTCTACTATTCACCACTAAAATTTCAGAGATTGTTGTTTAGAATTGCTATTTATGTCTGTATTTGCAATCTGGAATAACTGTTTTAATCCCTGTTAAGAGTGATATATTTTAGTTCAGATTGCCGGAAGGGTTTGTCCCTAACCGGAGATGATTTTTCCGATCTGTAAATTGGGAAATCTCTGTTTTTATTCTTAGTTAGTCTCTGTAAAATTGCATAAATTTCTATGGAGATTTGACCCCTGGTTCATGTCTTGGATTGAGACTGGTTGGTGAATTAGGTCAAAAATAGCATATTTTAGGGTTTAATGCAATTTTCGGATTAATTTAATGTCAAAAAAATTATTTTTATAATTCCAATTCGACATTAGGGTTATAACAAGTGCAGGTACCAATTTTTTTGGATTTTGGAATCCATTTGATGGCTGAATTAAGCAAATTGCAAAACCGGGTTCTTGAAAGATCCAAAAACACTGCTAAAATCATAGTTTTTGTGATATTATTGGATTTTCGTGCATAAGCATATATTTTTAGGGTTTAATCATGTTCATAATCATATTAGGATGCTTTAGGTTTAATTTTGTGCTCATTTGATTTCATTTAGTGCATAAAACCTAAGTTTTTACCAAAATCTATTTCTAAAAACCCTAATTTCAAGGCCATAGTCTTGCTATCAGGGGTAATTTGGTCATTTGACCTAAATTTCAAAATACCTAACCCTAATTTCATCATGTCATAGCATATTTGGTTTGAGTCTATTCCATTCAAATTTCAAAACTTGCATTTTATCAAAATATCTTTCTAAAAACCCTAATTTCAAGGCCATAGTCTTGTTATGAGGGGTATTTTGGTCATTTTGACCCCAATTTCGAAATTTCATATATTCTCTTTCGTATTTATTCAATTTTATTTCATACTTTATCATTTTTATTTAAGAGAATCAAGGAAAAGGCTTATATCTAGCAAAATCCAACAATTTCCTGATATTGTTGGATAAATCTAGAAAAGCCAACATATTTTCATTAACCAAGTTTTCTAGTTTTGCAGGTACATTGAAGACTTTATTTTTCATGTATTTAAATTTCAATAGTGATGTAACTTGTAATTAAACTTTGGAATAAGAATTTAAATTTCCTGCTTAGCTTAGGCAGCATTGCATATAGTTTATTTTTTTTAATAATGTTAATGTGTGATGGATGACGATTCATGCATATTCAAACTCACTATGGTCTACACGAATGGCACATGCACTAGGTTTTATGAAGTTTATAAACTTGGTGGAATTCATATTTATGGCCATAGTCAGAATATGAATGATACCCAAATTTATGATCTTCACATTAGCCACATTCAGCCTACACTCTTAGGCTAACTTCAAAATGCACTGCATTTCTCAAAAATACAAAAAAAGTATTTCTCAATTCCTCAAATCCATATTCATTCATTTCATGCATTTGCCAAATCCAATTCAAATTCTAAGTCAAGGGAAATTGAATTCCTCAAAATCTCCTAAGTCTTATAGCAAAATCGATTTTCCCAAAAGCATTGAATTTCAAAGAATATTTCAAGTATTTCCCAAGTTCCAAATTCAAATTTTCTAAGTTAGAATTTCAATTTCAAAGTTTGAATTCAGAGAAACCAAGTCTCAGAATCGATTTTCACCAAATGTCAAGGATTTCTCAAAATCGATTTTTATTTCTCTCAGAAGTATATTTCAAATCCCATTTCACGATTTCTCATGTGATATCATTTCCAAGATTTACATTTTCTAAATATTTCAATCATTCAAATCAAACATCATGTTTTCAAAATGTGCATTTTCTGAAAATTCATAGCACATGCCTGATTCTATGTGCATTTAGAAATTAGAATATGATTTAGACAAGTTCAATAGAGTATAGCATAAGATTGATCCTTGGTTCAATTACCCCTGTTAAAGGTGGCAGAAACGGTTGAACCTCGTACCGACAGGCGAGTCCCATTCTACGGAATTTTCCCGCATTTTTAAACAGAGGCGAGTTATTTTCAAAATCTTTTTCAAAGGTCAGTTTGACTCGCAAAAAGTTAAAAATTTTGCGATGATAACATCAACGCAGTTGGGGTGGAACTACTAGATCCTATCAATGCTTTACATTTGAAGAGATGTTATACTTAAATTGTTTATCCTAGCCTTTTGTACTCTTCAAAAAGTCTTTTTCAATAAAGCAATAATCTTCCATTGAACTCTCATAATCTTCTCTCTGATACTGAGGCATTTTTATTTTGATCTATACTTGTCTTCCTTCATCATATGCAGATAGGATCAGATGAATCTCTTTCTAAAAATCTTATCAACTTTTCGGTTAATCTTGTCACCTTTATTAAATTGCATTTGTTTCATTTTCCAATTTAATCAAATTTTCATCAATATTTTGTCAATTTTACCAATTTTGTCAAGTTTTATCAATCTTATTAAATTTTATCAATCTCCTCTTTTAAACCCTTTCAGGTTAAGAGATAAACCTGATGCCTCTTTTTCAATAAGGTATTTTCTTATTCGTTAAAACCCTTTCAGGTTAAGGGATAAACCTGATGCCTCATTTCAATGGGGTATTGCCCTTTCAGGTTAAGGGATAAAACATGAACCTCGTCCCGCGAGGCCCTTTATTTTCTTTCAAGACAGAGGATAATTCCAAATTCTTCTATCATCAAATTTTCCTCAATTTTCTGGCAATTTCTACTAAAACCTTATTGTCAATTACACTAATTTATTCCTTTTTATCAATCCTTTTTTCTATCAATCTTTTTAGACTTTGTCGAATACTCTTCAAGATCAGGGATAGTCCTGAAAGCCATCCTAAATAAAATTCAAATCTTAGGCCACATTGGGCCGAGGATCTTGAATAAGTTTTCTCGTCCTCATCATCGGAATCTATTTCATGCATTTTGTCAATCCTTCTAAAACCCAAATTTTGGGAAAGAGCTATTTCCCTCCCGTCTGAGTTCCGACTCAGGCTTCGTTTTCATTTTATTTTTATTTTTGGAAGATCCGAGCCCCGACTCAGGTTTTTCCCTTTTATCTTTATTTTTGAAAAACTGGGTTCCGACTCGGATTTTTCCTTTTTTTATATTCTTATTTTTGAAGTTCCGGGTTTCAACTCAGACTTCCTTTTGGATTCGATGCTCGTATTGGAACCAATTGTTACGTCAAGAATTTCGTTTCTTAAACTCGATTCTCATTCATTCTTTTTATCTTTATTTTTGAAAACTGGGTTCCGACTCATATTTTCCCTTTTTGTATATTCTTATTTTTGAAGTTTCGGGTTCCGACTCGGACTTCCTTTTGGATCCGATGCTTATATTGGAACCAATTGTTACGTCGAGAATTTGAGTTCTCAAACTCGATTCTCATTCATTCTTTTTATCTTTATTTTTGAAAAACCGGGTTCCGACTCGAATTTTCCCTTTTTATATATTCTTATTTTTGAAGTTCAGAGTTTCAACTCAGATTTTTCCTTTTTTATATTCTTATTTCTAAAGTTCCGGGTTCCGACTCGGACTTCCTTTTGGATCCAATGCTTGTATTGGAACCAATTGCTGCATTGGGAATGCGAGTTCTCAAACTCGATTCTCATTCATTCTTTTATTTTTGAAAAAACGGGTTCCGACTCGGATTTTCCCTTTTGTATATTCTTATTTCTGAAGTTCCGGGTTTCGACTCAGACTTCCTTTTTTGATCCAATGCTTATATTGGAACCAATTGTTGCATCGAGAATGCGAGTTCTCAAACTCGATTCTCACTCATTCTTTTATTTTGAAAATCCGGGTTCCGACTCAGATTTTCGCTTTTGTATATTCTTATTTTCTCGAGTTCCGACTCGAATTTCCTCCATTGATCCAATGCTCGTATTTGGATCAAAATTCTCCTTGTCTTTCCCTTTCAGGTTAAGGGACAAACCTGAGCTTCCCCTTCAAGATAAGGGATAATCCTGAAGCACCGACAATCATTCTCGCTTAATTCTCAAGTATCTTTCAAATGTCGGTCTCTTTCTCAACTCTTCGTTGGAAAACCCAGTGCTCGTGCTGGTGTGCAAATTCGAAAACCCAGTGCTCGTACTGGTGTGCAATTTTGAAAACCCAGTGCTCGTACTGGTGTGCATTTTCGAAACCCAACGCTCGTAGTGGGGCATTTTTTGAAATCCAGTGCTCGTGTTGGTATATTTTTCAAAACCCAATGCTCGTGCTGGTACATCTTCAAAATCCAGTGCTCGTACTGGTACATCTAGCACTCGTGCTAGTGTCTGGCTGACTGATCAAGTTAAGCCCTCTAGGTTCAGTCTTTGAACTAACCAATCATCATCATTCAAGCTCTAAATTCTCAAATTCGACCTTCTGGTTATCATTTTATCAAAAATCAATCTTTTTCTCTTGCGAAGGACCCTCTTCAGGGAGAGTTTGAGGGAGCTCGTTTCTTTCGCAGGCAACCATCTTTCGTTCGCAAGAACCCTCTTCTAGGGAGAGTTTGAAGGGACTCATTTTTTCGCGAACAGTTTGCAAAACAACAACCAACTTTACACAAAAGAACCCTTTTTCTAGGGAGAGCTTCGACGAAAGTTCATTTTCTTTTGTGGCCTCTGTTTTTCTCATCTTTGGTCAACCCCTTCGCAGAGGACCCTCTTTTAGGAAGAGTGTGATGGACTCGTTCCTCTGTGATACTTTCTCAACTTTGTTTTTCGGCCGCCTTTCCATAAGAGAAGCCTAGAGATAGGGAGTTTTGACGAAAACTTAATTTCTCTTCGAAAGTTCCGTTTTGCAAACACCTTCTCTTTGGGGAAGAGAAGAGTATTTTCAACTTTCCATTCAGGTAAGGGCTAAGCCTGAGTCTCTCTTTTTGGGGAAAAAGAGAGGAGAATTTTGTCACGGACGTGTCGATTCGATATCGAGCGATTTCTTTCATCAAGGATTTCTAGAATACTTTGCCAATTTGCTATCAAAAGTCATTGTTGAACTCAAAATTTTCATCATATAAAGAATTACCTCAAACTACCTTTAGTATTATTTCCAAAAGAGCAAGACTTTTGCGAAATAAGAACTGAATTCAAGCTTTTTCTATTGGACAATCAAGAGGATGAAGAAAAATCTTCGATATGACCGGCAAACAAAAAATTCAATGATGTTGAAAAGCCATAAGTGAACTGATATTGATCATAGCTATGGAACATTCTTAAAGATCATTCTTTTGGCAGTAAGGCAGTGGAAATACCCTGGGCAGTAGAAAGAACCTACCCAATCTGTATCTCCTTAGTCATCTAAGCCGTAATCAAATATCCGCAAAAGGGATCTCTCAATTGTCGTCAAGATGAAGACGAATATGCGAGTTAGACCCCTGGGGCCAAAGAAGATTTAGAACATCTCCGAGATGAAGGAGTTTGTGATGGATCCTTCCAGGGAACGTTCGGAGCATCGTCAAGATGAAGGTGACTGCGATGAGCCTCCCGACAAACCCTAAAAGATATTTGATTTCTGCTATCATCTAGAGATTTCAACCCATGAACCAATGTCATCAAGCCTAATTCCTGAGGAAGAAAAAGAAGAATCGGAGCATCTCCAAGATGAAGGAGTTTGTGACGTACTCTTCCCCGAAAAAGAGAGAAAAGTCAGGACATCTCCAAAATGAAGGATGATGTAAAAGCCCAAGAAAGCTCCATGACTCAAAGGAGTGCAAAAAAAAAAGATCATCATGGGAAAACACCCAGGATATCAAACTGCCCGAAACTGTCAGGAATCATCTTCATCTATGTGAAATTCTTTTATCAATGTCTTTTCACTCAATTGCTTTTATGAAGCTAAGAATATTTCCTCTCTTTTCATATCAAGGAAATTGATATATTCCTTGAAGAAACTCAACAACGACAAATTTGAATTTGATTCTTGATTCTACAGAGTTAGCCCAATTGGAGTTAATACTCTAGGTAGAAAGAGGTGATATTTTCACATATAAGCACAATTCAATCACTCTGAATCAACTAAAATTTTGACATCTTACTTGGCAATATTTTCTCATGATCCAAAATGAAGCAAGAACTTGATGTTCGTTTTGACGTATCCTGACATCATCCCTCCTTAGGACTGAAAAGTCCTTTCCTTTCGTCTGATCTGAGCGCTCTCAGATTTGCACGCTTCTCTACGTTCCCCACTGTCCCGCCATAGACAGTTCCCGCTCAGGATAAGGATTGAACCTGAACTTTCTGCAAAAGGTCTATTATTGTCAAAAGCTATTTTCAGTCTCACCAATGAGGCGCCCAAGAACAACCCCTTTTCAAGCTTTAGGGACCCCCATTTTCATCCTTTTGCAAACCACTCTTGGACTTGTTGTGCGAAGTCTAGAGGTCCCATCACAGTTTCCCCGTTCTTCGAGGATCCTGTATTCATTCAGGCTAAGGATTTAAACTTGTTACCTCGCTCCTTGAGGTATCACCCAAACCTTCTGCGAGAGGTCGTCTGTTTTTAGAAAGCTGATTTAGTCTCAGCAATGAGACGCCCCAGATCATCCCTTTTCCAAGCTTTAGGGAATCCCTTTTTTTCTCTTCTCGCAAACCCCTTTCGGATTTGTTCATCCAAATTCCGAAGGTCCCATCATGGTTTCTTCACCCAAAGATTTCGTATGGTCGCCCCCTTTCAGGTTAAGGGTTAAGCCTGAACCTCGGTCCGCAAGGTATCTTTCCATTCAGGTTAAGGTCAAACCTGAGTCACACTTCAACTAGATATCTTTTCTAGTCCCACCACGGTTTCTTAATTTGAGGACTTCGTGCGATTCCTCCCACTCAAGTCAAGGGTTAAACCTGAATCTCGCTTTGGCGATGCATTTCATTGTCCCATCATGGTTTCCTCGTCCAAGGATTCTGTATGGTCATCCCCTTTCAGGTTAAGGGTGAAGCCTGAACCTCGTTCCATGAGGTATCTTCCTTTCAGGTTTGGTTTAAACCTTAGCCTCGTTTCGACGAGGTAATCCTCCCGTCCCATCATGGTTTTCCCCCACAAAGGAACCCATGCTCTCTGTACATCCATCCAGAAAAGGATCATACTTGAGTTTCATCTCATGAGACATTTCTCTCAAAAATGTCCCATCGAGGTCCACTTATATTCCTTTCCCCATCCAAATCATCTTGATATATCCTCATCCCATCCAGGTTAGGGGCTAAACCCGAGTCATTTCCCAGGCTGATCTTGTCTCACCCATGAGACTTGATCAAAACACTTACCTTTCATCATCTCGGGATCTTCGCCCAAAGTCCTATCATGATTTTCTCATCTTCTATTTACTCATATTATTTCCGAGGATTTCGTCTCCCCAAGCCATTCAGGATAAGGTTTTAAGCCTGAAAAGCTATGTCTTTCAAATAAATTCTTCCACACACAGTTCAGATCTGCTGACTCAGGCATTTTCAAAATTTAGAGTGTTATCTTTGCCACTAAGCTCGGCTTTCAACCGGTTTAGTAGCAAAGAGGGGCATCTCTAAACACCCCAAATTTTTTAAAATTTTGTAAATACCCCCTTTTTGCCCTTTGCTCCCATTTTCTGGGTAATTGAGTCACTTGTAAATCTAAATTCTATTTTATTTCTCAAGTTTTTTATTGAAATTAAATCCATTCTATATATCTAACTCAATTTCGGATCCGGATCCAGATAAAAGATCCAAATCGGGGCTTCGTTATCTAATTTTTTTTATCAAATTCTCAAATTTTCCAAAATAACTTTTTGAAAAGCTCAGACAGTTCGTCCGGTATCCGTTTGGATCCATCACATTATATTCCTTGATTCGAGGTTTAAGACTCAAATATTTTTTTTAAAACTTGGGTCCAAACCCATTTTCTGAAGAAATTTCCCCAAAATAGCCTTGAATTCTCAAAAAAACCCTTATTTTGTAAATATTTCTCAAAAATTATAAATTGATTTCTAAATCCCTTATTTCTCCCTAGTTTCATAGTTTTATTTCAAAAAATACCAAAAAAATAGAAAATACAAAAAGGGAAAAAATATATATAATAGAAAAGAAACAAAAATCGGTTTTTAAAAACCTCTTTTTAAAAAAAAAACAATCTTTTAACTAAAACCATTCTTTTGCAAAAAAAACTTTTGAAAAAGACCATCGTTTTGAAAATTTTTCAACAGGGAACCGCCTTTTTGGCAAACGCCTTTTCATGAAATTTTTTTTTGAGGGTTACAGGAGCCTCTTTTCTCTGTCTCTTTCGGAGACCCTCCCTCTGGAAGCTTCTCCATCGCACCTCTCCATCGCCCATCACCAACGCTCTTTTCCTTTCTCCATCGCCCATGACCAACGGCCTCTCCTTCTGAGTATCAATCTCGATTCCCCCCCCCTCGTTCTTCAACCATCGATCCTCAACAAACCCATTTTTTCCCGAATCTTCCTCTTCCTCTATAAAAGGAAGCATAAGGGAAGGGTTTAGCCATCGGGTCTCACCACCAGGTCCCTTGACATGCATTTTTCTTCAGCAACCTTCATCTACCACTCTCGCCGATCGGTTTTTCACCCTATCTCCCTCTGATTGATTGCATCCATCGGCGCCATCCAGAATCTTCTCCTCTTGATCGAACATTCGACCCCTCTTCCTCCTTCAATCCAGAGTGATACGTGGTAAGGATCGCCTTCCCTCCCGCGCTCCTCCTGTAAATTTGCCTCTTCCCTCTTCTTTCTTCTTGTAATTTTTTTTTTGTTGATTTCTTTGTTTTTTGTTTTTTGAAGCAACATATGCAAAGTTGGTCTGCTTATAACAATGCCAACTTGCAAAACTGCAACAGTAAATTGGCCCCCTTCCTTGGGGTACATTTTTTTTCTTCTTATCTCACTTCCTGTTAGATGAAGCTAACCTGCCATATTCCCCTTCTATACATTTGCTTCCATTCTCTTGATTTGTTTACTTTCTCCTCTTTCTCGCTCATCTCCCGTTCATCATGGATGAAGAAAATAAAAGTAGGAGGATGAGGTAAAAAAAAAAGGGAGAGGGATGGCGACCCTGGGTCTTATTTATTTTGGGGTCATCATTTCAGTTTATGTGAAATCAACAGTTCCTGCTATGTTTCTTTCTTTGTTACGTGTATATTTCTGTTCAAATTATTATCTGCATCAACATATCCTCCCATATCATCCTGCATTTGTTGTATATAGTATTTTCTTGACTGCTTTGCATCTTATTTAGGCTTCTCATTACAGTGCATATCCATGGTGCTTACATTCTGTTAGATTTTTTTTTGTGTGCATCATCTTCATTCATTAGCCCTTAGCATTGTATCTCCACGCTAAGTGTTTTGCTCTCTAGATGTTTATGCTCCATCTTGTTCACTTCAAGATGCCCCACCGGCATCCTCTGTTCAATGATGATCTGGTTACAAAATTAGTCATGACATGCTTCTTGCTGGAATGTCCTGTTCATTTTTGTTTATGTCTGATGATTTCAACTATGCACCTGCATTTACATTTCTTTTTGAAGGATGATCTCAGTTCTAAATTCACTGCTTGTTATAACATCTGTACACTTTAGTGTTAGCCATCCACACAGTATATCTATATTCTATTTTGTTAGATTTGATCTTCAATTTTACATATATTTTGGCACTTACATATATAGTTTAAGTTCAGTCACATATTGCATATGGCATGTAGTTTCTTGCATAGATTTGTTAACATCTTCATATGATTCTTGGATAAATGGGTTGGTGATTCGTTGAAATCGATTCACTCTATGATATTTCGGGGGCTAAGAAGGTAGGTCACCAAGGGCATTCAGACAGAGGCATGCTGGTGAAAGTCCTCACCATTGTGACCTCGACTATAAGATACACCTTGTCTGCCATTCATGATATGAGACCTTTAAAAATCAGTGCCATTTGAGACTCGCCATCGTTATATGAATTCTTTTTCAAGCTTTCCAGTAGGTATTGACAGAGGTTCATTTTGAAGCCTGTTTTTCGGGTGACTCCGTAAAAACATAAGAGGCACAAGTTTCTCGAAATACCCTGCTCAATCTTCAGTGATCCAGACATCTGGTTTTCCAGGAATAGTATGATTTCAGTTTCGGTCCGGCTAAAGGTCTAAATCACTATAGAAGAAATATTTCGCTCTCCGAGCTTGATCAAAGAAAGATTCAGTGATATCTCAATGCAGAAATTTCTGTTGTAAGTATGATATTGAACTTGGACATACTGCCTTCCAGCAAGTCTGACACACCCAGCGGAGTCCAGCTCACCTAAATTTCATAGTCCCAAGACAGTCATCTCGACAACTTTTGTTGTCAGACGATTGCGGCAACAACTGATTCAGGATCAACAATTGGTGACCGTAAGTTCTGATTCAAAACTCATACGTCTTCAGTTTTCTTTTACAAAGACAATCTCACTATCATACCCAACACCCTCTCGTCCGTAGGCTGCTCAGCTGTTCGAGGGAGTCTGATCATCGATGTTTACTATTTTTTTCAGTAAGTAGCTACTACCTGAAATTCCAGTCGGCAATATATTGGTTGAAGCATTGTCTACTGAGATTTGAAATAATTTACTAATTCTTCAAGGTGTTGAGATTTGAGATGATTATGATCTATCAGAATATCATTGGTCTTGCAAATTGAATGGACATTCAAAGCATCCGAATGTAAATATAAAAATATCTGAATGTTACTTGGATTCTAAGGGATCACCATTATTTTGGGGCAAATGCCCCTCTCACTGATAGTCGCATTATCAGATTAGTTTGATGCTTAAATGATGGGATGTCAAGTTTTATCCTTTTATCCTCCAAGTAATTACAGCTGATAGATCTCTCAAGTGCTAAATCGAATAACATACCTTGCTTGTTTAGGAGGGTAGGTGAGTTAGCATGGTCTGTGTTAACATGTTAAATAGTAAACATGAATTATAGAAGGTATTAGTAACTGAGTGTCAATTTTGGCTAAGCAGCCCATGCTTAATAGTCATATTGATATGTGTTAGTAGTTAATCTAATATCAGCAAGTGTTAATCTTTGTTAGCAGTTAATATTAATGTGTTGTCAGCCTTTGTAAGTCTTATGTGTTGGTGATAGAAATCATGAATATTAGTATGGGTAATTAGTGATGAATGACAGCATATGGAATATCAAAGTTGTGTCGAGTGAGCTCTCCATGAGTTGGAGGGATCGAATCTATGAATCATTGCTTTACTAAAGTTTGTCCAGGTGTGAACCAATAAATCACAACTTCCCGGATCGGATTCCATCCATTAATCGATAGCACCCTGCTGGCTTGTTGGTGTTTAGGGATCTAATGTCATGATTATCCTTTTGATGTTGTTCAGTGGCCCAATACCTTCGAAAACTTGGCTATGAATCCCAAAGTAACTAGATACCATCACTATTTGAAGCTCAAAACTATTCAAAGGTTAATGATAAAGTGTTATCTCAGTGACAAATAGTGTCATCCTAGAACCATCTCCATTTTATGATAACAATATTGCCACCATTTCTAACAATATATCTGGTTACCTATGTGTCCATACACCCACCACTTTTGCTGCTACACTATCCAGCTCCCACCTGTACCCACAGCGGCGCAAGTCATGACTGTAATTTCACTAAGCCCACAGCAAAGCAAGATCCAGTTGTGGTCTACCTTAACCTATGTCAGTATGAGGCACAACTGTGCTTCTCCTGTCATTAGCAGCAATGTAAAGCACTGCTGTAATCTCATGCACCCATGGCTCGGTATCATAAACATTCAATAATATTCCATTTCATGACAACCCCTTTGCATATGTCCCCTGCATATTATATCGTATTTACATTTCCATGAGTATGTATAGCATATATTTTAGTTCCAAAATAGTCCCTTTGCTTTCTTTCTCATATTATGTGCTTCACTTTATACTAACCCAAATTTTGCAGGAATCAATTAGAAAAGATCATTTTATTCTTAAATTAGGAGTTCGAATTTCAATTCAGTTCAAAATTTGAAATAGCTAGATTTCAATGAAAATCTTACATTTTATGCACTAGATTAGAATGTATGTACATATACACCTCATAACTACTTGTTTCATGTTATTTTCTTTCATTTTCTTAAAATGCACAAATGGTGGAGCATGAATGGCACGTAAACCATTCTAATAGGAGGTGATTAATCCTAAGTTGATAATTTGCATCAATAGCCATAGTCAGGATGTGAACAAAACTTAGGATCCTCATCTTTTATGGAATAACACTGGATCCACACTGGATCCCTTTTCAAAAATCATCATATTTTCCTAAATATTTTCCTCTTTTATCAGAGTTTAATCTAAAATTGATTCAATACATATATCAATGGCCACAGTCAGGATATATTGAAAATTAATTTCATTTTAAACTCTATAAAAGCACCAAAGTGTATTTTATTCTTCATTTGAATTCAGATATGATTACTATATAATACATTCAATGACCATAGTCAGGAGTGTATTATATCCTTAATCTTATTTATGTTTATTTAAAAGAATGAAATATGATTTTCAAAAATCCAATTTCAAAGTTATTTAAATTCATTCATCATTCTAGGATAGAATTGCATCATATTTTCAAAATTCCCTTTTCAAAATTCCAAGTGATTCTTTTTCTTTATTTCTCAAATCAAATCTTATTTATAGATTCAAATTCAAATTCTATCTCACTTCAAGATTCAAAAATTTAATTTCAAAGTCCAATTTGACTTTGAAATTCCTAAATCATTTTTGTATTCAAACTTCAATTTCCAAATCAAACTTCAAAAGTTCAATTTAACTTTGAAGTCATCTCCTGCTTAAAAAAAAATCAAGTTTATTTTCTTATCTTCAAAATCAAAATCAAAGTTTGAGAATGATTCTGAATTTTAAATTCAATCCGGGTTTTCAAAAACCCAGATCCATCTCCAAAAGTCCCATTTGGACTTTCAGAATCCAAATCCAAAGTTATATCCTAAATTCTAACTTGGATCCAGATTTCTAAGTGCAATCTCCACTTTGGATCTCAAACTTCAGATCCAATTCCATTTTAGGATCCAGAATTCAACTTCCATTTTGGATCTCAGACTTCAGATCCAAATCCATTTTAGGATCCAGAACCGAATTCCACTTTGGATCTTACACTTCAGATCTAATTCCATTTTAGGATCCAGAATCCAATTCCACTTTGGATCTCAGACTTCAGATCCAAATTCTATTTAGGATCCAGAATTCAATTCCATCTTGGATCTCAGATTTCAAATCCAAATTCCATTCCACACTTCGGATCCAATTCCACCTCGGATCTCAGATTTTAGATTCAATTCCCATTTAGAATTCTAGATCCAGAATTCAATTTCATCTTGGATTCCAATTGTATTTAGAATCCAAAGCTTTGGATTTAAATTCCATCTTGAATTCCAAAGTTTCAAATCGAATTCTATCTCCAATTCCAACCTTTGAATCTAATTCCATTTTTTTTTCTGGATTTCAAAAATCCAAGTTTTCTTGATTAAAAAGACCAATTCTGTTTTTCAATCCTATTTTGGCTTCTTAAAATCCCATTCCGATTTCAAACTTCAAAGCCAAAAATTCAATTTCATTTTCAAGTATTCATCTCATTCTCTTTGATCCAGATTCAAAATTCAAAATTCAAAGTCCATCTCTGACTTTGAAACTTCATTTCCTTTTCACTCATCTTCCAATCATTCTTTTCAAATTCAAAGGATTTACTTTCCCAACTCTGATCATTTCAAAGACTTATAACTTCAAAATGTCCTTCCTAATCTATCTCAAGTTCTAAAGTTATATTCAACCATTTCTTCATTATATATTCAAATTCATCTTAGAAAAACTTGGAAAATTTTCAAAAAACATTTTTTCAAAAGAGCATACATCCTTGCATTGCACTAGCATGATTCTTTGTGCATTTTTTAGACTTAGGATAAATTCTTAGATAATATTTAGGCAAAGCAAAAAGGCATAAATTCGATCTTTGGTTCGATTACCCCTGGTAAAGGCGCTAGGAACGGTCGAACCTCGTACCGACGAGCGAGCCCTGTCTCTCCATTTTTCCCGCAATATATTTCAAAAATGAAGGTGAGTAATTTTCTTAAATATTTTCAAATCAAGGTCAAGTGAGACCCCGCAAAAGAGTTTCTCCTCTTCTCTTTCTTTTCTTTTCTCTTTTCTCTTCTTTTCTGTTTTTTCATTTCTCTCCTTCAAAGGAGAAATAGAGGCCAGAAAGGAAAAAGAGAAGGAAGAGAGAGAAATATACAAGAGAGGAAAAATTTTGCGATGATCACAATGGGTAGAGGAAAGAAGAGCAAAAATGCTTGAAAAGAATCTAGTTGTTAGATGCAAGAAGGTCGGCTAGATCTTCAAGAATGCTTGATTTCTCAAGCACAATTCACACCCTTCACCTGCAAAAAACACAACAACAAACCATGAAGAATAATGGCACAAAGAAGTATAGAAAAATTTTAAAAATGAAAGGACAAAGAAGGATAAAGTGATAGAGAGAAGGCTTTAGCCGGATTTCCGACAAAGAATAAGGAATAGGTGCAAGAGACACAAAAGAAGTTTTCCTTCAGCCATGGACAAAAACCTCTCCATGGAGAACACGTCCCATATTAGGAGGCTCAGAAAACTAATTTTTAGAAATTTCAAAACAACTCCCTTTTTTCAAAGAATTTCATTTTCACTCAAAAACCTCTGTAAAATGCATTTGGCCTAAAAATGCCCCTTTATTTCGAGTTATTTTGAAATTTGTAAAATATGAACTTAGATGAATTTGGGTTTAGAAATGGATATTAGGATCTTGTTTGATCCAAAACCCATAATGCTAAATTTGGGTCAGATTTGGACCTGATTCACTATTGATTTCGCTCCAAAACATTGAAATGCCTCTAACTTCTTCATTTTAACTTCATTTTTGCTCAAATTTGAAACGTAGATCTTTGAATCTTACAACGACCTAATCATGGATTTAAATTATGAAATTGCACTTAGATGCATGTGATTAATGACTCAAATATGTTGTATTTCATGTATCATCAATTTACAATGAATAATTGAGTAATAAAATAAAGAAAGAAAAGAGAAAAATAACATCTTGAACTTTTCTGCAAAATTAGCAAACTTATCAGTAGAAATATGTTAGCTTTTCAAGATTTATCCAACAATATTTGGAAATGGAGGGATATTATCCAGAAATAGGCATTTTCCCCATGCATTCATAAAATAAAAATTCTAAATAAAATATAGGATGATGCATAATTTAATAAAATATGAAACTAAACTGATTATAAAATTAGAAATTTAGATTTGAGGGTAAAAAGACCAAAATACTCCTAAAAATGGACATTAATTGCAAAATAGTGTTAAAAATCATAGTTTTCAAAAAATGATTTTGAAATATGCTTGATCCGAAGACCAAACGAATGCAAAACGATGTCAAATCGGATGGACAGCACCCTGACATGATTAAGAAGGTAATTAGATTCTAAAAATATAAAAATTTTCATGAAAAAGATGAAATAATAGAAAAAGTTCAATTTTCCTGTATTTTTGCAGAACAGGGTTCCTGTTGGAACTGGTTTTTGCAAAACAAGAAGATACGATATCAAATGGCCTTCAAAAATGATAAAAAACGAGATGGACACTGTTAAAAACCCTAGCAAACAGTATACAATCTAAAAATAAGTTTAATGGATATGATGGAATTGACTCACTTGGAGGCAATTGGCTAGACTTCGAGCTATAAATGAGCTCATTTGTCATGAAATGAACCAAATTTAGCTGAAATGAAATGACAGTACTCATCGTGAGCTCAGAGGAGCTAGAAATGATTGACGTTCTAACTCTTCTAAACTAAAAATAAGCTTGACTGAACCTAACCGAGAAGGGTCTAAGGTGACCTAAGGGTAAAATGATAATTTTACTGGCAAAATATGGTGAAACAACACCTATACTGGAATGGACGTAGGGGTTAAACTCCTACACTGTACTACAAGGGGTCAACATCTGTGAGGGAGATGTCTAGGGATGAACCTAGAAAATTTGGGGTGTTTACAAACCCACCCGAGGTTTTAAACCAAAGACTAAAAGATTTTCCGCTGTTTATTTAAAAAAATAATAAATTTTACACATTTTTCAAAGGTTTTTAAATCTCGAGGCGTTACACTCATGGCCCTCCCTGCTGCATTAATTCAAGATGAAGAACATGTTCTCTTTAAATAGGCTATCAGAATCCTAAGTGTCATAAAGCTTTGCAGACCGAGTATGATGCCCTTATAAAAAATAGAGGTGATCTCTTGTTCTAGCTAAAAAATCCCTCATATTGTTGGTTGCAAATGGATATATAAAATCAAACACATGGCAGATGATTCATTAAAAAGGTATAAAGTAAGGCTTGTTGCAAAAGGGTACAACCAGCAAGGCTTCGACTTCTTTGAGACTTTTAGTCTAGGATTATCTTGTCTATTGCTCTGAGTAATAAGTGGTGCATTCAACAATTGGATGTGAATAATGCCTTCCTTCACCGATTCTTGTTTGAAATATTTATTTGAAGCAATCTCACAGATTTGAGGATTTTGATCATCCAAAATATGTCTACAAACTCAAGAAAGTGTTGTATAGCCTCAAGCAGGCTCCATGAGTCAGGTTCTCCAACTTAGTACATTTTTTATCAGTCTTGGGTTTAAAGGTGCTAGGAAAAAACACCTCCTTATTCATTTATAAAAACCAAGAGACTGTGATATTCGTCTTAGTCTATGTGGATGATATAATAATAACTGAAAACTCATAACATCAAGTTCATAATCTTGTTAATCAAGTAGAAACAGAATTTGACATCAAGGACTTCATTATTTTCTAGGTGTTGAGGCAATTCCCTTTAACGATGGTTTGTTCTTATCCCAAAGAAAATATGTGTTTGATTTATTAAAGTGTGCAGGTATGATTGAAGCCGAACCTATCTTCATGTCCATGTCTACCTCAAGTTCCTTATCCAAATTTGAGGGAAATCATATTCAAGATCTAATTTTATATAGCAGCATTGTTGGAGCTCTCTAATATGCCACTATGACTCATCCACATGTATCTTTTGACGTAAACAAAGTATGCCAATTCATGCAGAGTCCCATTAAAAATCATTAGACTGCAGTCAAGAGAATCTTGAGATATTTAAAGAGTATAATTCATTATGGTATCCTTATTAAATCAGTGGCTTCAATGGAGTTGTGTGTTTATACCAATGCAGATTGGGCAAGGTCTCTAGATGATAGGCGATCAACAAGTGGTTATGTTGTATTTTTGGGATCTAATATGATATCGTGCAGTGTTCGTAAGCAACCTATAGTTTCAAGATCTAGTATAGAGGCAAAATATAGAGCAATTGCTAATTCAGTGGCAGAGGTCGTGTAACCCCCCAGATTTCCAAAACATTACGTAGTAAAAATTCATGATTTTTTTTTGCAATGGAACCTAGAAAAGGTTTTTTAGTTGCAAAAATGAACGATAATGAGTCATCGATTTTAGAAAATATCGAGCAAGTCACAGGTATGAAGCCAAGCACTCATTGACCACCAAAGTATTCCATTTATCAAAATGAGTTATTTATTATAAACATCACTGCCTGGAAAAACAGTACTCTACAAATTTGGTTTTATAAAGGAAGTGGTGCAACACTGTCTGAAGAAACCCTGAAACTCGATGCTACCTTGCTCTGCATATCGCATCGCAGGTTTAGTACCTATATTTCTCATTAAACGGGGTTTGAACCATCGCTGGTCTGGTAGGAAAGCATTTGAATCAAATCAAGTATAAACTCATTAAAATACATGAACCACTTAAGGCCAAAATTTGCAACAACAATGCTCAAGCCTCCATGACTTAACGTATATCGCGAAAGCCTCCTTAGAGCCATGATTGAAACATTAAGCTCAAGTCTCCAAGACTTGGCACATTCATATCTTACAAATCCAAGCAAGTGTTTCACAAGCTTAGCTTAGTCGTGCAGATACAACATGAGCCTTTGCTCTATCAGTCTAGTAGTATACCGATCTCAACACCTTCCATAAGGTTATGTAAGACTTATCAGAATAATGCATATTTATTCATACATTCATACATCGTTGAACCAATAACTAATGCATTGTTTCGATATTAACCATTCACCCCCTGATACATGGGAGAAGCTTGAACTTCAACATCATTGCGTCATTCTGGGAGTTTATTATTATATGTATTTTAGATACCCCAAAGGTCTGATGACCCTGTCCATGGTGGGGCAGTATAACTCATACTGGGATAACCCCACCAGACCATTTTGGATGCATCCTCTACTGTAGTAGTGGAGTTCAATCCTTAGATCTTAAAGATAACCCGACCTCCAAACCTCTTGAGTGACGGGAGGTCCCTTGAACTCTTTAGTTCATAGCAAATATGTGTCACTCACAGTTGTACCATCACCGTCTTTCACGATAAGCAATAGTCTTGAAGGGGTTTGGCGGCATAACCGTTCTTTATAAGACATTTAAATGTCACTCGAGCAACTAGTGCGATATGCACTAAGAGAATATGTACCCCAACTCCATTCAGTTATTCTGAAGTACGGTTCAACCATGTGGTCAAGGGACCATCGTTAAGTTTTATTCATATGCATGCATGACTCCGCTCTAAACATTTATGGCCTTCACGAGCGCTTCACCTCTTTCGGGTGGACAACGAACTCCGACACTCTGACCCCTATGAGTTTAGTTGTATAACAATATTTTACATGAGTATGGATATACCACTATCACATCAGATTGACTGCTTGGCATATACTGCCACAATAAGCACTTGGCCTACTCAAGACACAACAACTACTCTAGTGTACCGACTCTTACGAGTAGGGTGCCCTTACAAGCGAAAGTGGATTGAGTCATTTCGACAGAACTTCGACAATAGGGCATCATCGTGTCATTCAAACTAGTTTAGGCAAGACTTTTGCCAAACAATTCGACAATACTTCCTCTGCTTGACGGAGGAAGCGTGATGACCCTTTCTATTCATAAAAAGTACTTATCAAAATTTTGGTAATACCTCATCTGTGTGACAGAGTCTCTTTCTAAATTTATTGAGCTTCTTTCAAAAAATTTGACAACACTTCATCTCTTTGACAGAGAAAGTGTTGCATTCTTTTAAGCTTGGTGAGCATCTTTTCAAAAAATTTGGCAGCACTCCTCTTTGATGGAGAAAATGCTATGCTTAACTCAGTGATAGATATGCACCATTGTGCATACTTTGCATCTATCGTGGTTCGTTAGAACTTTCGGCCTTAGCTAGGTCATGTGCAAGTGACTTAGGTTTTTATAAAAAAAAAAATTGCACAGGAGCAAAGCCTTTCCAATAGGGGCTTCATTCGTCAATCAAAATCTTAATCGAGAAGTGGCATATGGAATCGCAGTTGGCGATAAGAGTTGATCTCCATTTGAATGCTCATTTATGTGTAGCCATATGTAATATAAGCAGGAGCTTGTGCGATATAATGCGGTGGCATAAATGAAAGCATATTTAATATTCGGCGAGAAAAACTAAACTAAATAACTTGTAAAAAACAAATATATATATATATATATATATATATATATATATATATATATATATATATATATATATATATATATATATATATATATATATATATTTGTAGAAAGCAGGAGCCTTAGCATCATTCAACGCGATGACAATCTTAAATGCATAAGCACACACACACACACACACATACACACACATATATATATATACATATATATACGAAAGCAGAAGCTTTGTCATCGTTCGACGCAACGATAATCTTAAAAGCATAAGTAAATATATATATATATATATATATATATATATATATATATATATATATGCAAAGTAGGAGCCTTGACATTATTTGACGCGACGATAATCTTAAAAGCATAAGCAAATACATATATATCGAGAAGAGTAGAACTTTGACACTGATTTATGCGCAAATCTACCCAAGCTGTGTGGTGATACTCCAACAAGGTGGTTAAGGCACTCCTAGGTTGTGGCCGACATGTCCTTTACGTTTGGTACGATCATAACCAAGAGTGACAACTTTTGATGAAACGACAATCTAACGAAGTCTAGACCAGAAACCGGTTTGGACCTAGCTTAGGTCCAACTATGTTCGAACCTACCTTAACTAGGCTAAGTTTGGTCGGATGGGTTGGACTTAGGCAAGAAAATTCTAGAGTAGGTCAAGTTGTCAGGACCAAGGGGTTTTGTCCCAACTGGGTTCAAACTAGGTCAAGTGGGTCCAAGCCCACCTCAACTAGGCTAAAAAAAAGGAGAGAGAAAAGTTAACCTAATAGGTCAAGTGAGTCTTGACCAACTAGGCTCAGCCTAGGCTAAGCAGGTCTAAGCTCACAGCAAATAGGCTTGGTCTAGGGTACAACCAAGAGAGAGGAGCGAGATGAGAGAAAGAGGAGAGATAAGGAGGGAAACAATTTTTAAGAGAAGGGGTCACCTCTATTTATAGTTTTTTTGTGGATCTTGGATCCATATGAGGTGTGGATCCGATCTAATCTATTTACTTGAACCAAGACCCAAACTTGGTGATAAAGTAATAAAATGACTTTTATATCCCTGTGGAGCCCACCTAATCATTCCATGAGATATTTTTTTGGGGCCCACGAGATATTTTTGTGGAGTCCACCAAATATTTTTGTGGGGTCCCCCTAGCTTCCTCTATATAAGAAGGTCTAGTGGGAGCCTATTTCATTATTGAATAATTGATTAAAGTTCTCACACTCTCTCTAGTAGTCTCCCTGTCTCTCTATCTCTATCTCTAACGTCTATCTCTCACTTCTCTCTCTTTATCTCTTTATCTTTTCTCTATCTACTCTCACTTCTCTCTCGTTATCTCTTTATCTTTTCTCTATCTACTCTCTCTCCTCTCTTATGACCTCTAGTCTTCCCTGGACCCTTCACCATATCATTCACACAAGTGTTGGACGTCCAACCTCTTCAGTTAAGCTCGAGCTTCCCCAAGTGTCTCGAACCATGCATTTTGCCTTCCTGATGAGCCGAGTGGCCTTTTCGCATTGCAAATCTTGTGTCCAAATTTCAGAATGTAGAAAACTTTATCTCAACCTACTATAGACCTTCAAGGTACCTCCATAATCCTTCTTTATTCTTAGATTATTTTTTATTGACTTTCTAAGTTCCAAAACCCAAAATCGCATTCTGTCGGGTGCCCGAAACTCCTAACAATCAGTAGCCTCTCCATGTGTTTAGGTCATATCTCAGACCCTCACACACGTCCCTAGGTGTCCCTAGAACCCCTAGACCAAAGTCCTTTAGTTTTGGACTGAAACTATACCTGAAATGCTTACTGGGTCCAAATTGTATGTACTTTATTTAACTGTTTAACCTTGTTTTCACTGTTTTGCCCAATCTATAACCATGAAAAACTTCAATCCACCTTTCCACTATGTCCAGCGGGGTTCTTCACCCCTGATATGTGTACCCAAGGTCTCATGGTCTAATAATCTCAAGTTCAATACTCCTAAGTCTGTCGAACTCAAATTGCAATATTCGTCCATTGAAAATTCGGACCTACCTTATGGGCCTTCTTTCGAACCATCAACTTAGAAAGTTCTAGATGTTCTAACAGATGTCAAAGGTTCTTATAGTTATGTGTGATAATGTTGGTGCTACATATTAGGCAACTCATCCTATGTTTCATAACAGAAGTAAGCATATTGAGATAGATTTTCACTTGGTCAGGGAAAAGTTAGCCAAGGGAAAATTTAAGATTGAATATATATCATCAAAAGATCAAATTGGTGACAATCTCACAAAACCCTTGTGTGCCAAGCTTAGTGTCCTTCCAAGACCCTTGAGCTTGAGGGAGGCTGTTAGTGTTCAAGGTACACCAGGACGTTCAAGAGAGAAAGAGGAGTCTCAGGTCAGCCGGGACTCCAGAAAACGTTCAAGAGAGAGAGAGAGGAGTCCAAAGAAATTACGGACTTCAGAAAGTCCTCTAGAGAAGGAACGTTCCAGTATAAAGAGGAGTCTAGTATTAGAAGAAATTAAGATGAAACACAAGTTCAGCTAAAGAGGAGTTTGTCCTCTCGTGTAACTTAAATATGTATATATATGTGAGCTTGTAACCCTTTTCAATGAGTAGAAATAAAATCACAAGCGTGGAGGGTCTTGGGTCATGGATGTAGGTACATATCTATACTGAACCACATTCATCTTTGTGTGTGTTTGTGTTTGGCGTTTTCTCTTTTAATGAGGTCAATTCAAGGGTTCAAGAAAGGGCCTATTTTTGTTTGGACTAGATATATTGACCCGAATCCGATCAATACAACTTGAATCGACCAATTTGAATTTGGGCCAATTTTTTTAATCTTTTTTAAAATCAATTCAATTCAAAAACTGACTTTGACAACATTGGTTCTAAATGCATTGTGAAAATGAGTCCTAAGGCTTACAAGACTACTCATTTGTAGGGGTGACTCATGAACTTTATCAAGGTAAAGAGATGTACAAGCTCAGTTTGCCTAAAAAAAAGATGTACAAGCTCGGATCAAGCCTGAACCTAGCCGAGCTTTTGGGCTCAGCAGGCACAGATAGAGAGAGAGAGAGCATACCCACCAGTGGTCCGCTAAGCCACCACTATGTTTTTTTTTTCTTCTCTCTCCCCCTTCTGCTTGTTCTTCATCTTCCTCATCCTCTTCCCCAAGCTAGAATTTTTTCATCCTCCTTTTCGAGAGAAAAAGGAGAAAGAAGAAGAAGAAGACCGAGAAAGGGGAAGAGAGAGTGTGAAAGGGGTAGGTAAGAGGGGCGGGGCAGGGCGGGGTGAGGCAAGTCCAAAATACCAGAAAAAGCTTAACCGAGCCTTATCGAGCTCAGAACTAGTACAAGGTCAACTCATTTATGACACGAGCCGAGCCGCTCATTGTGCATCTTTAGTCACGAGTTTGAAACCCACATGTGCCCGTCCCTTGCTGCAAAACTAAGCCAGGTGTACTTGGTGGACAAGAGAAACCTGAGGTTTCACACCAATTAGCTCATTGAGTAGTGTAGTTTTTCTCAACTATTTAAAAGAGAGAGAAGCATTACCAAACGCAGCAAGTCACTTTGTTTATGGATTTTTTTTTATTTAAAGCAAGGATGACAAAGACCATCTGGCCACTTCCCTCCTATCCTTCCCTCCTTTTGCATAATCATTCACTAGAGAGTTTTGTCATAGGCGGGTTCTAAAAGTCATCGTAAACACCAGTAATACCTTCTCCATTAGATTTTCAAATTCCAAAAGTAAAAGTAACAATCCCCGTTTATGGTTTTCTATTATATTTAAAGAAAAAAGAAAGAGAAAGAGAAAAGATTACTGTTCTGTAATGGTTACAGTAAGATTTGAGTTTAATAACTTGAAACGGGTGTAGTGGGAAACAAATTTCCCAATATATTCCTGGTTTGCCTTGCTGAGTTCACAACTGATAAAAAATAAATAAATTTTATCCTTAACTTGAGAAGACCGAGTGCGGGTCATGGCTTAATTATTTATCTTTTTACAGTTCATACACCCCGAAATAAATTCTCATTTGTTTCCCCAAAAATGATTTATCTTCTATTTCATAACAATACCTAAGCTGAAACCCAAACCCGTAAGACTCGAACTGATCATGCCGGAACCAGCCCATAAGGGTTTACATTTTCCAGTCATACTCAAAGCCGTACTCAGATCCGAATCAAAATAGGTCGAGTCTCGGTCTCATGTTTAAACCCGATTAAAAAATGAGCCTATTGAAGACCTGACCCAATATATACCTGAACTCATTAACCTATATGAGTCCATAATTTCCAGTCACACCCAATCCTGGACCCGGACCCTAATTAAATTGGGTCGGATTTGGCTAACTTTTAATCCAATTTAAAATCGGGTCTCAACAGGAAAGCAACCCCAACCTGACCTGGTTACACTCCTAAAACAAAATATCAACGGTTTTCAAAAAAGGAAAAGAAAAAAAGAAACTCTTTTACAAAACTTGATTATACTTTTTAAATAGAAATAGGTTAATATGATTACTTATGCTTCTCATTCCATAGTTTACTAGAAATTTCCTGATAAGTTGCTCATTTTTAACCAAAAAGGCATCCAAAGCTTCAATAACTAAGGAAGCCAGGTTCCCTTGTTCGAATATAAAGGATCAAAATCTTCCATTGTAATAATAATAATAATAGAGGGGAATTATACCATTAATGATATATTCTTTTAAGCATTGGTGTGTGCTATTTCCACTATAAATTAGGAGTAACTAAGGAAACCATGATCCCCTACATGTTCCATTATAAGGGATCAAAGTCTTCCTTTCTCTAATAATAATAGAGGAGAATTATATCATTACTGCTATATTCTTTCAAGGTGTAGGCATTGATCTTGTTATGCTTCCACTATGGATTAGAATTGATTAGTCACCTTTTGCAATTATTTCAAAAATGTTGGGAGGAATACAGCATTCCCTTTTCAGTACAGAATAACACTTAATCCTGTGCTTTATTCCTTTTCATGATGAATTGCTACTCAAATCATTGACTATGAAGAAACTCATATTCTTGACATATTATGAAAAAGAGCATTCAAGGTTTAACTGCCTCCATTTGTTTATACACACACATTCCAAACAATCATATACAAGGGCAGTTAGGTGTACACTTATAACCACAAACTATGACACATGCAGGAACGTACGAATGCATGCGAACCATAAAATTCAGCCGGTTCCACTCTTTCATGAACCCTATGGAGCTTTGTACCCCAAGTTGGAAGATGAATAGCTAGTCCCACTTTAGAGAGAGAGAGA
This sequence comes from Nuphar pumila, assembly GCF_984573655.1. Classification (NCBI taxonomy): domain Eukaryota; kingdom Viridiplantae; phylum Streptophyta; class Magnoliopsida; order Nymphaeales; family Nymphaeaceae; genus Nuphar; species Nuphar pumila. Next base: position 45,435,254 of record NC_143250.1, read on the forward strand.
GAGAGAGTTAATTTTTATGTGTGAATAGGTCTGATAAATAAGCTAAAGGAGACAAGCTTGAAGGGTTCAAGCTAATTCACTTATTCTTGCGGCAAGCCAAGCCAAGGCCGAGTTTCAGCTGGTTTGTTTACAAAAATCAATAGGATTACAAAAAAAATAAATTCTTTCAGAATTAGAAACGGTAAGATTTCATCTCTAAGCATATTGCTTGCAAAACTAAATGCTTCAATCACTTGTTCTGCACTAGACTATATGATGTCAAATACAACCTAAATTATATTTACTATTACTTAATGAGCTTATACAAAGGCCACGAACACCTATTGTTCATGTTCAGCTTTGGGAGCTTATTTTACGGAAAATGATTGTATGGTAAAAAAATGACAGGATTTTCGAAATGCCTTATAAGTTTTTGAAATCCATCAGATGTCTAAATTTGTAAAATTTTTGGTTGTAAAAAAATCTTTTTACCCTTCGTACAAGTGTACAAGTGAATTTTCTTCAGATATGCAAACTTTCTCTCAAATATGAGAATATTTGAATTTTCTCTTAAATATACAAATTTTCTCTTTATAAATATGTGAATTTTCTCCTAAATATATCATTTTATTCTTAAATATGTGATTTTTGAGACTTTTCTCTTAAATATGTGATATTCATCCCAAAAACACAACAAAATATAACATATAAATGAGTACCTACAAATATCCTCTTGCTTGTGTCCCTTATACAATTTTATTAAAAGGAGGCTCGCACATTTTGGAAACATTCACAACCATGAGTTGCGAAGGTCTCCAAAATGTGTGAACTTCCTTTAACTAAATACTCTTACATTAACGAATGTTCTAACCTTCACACGCGAATGTCCTCACACATTTGTGAACGTCCACTACAAGAAAACCGTGGATTAGCGACGACCTATATCCATCGCTAATCCATCGCTAAGCCGTCGCTAAACTGTTTAGCGACGGATTAACGCTGGATATAGGCCATCGCGAATTTTTGCTCGCTAATTAGCGGAAAAACTTATCTGTCGTTAATTTTGTCGCTAATTTGCGACAGATTAGCGACGGACATTATCCGTCGCTAATCTATCGCTAAATTTTTAAAAAAAAAATTAAAAAAATTGATCCCTGTCGGGCGGTATTCCGGCAGCACTAAGCCGGACTTATACCGCACCCGACAGGCATTGCATGCACAGAACGATCGCTCTGCCTCATCGCCGGACTTGTATCGTCCTTCGTGAACCGGTGCTCTCCGACATTGCCGTCCTCCGTGAACCGGCGGCATCGTCCCTTGTGAACCGGCGTCGCCGTCCTCCATGAACCGGTGCTCTCCGGCGTCGCCGTCCTCCATGAACCGGCACCGTCATCTTTCGTGAACCGGTGTCACCGTCATCCTCCGTGGACCGGCGTCGTCGTCCTCCGTGAACCGGCGCCGACGTCCTCCAGCGATCGCCGACCGTCCTCCGTCGTCGCCGTCCTTCGTGAACCGACGTTGTCGTCCTTCGTGAACCGATGTTGTCGTCCTCCGTGAACCGGCGCCGACGTCATCCAGCGATCGCTGATCGTCCTTCGGCGTCGCCGTCCTCCGTAAATCGGCGTTGTCGTCCTCCGTGAACCGGTGCCGACGTCCTCCAACGATCACCGACTGTCCTCCGGCGTCGCCGTCCTCCACTCTCATGTACATGCTCTCCAACGCGCTCTCCGACGTCGCTCGGTTTAAATCGAGCGCGATCGATTTAAATTTCGAACGGAGAGAGAGGAAAAATTTTGCGCTCGGTTTAAATAAAAAATTAGCGAGGGAATTTTTCTGTCGCTAATCCGTCGCTAATTAGCGACGGAAAAATTTCCTCGCTAAATCCCTCGCTAAAATGTTTTTCTTATATTGAGAATTAGCGACGAAATAATTATTGTCGTTAATTCATCGCTAATTAGCGACAGATTAGCGATGAAACAACTTTCATCGCTAATCCGTCGCTACTTAGCGACGGATTCATTAAGAAAGTTTTCTCTAGCTAATCTGTCACTAATTTGCGATGGAAAAAATCCGTCGCAAATTTCCGTCGCTAATTAACATTTTTCTTGTAGTGGTCCTCTGCATGTTTCCTTTAGATGATTTTAGTAGGAGGTTCACACATTTTGAGGACCTTTGTAACTCATGGTTGCGATTGTCGTAATGTATTTGCGAATGTTAAGACATGTTAGCCCAATGGCCTCCTACTTGGTATTTGCAAAAGTGTTGCTAAAGGTAAACTTTTAGCAGCGCTTCAAAAATGTTGCTAAAGCATGAATCTACGGGCATCTTGCTAGGTGAGTGGTAGGAAGCTACCTCTCTCTCTCTCTCTCTCTCTCTCTCTCTCTATATATATATATATATATATATATATATATATATATATATATATATATATATATATATATATATATATATGCAAACCAAGAAAATGATAAGCATCTCGCTAGAAAAATGATTGTACTTTCTGGTTGTGAATGTTCCCAAAATAGGTTACTAAATACTATCACATTTGTGAATGTCTTTGCAAGTGTGAACCTTTGTAAAAAACTGCATATTCCCATATTTTGGAGAAAACTTGAATATTTAAGAGATCTCATATTTTGAGCAAATTTGGGTATTCTTATATTTTAGAGGAAGTTTACGTATAGGGAGAAAATTTGCCTGTGCAAAAGGTAAAAATATCATTTTACAGTTAAAAAATTACAAATTTAGACATCAGACGGATTTCGAAAATTGTAGAGCATTTTGTAAAACATCATTTTGTCATACATTACGGTCATTTTTTGCTTAATTATTTTATGAGTTTGCTTGAGTTCCCCAGTGTGTGAACACGACATATGCTCGATTGATGACAGTATGCATGTGGAAAGGCGTTGTGCACCACATTTTTTATTTTGTATGTTTTGTTTGTTTTTGCTAAAGGAAGCAGCACTTGCAACAAAAAGAGAGCATATGAACATATTAGGCATCTAGGTCTTGAGTGATCCCACAATACTAATTATGTTCCAGGCAAACTTAAGAGGATCTTCATTTCAAAGGCACTACCCTAAACCAAGTCCCATCAATATTTGCTCCAATTACAGCTACAGCTAGATTCAGTAATCTCCATTTCAATCCTTTTCAATCTTGGAACACAGAATAGATGTGTGGCTGTGCCCTTCTGCCTCCTCTTTATAATAATAAAGAGACTTGAAAAATATGTGTCTACATTCTTAAGCATAACTGCTTTACACGTTGTGAGATTTCCTTTTTAAGGATGTGCCACTTTTTTATCCATTAGAGAAGGTTCATTTTAGAGATAAAAAATTATTCTTGGAAGAAATTATAAGATGTTCTTTCAAACTAGGCCAGCATGATCTCTTGGTTAGCTTCTTTCTTTTCTTTTTATAAAAATGTGGTGACACTCAAAGGTTTTACCAACTGAAGGCCTGCCAACGTAAACTTCATGATGAGGTCCTTGACCTACCAAAATAAGAAATTGTGACCCCGCATTTTTTTTTTTTTAAAAGAATAAAAAAAATTAGGTAGCTAGGTCATTCTATGTACTATGCCGAGGCACCCACTGCTCAACCGTCTCCATCTAAATGCATTTGGGCAAGGGGAATATATATGACGTCGAGAAAGAATGTTTGCTTGGCTGCTTTCAATGGGCAAAGTCTCCACTAAAACTTTCCTCGAAAACGAAATAACTATTATCATGATGTGTTCTATTTATTTATGTAGAACAGCAAAAGAAGATTCTAGCCTTCTTTTTTTTATCTGAGAGATTGTGATATGTTTCATTTCATCCAAATTTTGCCAATTTTAGGATGGTCAGACATTGGTTTTAGTTGGATGACTCATGCATCTTTCATAAAGTTAATTCTGTGTAAAAAAAAGTCTGTAAAAGAGACAACCACTAGGTTGGGTTTGGAAATGGGTGGCTAATTCTTCTCTTGGTTATATAAAAGTGATCACTACTTACATTTTTTTGGATTAAAAAGTTAGGTATAAGCATGAAGCATGCACAAGTTGGAAGATGGAACTTGAGTTGGGAAAAAAAATCAAATGGCCCAGCTCCAACATCTCAACATCTCATGGTAGAAACTCAAAAGGCTTGGGCCCTGAGGAGCTTTTGCAGCTCTGTGCTTTGTTCTTGTTCAGTTTCATCATCTTTTTAACTGCTCTTTCCTTTTTGGTTTGGTGTATTTTAGGTCACACGTTTTTCTCTTAAATGCTTTTTTTTTGCATTTTTTTTAATATTATTATGATTCCCATTTTTCAGAAGAAAATGCAGCTTTTTCTTCGGAAATTTCATTAATTGTCTTCCAAATATGCACTGAGAACTAGACATAGTTAATTTTAACAAATAATAGATGAAAGAATTAATCTAGTTTTTTCATCAAAACAATTCGATCTAAAACATGTTTTCTAGTAAATAAGTGATGATAAACGCATCTACGACCTCAAATTAAGTAAAGGCCACCTTCATCTATTATCTTCTTGAATTGTTTTTTTTTTAAGAATATTGTCTTCTTGAATTGTTGCTTACCAGTCTATACTCAAATTAGGGAGGACTGACCTCTCTCTCTCTCTCTCTCTCTCTCTCTCTCTCTCTCTCTCTCTCTCTCTCTCTCATTCAAGATACAGTTCTTACAAGCGAAAGGCATTTAATAGGCATTCGGAAGTTGGCTGCTGCACTTGTGGATTCCAAGCCCACGAGTGAAAACACTATCTTTTTTTTATTAATTTTTTTATTTTTTGTAAATTGGGTCTTTCAGATGTGACATACATGCTTGGTTTAGTAGGGATCAGCCCTTAAATCATGTTCTTCCAACATATGCAGGATGTTTGGGTGTGGAAAAATCAACAGCCTACAATATTGCAAAATTTTCACCTCATAAAAAATCCAATTTTTATCTTGAAAAAATGCAATCTAAATGTTGATTAATACTATTTAAACCATGCTGAACACGTTTATGTGGTCAGATTTGATCAACAAAGAGTTTCAATTAAGGGGTTCTGAACCCATGAGTAGCCAATTTTTCCCTCCTTAAAATTTTTAAAGATTTTTAGCTTTCAGATTTTTGGACACTAGACTTATCCTGTTTGTTCCAATTTCCGACTGGTACCAAGAAATTCTAAAGTCCAAGAATTTCCCAAAAACTGATAGGAATCCCCAAAAATGGAGGAAATCAGAAAACCATGGAAGTAAATAATGGCATATGACAATGAAATACTGAAATGGTAGCTCTTGCTATTCAAATACAAAGAACCAAATTAGTGCAAGATGACGATTCAGATTTAAAATATATACATATATGAGAACAAAGGGATGTCAAAGCTTTTATGAAACAGATTGGCACCACTAAATTGTACGCCTTTTAGATGAACTGATGTCATGCAATCATTTTCACCATTCCACTGTGTAGAGGCATTTATGGTGGAAATTTTATCACATTTTTCCCTTCTTAGGGATAGTAGACACTTTTAGTCATAGGAGAGCCACTTGGGACAGCTTGCACCAGATAAGAAAAGCACATTAAAGCTCACCTAGCACTTTAAGCTGTTAGATGGAGACCGTTACACTACGTGGTTCTAAATGTTGTCAGACCAGTCAAGTGTCACTTCATGATTTTAGAAGAGTCCAATGATAAAAAGCAAATCCTAAGCTCCATGCATACCTAACAAAATTTCTGCAAGTTTCGCCGGCATAATCCAAGAATTCAAGGTATTTTTGGATGCCATGAAATATCCTTCATTTCTTGGAATTTAGTATCTCGTGTTCCCACTCACGTTTGCGTTAGGGAGGGTTTCCACCATGGCTACACACATTTCTCTCTTTTCCCACAGAAAGACAACACGATCTCCCTTTTTAGCAAAAAATTTTCTTGTTGGAGAGTCTCATTCCGTTTCAGGGAAAGAATGTTGGCGTAAACCGAAATGCAAACAACAGAAACACATACCGCCGCCATAGTGAAAATGGACGAAAGGAACGTTGATGCGGGCGCTCGGCGTTCTCCTCATCCTATTGATGTCCACGATGAGTCTAGGTCGTCAAGTCGATGGTGATCATGACCCTCAATCCAAATGAGAGAAAGAGAGCATCTTCATTTCCCTCATCAAGAAACCATACCTCAATTTATAGTGGGAGAAGAGTGGAGGGTTATATGCATGGCATTCGTGTATGTGAACCCTTCACATGCCATATTGAATGTGAACCCTTCATATTCACGTAACCCTCTTCCCCATTAATGTCATCATTAAGAGTGCATTGTGTTAAACCGGGTCACTCATGGTTGGACCTGATCCAAAATGTACAACATGAAATTCCACTAGAGGGGGGGGGGGAATAGTGAAATATGAAATATATCGATAAATTAAAAAGGATATTAATGCAATAAGACACAACACACAAAACACAAGATTTATACTGGTTCGGTCACGTCACTGACCTACATCCAGTCCCCAAGCAAAACACTTGAGCCTTTCACTATAACATCCGAGTTACCGGATAAATAGTACAACACCCTCTTCCTCAGAGGTCTTCTTATCTCAACAGAGAAGAAACATGCCCTCTTTCATAGAGGTCTTTTTCTCTCAACAGAAAAGGAAAACACCCTCTTTCTCAGAGGTCTACTTCTCTCAACAGAGAAGGAAAACACCCTCTTTCACAGAGGTCTACTTCTCTCAATAGAGAAGGGATACAGTGAATAACAGAAAGTTACAATACTTCCTATAGAACCTTCAGAATGATATGAATGCACGAATGAAGGATTCTCAGAATGTTCTATTCTTTTCACTCAAATAATACTCTTTGTCAAAGAGCTATTCTTGACTTTTTCTCTTTCTTTTTCTAGGCTATCTTTTTCAAATATCGAATAAGAATTTTTCTCGTTGTAAGCTCATATGTCTTGTTTGAAATATTATTTTGTTAGTGTATATATAGCCTTAAAAAAATAGTCGTTGCCTTTTGGAATGATTGTCCTTGTGATATGTCAAGTCATTTCAAAAACACCTTTGTGTACTATATTGCTTTTTCGAAAAAGTCTTCTTTCTATAAGTGTAGCATTTGGGGTACACTATTCGTTGTAGTATTTTAGGTGTGATATATTTTGTAAAAGGTCTATTCTTATAATAAATGGTTTGTAGTACATTGAACGTTGGATTGTAAATCATTATGCAGTTTTGTCTTTATTCAATTTAATTATTTGTAGTATATTAGTATTTTTATTAGAAATCATCACTTCTTTACTTAAATGTACGTAAGTACAATAAATGCTTTGTTGAGTACATTATTTGTAAATGGTCATTTCTCAAAATGCTTTATGAGGTGTTATTTAATGTCTACAGAAAGAATGATGACTTTAAGTAAGTCGACATTCTTGAGTGGGGATTAAATAAATAGTTATTTCTTAAATGCTTTTGAGGTGGTATTTGATGTTTACAAAAAGAATGATGACTTTAAGTAAGTTGACATTCTTGAGTTGTATAAAGTAACTAAAGTCTTTTCCAAACACAATATAATAATATTAGTTTTCTTACATTGTCAATTCAAGGTAGACGATTTTGTATTATGACTTAAATTCATTTTGTCTTTTTCTTTCATACTTGAAATCATTAGTTTTTATTTCTTTTCAAGTTGTCTTATTCATAAATGTGTGTTAGAATGTACAATTAATGCTTTTGAAATCATGAGCTATTATATCTTGTCAAAATACCTTTTTCATAAAAGTTTGTAAGAAAGTACAATGATTAGTTTTCAAAAAGGTGTTTTTTGAAATATCGTATGCTTTTATATAAATAGATGACTTTGTATGATAAAGCATGCAATATGAAATATGCACTATGCATCATTCTGAAGGTTCTGTTACATATGACTCTAAAGAAGAAAAAAAACTTCATCTTGAAGTAGCCGATCTCCTTGGATGATCTTTAAGAATGAATGACTCATCAAGCTTTTTCTTCAGAGAGTATGATTGTACCAAAGGTTGTACTTGAGCAGGAGGTCTCCATCCTTTTTGTGTGAAATAACCTTGCATCAAATACTCGTTAAATACATGACAATCATATCCAGTCATAATATAACATTATTCATGAAGGCATACTATCATATCATATTAAAGCCTATATGACAGTATATCATATTATTTGTCATCAAAACCTAGTTTCTCAACACAACATTATTTCACTTGACCCATTGGTACAAAAAGATACATAATCAAGTTTCTTTACCGTTATCTTGATTTAATTTTCATGTGTGTTTACATGTTATCCGGTATCACAATAATGAATCACATGAGTTATGGGGATGGACACCTCTGTATGAAATGTCATAGTTTCATGCACTACAATATTATTCATTTCCAATGCTTTAGCATGTTAAGCTTATATTTATGAATAGGTTGGTCTCTAACCCATTTTATTGGTCTTTTAGTATTGTTATTCTTCTATTCTCTCTACCTAAATGAGAGATTCTTTACACAGAATCAACAATACACAAAACCATAGAGAATCAATTTAATATCATAAATTTGATCATATATAACCATAATGTATTGTCATACATCAGAAGCAATCAAGCAGACTCATCCTTTTTACATGTTGAAAATATAATCTTGTTGTTATCCCTTTAGGAAGGGGATCTGCAATCATTTTCTTCGTATCGATTGTATCAATACACACTAAATGATTCTCAATCATTTCTTTAATAACAAAGTACTTTAACTCCATGTGTCGATACGAGGTTGAGCTTTTGTTGTTATTTGAAAAGGACATAGCAGTTTTATTATTACAAAAGATCTCCAGTAGTCTCTCAATAGAGTCCACAATCCCAAGACTCATAATGAAGTTTCTTATCCAAATGGCCTGATATGAAGTCTTGTATAGAGAAATAAATTCCACGACTATGGTATGAACTGCAGTTGTGGACTGTTTTCCGCTTGTACATGAGATAGTACCACCTATCAGTAGAAAGATGTATCCAATAGTGAACTTTTTACTGTTGAGACATCCTCCTAAGTCCGCATCAGAGTATCCAATGATCTCTAGGTGGTCAACTTTTTTGTAAGTCAACATATAGTCATTTGTTCCTTGCAAATAGTGCATGACCTTATTCGTTGTCTTCTAGTACACAATGCTTGGATTAAACTGATGTCTATCAAGCATTTCCACAACAAATGCAATATCCAGTCATGTGCAAGTCTACGCATATTGCAAACTCTCAATCGCTAAAGCATATGGGACAGTTACCATCTAAATATTTTTATTATCATCCTGAGGACAGTCCTTTAGGCTCAATTTATCCTCTTTCACTATGGGTGTATATCCAAGAGAACAATTTTTCATCCCATAAGTTTTAAGAACCTTAACAATATAAGATTTCTAAGAGCTACCAAGGACACCCATAGTTCTATCACGACGGATCTCAATCCCAAGGATATATGTGGCCTTACTCATGTCCTTCATGTCAAAATGAGAAAAAAGAAAATCTTTTATCTCATGTAGCATGCTTAAATCATTAGTTGAAAGAAGAATATCATCAACATATAAAACCATAATTATGAACTTACTTTCATTATCCTTAAGGTATGTACACTGATTAATAATGTTTTCAGTGAATCCAAAGTTTAAAATTATCTTATTAAACTTTTTATACCACTGGCGGGGGACTTGTTTAAGTCCATAGATTGATTTCTTAAATTCATAAACTAAATTATTCAAGTCATATACATTAAAACCAGGAGGTTGTTACATATATACCTCATTTTCTAGATCCCCATTAAGGAAAATTGTTTTAATATCCATTTGATGTATCTCTAAATCAAAATAAGCTATGAGGGTCAAGATTATCCTCAACAATTCTTTAGTTGATACAGAAAAAAAATCTCACTATAATCAATGCCCTCAATCTGTGTGAAACTCTTTGCAATGAACCTAACCTTGTACCTCTCCACTAGCTATTTGCAGTTTGTCTTGGTCTTAAAGGCACACTTATAACCAACATGTCCTACTCCATCAGGTCGAGGTACAACATCTCACACTTGGTTCTTTACTATAGAGTCAAGTTCTTCCTTCATGACATTGATCCAATGTGTCGATCTTTCACTTTCAATGACTTCTGCAAAGGTAAAGGTATCACCATCAATGTCTATGAGATCATTAGGCTCTTGCAAATACACCACATAGTCTGGATGGATAGGGGATTTTATGGTCATTGTAGACTTCCATACAGGTGTTATAGATGGTTCAAAATGAACTTATACCTCTTGTTGTTGTTGTATATCATCATCAACAACTTGTTCTAGTTGGAATTAATGTTCATTGACCGAATATTTTTTAACATTATGTAAAGGGATAATGTTAGAAAAAAATTGGGTTATTATCCTTTGCAGGCATGGAACATGAATCTTGCAATTCCTCAAATTTAAAATTTTGAGATCCATCTATCCCAACATAACTATTTTTAAGAAATATTGCTTTATCTATTGCCACTATCTATGGTGTATGAGATGGACAATAGAACCTAAACCTCTTTGATCTTTTTGGATAACCAATAAAAAAATAACTTATTATCTTAGGATCAAAAGCTTTTATATGTGAGTTATACAATTTAGCTTTTGTTGGACATTCTCATATGTGCATATATAACAAAGAAGGTTTTCTACCAGTCCATAGCTCATAAAGAGTCTTTTGGACAACCTTAGTAGGAACTTTATTCAATATGTGCATTATTGTCTTAAGAGCTTCACCCCACAAGGTCAAGGAATGGTTTAAGTGATTCATCAATGCTAGAACATTTTCATTAAGCATGCAGTTTCTTCTTTTAGCTATATTGTTCTGGTAAGCACTACCATCTATGGTCTATTGAGGTACAATTTATTCTTCTTTTAGAAACTACACTAATGACCTTTCATTTTGTCTCATCTCAGTGAAACGACTATAATATTCACCACTTATATCAGACCTAACCACTTTAATAACTTCAATAATTTGTTTCTCTACTTTTTTTTTGAAGTCCTTAAAAACTTGAAAGATATCAATTTTTTTAAATAATAAGTAGAGATATATATACTATGAGTAATCGTCTATAAAGGTGACAAAGTATATTTCACCTATATAACACGAGGGAAAAGGCTCACAAACATCTGTATGGACAATCTCCAATTTTATTTATTGTGTTTGGCATCCTTCTTATATATTGGATTGCTTAACCTTTATGCAGTCAACACATAATTCAATATCCGTGAAATCAAGGGTTCCAAGAATCTCTTCTTTAACAAGTATTTGGACTCTCTCTTTTGAGATATGTCATAACCTTCGATGTCAAAGCAAATATGATTGATCATCCTTTAGACTACGTTTATTGTCAATCATTGTGTTGTCAATGGAGTGAGATTTTTGAATTTGGAATTTGGTCTTTAAATGATACAAACCATCACACGCATATGCAAAACCTAAAAGAATAATTTTTTTAGCAATAATAAGTTTAAAACTTTTAAATTTAAAAGCAAAACCAAACTTATTAAGTTTTGAAATAGAAATGAGGTTCTGACTATAGGATGAATGATCATGCATACATTTTAATATTTAATTCATATTAAACTATGCATGATTTGGTATAAAATCACATTAAAATCTCGAGTTTATTGTTAGTTTCGAGAAAATGTGTGAAAAAAATAAAAAATAGAAAATGCTTGAAAAATGAGTTTATTTTGCAATATATTTCAAAGTTTATCATTTGTAATTAATTTAGAAGGTTAGGTTAGAAAAATAATAAGAAAAAAAATGTTTATAATTAGTTTTAGCCTTAGTTTTAACAAAGATAGTGAAATGTAGGGTTTTAGATAATAGTTTTTTCTAGAGGGGGTGTTTTTAGAATTTCTAGAAATTAATGGGGTTGTGGTAAGTTTGGCAAAACAAACTCAACAACCCCCATCAAAACACTCATGTAGAGGAGGAAAGGGGGTGTCTCCTCTCATGTGCACGTAGCCCTCTCTCCTTCCCTTTCTCTCCCAACCGGATTTCCTTTTTTCTCTCCCTTCCTTCTCTTTCCCTTTCTTCTTCTTTTCCTTCCCCTTTCGCTATTCTCCAGTGGAGTACAACATACCGGCAGCAGTGCATAGGCTAGACACTCTTTTCCCAACCCAAACTGTAACAGTGAGTTCTTCCTTCTCTCCCTCTTCTTTTCCTTTCTTCCCCCTCTTCTTATCCTTCGTTCTTCCCTCTCTTTGCTGTGCATTTTAGATTAATGTAAATTGTTTTAGGAAATTTTACTTTTCCCAACCCAAATCTATCCTTCGATCCTTCGTTCTTCCCTCTTCCTTCGAATCATTCATGTGATTTTCACTTTCAACAACATCGTTTCTGTAGTTATGATTCTGTAGTAGCTTAATTCGTTTAGCATAGCCTATTATTCGTGTGTTCCTGCATTTTTCTTGTTTATGATTTCTTTGTTTTAAGGTTCTTTGTTTCATGATTTATCTGCAATTTAGCATAGTGATGTGTCTTTGTTTTGTTTTGTTTTTCCCATCCGCATCACCCTGCATTAGCATCTCATGATTTGCATAGCCTTTCATTTTATTGCCTCATTAGCATAGCCTTGCATCTATTTGACTGCGGCAGCATCCACTACATCATGTTGCATTTCATCACTGCATCTGATTCTCTACATTCATCATAGCATTCGTTCATTCTGGTTTGCATCTGTGTGCATTTGTTCATTTTCTTCATCCCGCATATCACCTGCCCCTGCGCATTTGTGTTTCATCGACGCATTTGTGCATTTCAGTTTACAATGCATTCCATCTTTTGATTCAACACTGCATGAACTGAATTATGCATCTTATCATGTGCATTTCCCATTTTGTTGTGCATTGGAGCCTTCAACATTGAAATCTTCTTCTGAGGATCAGATCTGCTATGAAACGCAGATCTAATCCGCTGTGAGATTAGATTCAGGAACTGCCAGCATCTCATTCTTTCATCTGAGCCTCTATGAAAACCGAACTCACCTGCTATGAGGTCGGGCGTCCCCTGCTGATGTCGTGAAATGCTGTAAAATAATTTTCACAGTTTTCTTTTATTTCACGGTTGATTGTTGTTTTTTAATAGTAGTTTCAGTTCTTTTTACAACAATTTCAGTTTTCTTTTTATAGCAGTTTCAATTTTTTTAAAAAAACAGTTTCAGTGTTGATGTTCACGGTGATGTTTGTTTCAATTTTTACATGATACATTTTATAACATTGTTGTGTGTTGCATAGCATTTACTAAGCACTGGCATATCATTCATTGCAATTGTAGATTAGTTTTACATCACTTACTGTCATTAGTTACCTTCATATATATCATTTTAGTCACCTGCACATCATTTGCATATTAATCTGCACACAAGTGCAGTTCACTGTTATATTCAGCATTTGACGAGTCTATGGTTTCCATTTAGCATTTTGTAATTCATATAGCATTTTAGTATATTACATTCAGCACTTTAGTAATATTAGCATTTAGCTTTAAGCATTCATTTAGTGCATTTAGCATAGTCTAGATCTAGTCCTTCTCTTGTGCTACTTGTGTGTTTTGTATTGTGCAGAAAAGCGTGGAGCGGGAGTAAGTGATACGTTGTTACACGCCTTCACATATGCTACGCGAGACGCAAGAATAGAAGACTAGTTTTATTTTTCTTTAGAATTAGGAATTTGATTCAATTTTTTGGGTTTGTATGTGATAAAACCATTTTAAACCCTCTGTGTAGGGTGAACATTTGATGTAATAGCTAAGTAGTTTTATTTTCTCATACTTTTTCATTTTGAGGAATAAAGCGTAGTTTAGTTGTGTGTTGGAATACAAGTATCCTCTATTCCCTGAGATCGACCCGGACTTCACCACTCGTGTGAGCCGGTTTTATTTTTGGTGTCTAGCTTTCACACTTGTTTTCCTTAAAAATATCATTTTCAAAAATCATTTTCATAAAATTGACATCGAATTTTGGCACCATTGTCGGGGAACGGTGAAATATGAGTATTCACTTTATTGCCTTGTATTTGTTCTTGTATTTTAGGTTGTTAGTTTACTTTCAGTTCACTAATTAGGGTTGCTTAGTTTGCTTTTCGTACTTAGGATTAGAACCACGTGTTTGCACAATGTAGAGACTAGTTTACTTTTTCTGCACAACCATCTATTAGGATACCCTTAGAGGTGACTGTGCACGATTGGTATTGTGCTCATAGTTTGCTTTTCGCAAATTCTCTATTGAGTGCAAGTGTGTGGTGTTTTGTTTATTTCTAGCTTGTCATTATTGCTTTTGTTTTACTCATTTTGTGGTTTGCGTTGTTTGGTCGCTTAGTGTGTTAGTTAGGTAGAAAACCCAAATTTAGGATGTTTGTTGCACCGGTCTACCTCTTGGTGCATGTAAGGGCTACGCTCGCTTGACTCTAAGCTTGTTGAGCCAATCAAGGACCCTAAGTCCCTCATTAGGAGAGTTCATCGATCTAGAGCCATGGCCGAAGATCAACAGTTGATCCGTCCCCTTAGGGAGTACTTCATGCCCAACACGTACACTCCCACCTCCTGCATCATGAGACCTGATGTAGGAACATACCAGTTTGAGATAAAGGCCAGCATAATCCAAATGTTACCTTCATTTTATGGCCTTAGCAACAAAGACCCATATCGTCATCTCGACAAATTTCTTGAGATTTGTTCGACTGTGTAAATCAACAACTTTGGAGATGACGCAATGAGGTTGGCATTATTCCCCTTCTCCCTAAAGGATAAAGCCAAGCATTGGCTGAAGGTGTTAGATACAATTCAAATTACTACTTGAAAACATATGCAAAAGGAGTTCTTAAAGAAATATTTACCAATTGGTAAGATGAACCAGTATCGAAAAGCCATTACCAGCTTTTCGTAAATAGAGAGAAAAATATTTCATAAAACTTGGGAGAGGATAAAGGATCTACTCCGCAAGTGTCCCCACCACCAGGTGCCTCGTTGGCAACTGATGCAATATTTCTATGACTGTCTTACTGAGAAGAATCATCAAATGGTTGATGCTGCTTGTAAGGGTACTTTTATGCTCAAAAGTGAAGACGAAGCATAGCCAATTTTTGACACCTTGAGTGAGAATTCCATACACCATGTTGTTGCTTCACGTTTCGATAGAGTTGCATCTGTGCAGGATGGCGCTACGAAGGCAGGTATTTTCGAGATAGGAATGCACCTTGAGTTGAGCAACAAGGTCAACCAGCTATCCCAGAAATTGGATCAGCGTCTGTCGAGTCCCTCTCCTGCCATGCAGATGTGTGCACTGTGTGCTAGCTCTGCGCACCATGTAGTAGATTGCTCAGTAGCATCGCAGTACCCTGAGTTTGTCCAAGAGCAAGATCAGATGGCACAAAATTTTGCTAGGCCTGCACCCAATTCATATGCCAACACATATAACATGGGCTGGCAAAACCGTCCCAATTTCTCATGACACAACCCCCAAACTCAACCCCCTAACCCTTCCCAAAGCCAACCCAGGCAAGGCGGTTATGCACATGAATTTCAGAGATCTAGCTATCCCCCAGCCCAACCTGCCTATAGTCAACCCCAGTCCCATGAGCCTTTGCCTAGTCAGTCCTTTGAGGACAAGATATTGTAAGCATTTTCAGATATTAAGGCGAACTTGAGCTCCCATATTGAGTCCATTGTCAAACTTGAGACCCAAATGGGGCAACTCGCTGAGACGCTTAGTAGGCGAAGTGAGGAGACCTTGCCTAGCCAGCCTATAGTCAACCCTAGGGGTAAGGAGTCAATGCATGGCCTCACATGACATATGCCCATCAAGAGCAGCTCAAACAGTGAGAAGCAGTACCTAATGAGGGAGGCTGCAGAAGAAAGAGAGAAGATAAGTGAGAAGCAGTCTGTCCCTAGTGTTTTACCTCAAGAAAGCGAGAGGGTTCTTTCATCTGAGCCTTCAAAAGCCTACGTTTCTAAAGCCCCCTTTCCTGAGGCGTTAGAGAGACTGAGAGCATTAGGTAAGTCGGGAGTGAATATGCAGGAGATGCTTGAGATATTCAAGCACGTTTAAATAAACCTCCCCTTACTTGATGTCATCCAGCAAGTCCCTATATACGCAAAGTTCCTCAAGGAGCTTTGTACGCAGAAAAGGAAGTTAAGGTCCCATATTTCAAAGAAGATATATTTGATCGAGCAGGTGAGTGCGGTGTTGCAGCACCAAACTCCACCAAAGCTCAAGGACCCAGGGACTCTGATCATTTCATGTGTCATAGGAAACATCACTATTGAGCGTGCATTGCTCGACCTTGGGGCAAGTGTCAATATCTTGCCGGGTTTCTTTTATGACAAATTCGAATTAAAAGAGATGAAGCCAACACCTATGACTTTGCAGCTCGCAGATAGATCAATCAAGGTTCCATGAGAGATTCTTGAAGATGTTCTAGTCAAGGTGGATGATTGTTACTTCCCTGTCGACTTCATTATTTTAGATATGAAGGGAGTAGAGAACATGTGACAGACCCCCATTATTCTTGGACGCCCCTTCTTGACCACCGCCAATGCGTGCATTAACTGTCACACTGGTGTGATGGATGTTTCATTTGACAACAGGAAGATGAGGCTAAATATTTTTCATGCGGCTTGCCAGAGAGGAGGCTTTTTTCGAGGTTGATTTCATTCAGGACCCCGTAGAAGTAGAGCATGCTTTGTTATTGAGTGATTCACCTCAGGAGGAGGAGGATGAATCTCTCAAAGAGGATTGCCTAGGATTGATTAAGAGTCAAACAGGTGATTTGAGTTGGACCTGACACTTCAAGCCACTTCCAGATTTGGCAGAAAAGCCCGCTCGACCATCCATCGAGAGTCCCCTGGAGCTGGAGTTGAAGCTTTTACCGGTCTCACTCAAGTATGCCTTTTTAGGCAAAGACTAGACTTTCCTAGTCATTATTTCTGCGGACCTGACCGATATGCAGGAGTGTCAGCTATTACAGGTCTTGCATGAGCATAAAGAGGCGATTAGATGGTCAGTGGCAGATTTGAAGGGGATAGATCCTTCCTTTTGCATGCATAGGATTATCATGGCGGAGGGGGCTAAACCCTCAAGAGAGGCGCAAAGGAGGCTAAATTCTCATATGAAGGAAGTAGTTAAATGGTTGGACGCCAGGATCATTTATCCCATCTCCGACAGTCAATGGGTGGGCCCTACTCAAGTTGTTCCCAAGAAGTCTGGGCTCACCGTGGAAAAGAATAAAAAAGAGAAAGCATTCCAATGAGGACTACTACGGGATGACGAGTATGTATAGATTATAGGAAGTTGAACAATGCAACTCGGAAGGATCACTTTTCGTTGTCGTTCATCGACCAGATTTTAGAGAGACTTGTAGACCAGTAATATTTTTGCTTTTTGGATGGATATTCTGGATACAATCAGGTAGCCGTGCATTCCGAAGACCAGGAAAAGATAACATTTACCTATCTCTACGACACATTTGCTTATAGGAGAATGCTGTTTGGACTCTGTAATGCCCCGATAACTTTTCAGAGGTGTATGATGGCTATTTTCTCTCACATGATGGATGACGTCCTTGAGATTTTCATGGACAATTTTTTGGTCTATGTCTCTTCATTTAACGATTATCCAAAAGTTATCTCATGTGCTTCAGCATTGTAGAGAGACAAATCTGGTGCTCAATTGGGAGAAGAGCCATTTCATGGTGCGATAGGGGATTGTTCTTGGACATATTGTGTCCGAGAAAGGGATTGAGGTCGATAAGGCCAAAGTAGAGACCATTGTTAGATTATCTTCACCGACCTCTGTGTGGCAAGTGCGATCATTTTTAGGGCATGCAGGTTTCTATCGACGGTTCATCAAGGGTTTTAGTCAGATCTCTTGACCGTTATGCAACTTGCTGTCAAAAGACTAGCCGTTTGTTTTTTATGATGCCTATTTGAAGGCATTTATGGCCCTCAAGGAGACCCTGACCACAACTCCAATTCTTCGATCTCTTGAGTGGTCAGTACCTTTTGAGATTATGTGTGACGCTTCTGATTACACTGTTAAAGCTATTCTCGAACAGAGGATAGAACAATGATCTCATGTTATTCATTATGCTAGTAGGACCCGCTCTGATGCGCAATTGCATTATACCACTACAAAGAAGGAATTATTAGTTGTAGTTTTTGTGCTTCAGAAGTTTTGTTCTTATTTGTTAGGCTTCAAGGTCATCATTTACTCAGATCATGTTGTATTACGATATTTGATGAGTAAAAAGGATGCCCAACCACATCTCATTCAGTGGATTCTTCTGCTGCAAGAATTTCATCTCGAGATTCGGGATAAGAGCAGATGTGAGAACCTTGTAGCAGATCATCTGTCCAGACTGACAGTGGGGACATCCACTGACTAGGGACAGATTGCAGATTCATTCCCAAATGATCAACTCTTTCATGTCAAGCGTCTACCCTGGTTCACGGATATCATCAACTTTTTGGTGACCAAAGAGTATCTGGCGCATTGGAACCGTAATGAGAGAGATCGATTTTTCGTGCAGGTGAGGCACTACTTTTGGGATGAGCCAAAGTTGTTTCGATTATGCCTGGGTCAGATGATTAGAAGATGTGTTATCGAGGAGGAGTATGACTCCATTCTATCTTTTTGTCATTCATTGGCTTGTGGAGGCCATTTTTCAAGTCGAAATATCGCATCAAAGGTCCTTCAGTCAGGATTTTGGTGGACAACACTTCATAGAGATGCTCACGAGTTCTGTAGGAGGTGTTTGCGCTGTCAGCAGATAGGTCGCATCACCAAGCGTGACATGATGTCTCTCCTTCCTATCCTGATTGTTGAGATTTTTGATGTTTGGGGCATTGATTTTATGGGTCCTTTCCCACCATCGTTCGGATTTGTCTATATTTTAGTGGTGGTTGATTATGTTTCCAAATGGGTCAAGGTCGTGTCCACCCGAACCAATCATCATAAAGAGGTACTTCGATTCATCAAGCACAAAATTTTTAGTCGGTTTAGAGCAATCATTAGTGATGGTGGTACGCATTTTTGCAATGTGCAAGTAGCTTCCTTACTTAGGAAATACTTTGTTCATCATCAGATTGCCACACCTTACCACCCGCAGACTAGTGGCCAGGTCGAGGTCTCCAACAGGGAGATCAAACAGATTCTTGAAAAGACAGTCTGACCAGACTGCAAGGACTGGTCCCAGCGCATTGATGATGCCCTGTGGGCTTATAAGACTGCTTTCAAGACCCCGATTGGCAAGTCTTCATATCGATTGGTTTTTGGGAAACCATGCCATCTCCTTGTTGAGTTGGAGCATAGGGCATATTGGGCTATCAAAAAGTTTAATTTTGATATGACCCAAGTTGACGCTGAGAGGATATTACAGTTGAGTGAGCTCGAGGAGATGTGAAATGAGGCCTATGAGAGTACCAAGATCTACAAGGCTTAAACCAAGCAGTTTCATGATCAACACATTGTTAGGAAGCAGTTCGAGCCTAGTCAAAAAGTGTGGCTTTACCATTCACGTCTCCATCTTTTTTCAGGCAAATTGAAGTCAAGATGAGATGGTCCATTTATTGTGCATAGGGTGTTCCCACATGGAGCGATAGATCTTTTGGACCCTCGCACGGGTAGCATTTTCAAAGTCAATGGGCAGCGGCTGAAGCCCTATATTTCAGATACTGTGATAAGGCATGACATTGAGGGTGTCAATCTCATAGAAGCATAGGGAGCACATATGTTTGTATGTTGTACCATTCATAGGATTTTTGTAAATGTTCATAGAATAGTATCTTGTTTAGTTTTGTTTTGTTTTCATGTGTTCCATGTGCATAAGGAATAGATCATGATTTAGCGTAGGCATGCTTTTATATTTCGTATTTCATACTTCATATCAAGATTAAGTCTACTCTTATCCCTCATTTTGCATCTCATGTGCATTCACTTAGTTTCATATAAGCATGGGGGAGTGCCACTGGGACAGTGTCATTCAAGCATGGGGGAGGGTGTAGTTGCACACCCTGATATTTTTGTCTACGTATATACTTGCACATTTTTACATATCTTTCATGAAAAGTGGGTCTTTAAAGAAAGAGTTTGAACTTATATGAATGTTACTCAAAATCTAATGTCTTTAGAGGATTTTTTTTAAGCCCCACGAAGAACTTTTTTTTGACATGGATCTAAAAATTGTGGTTGTTTATGTGGATTTCAAAGAAATGACGATAGATGCATGTTAGAGTTTATTTTGAATTACAAATATGAATATGCACAGTGTTGTTTTTGAAAAACTAAGCAAATGAACAAAAGCGCAAAAATGAGCTCAAAAGTGAAAAAGAGCATGTGTTACGTTGTTTGGATATATTTAACAATCCTTAGTAGTCGGGCTCAGACGTAAGTTGAAGCGCTTGAGTTTCATTTTGAAAAGAAGAGTAGAAATCTTCGTGATCCCTATTAGCTGAGAGCAGATACAAGCTGAAGTGTTTGAGTCTCATATCGAAAAGATAAATGAAGAAAGTCACTTTTGTATCCTAGTCAATATCTTTGGCATATATTGAATAAGTATAAAAGATATTGGCATTACATAGGGCATAAAAGCAGATCATACGCAAGCCATAAAAATGAAAAGATTGCAAAAAGAAATAATATGAAAAGTTAAATATCAAGAAAAAGAAAAGAGCTAAAAAGAAAGTTCATTGCTTAGAAGTATGATTGAGAAAACCTATGCAGAAAATATATGAGTAAGGATAAGTAAATAATAACATGTATTTATTTGATTTTTTGAGAATAAAACATAAATAATTATGATATCTAGAAAAGTGAAAGAAATCTTTTTATTCTGTGGTGGTATATAAAAGATTCTAATTATGTTTTGATTATGTGATAACATAAGATATTTGTGAAAACAAAATCTTTAATTACCTACTACTTGTGAAAATGAGTACTCTTATGCATGACAGAGATGTTTGTGGGTATCATCACTGTAAACCCTCACAAGACCCGACTCGTCCACTGGGGTAACCCAGAGGTTGAAAGAGCTTGTTGCATGTGCTAAATGCAACCATGATTCCTATGAAAGTGAGTTAATGTGAATAGTATTGATTCTTGCATTTGACCAGTTTGCTCGAGGACTAGCAAATGATAAGCATGGGGGTATTTGATCATGCATACATTTTAACATTTAATTCATATTCAACTATGCATGATTTGGCATAAAATCACATTAAAATCTTGAGTTTATTGTTAGTTTCGAGAAAACATGTGAAAAAAACAAAAAATGAAAAATGCTTAAAAAAAGTTTATTTTGCAATATATTTTGAAGTTTATCATTTGTAATTAATTTAGAAGGTTAGGTTAGAAAAAAAATAAGAAAAATAAATGTTTAGAATTAGTTTTAGCCTTAGTTTTAGCAAAGATAGTGAAATAAAGGGTTTTAGATAATAGTTTTTTCTAGAGGGGGGTGTTTTTAGAATTTTCAGAAATTAATGGGGTTGTGGTAAGTTTGGCAAAACAAACTCAGCAACTCCCGTTAAAACACTCACGTAGAGGAGGAAAGGGGGTGTCTCCTCTCATGCGCACGTAGCCCTCTCTTCTTCCCCTTCTCTCGCATCCAGATTTCCTTTTTTCTCTCCCTTCCTTCTCTTTTCCCTTTTTTCTTCTTTTCCTTCCCCTTTCTCTATTCTTCGGTGGAGTACAACATACCGGCGACAACGCATAGGCTGGAGTCCACACTTTTTTTCCAACCCAGACTATAACAGTGAGTTCTTTCTTCTCTCCCTCTTCTTCTTTCTACCCCCTCTTCTTATCCTTCGTTCTTCCATCTCTTTGTCGTGCATTTTAGATTAATGTAAATTGTTTTAGGAAAAAAATGAAAAAAAAAAACATAGATCGAATCATGCGTGTGGTTTCAATTTCAGTAGCATCGTTTCTGTAGTTATGCATCTGTAGTAGCTTAATTTGTTTAGCATAGCCTATTGTTCGTTTGTTCCTGCGTTTTTCTGGTTTATGATTTCTCTATTTTACAGTTCTTTGTTTCACGATTTATCTACAATTTAGCATAGTGACGTGTCTTTGTTTTGTTTTGTTTTTTCCATCGACATCACCCTGCATTAGCATCTCATGATTTGCATAGCCTTTCATTTTACTACCTCATTAGCATTTCATTAGCATAGCCTTGCATCGATTTGACTGCGGCAGCATCCACTGCATCATGTTGCATTTCATCACTGCATCTGATTCTCTGCATTCATCATAGCATTTGTTCATTCTGGTCTGCATTCATGTGCATTTGTTCATTTTCTTTATTCTGCATATCACCTGCATCCCCTGCGCATTTGTGTTTCATCGACGCATTTATGCATTTCAGTTTGCATTGCATTTCGTCTTTTGATTCAACACTGCATGAACTGAATTCTGCATCTTATCATGTGCATTTCCCATTCTGTTGTGCATCAGAGCCTTCAACATTGAAATCTTTTGTTGAGGATCAGATCTGATGTGAAACGCAGATCTAATCTGCTATGAGATTAGATTCAGGAACTGCTGGCATCTCATTCTTCCATCTGAGCCTCTATGAAAACCGAACTCACCTGCTATGAGGTCGGGCGTCCCCTGCTGATGCTGTGAAATAATTTTCACAGTTTTCTTTTATTTCACGGTTGATTGTTTTTTTTTTAATAGCAGTTTCAGTTCTTTTTAAAATAGTTTCAGTTTTTTTTTTAAAGCAGTTTCAGTGTTGATGCTCACAGTGATGTTTGTTTCAATTTTCACATGATACATTTTATAACATTGTTGTGTCTTCCATAGC
Organism: Nuphar pumila; assembly: GCF_984573655.1. Taxonomy (NCBI): domain Eukaryota; kingdom Viridiplantae; phylum Streptophyta; class Magnoliopsida; order Nymphaeales; family Nymphaeaceae; genus Nuphar; species Nuphar pumila. Next base: position 45,458,071 of record NC_143250.1, read on the forward strand.
ATTTACTAAGATATCATTCATTGCAATTGCAGATTAGTTTTATATCACTTATTGTTATTAGTTACCTACATATATATTATTTTAGTCACCTGCACATCACTTGCATATTAATCTGCACACAAGTGCAGTTGACTATTATATTCAGCATTTGACGAGTCTATAGTTTCCATTTAGCATTTTGTAATTCATATGGCATTTTAGTATGTTATATTCAACACTTAAGTAATATTAGAATTTAGCTTTAAGCATTCATTTAGTGCATTTAGCATAGTCTAGATCTAGTCATTCTCTTGTGCTACGCGTGTGTTTTGTATTGTGCAGGAAAGCGTGGAGCGGGAGTAAGTGATACGTTGTTGCACGCCTTCACATATGCTATATGAGACGCAAGAATAGAAGACTAGTTTTATTTTTCTTTAGAATTAGGAATTTGATTCAATTTTTGGGTTTATAATAAAACCATTTTAAACCCTCTGCGTAGGGTGAACATTTGATGTAATAGCTAAGTAGTTTTATTTTCTCATACTTTTTCATTTTGGGCAATAAAGCATAGTTGAGTTGCGTGTTTGAATACAAGTATCATTTGTTCCGTAAGATCGACCCAGACTCCACCACTCATGTGAGTTAGTTTTATTTTTGATGTCTGGCTTTCACACTTGTTTTCCTTAAAAATATTATTTTCAAAAAACATTTTCATAAAATTGACATCAATGAAACATATAATGTATCAACCAAATCCAAAATAAATCCTGACTCCAACATAACTCTGCAGGTCCCAACGTTCTTGAGATATGAACGCATGTTATTTTCTAAAAAGATGTTTCTTTCATGTTCTATTAGTTTTCTTTTGTTCATAAATGCTTGTAAAGACTTGGTAATATGTACCGTGGCACCAGAATCAATTCATCAACTATGCAATGGAACATGGATTAAATTGTACTTATGATAAACGAATGACTCATTACCTTTATTCTCAAGTTATTTCTTATGCTTCAGGGAGTTCACCTTTTTATGTCCCTTATTCTTGAAGAAGAAATACTTTATAGAAGAACCTCTTGCCTGATATTTGGCTTTTGCATGAGAGTTTGAATTCTCCCTAAAGGTTTTCTTCATTTACTTCTTTTTGAAGAAATATTTCTTTGCCCATGGCCTATATTTTTTCTTATGAGAGGTCATACGTGCACTCGGCAACCTCTCACCTTTCAGTCATTCTTCTTTTTCGACACACTTAGTCAATAGGTCATTGAAGAAGTACTCATCATTATGTGTATTGTAGGAGATCTTGAAGGGTCTATATTCAATACGCAACTAGGTCAAAATTAGATGGACTAGAAAGAAGTCTGAAATGGCAAACTTCATGTCATTCAACTGAGATACAATGTTTTTCTTTTTCAAGATGTATTGTCAAATGTGACTATCAACATAATATTTCATAGACACCAACTTGAATATCAGTGTGGCCCTAGACTTATTAGAACTGATGAAATGAGTCTCAATGGTTTCAAGGAATTCCTTCACTATCCTACAGTTAAGGATGGCGCCTTGAATATTCTTTGTCACACTTGATTGTAAAAGCACCAGACTAAGTCTACATGAGTGCTCTCACTTCTCAAAGGTAGACTTATGTTTCGTTGTACTCTGCTCTGTAAGAACAGAATGCTCATCAATTCTAAGAGCCAAATCTAAGTCCATGTAAGTCGGAATACATAATAGTATTTTTTTCCAATCATAAAAATTGGATCCATCTAATATGGGAATGTTAGTAGAATCCCCAACGATCAAAGAACTCGGTACTACAAGAAACGAAAGAAAAAGACCTTATAATTGCTCAAACGAGTCTGATGTTGAAAAGGTAAAAACTGAGACCCTATATTATTCACCTTTTCTAAGACAAGCATAATTGAATCATTATTGTTTCACTTTGGTAGAAACGATAATATGCATAGTTGTTTCATCTTCTTAATTCATGAGCAATTGACTTCAATTGGTGAAACTAGCAAATCATATAACTAGAGGCAATTTAGCATTATAACTTTGGGTACGAACATGTTTCATGGGCTAATATACACATCTAATATTACACCCAGTGTGAATATGGAACACAATGACCTACCTTTGGGTAGAACCATTCCTTCATAAAGTTACATACAATCATAATACTGAATCTTGACATAGTCCAAAGAATCCTCAAATAAAACAACTCAAATCATATTGGTAATTGCATGAGTCAGTTAATCAAGATCTTTTACCGTAAACATATTCGCATTATAGATCATGCCCATGCACACATGATAATGCATATATATATATATATATATATATATATATATATATATATATATATATATATATATATATATATATATATATATATATATATATATATATATATATATATATTATATCATCAAAAACATATATTCATGCTTTAACTTATATACATAAATAAAATTTTGATAAAAATACATCATATATGTCATGAATTTAGTGATAACTCATGCTTAAATATCATGCATAACTTAAATAACATAAAGTGTATGCATGAGACATGCAAAAGTCATGCTTTCATGACAATAAACACCTATAAAGTATGAGAAAATGACAAAAACATGCTATTACTGGTAATACCCAGGTTTTCATGCTAGAACTGATAAAAAAATAATCTAAACCGGTCTAAAATGGCCTTGAACCGGTTAAAATAGTCTCAAAATCGATCCTAAAGCAGTCGAACTAGTCTGAAACATGTACAAAATCCTATAAACCCCTAAAACTGAATGAGAAAATCCTTATTTCTTCACAGATGTATGAAAATAGGATGTCTATATTCAAGAACTGGTGAAAATTTGATAGGAATAGGTAAAAAAGGACTCTAAACCGGTTCTAAAACACCTTGTATCAATCACAAAGCTGGTTCAGTCCTTTAAATGGTTTAAATAGTACATGAACCCTATTTTGAACCTGATTTGATCCAGTTTGAATCTATATTTTGTTTCAATGGGTCCTGGGTTGGATCCCACGATCTGAATCCAAATTCGATCATAAATGGGTTTCGAGTTGGATCCCAAAATCCAGACAAGGTCTGGATCCAAAACCTAGTCCAAACTAGATCACTGGTTGGATCTTATAATTCAAACTCAATTCTGATCCAAATAGGATTTGGGCCAGATTTAGATCCTCGACTTGATCCAGATCCATACCTGAAACCCCAAACGAGTTCATGTAAGGATCGGGTCCCCGGATCGAGTTCAGACCAATCCACCCAGTCCTTAACAGATCTGGGTTCACCCCAGCACGTGAATTCGATAAGCGTTCCACCTGGAACCCATAGGGTTCGTGTTCAAATTGGGCCAGGCCTCGAGTCAGGTTCCATTGTAGCGATGGCGTTTGATTTCTCAAACCATGCACCCCTCGTTTTGTCTTCTACTTGCGGCCATTGGCACTGATAGCCAGCTAAAATGTCACCAACGATGATGACCCTCCAGCGATGGCCTCCCTTTGCCACCGACGCCCGGCAAAGGTAAGGGAGAAAAATGTTTGTTTTGCAAGCATCCTCTGCTAGCTACCGTTACCACCAGCGGCTGGCCACTGCAGCAGACGACATCGACCGGTCGATGACGATCAGTCGCTGTCAACCACCACTATCTGATGGCGGTTGCAGTGACGGAAGACTATATATAGTGAACTCAGTTCCCTGTTACTGTAGTGACACCTACCACCATCAGTTGCCTCCGGCAGCTGTTCTCGAATGTCGTCGGTGACAACATTCTCCTGGAGGGTCGGCAATGGAAGAGAATTTCAACACCAAAACTTTGGTTTATATGGGAATCGACCCCATCCAGCAGCCACCATCGCCAGCGGCTGCCTTCGACGGTTGGTCCCAAATGTCGTTGGCGACCGTCAGCACCCAGGGCTGACCGTCGACGGCTACAACGATGGAGATTATGAAAAATGGGGTTTCACCCCCTTGCTGCAGCTGGCCACACTGTCGTCGGTGACGACAACTGCCGGCAGCCAGTCGACGTTGGTCAACATCGGCGACAGAAAACAATCAGCAACAAGCTGGTTGTGGCTTGAGCAAGGGGAGGTTACTGCAAGGAAACTCATGTCGGGGGATACAAAAATGTGATGGAAACCGAGATTCCGACGTCGCGGCAACCATCACCGCCACTACAAGAAACCTATGGATTAGCGACGACCTAAATTTGTCGCTAATTTGATGCTAATTCGACACTAAACAACTTAGCGACAGATTAGCGTCGAATTAGAGACGGATAGCTTCCATCACAAATTTTTTGACACTAATTAGCGACGGAATATATCTATCGCCTATTTTGTCGCTAAGTAGCGACAGAATCTATCTGTCGCCAGTTTCGTCGCTAAGTTGCAACAGAATAATGATTGCCAACATCCATCGCAAGGTCGTCGTTACTATACGACAATTTTGTTATTACGACGGATTTATAGTAGTCGTTAATCCGTCGCTACATTCAACGCTAATAGTAATTAGCAACGGATATATTCGTCGCTAATCCATCGCAAACAAGGGAAAAAAATTTTAAAAAATATTTGAAAATTAAATATCGAGAAAAAATTTCTCGTGATACAATTTAGATTTCTTGTGAATAAAAAACAAAGTACACATCAAAATACATATAAAAGGAAAGTAAAACAATTAATTAATCCACTATAAAATTCAAGTTCTAATTATTTACAATTCAACATTTATATTTTTGAAACAAAAAGAAGGTAAAACAAATTCAACACATGAATATAATTATCGCCAAGATTTTATTCATCCTCTTGTTCATTGTCTTAATCTGTCCATTCAGCTCCACTACGCTGATTATCGCAAGCAACCTATACAAGAAAAGAAAGGTCAGTATTGATAAACAAAATATATTGAAAAAAATTATACTCTATATGTGATTCTATCATCCTCATATGTGTTCTAAGGCAGTAAAAAAACTTGTATATGTGATTCTATCATGCTCATATGTGTTCTAAGGCAGTAAAAAAACTGTATATGTGATTCTATCATGCTTATATGTGTTCTTAAGGCAGTAAAAAAAACTTATATGTGATTCAATCATGCTCATATGTGCTCTAAGGCAGTCAAAAAAATGTATATGTGATTCTACCATGCTCATATATGTTCTAAGGCAGGCAAAAAACTGTATATGTGATTATATCATGCTCATATGTGTTGTAAGGCAGTCAAAAAAACTGTATATGTGATTCTATCATGCTCATGTGTGCTCTAAGGCAGTCAAAAAACTTTATATGTGATTCTATCATGCTCATATGTATTCTAAGGTAGACAAAAAACTATATATGTGATTATATCATGCTCATATGTGTTCTAAGGCAGTCAAAAAAACTCTATATGTGATTCTACCATGCTCATATGTGCTCTAAGGCAGTCAAAAAATTGTATATATGATTCTATCATGCTCATATGTGTTCTAAAGGAAGTAAAAAAACTTTATATGTGATTCTACCATGCTCATATGTGCTCTAAGGCAGTAAAAAAAACTCTACATGTGATTCTACCATGCTCATATACGCTCTAAGGCAGTAAAAAAACTTTATATGTGATTCTATCATGCTCATTTGTGTTCTAAGGCAGGCAAAAAACTGTATATGTGATTATATCATGCTCATATGTGTTGTAAGGCAGTCAAAAAAACTGTATATGTGATTCTATCATGCTCATATGTGCTCTAAGGCAGTCAAAAAACTTTATATGTGATTCTATCATGCTCATATGTATTCTAAGGTAGACAAAAAACTATATATGTGATTATATCATGCTCATATGTGTTCTAAGGCAGTCAAAAAAACTCTATATGTGATTCTACCATGCTCATATGTGCTCTAAGGCAGTCAAAAAATTGTATATATGATTCTATCATGCTCATATGTGTTCTAAGGCAGGCAAAAAACTGTATATGTGATTATATCATGCTCATATGTGTTCTAAGGCAGTCAAAAAAACTTTATATGTGATTCTATTATGCTCAAATGTGCTCTAAGCCAGTCAAAAAACTTTATATGTGATTCTATCATGCTCATATGTGTTCTAAGGCAGGCAGAGCAAAAAATTGTACATGTGATTATATCATGCTCATATGTGTTTTAAGGCAATCAAAAAAATTGTATATGTGATTCTATCATGCTCATATGTGCTCTGAGGCAGTCAAAAAATTGTATATGTGATTCTATCATGCTCATATGTGTTCTAGGGCAAGCAAAAACTTGTATATGTGATTATATCATGCTTATATGTGCTCTAAGGTAGTCAAAAAAACTATATATGTGATTCTATGATGCTCATATGTGTTCTAAGGCAGTCAAAAAACTCTATATGTGATTTTATTATGCTCATATGTGTTTTAAGGCAGTCAAAAAAATGTATATGTGATTCTACCATGCTCATATGTGCTTTAAGGCAGGAAAAAAAATGTATATGTGATTCTACCATGCTCATATGTGTTCTAAGGCAGTTAAAAAACTTTATATGTGATTCAATCATGCTCATATGTATTCTAAAGGCAGTAAAAAAACTGTTTTTGTGATTCTATCATGCTCATATGTGCTCTAAGGCAGTAAAAACACTTTATATGTGATTCTATCATGCTCATATGTACTCTAAGGCAGGAAAAAAACTGTATATGTGATTCTACAATGCTCATATGTGCTCTAAGGCAGTCAAAAAGTTGTATATGTGATTCTACCAAGCTCATATGTGTTCTAAGGTAGGCAAAAAACTGTATATGTAGTTTTATCATGCTCATATGTGCTCTAAGGCAGTCAAAAAACTGTATATGTGATTCTACCATGCTCATATGTGCTCTAAGGCAGTCAAAAAACTGTATATGTGATTCTACCATGCTCATATGTGTTCTAAGGCAGTCAAAAAACTGTATATGTGATTCTATCATGCTCATATGTGCTCTAAGGCAGTCAAAAAACTATATATGTGATTCTACCATGCTCATATGTGTTCTAAGGCGGTAAAAAACTGTATATGTGATTCTATCGTGCTCATATGTGTTTAAAAACAATAAAAAAATTGTATATGTGATTCTATCGTGCTCATATGTGTTTAAAAACAATAAAAAAATTGTATATGTGATTCTATCATGCTCATATGTGTTCTAAAGCAGTAAAAAAACTGTATATGAGTTCTAAGGCAGTAAAAATATTATACTGAAATATTATATAAAAGGTCGGTATTGATAAACAAAATATACTAAAATAAATTATATCAAATGCACTTAAGGCAATCAAAGTTATATGAAATCTAATGACATGCAATATATCACATGAAACTTTCATACCTAAGAGGTACCTGCAATCGAAGTTCCCTTGTTCTACAAAAAACTATTGAACTCATCTCGGAGAACGTCGGCAATTGTTTCATGAAAGTAGTCATGCATTGTGTCCTTAACGATCTGGCGTATATCATCACCGAAAAAAATAGGATGCTAGGAGTTGATATTGACATGAGAAGTTTGTGAGTCATGACTGGAGGAAGCAACGACTAGTGAGGTGTTCGTATTACTCTCAAACCCGAACACACGACTCTTTTTGGGTTCACCTGCTGCAGTCACACATGCTGTAGGATGAAATGATGGATGCTGAGTAGAGTCATCACCATATCGCTCTACCATCTGTTGCTCATATGCCTCCTACAAAATAATGTTTACAGTATGCATTAATAATTAAGAATTATAATATTTATGATAACTTGTATATTACAATGATTATTAATACAATAAATGCATACCATTGTCATTCTCGCCTTCTCTGATACGAACTCTCCCATGATCTTACGTTTATGTGTTTCAATAAACACATCCTTGTATGACACAATGTCTCTTTTTTCTGCTTTCTGCGAAGTAAAATGATAAAATATTTAGTTAACAGGTTTGCAACAATACTTATAAAATTGACAACATATATATTGATAAGTTACCATTTTCTTCAGGTGGCGCCCAAAAGTCCTAGATCCACCTGTGTGTAGATGGGCTTCGAGCATTTTCGCTCGATTTTGTGCAGCCTTCGTTGAGCGATTTCGAAATGCATCCCCCGCCCACTTGTCGCACATTCCCTCCCAATAATCTCTCTTGATAGTAATAGGGTCATGGTCATTCCACTGTAGTGGATCATCTATCCTGCCAGATATTTTTTTTGTTGCAGCATTCTGCCACACCTTCCTTGCATCATGTACATCCATCGTAGTCGCGAAGCGATTCAAAGCTTATATATATTTTCAGAAAGTTAGTAGATATGAATATAACAAAGAATTAAATATGAAACACATTAACTATGACAAACAACTGTATGCCGTGAATGAGGACCACAATTTGTCTATCACCTCTTTTTGGATACTCTTTTTATTAAGTGATCGGTCCCGGTAGATGTTGAAGTAGTGAATTCCTAATATCGCGTACTTCTTGCGGCTCAAACCTCATGCTGCACATGAATTGGTACATAGTAAATATCAATATACAATATTTATAAGATATGCAATAAGTGAAAATGAAATACTTACGATCGATTATCGATATACACTATTCGAATGAGTCTTCTTGTGCCAGACTGAGAAGACCCTGCATCCTGTGTTGGCTCCTGACTTGTATGATTAACTGGTGTAGGTGAGTCATGTACAGGTGAAACATCATCTGTAAAAAAATATGTTAGAAATTCTCAGAATGCCTATTTCAACTAATCAAGTATTCAATTAGTTAAATGATATACCTATCAAAGAAGCCCGTGAAGATGAAGGCTGAGACTGGCTACCACTGGATGAACGACCACTGTAAGCTCTACGAACCATATTCTAACAAATAAAAAATGTCACACAATACATTCAAATTGTTTCAAATCATTCGCATCAATGCAATACATTCAAATAATTCAAATCAAGTATTGCAATACATTCAAATCAAGTATTGCAATACATTCAAATCATTCAAATCATTCAAATCATTCAAATCATTCAAATCATTGGAATACCTGCAAATCATTCACATTATTGCAATACATTCAAATCATTCACATCAAGTATTGCAATACATTCAAATAATTCAAATCATTCACATCAAGTATTGCAATACATTCAAATAGAGGTTTGTATTGCAAGATTTTGCTCACTAGCTTGAGAATTCTTTCTCATCACTTGTTTGACTTTCATATTCTTCTTCTTCTTCTTCTTCTTCTTCTTCTTCTTCTTTTTCTTCTTCATCATCTTCTTCATCTTTTTCTTCTTCATCTTCTTCTTCATTGTTTGCCCATCCACTTGGTATATCATTTAGATCACATTCTTCTATGAATGTTTCATCGATCAATGGAAATATGACATGCATATCATGCGCAACATCATGACCATAAGAGAAGTCATAGATATCATCTGATTGATAGTAATTACTCTCTTCAGTTAACTTGTCTTTCTGCAACTTATCATACTCAGGGTATAGTTTGGAATTCACCTTGCAAACTGCCCACCATTCATTTCTATCTGACTTTTTTGTACTCAGATATGAAGTATAATAAACTTGTTGAGCTTGCAAGGCTAATATGAATGGTTCATATGTTCCAAACCTTGATTTATGATTCACCTCCACAATGTCTGAGGCTTTAGCGACTCTTGTTGCAGTTGGATCAAACCATGACACTTGAATAAAGTTACCCTATTATTTATGCCCAAGTAAGTCAACTCCATTATTTTCTCTATAACACTATAGTAATCATGTTCATTTTTACCATAGCTGCTACCCTTGACACACACGCCACTATTCATCGTTGATTTATTTATACCGTAATCTTTTGTATGGAATCAATAACCATTTATGATGTACCCATTGTAACATTGCACAACTTTGGTCAGACTATTTTGTAAATCACATATTCCTTGATCTTTAACATCACCATGGCGGACCTACACACAAACATAAACAATGATTGTGATCACGACCAATTAAGTAACTTAGTGTTGTTTACAAGTACACAATTTATGTGAGTGTCTTTATCAACTCTTTCAACCACTCCACAAACTTAGTTTCACGTTCCTTTTATACTTCTGCATCAGTGAGATGTAAAACTTCTCTTCGCAACTCCGGATCAAATCGTCTGCAAACCACAAATACTTATATTACCGAACCATATATGCACATATAGAACATAAAAGGATTTAGAATTGTGTTGCATCTACATATACTTACTCGATGTATGGGTTGATCACTAAGCAATTAAAAAGAATATAGATGTGTGTTGCGTCTTGCTCTCGATCTGCCAAGAGTTTTGATCAACAACTACCAAATGCATGCCCAAGTGGTTGAAATATCGACAGTTTGTTAACTACAGTTACTTGTTCTCTATCATCGTTACGAGGCGCGCATGTGTAACGTGTTGGAATGTGAGGTTCAAAGTACATAAATGAGAAATTTGAAATCTCTTCTAAAGTGTACGCCTCACAAATAGAGCCTTCTACTCTTGTTTTATTACGAACCTTTTTTTTTAGGTTAAACATGCATCTGTCAAAAATATATATTTCAAATTTGAAATATCTGTCATTGAAGAGACAAATATAAGAAAATATATACCTTTAAAATGGGTACATCCACTGATATTGCACAGGACCACCAACCCTTAGTTCATATGGCAAATGTATGATCAAATGTTCTATAACATCAAAAAATGCTGGCAAAAAAATCTTTTCTATCAAACAAACAGTAGTGATGATAGAGTCCTCGAGATTTTTTACATCAAATACTATGACTTCCGATGCACACAATATTCTAAAAAATCCACTCAACTCAGACAATACCCCCCATATAGGTTTGTCTAACATATCATGGAATGCTAGGAGTATCAATCGTTGCATAAAAATATGACAATCATGGCTCTTCAACCCATATAACTGTTCATCGTCAATCTTCACAGCCCGAGCAATGTTAGAGACATATCCATCTGGAAATCTCAATTGTCTCAACCATTGACATACCTGCTTTATTTGATCAGGTTCAAGCATGTACCTTGCCTTTGGTTTTAGTATTTTGCCATTATACTCTTTGAGTTCTAATTCTGGTCTTTTACATATTACTTTTAAATCCATACGGGCCTTCAGATTATCCTTTGTTTTCCCTTTAACATTCATTACTGTATTGAATACATTATCAAACACATTTTTTTCACACATAGCACATCCAAATTATGTTGTATCAATAGGGTCGGCCAATATGGTAGTTCCCAAAAAATAGATTTTTTTGTCCAATTGTGATCCTTCCCAAATCCAAAGAAAGGCGTTGGACTACGGGCATCTGTTAATACAACTGAAAAGTATCACAATCTTCTTAAAATCTCCATGCCAGACAATCTTGTGGGTGGACCTTCCATTTCAGTTGTGTCTGCTCGAAATGCATTCCTTTGTCATCGGAATGGATGGTCGCTGAAAAGAAATCGACGATGACACTCAAACCAGCAAAGCTTTCTTCCATGTGTCAATCTAAAAGTTTTTGTATCCTCCATGCAGTACGGACATGCCAACCTTCCATGTGTGCTCCAACCAGATAACATACCATATGCAGGGAAGTCACTGATTGTCCATAGAACAACGACCTTTATTTTAAAATTTTGTTTTTTGTGGGCATCATACGTGGTAACACCGTCATCCCACAGTACTTTTAGTTTATTAATTAATGGCCTTAAATATACATCAAGATTTTGGTCAGGTCAGGTCGAACCAGAGATCAATAGAGACAAGAAAAGATTTGGACGCTTCATACACAAGCTTGGTGGAAGGTTGTATGGAGTTACAAATACTGGCCAGCATGAGTATGGAGTTGATCTACCCCCAAATGGATTAAATACATCTGTACATAGACTGAGTCTAACATTTCTCACTTCCATTGTAAAGTTCTGATGAGTACAATCAAAGTGCTTTCAAGCTTCCGCGTCAACAGGATGTGTAATCTTGTCTTCATCATGTCGAACTTTATTTTCATGTCATCTCATGTGTTTAGCTATCCTTGAAGACATATACAATCATTGCAATCTATGAGTGATAGGAAAGTAGCATAGCAACTTGTATGAAACTTTTTTTGATCTTGTGCTACCATTGTCTATTGTCTTTGGCTTAAACCGAGGATGCCCACATGACGAGCATGATATGTTGTTTTTCTAATCCTTGAAATACAATATGCAGTGATTTGGACAAGCATCTATCTTTTTATACCTCATACCTAGAGTGTTGACCATAACTTTCGCACGATAGAAATTTTATTGCAATTTCTCATCTTTGGGCAACATACTCTTCACAATCATGCATAAACGGTCAAAACATTATTGACTCAAATTATACTCAGGCTTCAAATTCATTAGTTGAAGAGTTGCAGACAAGATAGTGTGACTCTCGCAACCATTCTAAAGTGGCTCATCAGCATCTCTAAGTAAATCATAAAATCTACTAGCTGCATCGTTTGGTGATTCTTCATCTAATGCAGTTGTTACATCACTAGGACCCATAACAGAACCCACTTTTGTTCATGCAGCATCAAATATCAAATCCATATATGGATTATCGTGCACCACATTCACCCATGTATCAAAATTGTTTCTAAATTCTTCACCATGAAACGTCCAATTCTGATAATCACTCACAAAACTCTTCTTGTATAGGTGATGTCTAACGCCATGAGATTCTACAAATCGATTGTTCTTACAAATCTTGCAGGGACACCTAATCTGACCTGTAGGATCCAATGTGCTGACACTTGCCGTTGCAAATTCAATAAAACTTTCAACACCATCCATATATTCATGTGATAACTCATTGTCAACTATCCTACGATACATCCATTCACGGTTTGCAGTCATTTTGTCGTATGATGTTACGAATAGTATCCTAACCAGTTAAAAGAGAATCATCAGAATGTTATGATGAAGAAAATATCAAATTTATCATGCAATATATGATGTCATACAATCACAAGAATTATGATGCATGCATTGATAACTTAATATTTTCATTTGCAAACTATTCATAACATAATACATTCATTTGAAACATGCTTTCATTATACAATTTCACATGTAAGTCATAATCAATTTGAAAGTAACTACATGCAAGCATGGATACAATCACATCAAACATTGCAATACATCGAAATTATTCATAACAAAAAAATGTCAAACATGTACCTGCAACAAACACACTCCAATATCCCGCTAACTACTATCATGCCTAGCATGGAATCCGTACTCCAAAAATAAGAATACTTCTATTCTCATACATTAAAATCATGCTTAGCATGATCTCCAAACTCTAATAAAGCAGTCCTAGATATCAACAACTAAGTGAGTGTGTGAACAGTAAAGTGTTGCATCCAATAAATTAAATAACATGTGATGCACTTGCATCACTCACTCACCATGGGTATTTACCCGATTTGCATTATTTTTGTCACTTACATACCACGGGTGGCAGGACACAAGCGGGATCCATTGAGAAATCTTCAAGAGACACTGTGTTAAAATAAAGTCACCCTCTACCGAAAGGAAAAATTTTAGAATAAATATCAAAGTCAGACGGGATTCCGACAAGGCGGAATGCCTCCCAGGCGTCGACCACCTCTCCGTTCGGTCCGACCGCCCTCGAGTTCGGTCGGCCAGTTAGTAGGCCAACGATGTACGACAGCAGTACGAGGTCTTTGGAGGCAGTGATCGTCCCCCGGAGCGGCAGGCACGGGGTGATGTCGTGGTTCAGGAACCCGTCGGGTGCCACCCGGCCAGTCGCACCCCTGCCGACAAAAAAATGAGGCAGGAGGGGCGACCCCCTGTCGAAAAAAACAAATGTGGCAGGGGTTGCACCCCCTGCTGAAAAAAAATAGGCATGAGGGCGACCCCCTGCCCGAAAAAAAAAATGAGCCAGAGGGTCACCCTCCCCTCCCCTCCCCTGCCCGAAAAAAAAGTGGCAGGGGTCAGGGGGGCGACCTCCTGCCTGAATAAAACAACGAGGCAGGGGGGTCACCCCCCTGCCAAAAAAAACAAACCGCGGCAGGAGGTCGCCCCCCTGCCGTTAAAAACAAAACGCGGCAGGGGGTCGCCCCCCTTGCCGGAAAAAAAAAAATGAGGCAGGGTGGCGACCCCCTGCCAGAAAAAATAAAAGGGGCAAGCGCCCCCCCTGACGGAAAAAAAAGAGGGATTTACCTGGGAGACGTCGGGCGGCGGGCGGGGGGCGACAGGCCGAGCGGCGGACGGCAGGCCAGGGAGTGCGTCGGGCGAGCGGAAGAGACGAAACAAGAAAGAGAAAAAAGGGCTCTGATTAGGGATTTATGGGAAAATTAGCGACGAATTTGGCGACGGCCTAATTTCGTCGCAACTCCATCGTAAATTTACATGACCAGTTAGCGATGGAAGATTTTCGCCACTAACGTCGTCACTACATAGCGATGGAAAAACTTTTGTCGCTAACTGTCGCATGTGTTGCGACAAAAATTTATCGTCGCTAAGCTATCGCTAACTAGCGACGGAGGTAGCGACGAAAGTTTTCCTGTCGCTAGTTTCGTAAATATTACAAATCTTAGCGACGGATTAGTTTCTCTCGTTAATCCGCCGCAACGTTGCGACAGAAAAAAATCGTCGCAAATATTCATCACTAATTGGCAATTTTCTTGTAGTGCGCCTTCATGGGAGGGCAGCAACAACTGCCAATCTGCATGCAGTGATGCATCGGTAACTCTTCTTCCATCGCCATCCGACTTTCCAAAAATCGAACGAAAGTCCGACGTGGGAGAAGTTTGCATATACAAATTTCATCGAGTGTTGCAAGAACATCAGTGCACCCACACGCACAACGAATGTGAGGTGTGGCCCCATAACCAATTATTGGCGTAAATCAGAATGTAAAAAACAAAAATACATACCGATAGCCGCCACAGTGAAAATGGATGAAAGGAGTGTTGACATGTGTGCTTGGTGTTCTCCTCATCCTATCAACGTGCACGATGAGCCCAAGCCGTCAAGCTGCAGCAAGACTTGAACCCAAATGAGAGAAAACGAGCACCTTGTTGCCCTCATCAAGCAATCATGCCTCAATTTATATTGGGAGAAGAGTGGGAGGTTACATGCATGCATGTGAATCCTTCACGTTCATGTAACCCCCTTCCCACTAATGCCTTCGTTAAGAGTGTTTTGTGTCAAATCTGATCACTCATGGTTGGACCCAATCGGAAATGTCCAACAAAAAAGACTCCAAGCCAACCCTTGAGATGAGTCTTCTGCTGCTGTACACAAAACTGATAAATCCAAGAAAGCACTCACTGAATGTGGTAGTACCAGTCACTCAGCAACCAGAGTACCCGAGTCTTTTATTGTCTTGCTACTAGCTAGTAAGAGCACCATAATCAGAATTCCGAGATTGTCCTAAAACACCTTTGGAGAACTTGAAATTACTAGATTCTATCATAGTACCCACAGTCCACTTTACCACTAGGTAAAGAAATTTCAGGACTTTTTTTTCATATAGGAACGAGAAAACCACCCCAGCGGGGTTTTAATTCAGGCGCGGGGAGCCACCTGCTTTGGCTTATGCAAAGAGAATAACGCCCGTGAGAATCGAACCTCGACTGCCCATCTAACAGTAGAGGTCCGTTACAACTACGCTATCCCTCCAGGACTTAAACTTCTTCTTTTAGGTGTGGGCTTTATGGCACCAAACTTGGCATCCTAGCTAACCTATATTTCGATGCCATGAAAGAAATGGATGATGTTTAAAGCTTTATAAATTCCTACTAAGAAATTTAAAAAAAAAAAACTGAGAAATTTTGGAGTTTAAAATGCTGCGAGGAGAGTGAGACATGGATTTCTTGTAAACTTTTAGGAAAGGAATTCCATAAGAAAATCTTTAACAACTAAGCCTATGTGGCTGTGGCAAGCAATTTGGAGGCTGTGTCATGGGTGATACGAGTCGGACATGCTATGACACACTGAGACGACATTATGTTAATAATTTTAAATATTATTTCAATAAAAGTATATTTTCATATTAAAAATATAAAAAATAGTTTTTATATTGATTGGAATGTTTAAAGTCCATGTCTCCCTATCCTATTTTTCAAAAGTATTTCGAACTTGCATGTTGAACTCGAGTCGCGTGCGGGGTCGTAACCTTATCTTTGTGACAGATCTAAACTAGTTTATAATCACGCTCTTGAGTCACTCTGCCTACACAAGTACACCAATGTTCATCTTAAACTTGGTTAGAGAATTGCATCACAGTGATCCTTCCAATTAGAAATGGATCATGACAGATTGCAGACTAACACATTACACTTCATCAAAATGAAGATCTGCTAGCTGTTTTGAAGGGGAAAAAAAACAACAATTACAGAGGAGCTGCAAGAATGACCCACAGCGATTGTTGTGACGTGCTACTTGTACAGTGGTCTAACAATCATACTACTGCAAACAACAGGTAGAGCATTAGCTTATTATGGCTAGGCCTTGAAAAGTAATGGTGGTTTACCACGATACGTTATCTGTGCTATAAAATGTTACTTTGTTGAGTCAGCCTGCAACTAGCTCTCTCTCTCTCTCTTCCTTTTTTACCCGTGCTTGGCTGCCACCATGCTCTTAATCTCAATTGATAATATACTCTGCTTTCTCTAACCCAAAAAAAAATCAATATTACAAGAATAGCACTATAATCATCAACAAGACCATGACTATAGCACTTGCATTGTTGCTCATTAAGAAGAAAGCCTTGCTCCCCACTCACACCAATAGCACCTACGTAGATAGATCTTGGCGAGATTCATTCTTGCCACGATCTGGAGGCTGCCAAAACAAAAAGTATCAGTAGTTTTTTTATTGCATACACGCTCTTTCTATCGGACCAATCCTTTAGAGCATTACGTCCACGTCCTCTCTCTCTCTCTCTCTCTCTCTCTCTCTCTCTCTCTCTCTCTCTCTTGTTCCTTGTTGTCTCTCCTCGAGCAAAAAAAGCCCCACTTAATTTCTCTCTCTTCCAACCTGGCAAAAACAGCCTCTCTCTCATCCCATCTTTAAACGGCTATATATCCCCCAAAGCTTCTCCTCCCACTTCTCACACTCCTCTGTTCTTTTCTTCATCCTTCACTCCTAAAGTGTAGGGTTTCCACTTATTGTAAAAGAGTTTGCTGACCAGCCCACTAAACTCTCAGTTCTTTCTGCACAGACTATGGCTACTTCTGACCAACCTGCTTCACTTTCTGTAGTTTCCTTGAAGGTGTGCCCAACTACTTCAATATGAAACCTATTTTATGCATTCACTTTAGTATTCTTGCCATTAAATTTGATCAAATTTCCTTGTGTGTGTGTGTGTGGTACTCCTTATAAGGTTATCCGCATGCATATGGATATGGAATGTAGTTTTTTAGTATTTGAGGTTTTCTTCAATTTTTAATTTTGGCTTATGTTTTTTTTATATTATACGATTTGAAGTTGAGCTAAAGTTGGCTGTGAAATTATTGCGATAGGAGAAGGTAAGCAAGAATGGGAAGAAGGGAGTCTACACCAGAGATGGCAGTGTTGACAGACATGGGAAACCAGCAATTAAAGGAAGAACAGGGGGGTGGAAATCTGGAATTATTATACTAGGTATCATTTGATTTTTTTCATCTTAGTCCCTTTTATAGTAATGGTCAGTTATTTCTTACAATTTCTTGTTGAGTTGAAAATGGTCAGTTATGAGATGAAATTTTGATCACATCTACGTTCCAGCTAAAAGAAAATCGGTAATAATTCGCTGTAGAAACTGTAAAGCACATGCATTCAAGCAATCTTTTCTACATTTTCTTAGAGAAGAAAACGAGGGCTGTCACAGAGAGAGAAAAGAAGAAGAAAACGAGGGGCAAATATGTCAATATGAAACTGAGCTGCCACATACCTTTCCGACTCCCATGTAGATGGGAGTGTGCATGCTGGTGCACGTGCATGCTTGAATATATCGTGTGCATGGAAGTGTGTGCATACGTACCACTCCTGCATACACATGCATGTCAATGATTGTGCATGATATGTTGTGTGTGTTACTGTCATGGGCATGAGCACATGATTGTGTGTATACATTACTCATGAAATTTCTGATTATTTTCTTCTTCTTTTTTTAAATATTGAAATTTCATGCTGAATGTTTATTCATGTTGCTTTCAAAAAGGCTGGTTTTTCTAATTGCAAAAGTGATCTTTTTTTACTCTGATGTTAAATTATTTGTAATTGTTTTGGGGCGTTGTATTTTTATTTGTCAGTGAATCAAGGATTGGCCACTCTTGCTTTTTTCGGAGTGGGGGTGAACTTGGTGCTGTTTCTAACGAGGGTGATGCATCAGAGCAATGCAGAAGCAGCCAACAATGTCAGCAAATGGACTGGAACCGTTTACATCTTCTCCCTTGTGGGTGCCTTTGTCAGTGACTCCTATTGGGGAAGATACAAAACATGTGCCATCTTCCAACTCATCTTTGTCATAGTAAGTGACTGCCTTTCTCCTTCAATAGATACATGCATATATCATATTAGTTTCAAGACATTATGGTGATTGATAATCAGGATATATCTAGAACTTAATATACTCTCTCTCTCTCTCTCTCTCTCTCTCTCTCTCTCTCTCTCTCTCTCTCTCTCTCTCTCTCTCTCTCTCTCAACAAATTTTACTAATCTTGATATTTATCTTTGGCGAGAGTAATACTGAGATGGGTGACCTCCTCGAAAGTTATGTTGCAACCCTTTTTGCCTCGCAAGCTCTCCCCCCTTTCCTTGCCTCATGGAGGTTGGCCCAGTGGCATGGGGGCCTTGGCCACTAGACGTGTGGTCAAGATTAGATTCCCATGGGTGTCCTCCCTCTATGCAAGCCAATGCCCAGCATAGGCCCCGAGGGCAGAGGTTCTAGGCTAGGAGTTTTATGACGTCGGTGCAATGACCGCAGGTATGGTAGGCTAAGCCAACACGACCAGGTCTTGGTGCCGTGTGTGATTTTTTCGGGTTATAAATAGAAAAAAAAATCATGAGAAATAAGAATATATTCTCAATCTCTATTTTCATCATTATTTCAAAATAGGAATCTAAATTCCATATTTTTGGACTCTTCATGCGTTAAAAAGACATTTCTTTTTAGTCTAAGAATATTAATGGCCGAGTGCTGAGAATAATAAAAACAGAATTCCAAAATCATAACAAGAACATTCATGCGCATGTGTCGTTTGTCCCTTTTCAGTTGCCTTCCAACTTTGGGAATATTCTCTTCCACCCACTTGAAGAATATAGACACTGAATATATAAGCCTTTTAACTTTTGCAAATAGCAAGCATGCTTCTCTTACTCCACGTGGTGAAACTTGAACCACTAGTATTGGAAGGATCAAGGATGTCTTAAACACATTCTAGACTTAAGAGTGCATTTGAATGACATGGATCTCAGATCTGTGTATAGAATCTGGCATGCCACAGTAAGATTCAAGGTAATAGGTATCTGAGATTCATATTTCAATAAATCAGACAGAATCATGTGAGTTTTAAGGTTTATACTCTTTGTCAATCCTTTTACAGGGTTTGGTGCTGCTATCCCTATCAACTCATCTCTTCCTTGTCAAACCTCAAGGATGTGGAACTGCAGGCTACCCCTGCCAAGCTCGTTCAACACTAGAAATGGGGATATTCTACCTCTCAATTTATCTGGTTGCCCTTGGGAATGGGGGGTACCAGCCCTCCATTGCCACCTTTGGTGCAGACCAGTTTGATGAAGAGGACCCACTTGAGGGCCTCTCCAAAGTTGCATTCTTCAGCTATTTTTACCTGGCTCTCAACCTTGGCTCACTCTTCTCCAACACCCTCTTGGGCTACTATGAAGATGCAGGGAGATGGGCACTGGGGTTCTGGATGTCTGCTGCCTCTGCATTCTTTGCATTGGTTCTGTTCCTTTGCGGTACCCCAAGGTACAGGCACTTCGAGCCACGTGGCAACCCCTTGTGCAGGTTCTGCCAGGTTATTACTGCTGCAGCAAGGAAATGGGGGATTGAAACCCCACAAAATGTGCAGCAACTCTATGAGGTGAACAAAGAAGAAGGTGCATTCAGAAAGATACTGCACTCAGAAGATTTCAAGTATGTATAATGGCCAAATAAACCCTGTTTATATCTCTATTTGTGTTTTACAATGACTAAAATACACTTTCTAGATGACTGTACCATAAACCATTACTAACCCAGTAGTATTTTTCCTTTCTTAAGGTTCTTAGACAGGGCAGCAGTGATCAGAAAGGAAATGACAGTAACTGACCAATCTGCAGCTCAAAATCCATGGCAGCTTTGTACTGTAACTCAAGTGGAGGAAGTCAAGTGCATACTCAGGCTCCTCCCCATCTGGCTTTGCACCATCATCTACTCTGTTGTGTTCACTCAGATGGCCTCGCTCTTTGTTGAGCAGGGTGCAGCCATGAAGACCACCATATACAAATTCCACATCCCTCCTGCAAGCATGTCAAGCTTTGACATACTGAGTGTAGCATTATTCATCTTCCTCTACAGGAGGGTCATCATTCCCTGCTTCTCTAGGCTGAAGGGGGAAAATATCACTGAGCTTCAAAG
Organism: Nuphar pumila; assembly: GCF_984573655.1. Taxonomy (NCBI): domain Eukaryota; kingdom Viridiplantae; phylum Streptophyta; class Magnoliopsida; order Nymphaeales; family Nymphaeaceae; genus Nuphar; species Nuphar pumila. The sequence continues at coordinate 45,478,688 of NC_143250.1, forward strand.
GATGGGAGTTGGCCTGGTCATTGCAGCAGTGGCCATGGTTTCTGCAGGGATAGTAGAATTCCAGAGGCTCAAGTACGTAGAGAAAGACAGTGATGCCCCCAGCTCACTGAGCATCATGTGGCAGATCCCTCAGTATGTGTTGGTAGGGGCATCCGAGGTGTTCATGTATGTTGGTCAGCTGGAGTTCTTCAATGGGCAGGCCCCTGATGGACTCAAGAGCTTTGGCTCAGCACTCTGCATGACTTCCATCTCTTTTGGTAACTATTTCAGCACCCTGATTGTGACCATAGTCATGAAGTTAACTACAAGAAATGAGAGCCCAGGATGGATCCCAGGAAACCTCAACATGGGACACCTGGACAGGTTCTACTTTCTCCTAGGCCTGCTGACTGCCATTGATCTCTTGGTCTATGTGGCATGTGCAAAGTGGTACAGGGGAATATCCCTTGAGGAAAGAAGAGGGGTTGGGGAAGCAGAGGAAGGGGGGATGCAGGCTGTCTAAACCAATGTGGATCTTGGGCTGATGATTCTACCAATGTCTGTCATGTTCTGGTATGGGGTAGTATGTTTTGGGCAATGTTTATTTGGGATGGTGATATGGACAAAAAGAAGGCGTGGGGTACTATGTCTTTAGGGAAGTGGGCTAGAGAGGGGTCAGTACGGTGGTTGAAAGGGGAAAGGCTGGCTGCACTTGGTGATAAGGGAAACCCGACGTGCACGTATGGTGGCAGACGATGTGGATTATCACCAGCATGAAGCCATCAAAGGCAACTGCTTAATAAGTTACTTGAATCAAAATGCATTATTATATCCTATTAGAAGTGCATAATATGATAATAATTCTTCTTGGTATTGTATTGTTCCCTGTACTGTTGCTTCCTCAATGAAGAAACTGCAAGCTGGTGTTATTGCTTCTTGGTAGCGTATTCTTCTTGGCTTTTCCTTTTTCATCGAAGAAAAAAAAATGAAGAAACTGCATGTTGGTATTCTTGCTTCATTAATGAAGAAACTGCATCACTATTAAACAACGTGCGTGTGTGTGTGTGTGTGTGTGTGAGAGAGAGAGAGAGAGAGAGAACCGAATCATCAGACCTAGAGGGGATTTAACCTCAGGTCTTATATGCTCAGATCTAAAATATGAATGATGGAGGAAACCTCAGACAAAAAAGCCCTGGATTTTAGGTCTGATGTTTAGAGTCAGACTCGAGAACATAGGGATCTTGGTTCTTTTAATTAAGGCCTAGAAATCTAGAGTATGGACCTGATTTCAATTTTTCATTCTTCAGGAGCCTCAGATACCGGTTCAGTTTCGAAATCAAGTTCTTACTGGAACCTCGGATCTCAGATCTGAGGTGATCATCACCATACATACCAAGAATAGTTGAATTTCATATTGACCGATGCTGCTGCAATTCAATTGATTGGTTACAAAATGCTCCAGTAGATCTTGACAAGTTTAAATGGTGCCCTCTTCAAATGGTCCAACTAAAATAAGTAAATATCAATGCCCCAAATAGAAAGGTTTCTCGTCAAACTGGAAGCTGAAAAGGAACCACGTAAAAACCAGCATCTTCCTGCAAATAAGGCAAATGTTGCTCTCCACTATTTCAATTTTCAGGTTTTCCATATCCCAAACTGTGATAGGTAGCTTGAAACTGAGAAAATGATTTCAAGTTGATCAGATCTCCCTTGCGTTTGGCTGAACAAGAAAAATCAGTTTGCAGCTAAAGATATAGTCATTTGCAAAAAGCAAAGAGAAATTTCCGATTTGTGGGCCAACCGGTTGCCCCTGATTCCAAATTTCCTGATATGGGCCCAGGTTTTTCTGAAAAATGACAAATAAGGATCCGCGGACACCTATGTTACCCTCACGAAATTACCTAGTTAACCTGAGTTAAAATTTTATAAAAAATCTAAAATACCCTTCTATCTTTACTTTCCTTGATTTCCCATAGTTCCTTTTCATGTGCAGCCCCCTCTTTCTTCCACACCTAGAGTTGGTAAACGAGCTTGAATTGTTCAAGTTTGGCTCATTCTTGTGGCAAACCAAGCCAGAGTTTGAGCTCATAATCAGCCCCAATTAAACCAGCCAATCTCAAGCCGGTAAACAGATTGTTTTCTAGCTGGAAGAAATAAGATTACAAAATAATGCATGTAAAATATATCTAAAATATTTTTCTTGATACCTAACGAGTTTATACTAGTCAAGCTGAGCCGAATACCTATTGTTCATCTTCAGCTTGCCAAGCCTACTTTACAAGCTGAGCCACAAGCGGCTCAGCTTGTTTCCCAGCCCTACTCCCACCCTCTTATTTCACTTCGCTTACTGTTTCTTGTGATCCATTTCCCATGGTCCTCACTGCTCCTCCTTTCTCCTAAGATCCCCACTGCTCCCCCATACTTCTCTCCCGGTCACAACCTCTCCCCGTGCTTCTGCTACCCCTACTCCCTTCTTCATCTCCATGGTGGGATGAAAAGGCCCCACATCCAGATATGATGCACATTCCGCTTCCTATTCCCAGAACCACGAGGGCCTTGAGAAGTTGATAGAAGCTGATGTACCAGGTTTGGTGATGCCCATAATGAAAGGAGATCTGAATCGAGTCATATCTCCCACCATGTGATGCAAGATCGTAACTACAAATTGGAAGGCAACATAAAAACGGAAGGAGCTAACCAGACAAATTAAGTGTATTTTAGCTAGAAACAGATTACTCAAAATCAGATAAAAAATGACCAATTTCAAAATTGAAGTCCAACGCAGACGCAGGATGGAGGATTCTTTCTGGTTGGCCAGGAGGAGAGACAGGCAGCAACTCAAATTCAATGGTGATGCACCATTGGAATGCAATCCAAAAGAACCCACCTGATTCCAGCAAAGGAAGGGTAGGCAATCAAGAACCAGGAGACAGTGAGACGAGACAGACTTCGAGGTGGGTGAGGTACTGGAGATCTGCCTGATCAGCCCCTTCACCAGCGCATTCAAGCCTTGGCTAAGGATATAAATATGTATGTTTCAAATCTAAAGGGACAATGGGAAACAAAAAAAATCACACTAACATGTGTTTAGATGACAAATCCCATTTGGGAGTTATCAGAAAAACTTTGACCCATATCAGAAAACCAAGAAAAGTGGGACCCATATTTCAAATTAGGGTAAATGGACTTTTCCAAAACACAAGAGGGGTGGAGGTGAGATGATTACAACTTTTAATTGGTTAATACATCTGGTTCCTACAGATGCCGTATTAGATATGACCCACTTCTGGATCAAGCAAAGCCCTGCTTCAACCATGCACGTTTAACTTACATGCACCATTTACTACATTATGACAAGTATGCATATAAATGCAGGGAAGAAGGTAGTGGGCAGGCTGGTGAGATAAAAATTATCTGGAACTTTTATTACAACAAAATAATGATATAATGGAACATGAGAAAAGAGGGCACCAACTAAACTTTGTAGCTGAACTAGCAAATACGGGATAAGCAGCTAACAAATACTACAAATATGGAAAAAAGGCCCAGTTCAAATGAAAAAGTGTCATCCTTGGACTTTCCTAACTTGAATATGATGTGTCGATTCTTGACGCCAGATTGGCTGAGTCCCACTCTGAACAAGGGTAACCTGTGCTCCTCCTTTCAACAGACCATGACCCTGAAATAAAAATATATATATGTATGTATGATGTCAATTATGCTAATAAATGTAAGCACAATTATTTTTGGGCACAGAAACTCATTCAACTTGTTTTCCAGTTCAAACCCATGGAGAAGGAAAGAATATTTCATAATTTGCCCCTCTTCTGTGAGCAGCTGCTATTACGTCCTAGAAACAAAAGTTTTGTGTAACACCTACAGGTCTCCAGCAGGCTATGATTAGTACACCACAGGGGACGAAGAAATGATTGCATCAGTAAAGTATATAAGACTGCCAAGACAAGCCTTGAGACCTGGGTATGTCCTGCTTGACTTGCAACTACAGCACGACCATGCAATAAGGCTAACAGATACATGTTCACAGCTGAACAGTCATGGTCACCCAGAACATGATGACATATCTGACATCCAAAAGCAAAAACTAATCTTTGGATCGTGTTTGGCGTGTTCTATTACTATTTTCATGTGTTAAAGTAAATTGACTGGGTATGAGATCTCTTTTGACCCAAAAAATATCTCAAACCATTTGGGAAAATCTAAATGGGTCGGATACCTGACCAGTTGACAGCCCAACTCATCCCCCTGAAAGTCGGATCAAGCCAACAGGATGGCAAGATTATTCTTTGATGGCCTGAATTACACTTCATGAATTTAGGATGATAACTTAACCCCAATTCTTCATTGTATCCTAAGCCTATAATGCATTTTTGTTGATACAATCTACGGCAAATGCCAGTTATATGCTTAAAATTAACATTATAGAACCACACACACACAGATTACCACCAAAAGGGAGAGTGCCCTGGAAAATGTTTCTTCTGCATCATCAGAGAACTCCATGTATATGGGTTGGACACCATGATAGAGTGCCAACCTCTGTTTCACTCTTTCTCTGCCAAGTGACAAGAAAATGTCAGTTCTTTAGAAAACACATGAGGGAAACAAGAAACATAAGGCTCCAATTGGATCATAATGATGGATAATACAGAAGGATTTAATGCCTGTTGTGTGCCATAATAAACAAAAACTTACTGATTTGTGAACGCAAACACTGTGGCAAAAGGTCTATAATGGCTTAACAGTATAGCCATAGACCCAGTTCTTGTGAAGACAATTATGGGAGTCCCAATGGTATTTGCCATTGTAGTTGCATGAAAAGCGAACATTGAACTCATGTTACTCTGGAAGAAGATAATAAAGAATGATTGACACTTTTGTATTGACATATTAAAAAATAAACAAAGAGAAAAAAAGCTTCAATCCTTCAGAACAAAACGGAAAGAATTACCTTCGGTGAAGTAGCAGGATTGGAAGAGATTGCTCCATCAAAAGTAGACAACTCGGTCCTCAAAGCCACAGTGTGCATGACTTTAACAGCTTTTAGTGGATATCTAATTACATAATCAGAACAATCACAAAGAGATTAACAAAAAGGGTGACAGAACGGACAAAACAAAGATTAGTAGAAGAAACAGACGCAAATATCGCAATATGACAACGCTGAATACAATTGTCAAAAGAAACTTCCTCTTCCGTTCATTCCACATGGCTGGCCAAACATTCAAGAATATCTTGGCTAGAACTTAGCAATATGATAAATAACAGCTGGAATTGTTACTGAAAATCTATAGAATATGCTTATCCACATGAAAAAAAAGGAAAAATAAAACACCCAACCGGATGCTTCATGATTTCACCAACTGATTACAGACAACACAAATCAGTTCCTAACAGTTTGAATGAGAGTTCTTTTCCTAATGTCAAAGAGCAGTAAAGTCAACAAACCTTCTCACAATAGATGCAAATCAGTTCTTCAAAAAGTTAAAACCATAGTAACAAATCTCGTCCTTTGGATATGCTCAGAAAAAGTGTTTTATCAAAAAAACTTGGCAAAATTAAAAATTTTACTCTAAAAATAATTGAGACAACAATCCAACCCAACCCCCACTCCCTTTAGGAGGGGCAGGGGATTTTTTTTCTTAATATTTGAAGCTATGTCACATAAGTGTAAAGCCCCGTGAAAAAAAAATCCGTGTCGGACACGTGTCAGACACATGCCCTGCACGTGTCGGACACGTGTCACGGTCGGTCCGCCGTTTCGGACCCGGATCCGAGCTAGACCCGAGACCGAACTCGGACCCGGCTTCTCGATCGTTCGAGAAGCCTGTGACTTTAAAAGTCACAGGCGTCGGGTGAGGGGCAAAACCCCTCGCCCCTTCTCTCTCATCTGCACCGCCCCCCTCACGCTGCCGCCGGCGATCAGCGACGCCGGCGAGCGTTCCCGTCAGGCCGCCTCCCCAACGACCGACGATCCTCCCTGCGGCCACCTCTTCGCCTCCGCTCTGAGTTCCGGCGACCCAGTGGCCCCCGAGCTTCGCTCCAGGTCTCCCCCTATCTGATGTCGACTGCGCCAGCCACCGACCACCCTTCAGCCACCAGCGACCTCGAGCACCGACGACTCGCCGTCAGCCATGGCCGCCGTCCTAGGTGCTGCAGCCGCCGGCGATCGTCGCCTCCCCCTTGTTCTGCTCCCGTGAGGCCTCTTTCCCCCTTCAGTCGCCGACGTTTCACAGCCGGCATCCTCAGCCGACGACGACCTGCGTTCCTCCCTGCAGTCGCCCAGCGTCGGCGATTCGCCACTCGTCTCCCCTCAGCATCTCCCCTCTAGGTGGTCTTCGGCAGCCGGCAACGTCGGCCGCCCCTTCGCTGTCTCCCCTTTCTGTCGCCGACGACTCGCAGCCAGCGTCCCCGGCGACCAGCGACTTCTCCCGTTGCCGTGGTCGTTCGAGGTATAACCCCTCTCTCTTCCTCTTTTGTTTTGGGTTGATCGACAGGGGGGCTGAGCCCCCTGTCGTCACCTCTTGTTGGCAGGGGGCTAAACCCCCTTGCCTCCCTTTGTTTTTAGTCGATAGGGGGCTGACGTTGGCCCTTCTTGGTAGGGGGCTCCGCCCCCTATGACTCCTTCCTGTTTGTTGTGGGTCGACAGGGGGGCTGAGCCCCCTGTCGCTTGTTTTGGCAGGGGGTTACCCCCCCTGCCTCTTTGCTGGTGGGTCGGCAGGGACCGAGTCCCTGCCACCACCTTGGGCTTCGGGGTGTGTCGGCAGGGACCGATCGAGCCCTGTCACCCCCCGTCTCTTCTCGCTTGATTGGGTTGGCAGGGGGCTCCGCTTCCCCCTGCCATTTGTTTTGTTGACAGGGGGTTCCTCTCCCCTTGTCCCTTTTTGGTGTTTTCCTGCAGAGGGCGAGGCTCCCCCCTGCATTTGTTTTCTGGCAGGGGGCGAGCCCCCCTGCTCCCTTGTTGGTTCTCGACCCCCTGCCTTTGTGTTGCTTGCCGGCAGGGGGTTAGCCCTCCCCTGCCTTCAGTTATTTTCCTCTGCAGGGGGCGGAGCCCCCCTGCACTCTTTGTTGTTCCTTGGCAGGGGGTTCTATCCCCCTGCCTCTTGCATTGTGCCGGCAGGGGGCGAGACCCCCCTGCCTCCTGCGTTGTGCCAGCAGGGGGCGAAGCCCCCCTGCTTTCTTATTTTCGAGCAGGGGCTTGCCCCCTGCATCTCTGTGTTTTCTGGCAAGGGGCTTTGCCCTCTTGCCTTGTTCATGCTGCCGGCAGGGGGTTGCGCCCCTGACAGGGGTTCCCCCCCCCCCCCCTGCCTTGTTGTGGCAGGTGTGGCAGGGAGCTTCTGCTCCCTCCCCTGCCTTTCTTTGTGCCTGGAAGACAGGGAGCTCCTGCTCCCTGCTTCTGCTGTTGTTGCCAAGCAGGGCTAAGGCCCCTGCCTCTGGCACCCCTGTCTGTAGGGTGCAGAGTTTCTGCATCTGCCTCCTGCAGGCAGGGAGGCCTTGCTGCCTTGTTGCTTGTTTATTTTCGGCATATGCTAATGTTCTGAGATCTCCAGGTTGAACGGTGGATCCAGCTCGCCCTCTGTGGCTCGAGCTCTTGCTTGCCTACGCTGCATGCGTACGAGGACCCGCAACCCCTTAAGGTAGGGGATTCTTGCGTGAAAGGACAATGAACTGATAAATGCTAAAATAAGAAAGATAACTAAAAGAGGACGATATATGTATACGTATAATATATATATGTACGTCTTTACCTTCAAGGACGCGGTTTCGCGATCCTTGTCCTCTTTACTTTTCCGCACTTTCCTTTCTGTCGCCTCCGCGCTATATGTGCCTAGGCTTTCTATTTCTGTCTTTACATTCCATGTTTTTAATTCAAGGACGTGGTTTCGCGATCCTTGTCCTCTTTACTTTTCCGCACTTTACTTTCCTGTTGCCCCGCGCTTTGCGCCTTGGCATTTACTTACTTGTGGTTGCCTTGTTCTCCAGGATGTCTTGTCCTTCTTTATGTTCATGCATTTTACTTTCTTGCATTTACTTGCTGCCCCGCGCTTTATGCGCCATGGCCTTTGCTTCTCGCTTTACTTTCTTGTACTGTCGTGCTTGCTCTTGCACTTGTCTTTTTCTTGTGTTCGTCCTTACCTTGTTGTTGTCTTGCTCATGCATGTATTCTTATATCTGTCGTATGCTTTCTTTCTTGCTTACGCTTATCGATCTATCGATGTGCAACCCTATGCCTCGTGAGTCGTCTTTTACACTTGTGTGGTCAGTATAGGGTCTCCTACCTCACGAGTCGCTTACGTAGTTGCCTGCTTGTGCGTTACGATGATCGAAGTATGATCTCATACCTCGTGTGGAGCTTTAGCGTTCTACCCTCGCGGTGCGGCTTCGCCCACCGAGTCTTGTCCCTCGTTTTGCCTTAGTATGTGCATGAGTTTGCCTCTTGTCAGCTTGCACTCCCTGAGTACAACTTCGAGTGCATAGTGTATATCGTCTCACTTGGCTTACAAGCCACGGCACACACTTATGCACTTCAGTTCTCAAAAGACATCGTCATAGGTGCAAACCTATTTTCAATATGTATAGCTTGTAAAGCAGAGGTAGCGGTCGGACCTCCCAAATTGATGTATTTGGGATAGACGTGTTACAACCTTGGTTTGCCTATTCGATACGACTTAGATAACCTTGTTTAGGATCCTGTGCACGAATGGGGCGGGGATCCTAGCAAGGTACTTACGCCATTACTAGATCGGCGTTACCTCACCTCTGATGCGAGACCTAGTTTCTAGGCTTTCTGGTTCAACCATGATTGTGGCGCCTTCCTTCGTGAAGGTATTGTTGGATCTCTTACGAGGGATCCATGTTCCTCCTCTAGTAGTTGTACCCTTAGTCACGTACGATATGTTTGGACTACGAGAGCAGGACGAGAGGTTTATAGTAACCTCTAAACGTGTATTGACACATTGAGCTAATCCTATTATGTTGTTTTCGCCTAATAGGCAGTTTGCTCGCGATTGTCTAAAGAACCCGAGCACGATCAGTTGGAACTGGAATGAGTTCATTGTAGGCTTCTATAAAAGTAGAAGCATTGGGATTTCCTGCGAGAGATCCATACCCCTCTCATCGTGGTTGTACTTTTGAACAGGTACGTTGCGTACTACGATGAGTAGGATGAGAGGTCTATGTGTGCCTCGAACATGCAATGGCATGTGTTTGAGATCACAAGAGTGATGTTTCTATCCTCACTGGGGATTGACCCCCTTTCATCGTGATTGTATATGTGAATAGTTACGATGCGTACTGCGGTGACTAAGATGTGAATTGTGTGCTTGCCTCGAACGCGCAATGGCGCGTATAACTCACCTAAATAATAATCATGCGCCTTCACAGGCAAGATGCTCGTTTGGGTTGAAAGACCAGAGCATGAGAATGGGACGGCGGTTAAGAAACCCTCCGTCGTGCTCATTCGGGACGGTTCATCAAGAGAGAGGATGGATGGTACAAAACTCCAATGGACAGTCATATATGGTAATCTCGGGCAAAGATCCGACCTTCCCCAGTCATCAGAGGTTAGGGAAAATCCTTCGGGCCACTTCTGCAGAAGTACGGATGTGCATCCATTGGGCCTTTGTTTGCCTTTGGGGATTTACTTTCTTGGTCACAGACCGTCCTCTTAGGAAGCGGACTCAGTCAGTCATTCGGGGTATAATAAAATACATAGCATAATGGACCTCTGAATCGATCTCGATTGTTTCTACGTTTTGCCTTGTGTGTACCCACAACAGCCTGCTCAAATTTATGTAACAGAGACTCTTCTAAAAGGAATAAACCCAATGTCAAAGGGAAGGATGAGGGCAGGCCCTCCTGCAAACAATGAAAGGAGGGTCTGCCTCTCCTTTTGATTGCATAAGAAGAGGTTTCCCAGAATATTTAATGTTGCTAAAATGTAGGGAATCGTTTTTTTCAAGGAAATATGTGATAAAATCATATTAATGTTTCACCCCTTAAAAGTTTAAAACTATTTCACCTACCATGCTTTTTTCAAAAAGAAGATAAATATGTGATAAATTCATATTTGGTGATATATTGAATTTTAGCATTTAGATCAAATTTGATGCATAATTTCATAATGTTTCTTCACAATAAGTTCAAAATATCACTGATATTTGTGACTATAGTGACAACTCTTCTTTGATACAGAAAAACACTCACTTTCCATGGGCAGTTTCACCAGACAGCATCACAGCATCAGCACCTTGTCTCGCTGCAATTGCTATGTCAGAAACCTCAGCCCTTGTTGGTGTTGGGTGATTTATCATGCTCTCCAACATGTTGGTTGCAACTATCACTGGTTTTCCCATGCTACGACACCTTCTAATGATCTCTTCCTGTTTTGGAACACAACCACAGTTGATCAAGATGAATATTTTTTTCCTAGTACTTCAATATCTAAATAAAATTTATGCGATCTATGTGCAAATATGGTAATGGAAAAGGAAATTTAGGTTTCAAATCACAGCAAGTCCTTTTGTGACTCAGAGAAGCCTTGAACCAAATAGCTTCTCAACTCAACTTACACGGCTAAACCCTAGCTCTGCAAGTAGACCAACTTTCTAAGAAATTCAAGTTGCTATTTGTCTCTGGTGAGATGGCCAAAGTTAACCAAGTCCCTACAATCTAGAGTCGTACTCATTCCAGCTGGCTCAGAGACTAAAAAAGACTATTCTTCCTACTTTTTTTCACTTGATTGGCTAGACAAGCTGATATACGGGGTGTTGAGCTCATCACCTAACCATTGGGATGCTTAAATTGTTCATATTACTAGGTAAATTTAGCAAACCTCAAGAGATTCAAAGATTAAAAATAAAGGGGAATTTCCTGAGACAAGAAGAATAAACAAAAATATGAAAAACAAGAAAATCAGATGGTTTTCATGGTAGTTGCAAGAAACTGAACCATATCAATACACATGGACAAGTCCACATGCATACACAGACGTACACACATGCACGTGTGTGTGCACATATGATGTATCAGGTGTAAATGTAGAACACACCTAACAAATCATATGCTGTAATAGATGTCCACATACAGCTGCTACTCCCAATATAAATGCTAGATTATACAATGTCATTTGCTCGATGTATGAAATTATGAATTCACATAACAAGCTTGAAATCATGCTAACCACATCATGACTAAAACATAAGTCAGAGAATAATCATTTCACGTTTCATAAATCAAATGGACCAATAAGAACAAAACACACCTGTAGTAGAGGAACCTCTTCAATTGGAAGTTCAGCTCCAAGGTCTCCACGTGCAACCATCGCCTAGAAAGAGTCCCCAAAAAGGTTGAGCACACAAAGCGGTGCATATTCATCAAATTGCAGAAGACAGCATTTTGTATATCAGATGATGCGCCACAAGCCATAAATCATTTGACTGCACTGTACCAACTTGTAACACTCACCTAAGTAATCTTATTCTTTAGTTTAGCTTCTTATATGTGAGATGACTATATCATATGTAATCTTATTCTTTAGTTTAGCTTCTTAGTTTAGTTAGAATTAGGCCAGTTAGAATAACTTTTATTTTCTGTTTTTAGGACATTCAAATAGGCTTATGCCTTTATTGACTTTTCAGTCAATAAAGCATAAAGCACTTTTATTTTCTGTTTTTAGGACATTCAAATAGGCTTATGCCTTTATTGACTTTTCAGTCAATAAAGCATAAAGCACTTTTATTTTCTGTTTTTAGGACATTCAAATAGGCTTATGCCTTTATTGACTTTTCAGTCAATAAAGCATAAAGCATTTATTGGCATTTATTGGAAGACGTTGGACTCCCAACAGCTCCAATTAGAGTCATTGGGAGCCCAACGACTCCCCCTCTCTTAGCTCTTTTCAGCCCTATAAATATGGGCTTTTACTTTTGCATTTTAAGACTTTTGTGTGTGGGTTTATTCCACTTTAATGAGATATATTTTTTCTTTCTTGTGTGTGCACTCTTTTGAATATTTCGGTTCTTGCGAGTGTGTTGAATGAACCTTTATGTTCATTGAGAAAGATCTTGTGTGTGCTTCTTTTGAAGTTTCGTTTGGGGTTTTATTTCTTTTCATGGTATCAAAGCTATGGTTGTGATCGAGCTACTTATCTCGGTGCATTGGGAAGTGTGCCACTCAAGTTTTGGAGAAAAAGAGGTGCTCTTCTTCAACCATATATAACAGAGTGATTAACAAGCTTGGAGATGTGTTCGTATCTACCATTCGTGGTAGGGTACATCTCTCTTCTCTACAGTCATTAAGTCTTTCTTTTTCTTCTTCTTATTAAGCCTTGTAAAATGGATGACACTGATAACGCCACCATTAAACCCATTAATCTTAATGATTCAAACTATGTCACATGAGCTTCAATTATGAAGCACCTTATATGAGGAAAGGGGTTATGGGAATTAGTAGACGGGGCCGATATAGAACCTACACTAATCCTCACCAAGGATGAAGGTGAGAAATAAATACCTCTCACGGAAGTAGAAAGGATAAAGGCCATTTCTACTTATGAAAAAAAATGGAAGGAATAGCGGAATGGGTCATGCCAAAATTATGTCTTGGCTTATTACAAGTATTGACATAAAGAAATGCTCGAGTCTTGCTAAATTCGAGCATGCTAATGATACGTGGGATTACTTTAAGAGAATGTATTCTCTTAAGGATATTGCACATGTGTGTAATCTACAAACTAAATTTCGGAATTTGGTTCAAGAATACAAGAGCATTAGAGAATACTACAATGGCTTGTCGGAATTGTGAGAAGAATTAGCTCTTCTTGAGCCAAAGTGGCATTGTCCACAAGATATTGAACTCCGCCAAAACCAAATAAATACGGAGCATTTTTTTCATTTTATTAGTGGATTACGATCGGAATTTGAATCCACTAAGTCTATTCTTCTCCATCGTGGAAAAGTGTCGTTAATAGAAGACACAATAGAGGAGTTGAGTATGGAAGAAAATAGACTAAAAAGTAGAATTTTCAAGAGCGATGACGACTCAGTTCTAGCCGTCTCGAAACCTAGAAACTTTGTCAAAACTTACAAACCTCCTAACTATGGAAGAGGAAATGATGATTTTGAGAAAAAGAAAATTATTTGCTACTATTGTCGTATACCTGGACATGTGAAAACTCATTATCCAAAATTAAAGAGACCTTATGAGAAAAAGGTTGCCTCCGTCGGACCACCACAAGAATCAAGCGAAACTTCCATTGGGAGTATGTCTCTTGCACAATTCGTGGAAGCACTCGGACCACTACTCAAGGGAGCATCTTCATCTACGGGAGTTATTGTCTCTTATGTGAGAACCTCTGATCCAGGTAAAACCCTATGGCTTCTTGACCCAGGTGCTTCTTTTCATATGACTTCGAATGTTGAAATATTATCCGAATGTCATAACTCAAATGGATATAATGTTTTTACTGTCGATGGAACATCACTAGAAATCAAAGCAATAGGAAATTTTGAAAAAAAATCTCAAAACTTAAAAAGATTTCATATTCCACAAATTAGATATATTCCCAAATTAAATCTCAATCTCTTGTTTGTTTCTCAACTATCTGACCATGGATATAACATTTCATTCTCCCCTCGTGGTTGTCGAGTGCAAGATCACCAGTCAGGAAAGCCGATTGAAGAACGCCATAGAGAATGAGGCTTATACTACATGAATTTTTTGAAAATTCCTAAGAATTCACTTTGTTGTAATGTTCAAAAAATGAACTTGAATCTATGGCATAGTAGAATTGTTCATCCTAGCATATCCAAGATTCAGTTTTTTCCAAATATGAAAAACTTTTGTAATTCTGAAACATTTAAATGTGAAAATGTATTCTGGGAAAAATGAAGAGATTACCCTTTCAAGAAAGAAATTTTGTCTCCTCTCGGCCTTTTGAGTTAGTGCATTCGGATGTATGGGGTCCTGCATCTGCTATGTCCGAAGGGGATTTTTCATATTATGTCATTTTTATAGATGATTTTACAAGACATACTTGGATTTATTTCCTCAAACATAAATCCGAAGTATTTTTTCATTTTCAAATATTTCATAAACTGCTTAAGAATCAATTTAAGAATGATAACTCCATTTTTCGTACTGATTCAGGGGGAGAGTTTTTGTCAAAAGAATTTAATGATTACTTAAATTTACATGGTACTTCATATCAAAGATCATGTTCGTATACCCCACAGCAAAATGACCTTGCAGAAAGAAAACATAAGCATATTATAAAAACAACAAGAACCCTACTCGTCACTCATCTAGTACCAAAAAAAAATTGGGCTGAAGCCACTCTAACCGCGGTATATCTCATTAATAGAATGTCATCCTCTGTGTTAAGCAATATTTCACCTGTTGAAAAACTCTTCAAACAAATCCCAGATTATTCAAGGTTAAGGGTATTTGGTTGTAAATGTTTTGTTTTCTTCAACAAAAATGACAAACTCTCACCTCGTGCTATTCCATGTGTGTTTCTTAGTTATACAAGCAATTAAAAAGGTTATAGATGGCTTGATCTTGAAACTAGAAAGCTATATGTCACAAAATGTATCCTTCTTAGAAAATAAAAGTTTTTTTAAATTAAAAACTCTAAAGAAATCGATGAATATTCCTTTCTACTGGACTTGGTTCTAGAGATTGATAAGGAAGATGTTGTTCAAGAAGATCAAAATGTGATAAGTACCGAATCATCTCTTCCAGAATGCATTCAATACTTAAGACGGGGTAACCTAGAGCAACCTCGTGCTCTAGAAAAATATACTAAAGCACAGGATCGTATAGAAACAAGAAGATCATCTAAGGTGTCAAAAGTACCTAAAAAATTGTATCTTATGAGTCTTTTTCGCCAAAGTACCAAGTGTATATTGCCCTGTTACATTCCTAGGTAGAACCTTCTAATTATGATACTACAAAAGAACATCACGAATGGGTTGACGCCATGTCAGCAGAGTTATGTGTCTTAGAAAAGACAAATACATGGACTATTCAAGATATTCCATCAGGAAAGAAACTTATAAGATGTCGTTGGGTATACAAAGTCAAAACCAAGAGTGATGGCACTCTTGAACGTTTTAAGGTCCGGCTAGCTGCTAAAGGCTATTCCCATGAATATGGAATAGATTATGAGAAAACTTTTGCACCGGCCGCTAGAATGACCACTGTAAGAACTTTGATTGCTCTTGTCTCTGTAAAGAAATGGCATATCTTTCAGATGGATGTCAAGAATATGTTCATCAATGGTAGTCTAACTGAAGAAGTTTACATGGAATCTCCACCTGGTATTAAGATTCCTTAAGGAAAAGCTTTTCGTTTACATAAGGCCTTATATGGACTTAAACAAGCTTCAAAGGCTTGGTATGACAAATTTAGTCAAGTTATGCTTGCTTTTGGCTTTCAATTTTGTCTTACTAACACAACTTTGTTTATTAAGAAATCTAATGCAAGTATTATTATTATTCTCCTTTATGTGGACGACATGATCATCACAAGGAGTGATAAACAGAGACTTGACAATATCAAAAAATTTCTCAAAAACTATTTTGAAATGAGTGACTTGGGTTGTAATGAAAAGAGGCGGAAGCACCAATAGAGCAAAAAGTCACTCCTTAAGAGTGACTACAAGAGCCAAGAACACAAACACCAAATGTGCACACACAAAACTCACAAATATAGGAAATGACTTAAAGTCATAAGTTGGATTTATTGAAGAAAGAAAGAGAAGGGTGTAAAAACCCATACATTTACAAGGGGGAACCTCCTCTTTAAATAGAGGAGGGAAGCACTAAAGAGGACCCATAAAGGGGGATCCCTTCTAGTCGTTGGGAGCCCCAACGGTCATAAATACGACTGTTGGGGCCCCAACGACTAGATGGGTGGGGCCCCTTTATGATTCCAAAAAGCAAAAAGAAAAAATAAAAAAGGAAAAAGAAAAAAGGAAAAAAGAGAAAAAGGTGAAAAAGAAAAAGGTACATTTGGGAATTACCAAAATACCCCTATCAGGTTTTTGGTTTATACAAAACAGAAAAAGAAAATATAATTATGTATATATACATATATATGTATATATACTTATATATATATACTAATGTATATATATATATAAGTATATGTATATATATATTTATATATACATAATTTAACATGCCCCCTCAAACTTTACGGGGAGAAGACCGAAAGTTTGCCAAGAAGAAACATGAATCGTGGAGTTGGGAGCGCCTTGGTGAAGAAGTCAGCTAGTTGATATTCTGAAGTGACATATGGCAATGTGATGGTTCCTTTGAGATATTCGTCTCGAACATAATGGCAATCCATTTCGATATGCTTGGTCCGCTCATGAAAGGTGTGATTGCTGGCAATGTATATCGCACTCTTGTTATCACAACAGAGCTTGGTGGGAGTGAAAATGTTAACGCCCATGTCACTAAGAAGACTTCTGAGCCACACAATCTCCATAGTTGTCATTGCCATAGCCCGATATTCAGCTTCAGTAGATGATAAGGAGACCTTCTGCTGCTTCTTGCATCTCCACGAGATGAGAGATTCACCTAAAAAAATGCAAAGACCCGTAATTGAGATCCGATCATTGGGATTTCTTCCCCAGTCAACATCAGTAAAAGCAGTTAATTCAAGAGATGAGGAAGAGGATAAGAAGAGTCCCTTGGAGATGGTATTTTTGATATATCGCACAATTCTCATTACGGCCGCCATATGAACCGTAGTAGGAGCGTGCTGAAATTGGCTCGCTGCATGAACCGCATGAGCTATATCTGGACGTGTGATGGATAGATAGGTGAGGGATCAAATTAATTGGCGGTAGGGGGTTGGATCTTCAAGAAGAACACCATCTTCAAGTCTTAGTTTCGCATTGATAACTTCAGGAGTCTCCACTTTCTTTTCATCAGATATTCCTGATTTGGTACAAATTTCCGCAGCTAACTTCATTTGAGATAAGATGTACCCACGCGCTGAATAGGCCACTTCAATTCCTAAAAAATATCTCAAATAACCAAGGTCAGACATATCAAAAGTATCTTTTAATATAGACTTAACATCATTTACTCCCTTTTTGTCATTCCCAGTGATGATTATATCATCAACATACAGCAGAAGCATAATAATGGAGTCACCTGTTCTTTTGACAAAAAGAGCAGTGTCAGTATAACAAGAAGAAAAACCTAAATTGATTAATACATTACTAAACCTGTCATACCAAGCTTTAGGAGCTTGCTTAAGTCCATATAAAGCCTTTTTTAATTTTAAAACTTTTCCACTTAAATTCATACCTGGAGGTGGTTCCATATAAACTTCTTCATTTAAATTATCATTCAAGAAAGCATTTTTAACATCAAGTTGAAAGATGGGTCATTTTTTGACAGAAGCTATAGCAATAAGGGCTCGAACACTAGTCATTCGAGCAACTGGGGCAAAAGTTTCATCATAGTCTACCCCATACTCTTGGGCATAACCTTTGGCTACCAACCTAGCCTTATATCTTTCCAATGAACCATCACTCTTAGTTTTTACTTTAAACACCCATCTACATCCAATGGGTTTCTTGCCATTGGGAGGATCAATGATTTCCCAAGTTTGTGCCTTTTTAAGGGCATTAAGTTCAAGCTCCATAGCTTCATTCCAATTATCATATTGTTTAGCATCATTGTAATGTAATGGTTCATGAAAGGAGTGAATAGCAAGAAGACATGCTCGATAATTAGGGGAAAAGGAGTCATAAGAAACAAATCTATTTGGAATCTTAGGAATGCGATTTGATCTTCTTTGAGAGGTTTCTTCTATCGACTCATTTTGAGAAAATCTTTCAAGGGCACATGGAGGATTTCTTTCATTCCTTCTAGAGTAGACTTGTATTTGTCTTGAAACATTTTCTTCTAAGTTTTGATCATTATTTGGATGTTTAACAAGATCTTCATTAAGAGGTTCATCAAGATCAATATGATCATCTATGATGTTTTCTTGAGGTAGCAAGTCAAATAAAAAGGAATAGTCAATATTTTCATTTGGTTGATGCGAAAAACCATTTTCTTCTTCGAGGAATGTGACGTCTTTTGAGATATAAAGTTTATTATTAAGTATGTCAAAACATCTATATCCTTTTTGTTTTTCGCCATATCCCAAAAAAATACATTCAATAGCCCTAGGAGAAAGTTTATCATTTTTGCGAGTTAAAACAAAGCATTTACATCCAAAAATTCTTAATCTTTTATAATCGGGAGACATATTGTAAAGTTTTTCAAATGGAGAAAGATTTTTCAAAGAGGATGAAGGTATTCTATTGATGAGATATGTTGAAGTTAGAACCGCTTCGGCCCAAAAGGATTTTGGGATATTTTTTGAAATCAATAATGTTCTTGTAGTTTCTATTATGTGCCTATGCTTTCTTTCCGCAAGACCATTTTGTTGCGGAGTGTTGGGACAAGAACGTTGATGACAAATTCCATTTTCTTTTAAGAAATTTTGAAAATCATTAGACATATATTCACCTCCCGAATCGGACCTAAGAATAGATAGATTTCCCAAAAATTGATTTTTAACCATCGCATGAAATTCTTTAAAGAACAAAAAAACTTCAGATTTGCGGCTTAAGAAGTATATCCACGTAAATCTAGTGAAGTCATCAATAAAGACCACATAATACGAAAAACCTCCTTTAGATAAAATTGGGGAAGGTCCCCATACATCGGAATGAACAAGTTCAAAAGGCCGAGTGGCAAAATAACTTCTTTGAGGAAACGGAGTAGCTTTAGATTTCCCAAAAATGCAATCTTTACAAGTCATGTGATTGTCTTTACAAGTATTGTCCAAAAAAGGGAGAAGAGACATTTTTACAAAATTTGGATGACCAAGTCTCTCATGCCAAATTCCAATACTTTTGTCTTTAACAAGATTGCAAGATGACTTGGATGGAAGCGTCAAAAAGTCCATAAAATAGAGATCACCCCTTCTATGGCCTTGCCCAATCAGCTTCCCTGACTGGAGATCCTGCACGATGCAATCTTTAGGTGAGAAAGAGACTTGGCATCCATGGTCGGTGATTTGGGACACGTAAAAAAGATTTAAATTAATTTTTGGAACAACTCTTTAGGAACAAAAAAGTTTTGAGAATTTTTGAAGTCAAGTGTTCCAATACTTTCAATTTTTAAAGACGTTCCATCGGCGGTTGAGACATAGGAGGACATAGGTTCGGAAAAAACATTGGAAAGGGAGTTTTTATGAGATGTCATATGGAAAGAAGCACCAGAGTCTAGTATCCACATACCTGGAGGTGATGAAGAGTAGGCGATGGCGGCTCCGAATGTTGAAGGAGAAGACTTGAGAAGGTGTTGGAGAACTTCGGAGATATGATTAAGAGTTTCTTTGATATCTCCTTCTTTGGTACTTTCTTCTTTCTTTGGAGAATTTTCTCCAACCGCGGCAACCTTTCCTTTAATCTTAGGACAAACCGGTCTAATGTGTCCCGGTTCATTACAATAGTGGCATATGATTCCCTTTCTAGGCCCATTGATATTTTTGTTAAAGTGGGGAGGTCTATATGCTTTAACATTTAAACCGGGCCTATTAACGGCCAAAACCTCATCATTCCTAATGCTCAAGCCAAGTCGAGTTTCTTCTTGACATACCTCGGCAAGAGCATCTTCAATAGGTAGGGCTTTGCTTCTATGGAGAAGAGATGCCCTCACTTGTTCAAATTCCGGGCGAAGCCCATGAAGAAATTGAAAAAAGTGCTCCTTTTCAATTTGTTTCCTTCTTAGTTCAATGTCTTGTGGAGCAACCTATTTGGGCTCAAGAAGGGCAAGCTCATCCCAAAGAGGGGTTAGAGAGCTAAAATAATCCCGAACACTCATATCCATTTGTTTAGTGAAACGAATTTTTTCTTGACAAAAGAATTGCCGAGCAAGATCCTTTTGGGTATACATACCCTTAAGGAAAAACCAAGCCTCATTGGCTCTTCTAAACTTGGCAATATTGGCACAATTTTTAAGATCTACGTTGTTCATAAACCATGCCAAGATTTTGGCATGGTTACTTTCCCAATCCTCGATTTTGGATTGATGTTCATTAATGGCTTTGATGCGCTCATCGCCATCTAAAGCCTTTTCAACTTCATTTTCAATTTTGGTAAGAACAAGAGAGGGTTCGGGAGTAGTCCCCATAACAAAACCCCAAAGTTTCTTACCTCCTAGATGATTTTCCATAGCGGAGGCCCACATGAGATAGTTGGACCCATTTAGCTTGAAAGAGAGCTCCACTTTAGAGTCACGTTCCATCGGCACCAAATATACTTCCTTTCTTCAAAACTTTGAGAGGCAAGCCCAATCACCAACCGAGCTTTGATACCATGTAATGAAAAGAGGCGGAAGCACCAATAGAGCAAAAAGTCACTCCTTAAGAGTGACTACAAGAGCCAAGAACACAAACACCAAATGTGCACACACAAAACTCACAAATATAGGAAATGACTTAAAGTCATAAGTTGGATTTATTGAAGAAAGGAAGAGAAGGGTGTAAAAACCCATACATTTACAAGGGGGAACCTCTTCTTTAAATAGAGGAGGGAAGCACTAAAGAGGACCCATAAAGGGGGCTCCCTTCTAGTCGTTGGGAGCCCCAACGGTCATAAATATGACTGTTGGGGCCCCAACGACTAGATGGGTGGGGCCCCTTTATGATTCCAAAAAGCAAAAAGAAAAAATAAAAAAGGAAAAAGAAAAAAGGGAAAAAGAGAAAAAGGTGAAAAAGAAAAAGGTACATTTGGGAATTACCAAAATACCCCTATCGGGTTTTTGGTTTATACAAAACAGAAAAAGAAAATATAATTATGTATATATACATATATACGTATATATACTTATATATATATACTAATGTATATATATATAAGTATATGTATATATATATATATTTATATATACATAATTTAACATTGGGTTTCTTAAGATTTTTCCTTGGAATCAAAATGACCTATTCTCCTAGAGGTTATTTACTAACTCAGGAATCACAAATGAAAAACATGTTGACACTCCTGAAGTCGTCAATGCCAAAATGAAGATTGATGATGGAGAACCACTTAAGAACCCAACACCTTACAGACAACTTGTTGGGGCATTGTCTTACCTTTTCATCACACGACCGGACATCGCGCATGTTGTCCACACAGCAAGTCAATTCCAGCATGCTCCTACTACTGTTCATATGGGAGCAATATTACGAATTATCAAATATCTTAAAACCAGTAGTAGATGATTTTTTTTGTTTGCTTCTTCACTACAATTAACTACTTATATTAATGCAGATTGGGGGGGTGATCCTAATGATCGACACTCAATTACTGGTCTTTGTGTGTTTTTAGGCGAATCCTTGATTTCTTGGCGGTGCAAGAAGCAACAAAAAGTCTCGCTTTCATCAACTGAAACTGAGTATCGGGTCATGGCTATAACCACTATAGAAGTAGTATGGCTAAGAAGACTTCTTCAAGACATAGGTGGTACAACTATGGGGCCATCACAACTATGTTGCGACAACAAAAACTATATTTACATCGCCAGCAACCGAACATTTCATGAACGAACGAAGCATATCGAGATGGATTGTCACTATGTACAAGAGGAATTTCTACGCAGCACCATTGATCTCTCGTATATCTCCTTAGAATATCAGTTGGTCGACTTCTTTACCAAACCTCTTGTTGCTCCCTGGTTCCATTTTCTCTTAAACAAACTTTCGGTTGTCCAACCGTAAGTTTGAGGGGGAGTGTTAAAATTGTAATTTCATAGTTAATCTCATATGTGAGATAACTATATCATATGTAATCTCATTCTTTAGTTTAGCTTCTTAGTTTAGTTAGAATTAAGGCTAGTTAGAATAACTTTTATTTTCTGTTTTTAGGACATTCAAATAGGCTTATGCCTTTATTGACTTTTCAGTCAATAAAGCATAAAGCATTTATTGGCAGTTATTGGGAGACGTTGGACTCCCAACGACTCCCCCTCTCTTAGCTCTTTTCAGCCCTATAAATATGGGCTTTTACTTTTGTATTTTAGGATTTTTGTATATGGGTTTATCCCACTTTAATGAGATATATTTTTTCTCTCTTCGTGTGTGCACTCTTTTGAATATTTCGGTTCTTGCGAGTGTGTTGAATGAACCTTTGTGTTCATTGAGAAAGATCTTTTGTATGCTTCTTTTGAAGTTCTGTTTGGGGTTTTATTTCCTTTCAGAATTTACATTAAGATTACAGAATGGTGGCAACTCTAGGCATATGGGATTGTTTTGAATAGCTTACTCAATTATAGGGAGTGTCCAAGCTGTAGTGCCCTTCATTGTAGTAACTTAATTTTAACACTCACCTAAGTGGAGTGCACATGGAGATTCAGCATGGTGTCAACTCTAGGCTTGTGGGTTTTTGTTGAATAATTAAACTATAGCAAATCCCCTTGAAGTGTTAGATTTAGGGTTCCTGAGTTTCCTGCAGAAAGAGAGAGAAGACAGCAGCAAGTAGGGGCAGAATGCACACACTATTCCCAATCAGGGAAATTGTGCCTCTTGCTATTCCTTTTATATTAACTGCTCTAATAAGTTAGATACCAGAAATACCCATGTTTACATACGATACAAAAGAATAGTAATGGGGGGGCATTTAAGACAAAAGAAAGAATGATAAACAACATTGGTAACATTGATCCTAGATCCAAACCCAGATCTGACCCATGCTAATAGCCTCCCTCATCCCTTGTTCTATCCTTGGTCACTAGACAGAGCTTTACCTTGAGCTTCGGGATTATATTTGGGTCATCCTTGAACTAGCATTTTGCCTTTACATGACCATTTTTTTTGCAGATATAGCATATAGGAATATTATTAGAGTTACATCTTCCTGCAAATGGGGTTCTATTAGGAGTAGGAAGTATTTCACGTCCTCCCTGATAAAAACCTTTGCTTCTATCACGTCCATGATTCTAAAATGTTCCTGTAACCAACACCTCATGTGAATCTGCTTCACCCATTCCTGTGTCAGACATTCCTTCAATGACATCTCATAACTAAGGAGCTTGGTCTTCGTATCGTCAAACTACAAACAATCTCAGTGTACCACAAGGTTGTGGACAGCACATGAAACACGGGTCCCAAACCAACTAGAGCTTGTTGAATTTTGTTTTTTCTCTGAAACTTCACATCCAATCAATGTTAATTGATCTATGATAGATTAAATTTTGTTGAAGTACTCCATAACAAACATGGAGGCTTCCTGTTTCAACATCTGAAATTCTCTTTTCGGGTAAATGACCTTATCCTCCGAAATCTGAGAATAAGTCTGCATTAATGTGTTCCATAATACCATGGTACTGCAGTCATCTGGAACTCCCACTAATACTTCCTAAGACAAAATCGAAGTAATGTATGCTACTAAAGCCTGATCCTTTTTCGTCCAGATGGTACGATCTGGATGGCAAACTATTCTGATTGCAGTGATAGCCCATTTGTCATCTTCAACAGAAACTCAGGGGGAGAAGACTGATCCATCTAAGTGACCAGCAAGATCCTGGCTCTAGATGAAGGGAATAATTTGCCTCTTTCAGGTAAGAAAGTTAGAATTGTTCAATTTTTCAAAGATCAATTGGCTGAGAAAAATGGCAGAGATGGTCTCTTAGGACGAATTTGAATCCACGAAGAATAAATGAGGACAGACAATGTCGCATGATAAACCACGGAGTAAAGTAAGCCAGAAAATGATAAATGCTTTTTTTTGTAGATCGGGTCATAACAGAACCCAACGATTACCAATAATCAACATAAATATTTTCATCAAACCCACATAAAAGCATCAATCTTGGGTTGCTATGGCACCACAAATATATATCAAGAGAATCATGTGATATAAAAAGGAAATGACAGATTCAATCAAGAAAGCATGAGATCAATCAAGAAGATAAAGAGGAAAAGGATAGAAGAAAGGATTTAATGATTTTAATCGATAAAGAATAAGACCCAAAATACGTTTTGAGGAAAAACGTGACCCAAAAGTTTTTAAGGAAGAAACGCAAGCAAGCTTTATGGGAATCAAGGTTAAAAAAATGAATCAAGAATAATAGAGAAGCAAGAAACGCAGATTTGAAGAAAAAGGCAGATTTGGAGAAAACGTGAGGAAGAAGAAAACGATGAGAAGGAATAGATGATAATCTGGAGAGAGAAATCAGATCTTGAAGGTCACAAAGACTTACCAGTTCTGATCTGAATCATGGCTCTGATACCATGTTAGATTTAGGGTCCTTGAGTTTCCTGCAGAAAGAGAGAGAAGACAGCAGCAAGTAGGGGCTGAATGCACACGATTCCCAATCAAGGAAATTGTGCCTCTTGCTATTTCTTTTATATTAACTGCTCTAATAAGTTACAGACCAGAAATATGCCTGTTTACATATGATACAAAAGAATACTAATAAGAGCATTTAAGACAAAAGAAAGAATGATAAACAACATTGGTAATATGGATCCTGGATCAAAACCCAGATCCGAACCATGCTAATAAGAAGCAGTGCTTTACATGAGATGTAAATAATGTCATATCTCTTTTGAATGAAGGGATGCAGGGAAAACCTCGCTGAACTCTATTCTCTAGGAATCAATAACATAACCATTTGCATGTTTACGCATATGATAATTCACCTGAACAAGAGAAGTGTACACATGAAGAACATAAAGAATGGTATCCTAATGATAGCTTCTAGAATATGAAGTCATCGTCAAGCAAGCACATAACATCAAGAAAAATATCTTCTTACAACTAGATGTTGTGGCATTAGCTTTCTCCACCACAAACTATGTGCGTGAATGTAAAGCATTAAGAGCACCAAAAAATCCAACTTCACGTCATATTAACCATAGTTACCAAGATGGGTCACAG
Organism: Nuphar pumila; assembly: GCF_984573655.1. Taxonomy (NCBI): domain Eukaryota; kingdom Viridiplantae; phylum Streptophyta; class Magnoliopsida; order Nymphaeales; family Nymphaeaceae; genus Nuphar; species Nuphar pumila. The sequence goes on from NC_143250.1 coordinate 45,503,640, forward strand.
CAACATCTTGTCGATGCAATTCCTCAAGATATTGTAGTTCTTTTTTATCTCAGGAAGTCTCGGCATTAAAAAGAAGAATGACAGAACATATAAACAAAACAAAACTAGATTTTTGCAAAATTTTCTCCATTAAAAAAATACCAGACAACAAAAAAATAAAAATAAAAAACACAAAAATATAACATATGACAGTATTTTTGCGATATTATCCATTTTTTCTGAATGATAATATTTTGAAAACATTGAAATATTTTATCTATCATGGCAATATCATGATATTTTCAAACAATATCAATATATATTAACTAAATCAGATCAAAGTCTTGCTCGACTTGAATAATATGAAGGCTTGAGCATCACTAGAACAAACTTTGCAATGAAAACTTAATGATGAGATAAATAATGAAGGCATAGAGATCCTTTTGCACCGAGCAAAGTTTGCAACAGCTTTTTTTTCTCTATTATAAGTTCTGCAAAATAAGGCACTAGCGTTCAGATGGACTAAATATTCAACCGAACAAAATGAAACCAAATACATTAAATAACAAGCAAGCAATGTTTCTCATTAACCATTTACAATTTGACACAAATATCAACATATTCTCATAAAACATCTATTAGAAAAAGAAAATACTAGAAAGATACATCTTGGATAAGAAAAACAGAGCACATTACACTGAAAAGTAGAGTTTTCTTTTAATGCTAGGAAAGGTGACTATATTTCATCCTTTAGGCTCCGTTTGGGAGCCGGAGATGGAAAGGGAGATGGTATTTAAAATGAGGGTGTAATTAATACCACCTACTCCTACAGGTATTTGAGAACCCTGTTTTGGGAGACGAGAATGGTGTTGAGAGTGGAGATGGGTCATTTTCAACTACATCCTTACAAGGATGTTGACAACTCCAGCCTCATATCCCATTTTCCTCTCCACTCCCATCACCTCTCTCATCTCCTCTCCAACACCGGCTCCCAAACAGAGCCTTACCAGCATCATAAATCCATTTCTCGGAGGGCAAAGAGAAAAAGAAAACAGAAAAACCAGAAGCTATGAAACATAATTAAAAAGGCGTACCCCATCAGATGCAGATATTATGGAATGTAGATTTGGTATGGAATCTGCACTTTCTATTTTGACAGTCACATGAATATCTGCCCCACAGCCTTCAAAGCACAAACAATGTCATCCATGACAACAAAGAAAAGCAAAACACAACCAATGAAAACATAAAAAATCTGACAACATATAAGCATTATCTGAGGATAGAACTTGGCACTTACTTTTGAGGTAATCCTTCAATTCGTGAACCACTTTAGCGTCCTTTACAAAAGAAACAGCATAAAAGTCAACTTTATTATCCACCCCAAATTTAATATCCTCCCAATCTCTATCTGCAACCACATAAGATAATCAATATTCAAGACCAAATGCCAACTTATTCTAACAAAGAGTTCATCATCAACACACAAGAGAAAAAAATGGCCGAGTAATGAATAATTTTTTACCTGTTATAGATGGCAAGGTTGCACTTTTGCCACGCACATTCAAATGGCGCCTTGATTTGAGCTCACCTCCATCAATAACTTTGCATTTAACAGTATCCGCATTCTTTGATTTTACAACTAATGACATCATACCTCCTATTACAGCAACAGGAAGACAACCCATTAGCGTTAAACCATGTATAAGTCAACTTGCAGCTCATCATGCATTCAGTTCTTTGTCAAGAACATGAACTTAGTGATTACCCATCTCAGAATAAACTAATCATATTCATTCTATAAGCTTCTTTCATTATCATCATAAAAAACTATTTAGGTAGCAGATCTGTTGGCCCATTTCTGAAGGTTTTTATTTTGAAAAGTTCAATCTTTATGATTTAGCATTTTATATGGACTTTTCAGATCATTCAAAGCGACAATTCTAAGCGATTTCACAAAAACATCACCATAAACTCATAAAATCATGTGTAAAGTGTTGAATATTTACTGCATCAAGTGGCTCACGGCAACATTTAGTCAAACTAGCATGATACTGATATTGTTAACCATGTGTTTCACAAGCAAAACTACATGTTGCTCATGAAAAAACAATGGCAGCTTAGATCCTGAAGATATTTGCATGCAAATTGACTGATTGTGCAACTTGGAATGACAGAGGTAACTTTCCTTGTTTTCCTGCAAAAATCACTCCAAGTGTGACATGAGATACCACAATTGAAGTCTCTAGTCAGGAATATTTGACGAAACATAGGAGATCAAAGTATCTTGGGCCTATCTCATGAACAGATCAAAAATAGATAGATAACAACATTTTATAGTCTAATCAATGATTCGCCGGGTGTCGAAATATGTGAATCATTTACTAAAGCTACCAGATCGAAAATTTACGACGTTCCAAAAAAATAGATACATCCAATCTCACACATGGTAAAGATTTATGATACATTATAAAAGATTCAAGCAGAATGCAAAGTAAACAACCATAATTATTTCTAGGGTAGGCAATGGGCCGGGCCGCATATGTCAAACTAGCTATTAAGGTTAAAAGAGAGTGTTATAGAAATCTAAGTAAGAGTCGTGATAATGAGAATTTGGAGAAGTATATGGTAACAAAGAAGGAAGCTAAAAAAGTAGTTTGAAACGCGAGGGATAAGGTATATAAGGAGGTCTATGACAAGTTGGATATCAAGGAGGGCAAAAAGGATATTTATAGGCTTGCAAAGATGAGAGATATGAAATCGAGGGATCTGGGTATGGTTAGATGTATCAAAGATGAAACGCAAAGGGTTTTAGTTAAAGATGAGAAGAGATGAAAATATTATTTTGATAAGCTATTTAATGGAAGGCATGCCCAGGATCTTGGAGACTTCTCCATTACTTTTCATAAAATGAATCGTGACTTCATGCGCAAGATTCAAAAGAAAGAAATTGCAAAGGCTTTGAAGAAAATGCAATCCAGAAAGGCAGCTGGCCCGGATGGTATACCTATCGAGGCTTGGAAATGCTTGGGTGAGAAAGGTTTAGTATGGTTGGCAAATCTTTTTAACAAGATTTGGCGGACAAATAAGATGCCTAATGAGTGGAGGAAGAGTACTTTGGTGCCTCTCTATAAGAACAAGGGTGATATACAAGATTGCACAAACTATCGTGGTATAAAACGCATGAGTCATACTATGAAACTTTGGGAGAGGGTGATTGACTATAGGTTGAGGAAGGTTGTCATGATATCGGAGAATCAATTTGGTTTTATGCCTGGAAGATCAACTATGGAAGCTATACATCTTCTTAAACAACTTATTGAGAGATATAGAGAAGGGAACAAAGATTTGCATATGGTTTTTATTGATTTGGAGAAGGCATACGATAGAGTACCTAGGGATGTTCTCTGGTGGACAATGATGAAGAAAGGTATCTCTCTCAAGTACATTAGTATAATTAAAGATATGTACGAAGGAGTAGTATTCAATGTCCGCACTTGTGGAGGGGTGACAAACAATTTTCCTATAACGGTTGGGTTACATCAAGGATCTGCATTAAGCCCTTTCCTTTTTGCTATAGTGTTAGATGAACTTACGAGATCAATTCAAGAAAATGTGTTGTGGTGTATGTTGTTTGCTGATGATATTGTTTTGATTGATGAGTCTAGAGTTGGGGTTAATGCTAAGTTAAAATTATGGAAACAGACTTTGGAAGCAAGAGGTTTTACGTTGAGTAAGAGTAAGACAGAATATATGGAATGTCGGTTTAGTAAGCAACGAAGTAGTGATGAGAGTGTAGTGAAGCTTGGTGAGCAAGAAATAGCGGTGGATGATTGTTTCAAATATTTGGGATCTATCATTCAAAAGAATGGAGAAATTGATGGAGATGTAAATCATAGGATTAAGGTTGGGTGGATGAAATGGAAAAGTGCAATTGGAGTGTTGTGCGATCGTAGAATGCCATTGCGGTTGAAGGGGAAGTTTTATAGGATGACAATTAGACCTATTTTACTATATGCTACGAAATGTTGGGCTGCCAAGAGACATCATTTTCAAAAAATGAGTGTAACTGAGATGCGTATGCTTTGATGGATGTGTGGAAAGACACTAAAAGATAAGATTCGGAACGAGGAAATACGTAAGAAGGTAGGCATTGCACCCATTGAAAATAAGATGAGTGAGAATCGTTTACGATGGTTTGGGCATATTCGACGAAGGCCTAATGATGCTCCGGTTAGAAGGATGGAGAAATGGAAAAATATATTAGCTAAAAGAGGTCGGGGTAGGCCTAAGAAGACTTGGATGGAGATGATAAGAAAGGATATGAAGGCTTTGAACCTCACCGAGGACATGACATTGGATAGAAATGATTGGAGGAGAAGGATTCATGTGGAGGACCCAAAAAGATTTTCTTTTTGGTTCATATCGCCGACCCCAATTGTTTGGGATGAAGGCATTGTTGTATATATATAGGCACGATTAGGCCGACGGGCCTAACGGGTGAGCCGTTGACCGGACCCGGCCCATTGCCCACCCCTAATTATTTCACTATTCAATTCATAGTCAGAGAATTAGACTTTCTTTTCAATTTCTCGCAAAAAAACATGAATTTTATTATTCCCGAACCTTTCACGTTTAAAACGCAAGATTTTGAAAATAAACACCTATATTCAAAATCTCACATTTTTTCACGCATTTATTACTAAGTGTTTGATAAAAATGCCTTTCTAAACTCATTTTCAAAATGAGTTTAGTTTTAAATGAAAGGCCCAAAACTTTCTTTTTCGAGGGCCTTTCAATTAGCCAATTGTGCTGCAGCTTAAGGCTTGGGATGAGCTATTGGTGTATTTATAGACGTGGAGGTAGGGAAATCCTCCACACCTCATCGATATGGGCATATTCTAAAACACATTTAAATGAATCTTCACTCCTATTATTTCATTATTTCCTAAGCTCTCTCTCTCTCACTACGTGAGATTTAGGAGCCCATCAGCTCCTCCTCCTATCAATAGAAAGGCCAATGAGGGAGCTGTCTATTGTGAATGAAAGGGGGAAGGGTTGGTCCGGTGACTCTTCCTCCCATCCTCCATTTATGAAAAAAAATACAAAAAGAAAAAGAGATGGTGAGATGGGAAGAAAAAAAGAAATGTAAAAATTAGTTTTTTAGAGTTAATCTTTTTTTTTTGTTTACTCTTTTAGTATATTAACCAAATAATTGATATTACACTATTTTTTTCACATATGTACAATTTTTTTTCAAAAATTTTGCAGAGATCTTCCCAGGATTTTTCCGAGAAAAATGATACTTTTCAAAATCTCCCAAGATTTTCCCGTGAAAAAAATACCAAGAACGACATTTGTGACTATGGATCAATTGCTAGTCGTTGGGAACTTGGATCCACACACACACATTTATACATATAGCTTTAGGATTTGGACAAAATCCTCCATATATTCTTCCCTTCTCAACTAGCTTGTGGCTGAAATGCTTAATTAGTCAAACATTATAATCATGAAAAAAAAAATCATCCCTTTTATTAACAACCATGATCAAGCATCCTGACAGATCAATCACCATGCCCCAGTGATTCATGTATAAAGGAGATGCCAAGGAAGAAGGAATCATCCATAGTCATAAATATCAGTCTCGGCTATATCTTGGCAAGGAAAAATCTTGAAATATTATCATTTTTCGATAAATATCAGGAAAATCTCAAAATAAGTTGGAAAAATAAGAAAAGATGCATAAGCAAAGAAGCAACATGAATATATATATAAAAGAAAACATATATGCTAAAGCGAAGAAGCAATAAAACATAAATATAAATTCCCGATATTATCGTGATAAATTTAATTTCTCAATAGTTTCAAAATATCATGACATTTTGCCTATAAAATCGTTTTTTGATTTTACAACGATCATATCACGATATTTTGAAAAATAACACTGATATCTGTGATAGCAAACCATTTTGTTGAGCATCTTTTTGGTCTTTTTGAGTCTCTTGTTTGGGGCAGGTTAGCATTGTAACGCCCCAAAAATCCAGGACTTGTAACTTTTAGAATAGTTTAGAAAGCTTTGAAATCATACGATTATCAGAGTTTAAATAGTACTTCAGCAGAAAATGATGTTTTTTCAAAACAAGTCAATGGACCTTGAGCGCATTACAGCGTAAACTTTCTTTTGTCGAATTTTGCATAACCATTTAAATCAAATGGTTTCATAATGCAGTTTCAATAATTGAGAATTTGTACAACAGATTTACAACTCATTATATTTATTGAAACCAAAAAGAAGTTTAGTATAACAGCTTTAGTAACTCAAGGTTAAAAGAGAATTTTTGAAAGACACTTTATACTAAATTTACTAATATATCCTCAGGAGCGAAACGTCAGGGAAAGAGCTCTATCTTGATCTCATCACGCTATCGTGCCATCGCAGACTGCATTACCGATACATTACCTCCCCATAAAATGGGTCAGTTTCACTAAAAACTGGTAGGTGCACAGACAGGACAATATAGAACATAATTAAGCAGAATAATTTAATATGTCAAGTAGGCAGGCAATTAAATAGCAATTTGCTTTCAGCAGAGTCATGGAGCAAACTATCATGAGCACAATGCTAAAATTATTACAAGCATTTTACTGGCACAAGTAGGCTAACTATTACAAGCAAAGAACTGCATAAGAAATTTAACTAGCAAAATACAATGTTTCATCAACCACACACACAATTCCATAAGTATTGAACCTGTTGTACACTATAACTTTCATACGCGCATAACTCAACAAATTGTGTGATCGGATTTAAATTATGTTTCGATATTAACTGGACAAGTGGGTACGCACAAGGCACGACTCTAGAAACAACCCAGACTGATTCGGGGGTGTATTATGCTATGTATTTTATGATAACCCGGATAGCTGACTCAGTCCGCACCTAAGGGGACGGTCGGTGACCAAGAGAGAAATCCCCAAAGCAGAATAAACAATAGATGCATCCCGAACATGGAGAGCAATCACCTAGGATAATTATGGTAGTCCCCTTCCCCTAACTCCGATGTTTGGGGAAGCCGAGTCTTTTGCTCGTAACTACCATTAATGGCTTGTCCATCGAAGTTTTTGTACCTTCCCATCCTCTCTCCAGACAGGAGTCAGCGGTTCGAATGAGTACATCAGGGTTAATTAACTGAAGACTCATTCTACATACTTTGGTCTTTCGACCAAACTTGAGTATCTTGCCGGTGAAGGCGAAATCATCACTTATTTAGGTGATCTTAGCATTTTGTTATTTGCACTCGTCGAGGTTGCCACAACCTACTCATCCAATCATCACAACGTAAGAAAACGTACTTGTCAAAAAGTACAGTCGTACTTGTCAAAAGTACGACTACGATGAAAGGGAAATGGTTCTACAAAAGAAACCCCAACAGATATTATCTACAAAAGAATCAATAAAACACAGTTTGGCAAGATAAGTCTTGAATTCACTTCAACAATATTTTGCATATTTCATGATGCAAGGTCGTCTCGAATCTCTCGTCTGATCAACAAAGTACGCTATACTGAACAAGGGAGGTGTGTGGGCTTCTCAAAAGGAACACCCAACACACAACTTCATAACGATCCAAAGAATATAGGAGTGCTCATTTGGCACGATTCATCCTTAAAAGCCATAATGCCACATTAAGTCATTCACGCAAGGCACAACACTATCGATCTTGCATCCAAAATTTATCTTAGTATCGACATGCGACACTAGATTGATAAATGAAGAATTGGGTCGCAACTCGAATCGGGGTTATAAAATATTTCTCCCAAGTGTGTGGACCTGGGAGGGCCCAAATGTGACTTCGCAATCCGACAGGACTTAAAACTTAACTTTGCAAAAGCTGTGCATTTTGAAGAGTACTGGGTTTGGGAAAGGAAATCCTCTTTAAAAGAACTATAGCGCACAAGCGCAACTTCTAGTGTTTTAAAAACAACTGAAATCAGGTTAGGCACAAGACTACATTTATGTAAGTACATATTTACCATGAGTGTGAGCATATGCAGGTTATAACATGACGACAAGCAACTCTCGACTTGTGATGCCGCACATCGAGCGAAAAGCACATAAGTAACACACGAGGTACCAAAACCATACCTTGACCACTTAGATAGGCAAACACATAAGGTCATAAGTAATACATGAGACACGAAGTCGTACCTCACTCAAAGGAAACGTGCAGGCAAAAATATATGCCAGCAAACAAGGGCATAGGTATTACACGAAGTACGAAACCACACCTCAAACTCATAAGCAACTATGCAAAATAATGATCGAAGAATGAAATTGTACCTCGACCCATGAGCATGCAAACAAGAAAATACGCAATGCAGAAGCAATATAACTCTAAGCATTTCTAGCATGGGCATCTTAATTATTTCAACTTAAATAGGTTCATTTATTGCCCTTTGTGCGACTTTACCCTACCTCAGAATGTTATGAGGTTGCGTCGCTGCGAGCGTTTGAGAGTATAGGCGATACGGGGGCTCAGGTCGCGGGGTACGAGTGGAATCTGTCGCGAAATCTGCAGGAAACCCAATGTTAGTATGAAAGTGACCAAAGAAGGGGCAGGGAGTAGGAGGCCAGGCTCGACCCTCAGGCCAAGCATATCCTTGATCTTCAAGGAGGCTACGAGGAGTGGTGGGCTCGGCTGTCAGGCCGAGCCCGACACTAGGTTGTAGGGTACCCAATTCAGGGAGGGAGGCAGAAGAGGGAGACAGAGAGGGGCAGGGCATCACCCCTGCCGACCAAGCCAAAGGCAACAGGGGCCTTGCCCCTGTCTGCCGATGAAAGACACAAAGGGCAGGGGCGAAGCCCCTGCCGATAAGTTAAAGGTGGTCGGGGCTTGGCCCCTGCCGGTCTGTCGAAAAGAGGCGACAGAGCCATCGCCCTGTCGGCCTGTCAGAGAAAACGAAGGTAGCAGAGGCTCGGCCCCTACCGAGCCATCGAAAGAAGGGTCCAGGTGATAGGGGTTCGGCCCCTGCCAGCCTGTCGGAGGACGAGTGAAAAAGAAATCGGAAGGGGCACCAGACCAAGGGAAAGCATGGTGTTGGGGTCGCAGCAGCCCGCAGGGAGCCGATGGCATCGAGGGTTGCGAGGTTGGGACGCCGGCGAAAGGGGCTCCGGCGAGCTGTGCAGGACTGAGGGTGAGAACCCAAAGAGGAGCAAAATGAGGGAACGAGAGAGAGATCGGGTTACCTGAGGGGGGATGGCACGGTCGCCGACAACGGCTTGCCGGAGGGGAGCTCGCAAGGAGAGGGGTTAGGGGTGACAGGCCCCATGGGCTGTCCGACAACCTCAAGAGAGAGGGGGAGACGACAGGGGCCCAGTAGGCCACCTGTGGGGCCTCCGATGGACACCGAGGGAGTGGGAGGGCGCGGCAGGGGCCGTGCGCCGCCTATCGACCTCCCAGCAAACCCTCAAGAAGAGGGATAAGAGGGAGGGCACGGCAGGGGCCATCGGCCTCCTGTCGGCCTCCCGACGAGATGACATTGAGGGAGAGAGGGAGAGGAGGAGGATTAGAAGACTGGGGGAGGAGAAGGGGAAAAAGGCGTACCTTTGAGGTCGTCGGCGGTGGTCACAGCGGCGACGGTGATCGAACCAAAGGGAGGAGGCATCGTGATTCGCAGGGTCGTCGGTGCGAGGAGAAGGAGGCTCGAGAGGGAGGCATGCCCCCTCTGCCCTCCTGTGATGCTTTTAAAGAGCTCGTGGGGGCGGGGGGTCAAAATTTGGGAAAACCCTCAAGGGTTTCCCTTATCTGTCGAGGGGGTGGAGCGGCGCGGGTGAGGTGCGACGCACAGGGGAGGGTTTTGTTTTAAAACCCTCACCCTATGTCGGGTTTTAAAACCCCAACGAGGGCGGACCTGGGTCGGATCCCGACCCGAGTCCGATAAAAAAAAATTACGTGGGTTTTACAAGCATAGCCTCCCACATCTTGTATTTGGATCCATGGAGGGTGTATGGGGATACTTGGGGCTTACTGAGGGTTATTTTTGCCTTTTGGGGTTCATGGGGTCTATATATACACCCATTGTAGGGTTATCTTATTATGTTTTTATCTTTCTTAATGTTAATTACTTCTCTTTGGCCTCTCTTTTGTAGAGTGGATTTGGCTCTTGCCTCTTAGGGCTTGATATTGGCTCATTAGGGTTCTTCTTTAGTGAGAATTCCCCTTCATTTCTTCCATCTCCCACAATTCCTCACCAATCCACCATAATCGACCCCTTTATCCCTCCAATTCTCCTCCATCTAACCCATCTCCTCCTGATCGGTTATCAATCTGTCAGTATGGAATCAACCAATAAAAAGTGAGCAAGAATCTTGAACACGTCACTTGGAAGAAGAAGAATCAAGTAGTTGTGGCTTATATCAAGGCCACCCAATTGCGAAAAGTGTTCCATATTTCTATAGGAATTTTAGCAAAAGAACTCTGGCTTAATTTAAGTTGTTGTTTGAGCATATGCTCAGTTGCTCCCCATATATTATTGATATGCTAACATCGTTGATTTGGTAAAAGAGAATTGCAACCAAAAGCAAAGTTTCAAGTGACGCTGTAGCAATTAAGGATGCCAGGATTTTCTTTTATAATTTTTTTCCCTCATTCTATGTTGCCTTTTATGCTAGCTACCTCCTAAGACATGCATGCTAAGTGTCCTAATGGCATAGTTGTGGTACTTTCTTGTACTTTTGCCTGAAACTAAAGTGTGGAAATATTGGCACAAACACGACACGGGCAAACTCTTACGTTGCCTTATGAAATAGACCACGTTATAGAGCTGAATTTGATAAAAAAAAACATTGATGTTGAGAAAACAAAAATTGACTTGGTGGCTCAATCTAGTGATTTTTTCAACAATGCTAAAAAAGAACATCACCTTTTTCACCCTAAGGGGGTGTTTGATTCGGGAACAACGCCGGACAAGACCACTATGTTTGTCAAGTCATGTTCTAACCATGTCCAAGGCAACATGGTGTCTTTGTCTAGTGTTTGCATCAACCACGTTAGAACACTACTATCCATGTGTCCCGCATTTGATTCATCATTGCAGACCACTTGGATACAAATGTTTTAAATTTGTGTATTTTGATAAAAGAAGAAATTCATATTTCATTTTCTAAGCATAAAAAATTCTGATTAAAATACAAACTCCTAAAATCTAAGATTACCTAAAAAATGGATTTAACATCAAACAATAAAATGCAAAAATAGGGATTAAAAAATAAAAAACCCTAAAATCTAAGCATACCTAGAAAAAATCAGATTTGGCATCATTCACTCAATAAATTGCAAAAATACTGATTAAAATGCAAAAGCCTAAAAATCTAAGCATATCCAAAAAAAACATATTTTTGCATGCATTCACTCAATAAATTGCAAAAAATAAGGATTAAAATGCAAAAATCCCTAAAATCTAAGCATACCAAAAAAATCTGATTTTGCATGCATTCATTCAATAAATTGCAAAAATGGGGATTAAAATGCAAAAACCCCTAAAACCTAAGCATACCCAAAAAAAATCAGATTTAGTATCATTCACTCAATAAATTACAAAAATAGGGATTAAAATGCCAAAACCCCTAATTCTCGTCTCTGCATACCCAAACAAAAAAACATCGGATTTTGCATGCATTCACTCAATAAATTGAAAAAATAAGGATTAAAATGCAAAAATCTCTAAAATCTAAGCATACCCTAAAAAAATCAGATTTAGCATCCTTCACTTGGGTTTTTAAATGTGTGTCCACACATCTGCTTTCTCCCTTGTTTATGTGGATGTGTAGATGCACGTGAGCCCCATGCTGCAAGTGTTCGAAGACGTTGTTAAGATATGCACATAGTCACCTGTATTGTAAACGGTAATTTTTCAGGGAGGATATTTCTCGGAGAGATTTTCAAAAGTTGATAAATCTCAGGAATATCTCAGAATGTCTTGAGATTTTAAAAAATTGAAAAAAATATAAAAAACAACAAAAAAACTAAGAAAAAAGTTTTGCATTAATTTTCTTCCAAAAAAGTATAAAAAAACATGTTTTAAAAGTTTTAAAATATAAAATAAACAAAGAAATAGGAAATGCAAACTTAAAAAAAAAAAAGAGTTTCCCCAAAAATATTGTGATATTATCACGATATTTTGTCTTCCAAAATATCACGAGATATTACCTTTAATATCAGCGACCTTAAAATATCAATATTTCTCACGATATTTTCAAAATATCGCCAATATCGGTGATAGTGATATATATATATATATATACACACACTCTTTATTATTGTAATAGGTAAATACCCACTATGGGTATTTTTGTCTTTTCACATAGTTCTAATAGGTTGAGCCCAATAGGGGCACAACAATCTTTTTATTTATTTTTGTACAAACTAGGAATTTAGTTTGTTGGTGAGGGCAATATGGCAATCAATGCATAGAGTCCTTGGGACTTCCCCAACTGCTCTATCTCTAGCTGTTGGGGGGTGTCCCAATGGCTCTAATGCCTCTTTGTTGTGTATAAATAGGGGTATTCCCCCTCTTGTAAAGGTAATGCTTTTTCAAGCATTTTGTTATATAAAATCCTGTATTTTTATGTGTGTTGGCCCTTAAGTGGTCTATGTGCATGAGTTTTTTGTGTTGACCCATAAGTGGTCTTGAAGTTCTTTGATATTGTGTTCTTGTAAGCCCATAAGAGGTGTTCTCTTGCATTATCTTTCTCATTTCATTAAAGATGTGTGTTTCGCGAATCAAACGCCCCCTAAGAATATACTTTATATATAATATGCTTATGATTAGGTACGCACCTAATTCTTGATTTGAAGAAATAAAGCATGAATACCATCTTAAGAGCAACTTCTTGAACAATTATATGTCATCAATTCATGATTAGAAATATTAAAATCCTACTTGGAAACTGAAATCTAACATGATCAAGAAACAACCCGATCCGCTCCACCAAAACAGTGTTTGGATGAGTTATGATTGGGATTTAGCCTTAGATATGGGTATCATATTGGATCTACATACCAAAAAATGCTACAAATTGTGTATTTAATAAAAAATAGAAATTGACATTATTTGTATATACACATGCAAAATGGGTATCATATTGGATACAAATATGAAAATGTGCTTAAAAATTGTGGATTCTAACCTCAAATATGGGTATCATATTGGATCCAATTATGAAAATATGTTTAAAATTTGTGTATTTTTTTAAAAAGAATGGAAAGTTAAAAAATGTGAATCCAAAATCACTCTTTGCATTCAAACACATAAGCAATGCCTATACGAAAATAAAAAGAAGCATCAACATGGTAACATATATCATAATATCTCTACAGTCAAAATTTTATTTCTTTATTATCCAGAATCTAGAGGGGCCAACAGTATTTGACAATTGAGCTGAAGAAATGGAAGAAAGTACTACAAAGCAAACGATTAATAATAATATTAATAATAATAATAATTGGGCTAAAAACACAACACCTTTGGAGGCAAAAAGAGGGTCTCAATCTACAATATAGCAAGGAACAAGAACAACATATGTTGCCATTGTATTTCATTATCATACAATCCCAGTTTCATTGCCTCGGTTTTTCTATTTCTCTTCCATCTCAGACATTACAAATTTAACCACAATTGTGAAATAAATAAGAAATATAATTTAAAGTATTTGAAGTCAAATAGGCAATACTGAACATTAACAAAAAACCAACCAAGTTAAATGATCATACATAATTTCTACACATAAATTCATATATTTTTCATGCATGATCATGTCAATATTTGTTTAAAAAATACTTGTTTGCGAAGGTTTTCAAAGTTTGTTTATCAGATATTAAATTGAGCAATGTAAACCCTTTCTGAGCCTTTTTGAGAAATTAATTAAGTTTTTGCAAAATACTTTCAAAAAAATGAAGTTGTTTGAAATATTTGAAAAATATACAGACTCCTTTTGAAAAAAAATCCAAAACCTAATTAAAACATTATAAATTAGATGTTTGAGAGAAGAAAGGGGTCTCTCTCTTTGGAATTCACGCCTCCCACCTCTCTCTCTCTCTCTCTCTCTCTCTCTCTCTCTCTCTCTCTCTCTCCCGCCACTTTCTTCTTCCCCTCTCTCTCTTCTTCTTCTTCTTCTTCTTTATTCTACTTCTTTTTCTCTCTTTCTTTCCTTTCTCTACCCTTTTTCTTCACCGGCATCTTCTTCATTGTCTATCATCAAGGTGTGTAGCGTGACGGGCATAGATCGTGAGAGGCCGCTCTCTCCCCAACCCCTCTGTTGAAGGCAACCCTCAACGGTTCGTTCTTCGACCTTGTTTTTCTGTAGATGTAGGGGCATAGCTTAGTATATTAGATCAGTTCATCATATCCCCATCAGCGTATCCAGTTAGCTTAGTTTAACATCTGAAAAGAAAAAAAATAGGTGTCTTCATCTTCTTGACGTGCATGTAGAACGTTAGATTCATATAGGGTTTGTGTTCATTCATACTGTTGATTCCCAGTAGCATTAACGTTTTTTACAGATTATTTGATTTTCATATAGTTTAGGTTGTTGATTTTTAGTATAGGTTAGTCAAGCAATATTTTAATCGTTTTCAGTTCCATTTTTTTTTTATCAGTTGGTCATGTCCTCCAGTATAGCTGTGTTTACAAAGTTTTTATTCAGTCGGTAGTCCTTCTTTTCAATTGTTTCAGCATATAGCGTTTCAGCCGTTTCGTGCATCTTAATTTTTAACATCTAGTTCAATGTTTTTTTTTATTCACTCTGTTTTAATACTTTCAGTCGGTTCTTCAGTCAGCAAATTTTTTTATAGTAGGTTTAGTCGTTTTGTGTTATTTAGTGTTAGCGTTTGTGTTAGTTCTTATTTAGTAATGTTTCTATCATAGCTTTTATTCAGCATTTGTTTATTACCTACGTTAGATAATTTCATTAGTTGTTTATTAAGTATTTCATTGCATATGCTCTTTACTCATTAGTTGTTTATGCTATTAGTAATTTTAATTCATTAGCAATAAGATAGTTAGCTGTTTATGTTGTTTTGTTTACATAGGCAAAATAGTTTAATTGTTAGTGAATAGGTCATTTTGGAATTTGTCTTTGTGTGTGATGTTAGTTTATTTCAATAGGTTAGATTAATTAATGTCAATAGGATAGTTGACTACTTGGCTCAATAGGTCATTAGTTGTTATTAGTTATATTGTTTAATATTTTAGTTTATTTGTTTGCTTTGAATAGCTTAATTACATATATCTTAGTTATGTCAATTCACGTTTTGCTTAGTTGTTAGCTAGGTAATTTAGCCATTTTAATTCAGGTTGCTATAATTAATTAGTCTATCATATTGTCGTGTTTTATCTCACATTTTTAGTCATTTGAGTTAAAGCTTTAGTCAATTGTATAGCCATGTCTTAGTTAGATTGTTGATTGATTGTGTTCATTTTCTAATTCATCCATCAAATTGTTATTTTAGTTGGATTCGAGTTTAGTTAGTTTGATCTAATTTATTTGATTAGTGGATTTGTTAAAGAATATCATAGTTTGTTATGCAGTTGGTTGTTTAGGTAGTTTTAAAATTTTGTCTTTTAGTGTTAGGATAGATTAGTTGTTCATGTTTAGTTTAGTAACTTAATTCAAATCTTGTATTTGCTGAATATTTTTTGTCTTTAGTATTAATTTCTTGTTTAGTTTCGTCGTACTGCTTTGTTTTTGTGTTTTTGTGTTTTGCAAGGAAGCATTGGAACGTGCGGTAGAGCCCTTTTTGTGCCCTAAAAGGTCCCCTCAAGGGACCCTCAGAAGGTCCTCAGGGAGCCCTTAGAAAAGCAAAAGTTCAAGAAAACATACATAAACTCAAGAAGGGACAAGAAGACTCGAAGCATTGAAGCCTTTCTTTTCTTTTTAGATTAGGGTTTTATTTTATTTTATTAATTGGGTCTGTAATAAAACCATCTATTTATTTTGTTTAACAAAAAAGGGTGCCTTTGCCGGGGAATGGCGAAATACAAGTATTCACTTTATTGCCTAGTGTTTGTTTTGCATTTAGGTTTTAGAACCATGTATGTGCATACCGTAGAGACAAGCTTACCTTTTTGCACAGCCCACCCACTAGGGTCCCCTTAGAGGTGACTGTGTACGATTGGTACCGTACACATAGATTTTATTTTCTTTGCATAATCTCTGTTGTGTGCAACTGCGTAGTGTTTGTTTAGTTCTTGTTTTTTTTAGTTTACTCGCTTTGTGGTTTGCGTGGTTTGGCTGCTAGCGCGTTAGTTAGGTAGAAAACCTCACATTAGGACGTGAGCTACACCGGTCTACTTCGAGGTGTATGCAAGGGCGATGCTCGCTTGACCCCGAGCTGGTAGAACCGATTTAGGACCCAGAGTCCCTTATTAGGAGAGCCCCAAAGATCTGCAACCATAGCTGAGAATCAGCAGATGACTCGTCCCCTTAGGGAGTACTTCATGCCTAACACTTATACTCCCGCCTCCTGCATCATGAGACCTGATGTAGGAGCGAACCATTTTGAGATAAAGGCCAGTGTGATCCAGATGCTACCTTTGTTTTATGGCCTTAGTAATGAAGACCCATATCGTCATCTCGACGAATTTCTGGAGATTTGCTCGACAGTGCGAATCAACAACTTTGAAGACGATGCTATGAGGCTGACCTTGTTTCCCTTCTCTCTAAAGGATAAAGCCAAGCATTGGCTGAAGGCATTAGATACAGTTCGAATTACCATGTGGGAACATATGCAAAGGGAATTTTTAAATAAGACGAACCAGTATCGAAAGGCCATCACCAGCTTTTCGCAAATAGAGGGGGAAATGTTCCATGAGACTTGGGAGAGGATGAAGAATCTTCTCCGCAAGTGTCCCCACCATCAGGTGCCTCACTGGCAACTGGTGCAATATTTCTATGACGGTCTTACTGAGAAGAACCGTCAAATGGTGGATGTCGCGTGTGGGGGCACTTTTATGCTCAAAAGTGAGGATGAAGCATGGTCGCTTTTTGAGACATGGAGCGAAAATTTGATGCACCATGCGACAGCTTCACGGCTCGATAAGACTGCATATGTGTCTAGTGGTCCTAGAAAAGTTGAGATTTCTGAAGTTGGGTCTGAGTTAGATTTGCGTACCAAGGTTGACCAGTTGAATAGAAAGTTAGATCAATTCCTAGCAAACTCTTCGCGAAGTCCAGTAGGAAGAGTGTGTGAGCTATGCGCTAGCCATGCACACTGTGTTTCTGATTGTCCGACAGCGTCGCTATATCCTAAATCCGTTCAGGAGCAGGTGAATGTTGCCCAAGGTTTCGCTGGGCCCGAGCCTGATTCATTTGCACCCTCATATAACCCAGGATGGCGAAACCACCACATCAGTCCACCCCATCAGCCCTCCCAGACACAGCATAGACTGAGTAACTTTTCACAAAGTTACTCGTGTCAGATAGATTCACAGGTCTACCCCCAGTATAGTTTGTATTCTCCTCAGGAGCCAACATCGTGCATATCATTTCAAGAGAGATGTTAGAGGTCTTTTCTGATATTAAGGCCACTCTTTGTTCCCACACACAGTCAATAGGCAAGCTAGAGACTCAAATGGGACAGTTGGTTCAGGCCTTCAGTAAGCAAAGCGAGGGGGGCCTATCTAGTCAGTTTGTTGTCAACCCAAAGGGAAAGGATCCTATGTCATTTGACCTGCACCCCATAGATTCACATCCTGCGCAGGTTAAATCTGTTGCATCCCTCGGGAATGGGAAGGTGTGTCACCCCATTCAGAAATCGATTCATGAATCCTATATCATACCCACTGACGAGTCAATCGCCTCCATTATACCCCAGGAGAAGGGGCAAGGCCCGCAGCATGCATTATCATCACATAATCATAGAGCCCCATTCTCTCAATCTTTAGGATCACCGATTGCTTTTAGCAAGCAAGAGGTGCAGATGCAAAAGGTGCTTGACCAAGTCAAGCCAGATCATATTCACCACTTGTCTGAAGTTGCATTCATTGATAGTCGGTCGGTCCTAGACTCTCATTTCCTGACCAGTCTCTCAGATGAGACTAGTCTTCATCCTTCTTGTCTACAGAGTCATGATATTACATTTATAGGTAGAAGGGATGGAAACACAGTGCGCAGTGTCACAGATGACACTCTTTTTCATAGAGAGCATGATTGAGCGAGACTTCATGTCCATTGATCTCATGGACGATGAAGGTTTTTCCAGGGATCCGTCTGGCTAGGGACGTCAAACTTAGCGCTTTATGGAAGGCAACCCATATTTTGTATATTATTATATTTGCCTTAGAATTTGTAGATTTTATTTTGTTTCTCCTTTTTCATTTTATTCATGAGTTTTTCATGTCATGTCATGTATACATTTCATTGCACTCATAGAACGTGCATTTATATTTCATGCCAGGTCATTCTACTCTTTTCCCTCATTTATTTTGTCTCATGTGCAGCCTTTTAGTTTCATACAAGCATGGGGGAGTGCCACTGAGGACAGTGTCATTCAAGCATGGGGGAGGGTGTAGTTTGCACACCTAAACTTTTTATGTCGTTGTACTTGCATTTTTATGTCAACTCATTAAAATTAGGCTTTTAGGGAATGAGTTTGAACTTATATGACTGCTTTGCAACATCTAACGTTTTTAGAGAATTTTTAAGCCCCACGAAAAAAAATTCTAACACGGATCTAGAAAACCATGGTTGTTTATGTGGATTTCAAAGAAATGATTATAAATGCATGTTAGAGTCTATTTTGAATCACAAGTATGAATATGCACAATTTTATTTTTGAAAACTAAGCAAATGAACAATATTGCATTTATGAGCTCAAAAAGTGAAAAAGAGCATACGTTTAGTTGATTGATATCTTCGTACTTCCTAGTAGATGGGCTTAGACACAAGTTGAAGTGTTTGAGTTTCATGTCGAAAAGGATAATGAAGGAAGTCAATTCTTTGTCTACATTGATATCGGTGGGCTATTTTGTTCGAGCAAGTAGAGCCTGAGGGGTGTTTACACCTGGTGCCCTAAAGCCATCTGGTTTGGGAGTCATCGGCCTGAAAGCCCGTTACATGGACTTTATAAAGAGCTTAATAGGTATTGACATTGCACATGACAGAGAAGTAGACTATACGTAAACTATAAAAATTGAAGGTCTAGTGACTCGAGCAATTAAGTCCGAATGATACTTTGTATCTGGTGCCCTAAGGTCGTCTGGTCTGGGAGTCACTGACCCAAAGCTCGTTACACAGGTCACGAAAACTAGAAATTTGATATAGTGTTCAATAAAAGAAAAAAAATGTGTGAAAATTTGAAAATCAAGAAAAAAAAAGAGCGTAAAAGAGAAAAGTTCATTGCTTAGAAGCAAATATTGAAAAAACACTTGTGCAGAACACATATGAGTGAGGATAAGTAAATAATAACATGTATGTATTTGAATTTCTGAGAATGAAACATAAATGACTATGCTATTTAGAAAAGTAAAAGAAAATATTTTATTCTGTGGTGGCAGGTAGAAGACTCTAATCATGTTTTGATAATGCAATGGCATGACATAATTGTGAAAACAAACTCCTTAATTGTCTAATGCTTTGTGTTCTAAAATTTATATGCATACATGACAGAGATGTTTGTGGGTAGCATCACTGCAAACCCTCACGAGACCTTACTCGTCCACTGGAGTAACCCAGGGGTTTAAAGGGCGTGTTGCATGTGCTAAATGCAATCGTGATTCCTACGAAAGTGAGTTAGGTTTTTGTTTTGATTAGTTTATCATTTTTGTTTTTGCTTCAGTTTGCTCGAGGACTAGCAAACGATAAGCATGGGGGTATTTGATCATGCATAATTTCTACACATAAATTCATATATTTTTCATGCATGATCATGTCAATAATTGTTTAAAAAATGCTTGTTTGCGAAGGTTTTCAAAGTTTTTTTATCAGATATTAAATTGAGCAATGTAAACCCTTTCTGAGCCTTTTTGAGAAATTAATTAAGTTTTTGGAAAATACTTTCAAAAAATGAAGTTATTTGAAATATTTGAAAAAAAATGCAGACTCCTTTTGAAAAAATTTTCAAAACCTAATTAAAACATTATAAATTAGATGTTTGAGAGAAGAAAGGGGTCTCTCTCTTTGGAATTCACGCCTCCCACCTCTCTCTCTCTCTCTCTCTCTCTCTCTCTCTCTCTCTCTCTCTCTCTCTCTCTCTCTCTCTCTTCCAGCTGTCAGAAATATCAACATGCAAGAGATAAAAGTGAGGTAAAGAGAGAAGAGAGGAGTCGGCGGCAATAGGGTTTTCGCTTTTCACTTGTTATTTATAAGTGTTGTACAGGGTATAACATTACACAAGTAATAAAAATAAATTACAAACATGCCACCGCCCACGCATCCCAAGATGGATCCTTGGAATGTGTTGTGGGTCGGATCCATGATCCAAAACTAACAGCCTCCCTCAAGTTGAGAATGGTCTTTGATCATGCTCAACTTGTCTTTGAGTGCCCAAAACTGATGAGTGGATAATCCCTTGGTAAAGATGTCAGCAATTTGCATATCTGACCGAACATATGCAGGTTCAATTTCTTTTTCTTCCACCTTTAGTCTAACAAAGTGTTGATCGATCTCGATATGCTTCGTGCAACAATGAAGGATGGGATTGAAAGCAATATTAATAGCACTCTGATTATCGCAAAGAAGCATAGAGGACGAGATCGGTTCTTGTAATTCTTGCAGTAGATGTCTCACCCATGTAACATCGGCAGTTCCTGCTGCCATTGCACGATACTCTGCTTCAGTACTAGATCGTGCCACTACCTTTTGCTTCTTCCTACTCCATGTTACAATATTATTGCCGATAAGAATGCAATACCCCGAAACTGATCTGCGCTCGTCAGGATCACCAGCCCAGTCCGCGTCTGTGTAGGTGAATAGTCGAGCCCTGATGTATAAGCTGTGTCCTTGGTATACATCAAGTCATCTCCAATCGTACCCTTTAAATACTGAAGGATCCTTTTTACTCCTTCCATATGTACATCTGTAGGAGCATGCATAAACTGTGAAGCCTGATTGACAGAGTATGCTATGTCAGGCCTAGTGAATGTTAAGTATTGTAACATCCCTACAACTCAACGATACAAAGTAGGATCATGATAAATAGTGCCTTCTTTAGCACTTAGCTTATGATTTAGAAGGCAAGGTGTGCTAATAGGTTTACAATTCTCCAACCCTGTAGCAAGTAAAATATCAATAGTGTACTTATGTTGGCTCAATGTAATAATCTCATGTCTACTATCAACTTCCACACCCAAAAAATATCGCAAGGGACCCAAGTCTTTCATCTTGAATTTAGCCATCAGCATAGACTTAACCCAAGATATGTGAACATCATCACTCCCGGTAATAATGATGTCATCAACATATATAAGCACCCAAACAATAGCTGAATCACTTTTGAATATGAACAATGAATGATCGAGAACACTTTTAGTGAACCCATGATGCTGGATCTCCGTGGAAAAACTTTCAAACCAAGATCGAGAAGCTTGTTTCAAGCCATAAAGAGAGCGTCGAAGTTTACATACCCAATTGGATGAATCATGCATGCTATAACCAGGTGGCTGCTCCATGTTGTAACGCAAATGCAATGATAATCCTGACGGTGCCCAATTTTACTACTGGGCTGAACGTTTCATCGTAGTCCTGGCCATACTGTTGTGTAAAGCCTCGTGCAACCAGACGAGCCGTATAGCGCTCAACATTGCCATCCGGTTTGTGCTTGATCTTGTACACCCATTTGGATCCTACAACATTCTTGTTATCTGGCCTTGGTACAATTTCTCATGTATTGCATTCATGCAATGCTTCCATTTCCTTATTCATCGCCTCTACCCAGGCACGAGAATGTACAACATCATGAAAAGAGGAAGGTTATGTTTCTTTGGACACTCTAGTTAGAAATGTTTGAAAATCCAAAGAGAAATTGTTATAACTTACCCAGCGATCTATAGGATGTCTAATCCGAGTGGAACGTCGTAGAGGAGTCTCATCATTGACTGGATGAGCTCTACGAGAATAAACAAGACCAGAAAATGTGAGGATGTTGTTGTAGGAGGAATGTCTTCCATATGCGGTTCCACATCGAAAGTATAAGGTTCATTGTCTGTCAATAAAGATGAATCCTCATAAGGCAACGAGTCATATAAAAGTGAGTCACTGAGCCAAGGATCATAACTGTCCTGTGTATCTGTGGAAGATGAACCCAGAGTGTCAAAATTTTCATCATCAAAAACAACATTTCTAGATACCCGAATTTTGCCTGTATGAGGATCATAACACCTGTATCCCTTATAGTCATCTGAATACCCAAGAAACTTGCACTGTACAGCTCTGTCTTGAAACTTATTTCTCAATGAATGATCAATATGAACATAACATACACAACCAAAAGGATGTAGTTCTTCATATGATGAATGACAATTATAAAGAACAAAATACGGAGAATTATCTTCAAGGATGGTCATGGGCAACCTGTTGATAACGTAAACAGCTGTATGGAAAGCCTCTGTCCAAAGAGAGAAAGGAATACCCACAGTATGCATCAGGTTCAAGGCTGTCTCAACAATATGCCTGTGTTTTCTCTCAGCTACTCCATTTTGTTGAGGGGTATGAGGGCAAGAAATGTTACGTGTAATGCCATGCTCCTTCAAATATTCACTAAAATCATGGGATATGTATTCTCCCCCCCCCATCACACTGGAAATATACAGCATTGGTATTGAATTGGTTTTGAACTAGTAAATGAAACTGTTTGAACAACTTGAAAACTTCATGTTTGTTTTTCATGAAGTAAATCCAACTAAAACGAGTGTAAGAGTCAAGAAAGAGTACATAGTATCGAGATCCAGAAAGAGAGGCAGTGGGCGCAGGACCCCAAACATCTGAGCATATAATCTCAAAAGGCTTTGTTGCTCTTTTATTGATACTATGAAAAGGAAGTACATGACTTTTGCATAAATGACAACTTGGACATTTTGACTCTAAACTGACTGCGGGTATCAAACCTGTAGCAGACAACTTGTCAAGAAAAACTTGACTACAATGACCCAAACGAAGATGCCATAAGTCTGGCTTATTAAGATTCAAGACTCTAGATGAAGAACTATGATCTGTAGATCGACTCAAAAATGTTGGAAAGGAAGAAGCTGAGGAAGCCACGGCTACGGAAGACGACGTCTTCAAAGGCACATGAGATTTTTCAAAGACGTACATGTTCCCGCGCCGTTCACCTTTAGCGAGCGTCTTCTTGGTGTGAAGATCCTTAAGATAAACAGAAGGAGTAAATTCAACGGAAGAATTTGTTTCATCAACTAATTTTGACACAGATAGAATATTCTTTTGAATAGCATGTGTGAGTAAGACATTTGACAAGGGTAATTGAGATTCAGGCAAAGAAAGGGAGACATTTCCAGTGTGAGAGATGGGGTGATGAGATCCATCTCCTATGACTATAGTGTCATTTCCAGTGTAAGGAGTCAAGTGAGAAAATTTACCTGCATCAGAAGTAACATGTGTTGCTGCCCCTGAATCAATATACCATATACCTTCATCATTTTGGCGCAAGTTCATCTGATTGAAAGTAGTCATAAGGATATTTTGTACGTCCTGTGGAAGAACCTGTCCCTGAGGAGTGCGTGCAAACGTCTGAGTTGCCTTATGCCCTGGCCTACTATCTGGCCTCTCTGTTTTGTTCCGGTTCTGAAAATTGTACCAGCAATTTGCTTTAACATGTCCCCGCTTATTGCATAGAAAACAAGTAGGAACACGTCCCCCTCGTGGTACACTGCATGAGCCAATGCCCCCTCCACCTGGTGTAGGTAGTAATCCTCCTTTGTTCATAGGTGTTCCATTGGGACGAGGAGGAGTAAATAAGACTCCTGTTTGAATAGGCGTGTGTGCCATCATCATAGGATGAGCATCAAAACATGAAAAAACTGAGACAACCTGGAGTGTCGTGCAAAACATGCTATATTCAGGTCCAAGGCTACCTAATACTTGTTGTACCATATCCTTATCTGATACAGGGCTTCCAATGGCAGCTAACTGATCTGTAATCACCCTGACATCCCCCATGAACTCTGTAATAGATTTGTTTCCTTTTCGCATGGATTGGAATTGCCACTTAAGTTGCAAAGCCCGAGATTCGGAAACCTGAGAAAAGGAATGAGCTAGTCCATTCCACAACTCGGCAGCAGATTGATCATCAGAAATAGTTTGTAAAACACGATCAGAAAGTGTGGAAGTTATGTAAGCAACTAATGTCTGATCATGTTGTACCCATATGTCATAAGCAGGATTGGTGGTTCGAAGTTGACTCACCTTCCCATCTTCACCTGTTATTTCTTGCATGATATGTGTAGGTGGGGCGGGTGATCGCCCATCTAGATGCCCATAAAGACCATGACTGCGAATAAAGGGCACAATCTGACGCTTCCAAAGTAAGTAGTTATCATGGGATAACTTGTGGGTCATGAGGTGAGTAAGAAAACTAGGGTTCAACTTGGAGTCCATGGATTATATGAAGAATGAGATGCAATAACAGATAGGAAATAGGAATGGGATGATATCAAAATAGAATGCTACTGTTCTGACAGTGTATTGAAGGAAAAACAGCAATGTTGTGTGCTGAAAATAATCTCAGTACCTTCGTCACACAGGGAAGTGACGTGTGAACCAGAAGAATATTGAACAGAAAATATATTGAGAGAAAAAACAGCAATGTTGAAAAAGAAACAACAATGTTGTGTGCTGAAAATGATATCAATGCCTTCGTCACACAGAAGAATAGTGATGTGCGAACCAGAAAAATATTTGACAGAAATATTTTTGGGGAGAAAAACAAAGATTTGGCAGACTGGAAAGTAATATTAGAACGTGTGTACCAGAAAAAATATTGAAGATGAAAAGAACCAAAAGAGAAAGTAGAATGACGTGAAGGAAGATTAAGAAAAAGAGAGAAATAAATCTGATTAAGGAAAAGAGACAGAAAATAAATCCTACGTCCTTTAGAAGCATGTGCTGGTCCTTATAGGTCTTCTAGATGATTGATTTCCGCGCCTGTGCTCTGATACCATGTCAGAAATATCAACCTGCAAGAGATAAAAGTGAGGTAAAGAGAGAAGAGAGAGAAGAGAGGAGTCGGCGGCAATAGGGTTTTCCCTTTTCACTTGTTATTTATAAGTGTTGTACAGGGTATAACATTACACAAGTAATAAAAATAAATTACAAACATGTCACTGCCCACGCATCCCAAGATGGATCCTTGGAATGTGGTACGGGTCGGATCCATGATCCAAAACTAACACCAGCCACTTTCTTCTTCCCCTCTCTCTCTTCTTCTTCTTCTTCTTCTTTATTCTACTTTTTTTTCTCTCTTTCTTTCCTTCCTCTACCATTTATCTTCACCGGAATCTTCTTCATTGTCTATCATCAAGGTGTGTAGCGTGACGGGCATAGATCGTGAGAGGCCGCTCTCTCCCCAACCCCTCTGTTGAAGGCAACCCTCAACAGTTCGTTCATAGACCTTGTTTTTCTGTAGATGTAGGGGCATAGCTTAGTATATTAGATCAGTTCATCATATCCCCATCAGCGTATCCAGTTAGCTTAGTTTAACATCTGAAAAGAAAAAAAATAGGTGTCTTCATCTTCTTGACGTGCATGTAGATCGTTAGATTAATATAGGGTTTGTGTTCATTCATAGTGTTGACTCTCAGTAGCATTAACGTTTTTTACAGATTAATTGATTTTCATATAGT
The DNA here is from genome assembly GCF_984573655.1 of Nuphar pumila. NCBI lineage: Eukaryota > Viridiplantae > Streptophyta > Magnoliopsida > Nymphaeales > Nymphaeaceae > Nuphar > Nuphar pumila. The sequence goes on from NC_143250.1 coordinate 45,529,473, forward strand.
TTAGGTTGTTGATTTTTAGTATAGGTTAGTCAAGCAATATTTTAATCGTTTTCAGTTCCATTTTATGTTTTTTTTATCAGTTGGTCATGTCCTCCAGTATAGCTGTGTTTACAAAGTTTTTATTCAGTCGGTAGTCCTTCTTTTCAATCGTTTCAGCATATAGCGTTTCAGCCGTTTCGTGCATCTTAATTTTTAACATCTAGTTCAATGTTTTTTTTTATTCACTCTGTTTTAATACTTACTTTCAGTCGGTTCTTCAGTCAGCAAATTTTTTTATAGTAGGTTTAGTCGTTTTGTGTTATTTAGTGTTAGCGTTTGTGTTAGTTCTTATTTAGTAACGTTTCTATCATAGTTTTTATTCAGCATTTGTTTATTACCTACGTTAGATAATTCCATTAGTTGTTTATTAAGTATTTCATTGCATATGCTCTTTACTCATTAGTTGTTTATGGTATTAGTAATTTTAATTCATTAGCAATAAGATAGTTGTTTATGTTGTTTTGTTTACATAGGCAAAATAGTTTAATTGTTAGTGAATAGGTCAGTTTGGAATTTGTCTTTGTGTGTGCCGTTAGTTTATTTCAATAGGTTAGATTAATTAATGTCAAAAGGATAGTTGACTACTTGGCTCAATAGGTCATTAGTTGTTATTAGTTATATTGTTTAATATTTTAGTTTATTTGTTTGCTTTGAATAGCTTAATTACATATATCTTAGTTATGTCAATTCACGTTTTGCTTAGTTGTTAGCTAGGTAATTTAGCCATTTTTATTCAGGTTGCTATAATTAATTAGTCTATCATATTGTCGTGTTTTATCTCACGTTTTTAGTCATTTGAGGTAAAGCTTTAGTCAATTGTATAGCCATGTCTTAGTTAGATTGTTGATTGATTGTGTTCATTTTCTAATTCATCCATCAAATTGTTACTTTAGTTGGATTCGAGTTTAGTTAGTCTGATCTAATTGATTTGATTAGTGGATTTGTTAAAGAATATCATAGTTTGTTATGCAGTTGGTTGTTTAGGTAGTTTTAAAATTTTGTCTTTTAGTGTTAGGATAGATTAGTTGTTCATGTTTAGTTTAGTTACTTAATTCAAATCTTGTATTTGCTGAATATTTTTAGTCATTAGTATTAATTTTTTGTTTAGTTTCGTTGTACTGCTTTGTTTTTGTGTTTTTGTGTTTTGCAGAGAAGCATTGGAACATGCGGTAGAGCCCTTTTTGTGCCCTAAAAGGTCACCCCAAGGGACCCTCAGAAGGTCCTGAGGGAGCCCTTAGAAAAGCAAAAGTTCAAGAAAACATACATTACCTCAAGAAGGGACAAGAAGACTCGAAGCACTGAAGTCTTTCTTTTCTTTTTAGATTAGGGTTTTATTTTATTTTATTAATTGGGTCTGTAATAAAACCATTTATTTATTTTGTTTAAAAAAACCATTTATTTAGCCATTTTTTTAAACAAAATAAATAAATGGTTTTATTACAGACCCAATTAATAAAATGAAATAAAACACTAATCTAGAAAGAAAAGAAAGGCTTAAGTGCTTCGAGTCTTCTTGTCCCTTCCTGAGGTAATGTATGTTTTCTTGAACTTTTGCTTTTCTGAGGGCTCCCTGAGCTTCCCTTGAAGGGACCTTTTAGGGCACAAAAAGGGTTCTACCGCACGTTCCAATGCTTCCCTGCAAAACACAAAAACAAAGCATTACGACGAAACTAAACAAGAAATTAATACTAATGAGTAAAAATATTCAGCAAATACAAGATTTCAATTAAGTAACTAAACTAAACATGAACAACTTATCTATCCTAACACTAAAACACAAAATTTTAAAACTACCTAAACAACCAACTGCATAACAAACTATGATATTCTTTAACAAATTCACTAATCAAATAAATTAGATCAACTCGAATCCAACTAAAATAACAATTTGATGGATGAATTAAAAAATGAACACAATCAATCAACAATCTAACTAAGACATATCAACAATCTAACTAAGACATGGCTATACAATTGACTAAAGCTTTAACTCAAATGACTAAAAACGTGAGATAAAACACGACAATATGATAGACTAATTAATTATAGCAACATGAATTAAAATGGCTAAATTACCTAGCTAACAACTAAGCAAAATGTGAATTGACATAACTAAGATATATTTAATTCAGCTATTCAAAGCAAACAAATAAACTAAAATATTAAACAATATAACTAATAACAACTAATGACCTATTGAACCAAGTAGTCAACTATCCTATTGACATTAATTAATCTAACATATTGAAATAAACTAACGTCACACACAAATACAAATTCCAAACTGACCTATTCACTAACAATTAAACTATTTTGCCTATGTAAACAAAACAACATAAACAGCTAACTATCTTATTGCTAATGAATTAAAATTACTAATAGCATAAACAACTAATTTGTAAAGAGCATATGCAATGAAATACTTAATAAACAACTAATGGAATTATCTAACGTAGGTAATAAACAAATGCTGAATAAAAACTATGATAGAAACGTTACTAAATAAGAACTAACACAAACGCTAACACTAAATAACACAAAACGACTAAACCTACTATAAAAAAATTTGCTGACTGAAGAACCGACTGAAAGTAAGTATTAAAACAGAGTGAATAAAAAAAAACATTGAACTAGATGTTAAAAATTAAGATGCACGAAACGGCTGAAACGCTATATGCTGAAACGATTGAAAAGAAGGACTACCGACTGAATAAAAACTTTGTAAACACAGCTATACTGGAGGACATGACCAACTGATAAAAAAAACATAAAATGGAACTGAAAACGATTAAAATATTGCTTGACTAACCTATACTAAAAATCAACAACCTAAACTATATGAAAATCAATTAATCTGTAAAAAACGTTAATGCTACTGAGAGTCAACACTATGAATGAACACAAACCCTATATTAATCTAACGATCTACATGCACGTCAAGAAGATGAAGACACCTATTTTTTTTCTTTTCAGATGTTAAACTAAGCTAACTGGATACGCTGATGGGGATATGATGAACTGATCTAATATACTAAGCTATGCCCCTACATCTACAGAAAAACAAGGTCTATGAACGAACTGTTGAGGGTTGCCTTCAACAGAGGGGTTGGGGAGAGAGCGGCCTCTCACGATCTATGCCCGTCACGCTACACACCTTGATGATAGACAATGAAGAAGATTCCGGTGAAGATAAATGGTAGAGGAAGGAAAGAAAGAGAGAAAAAAAAGTAGAATAAAGAAGAAGAAGAAGAGAGAGAGGGGAAGAATAAAGTGGCTGGAAGGAGAGAGAGAGAGAGGTGGGAGGCGTGAATTCCAAAGAGAGAAACCCCTTTCTTCTCTCAAACATCTAATTTATAATGTTTTAATTAGGTTTTGGAAATTTTTTCAAGAGGAGTCTGTATATTTTTCAAATATTTCAAACAACTTCATTTTTTTGAAAGTATTTTCCAAAAACTTAATTAATTTCTAAAAAAGGCTCATAAAGGGTTTACATTGCTCAATTTAATATCTGATAAAAAAATTTGAAAACCTTCGCAAACAAGCATTTTTTAAGCAATTATTGACATGATCATGCATGAAAAATATATGAATTTATGTGTAGAAATTATGCATGATCATTAAACATATAGAAGTTTCATTATTCAATTGCCATAATTTGTTGCTTCTAAGACAAGAAAAACAATGAAACCAAACAATACACAGAAATGGTTGCTTCCGAAGTTAATCATGTTAAAAAGTGTTTATAATTATATATAATATAATATATTTTATTTTATATTATGTTATATATAATAGTTTATATTTATTTATTTTCCTTTTATTTTTGTATTTCTTTTTGTAATTTTAGGCTAGTGTAGTTCATATTGAACTAGACTCAAAACTAGTCAAACCTTTGACTAGTTTTGAAATAGTCGTTGCTACAATTAGAGCCGTTGGACTAGCTCCAACGACTCTCTTGAGTCTCCTTTAAGCCTTTCTCTCTCCCTCTCTCAATGTATATAAATAGGGGCGTTTTCCCTCTCTTTGTATTAATGATTCTTAAGCATTTCATGTGAATGAAATAAAGTTTATTATTTTAGCTTTTGTGTTCTTCCATTTGTACCATTTTGTGGGTTATGATTATAGTGTCTTCAATAGACACCTATTACAAGCATTTGCTTTCATGAAATATCCTCGTTTCCTTGCATGGTATCAGAGCTTGGAAGCTTCTAGATCTTGGAGAGTTGCCACCTCGTTTTTTGTGCCTCTTTAGCAAAAGTTGATTCATCTTTTTGTTCGCAATTCAAGTACTTTTTTTAAGAAAGAAGACATTTTGGAGGATCGTTAGCTACACAAAGATCGTGATTGTGCTCTTGTTATTTCATTTTTTTCTCATTTTTCTTTTTCTCTCTTATCATCTCCCTTTCTTGTAAAAATGGATTACAATGATAAAGTCACCATCATGCCCGTAAAATTAAATGATGTCAATTATGTGATATGGCCTTCAATCATGAAGCATCACATTTGGGGGAAAGGGTTGTGGAGAATAGTAAATGGTTCTGATTCAGAACCTAAACTAATTATCACAAAAATTGAAAATGAGAAACAGGTGCCTCTCACTGAAGGAGAGAAAAATAAGGCACTAGCCACTTATGAGAAAAAGTTGAAAGAATAGAGAATAGGGCATGCCAAAATCACGTCATAGCTAATTAATAGCGTTGACATTAAGAAATGTTCTAGTTTAACCAAATTCAAGGATGCCAATAAGGCTTGGGAATATCTTAAAAATATTTATTCCCTTAAACGCATTGCACATGTGCAATTTGCAAGATAAATTTCGGACTTTGACTTAAAAAGATAAAAGTACTAGAGCATATTATAACGAGTTATCCGAACTTTGGGAAGAGTTGGCTCTTCTTGAGCCAAAGTGGCATTATCCCGAAGATATCGAGCTTCACCAAAAACTAACTCGATATAGAACATTTTTACCAATTTATAAATGGATTGAGGCCGGAATTTAAAACAACCAAATCAGCCATTTTACATAGAGGAAAAGTTTCCTCTATTATTGACACTATTGAAGAGCTAACTATTGAGAAAAATAGGCTCAAGAAGAATACTCCAAAGAATGAAGAGGATTTCGTTGTAGTCGTATCTAGACCGGGAAATTATATGCACACTTATAGGCCGTCTAATTTTGGTAGGCAAAATAATGATTATGACAAAAAAAGTCATTTGCCACCATTGCCATGAACCGGGAGACTACAGGACTCAATATCCTAAATTAAAGAGAAGAAAAGAAAAGAAACTTGCATATGTTTGTTCATCACAAGAATCGAAAGATCAAACCAATCAAGATGCACCCGTATTTATGGAAAAATTAATGAAAATCCTTCAACCTCTTCTCAAATGAGCGTTTTCCTCAACTGAAGCCTCAACCGAAGCAGTTGTCTCATCCTTCTCCGATCCCGATAACTTTCCTTGGCTCCTTGACTCTTGTATTTCTTTTCACAGGACTCCAAATATCAATAGTTTGTCTGAATGTCTTAACAATAACTCAAGTGTGTCAAATGTTTTCGCAGCTGATGGTATATCTCTTGAAATAAAAGGAATAAAAAATTTTGAAAACCTTCAAAAATCCAAAAAAAAAAAGTATTCCAAAAGTTAGATATATTCTCAAACTAAATATAAATCTTTTATCTCTCTCTCAAATATCTGATTATGGGTATAACATCTCTTTCTCTTCACATGGCTGTTGGGTACAGGATCGCCTATCAAGAAAGCTTAATGAGAAATGCCATAGAGGAGGACTCTATTATATCAATTTTTTGGAATTACCCAAGAATGCCTTTAGTTATAACGTTCAGAAATTGGATTTGAATTTATGGCATAAACGATTTGGTCATCCTCATATATCCAAAATCCAACACTTCCCAAGTTTAGGAAAATTTTGTAATTCTGAAAGTTTGGTTTATAAATATTGTATTCTTGGTAAAATGAAAAGATTACCATTTGATGATAGAACTTTTGTTTCATCTAAACCACTTGAGTTAATACATTCGGACAATTGGGGTCCCACACCAATCATACCAAAAGACGGATATGCATATTATATAATTTTTGTTGATGACTTTTCTAGGTATACTTGGATCTACTTCCTTAAACATAACTCAGAGGTCTTTTCGCATTTTCAAACATTTCACAAAATAGCTAAAAATAAATTTCAAAATGATATTTTCATTTTTCGCATTGATTCATGAGGAGAATTTTTGTCAAAAGAATTTAAAGACTATTTCAATTTACCTAGCATCATACATCAAAGATCTTGTCCACACACACCACAACAAAATGGTTTTGTTGAACGAAAACACTGACACACTATGAAAACCACTAGGACTTTATTGATAACAAATCAAGTTCCAAAAGAGTTTTGGGCAAAAGCTGCCCTAACTGCTACCTATCTCATTAACCGAATGTCATCTTCTTCTTTGAAAAATACAACTCTAATTGAAAAACTTGTCAAATTATCTCCTGATTACTGCAAATTGAGAGTTTTTTTATGCAAATGTTTTGTCTTCACCAACAAAAATGATACTCTTCCTCCGTGCCATTTCTTGAGCCTTCTTAGGTTATGCAGATAATCAAAAAGGCTATAGGTGTTTTGATTTTAAAAATGCAAAATTGTATGGATCAAGAAATGTATCATTCTTGGAAAATAAAAGTTTTTTTTATTTTAAAAAGGCCAAAGAAGTAACCGAATATTCCTTTTTGATAGATTTGACTTCGAAATCTGATGGATGTGACTATGAATACGATCTAGACGATGGTCAAACTACTATTGATTCTAAACATAATGTTGCTAATAAAGAGCAAACGCATAGGGACACCAGTTTACTATACTCAAAACGTAGAGAATCCAATCTTCCATATGCATTGAAAAAATATTTCAAACCACAAACCGAAAGGTCATCCAGAGTTTCTAAACCTCCCAAAAAAATTGTGTCCTACAAATCTTTTTCACACACATACAAGGCATTTATTGCATTAATATACTCATACGTAGAACCTTCATCATATACTCAAGCCATGAAGGCATAATTGGAAGCACTAGAAAGTGCTAACACTTTGACTATTCAAGATATTCCATAGGAAAAAAAAACCTATAGGTTATAGGTGGGTTTATAAAGTTAAAACCAAGAGTGATAAAACTCTTGAAAGATATAAAGTCAGATTAGTGGTCAAGGGGTATTCGGTATTCCCAAGAGTATGGCATCGATTACGAAGAAACTTTTGCTCAAATTGCCCGAATAACCACCATCAAGACACCGAAAGCCTTAGCCTCTATTAAAAAATTGCTCATATTTCCAATGAATGTCAAAAATGTTTTTCTCGATGGAAACCTAGTTGAAGAAGTTTATATGAAAGCACCACCTGGTATTAGTATTCCTAAGGGTAAGGCTCTTCGTTTAGAAAAGGCTTTTTATGGTCTTAAATAGGCACCAAAAGCCTGGTATGACATGTTTAGTCTTCTTCTTCTTTACGTGGATGACATGATCATCACCGGAGGCAACAAACAAAGAGTTGAAAAGATTAAAAAGTTTCTTAAAAATCATTTTGAAATGACTGGTTTAGGTTTATTGAGATATTTTTTAGGAATTAAAGTTGATTATTCCCCTTAAGGTTATTTATTATCTTAATCTAAGTTTGCTTTTAATAATGTTTTCAGGTCTGGAATTACAGATGATAAGAGACTGGATACTCTAGAAGCTGTCAACATCAAGATGAAAATTGATGATAGAGAACCTCTTTATGATCCAACTCCTTACAGACAGCTTATTGGAGCATTTTCCTATCTTTTCATTAATAGACTTGATATAGCACATGTTGTACACACAGCTAGTAAGTTTCAGCATGCTCCCACTTATGTTCACATGAGAGCAGTTTTGTGTATTGTTAGATACATCAAGTCTTCCCTTCCACGAGGTCTTTTCTTGTCTATTTTATCTGCATTAGATTTAATTGTTTATACTAATACTAATTGGGGAGGTGATCCCAATAACAAGCACTCAACCACTGGTTTTTGTGTTTTCTTAGGTGAATCCTTGATTTCGTGACAGTGCAAAAAGCAACAGCAAGTCTCTCTTTTGTCCATCGAAGCTGAGTACCGAGTCACGGCCACCACAACAATGGAGGTAGTTTGGCTTAAAAGATCGTGATTGGCTGACATGGGAGATGAAGTGACACAAGCTTCACGCATGTGCTGCGGCAACAAGAGTGTGATCTATATTGCCAGCAACTGAAAATTTCATGAACGTACCAAACATATTGAAATGGATTGTCACTATGTCAGAGAGGAGTATCCACATGGAACCATTGATCTGCCATATATTACATCAAAATACCAATTAGCAGATTTCTTCATCTAACCTCTCGTAGCTCCTAGATTTTATTTCCTCTTAAACAAACTTTTGTTCATTATACCATTAGTTTTAGGGGGAGTGTTAAAAAGTCTATATAATTATATATAATACAATATATTTTATTATATATTATATTATATATAATAATTTATATTTATTTATTTTCCTTTTGTTTTTATTTTTGTATTTCTTTTTGTAATTTTAGGCTAGTCTAGTTCATGTTGAACTAGACCCAAAACTAGCCAAACTTTTGACTAGTTTTGAAATAGTCGTTGGACTAGCTCAGTCTCCTTTAAGCCTCTCTCTCTCTCCCTCTCTCAATATATATAAATAAGGGTGTTTCCCCTCTCTTTGTATTAATGCTTCTTAAGCATTTCATGTCATGAAATAAAGTTTATTATTTTATCTTTTACGTTCTTCCATTTATACCCTTTTGTGGGTTATGATTATAGTGTCTTCAATAGACACCTATTACAAGCATTTGTGCTTTCATGGAAGATCCTCATTTCCTTACAAATCCATGACCAATGAGAAACGCTCCCCAATTTTCTCTATTTCACCCATTGCTTTGCTGCCCTTCTCCAATTATTTTGCTTCTTCACCAACACCATTCTCCTTGTGTAAAACCCATGAAAAAAAATTCGGACTCAGGTCCGATAACCCATTAGGGTTATAACACCCAACGCAGGGGGCACGGGTTTTTAAACCCCTCCCCCCCCCCCCCCCCCGTGTGTTGCACGCCCCCTTACGAAAAGGGAAACCCTTTTAGGGTTTCCCGAATCACACCACCCCCCTTCCATTTTACGAAAAAGGAAACCCCTCTGCGGTTTCCCTATTCGACACCACCGAACTCTCTTTAAATCAGTGCAGAAGGGAGGAGGGCTTCCATCGTCTCCTCCTCCCTCTCGACTCCTCTCCTCTCACGTTCCCCTCTCGGTTGCGCCTCCGACGAACCCCAGAGGCACCAGCTCCCTGGGTGTGACTGCAACCCCAGCGTCGCCTCCTCCCTCTTGTTGCGCTCAGCGCCGCCGTCGCCGACAACCTCATAGGTACGCCTCCATCTCTCTCGCTCTCTGTTTTCTTCTTCCTCTATCTTCTTTCTCTCCTGTGTTTCCCTCTGCAGCCGAAGGGCCAACAGGAGGCTGGCAATCCATGTTGTTCCCTCCCACTCTCTTTGTGGTTGTCTATTAGGTCGGCAGGGGACTGGTGGCCCCTGCCGCAACTTTTCCTTCCCCCTGAGCATGCCGAAAGGCCAATAGGAGGTCGTCGGCCCCTGTCGTGCCTTCCCTCTCCCTTTTGTTGTCGGAGGGCTGGCAAGAGGTCGGCGACCGCCTGTTGTGCCCTCCCCTTCTCTGCCGCCTCTCTGTTTTCGGCCGACATGCAGGGGCGATGCCCCTGCCTGATCCCCCTTTTCGGTAAGACCAACGAGGCAGTGTTGTGAGAGGCGTACGCCTCAGTACCTGAAGCATACGCCTCAGAGGCGAGGCGCACGCTCAAGGTACTAAGGCGTTGCTGTGATGCGCCCCTCATCAACCTCCGACCAGTTGTGACCACCGACCACCGGAGTTGCTGTGCTGCAGCTGCTGCTCAGTCTTCTCCGACCACCGGACGACCGGCATATCCCTCGCTTCCGTACCAGCTAGGCGGGTGGTCCTTCTCTTACTGCCTCCCCTCCCACCCCTTCACTTCCATTCTAGTTGTCAGAGGCGAAGCGCAGGCTCAACGCCTCGCTTCGCCTCATCGCATTTAACAACCTTGCAACGAGGGCTCCGCTTGTCTGGCAGATGCAGTTAGTGCACTGTCACCTTGTGTTGGGACGTTGTAAGTTCGAATCCCAAATGGTATGATTGTATAGCTGGTCAGAGTTTGCTTAACCTCAGCCTTCAGGTTAGCCGAGCAGGTCTGGGTTCGCCTGGTTGTCGAGCCCACACATGTCGCCCCCTACTTTCACTGCATGGGGTCGACACCCCCTGTTTCCCCTTGACCGGTCAGCAGGCAAGGACGATGCCCCTGTCACTGCTGCCACCTTCTTTCATGTGCTAGGTCGGCAGGGGCCGATCCCCTGTCACCCTGTGTTTCCTGGTAGATCGGCAGGGGTTGAGCCCATGACGCCTCCTGTGTTCGTCAGCGAGACGACAGGGGCCAAGCCCTGCCGTTTTTCCGCCTTTCTGGCAGGGGCCAAGCCCCAGACTCTGTTTGCGATAACAGAAGGTTGGTAGGGAACTAAGACCCTGCAGCCATCTGCCTTCTCTGCCGCTGTGACCTATCCTCAGGTAGAAGGCAGGCCCTTCTTGCGTATGTTTACGGCAGGCAGGGGTGCAACCCTACTCCTCTCCTTGTGGATTGGCGGGCAAGGGCGGTGCCCTGCCTTTTCTTTTTCGTTTGATGCCTACTAAGTGTTCCTCGTTTACGCAGACCGCACCAGGTCCCGCTTGTGCTCCACGGCCTGAGCTCTGCATCGCTAGGCGCACGCAGCGATGCAACCTCCCGAGGTAGGGGAAAGTCGCACGAGAACTCTGGATGAATTAAATAAAGTAGATGAATCTTAAGATAAGAACAACTGATATTTTCATGCATGCGTACGTGTAGATGAATATAACTGATGATGGCATGTCTTTTACTTGTATTAATTAGCTAACTATGCTAGTTAACTACACACAATGTTATTTACATCTTGTGTTGTCTCTTTCCTTAAGTTTAGATGTTCTTTACATATGTTACTCAGATTTAATTTCTCGCAATTACAAATGCTATTACTGCTTTCAATGAAATAAATTGTTTATCTTGTAATGGCCTACTTTATTTATTCTACATTGTCTATTTGTGCACCTACCAGTTTGTTATGAAACTGACCCATTTCATGGGCATTTGACGAGTAGGACTTTACAGGCAACCGATGGCACGATGCAACATGGCTCGAGATTTATCCCTCTTTCTGTTGGCATCCTGGCTATTCTCTATAAGTAAGATTGGTTTGTAAGCTAACGTGCCCATAATTGTCAATTTGTTTTTTTCTCTAAAAGAAAATTGCTTCCGCTTACGATTTGAAAGATCAAAATCCTGAACTTTGAAAGATTTTCTCTAAATGTTTTCAAAATTACAAGTTGAATCAACACCATCAACCGTGCGTGGAACCTATGAAACCGCACTGTTAGCTTATGTTTTGCATCCTCTTCATCTCCTCATGTTTCACCATCCCCATGCCCTGATTCTTCGTCCTTCCACTCCAATTTTTCCCCCTCCTTCGCATAAACCTCTTCATCCTCCACCTTCCCAAACCTTAACTTCGCCTCCTCCATATGAACTGCTTCTTCCATGGCTCCAAACTTTTCCTCTTACCCTAACTCCCCAACATTGTTCAAATCCTGAGTCTCCATCTCAGATTCTCCATCTCTACCTCATGTTTTGCAGAAGCCATGCCATCAAAAACCAACAGCTACCAAAGACCCTCCACAGAGAACTCAAGTTTGACCGGTGCAACATCACCAAAGACAGCAAATGTTCAACTCCACAGGTAGGCTCATCTTCTTCCACATCATTTACGACAGCCTTGGGCTAGCAAGAGCGGTCGCCGGAGGTAATGTCAATGGAGAGGAAGGGAGGGTGAGAGGAGAGGGAGAGTCAGTGAAGGTGAGAATGAGAGGAGAGTCAAGGGTACACCGCAGGACTCTTAAGAGGTTTGTTTGATGTGTCCCCTTGTCCCAAGACTTCCAACACCGCAGGACATAATTTGTGTCCCATGTGTCTAGCGTTTAACTGTGCACGCATCCCGCGGGATGCACAATCAAACACACCCATATCTCCTTATGTCCAAATTTTACAAAACTACCATGTCATGCCAAGAGTGCCAGTCCCATAGTTGTGCTTGTGTCTATATGACAAATAAACAAGCAAATGAAAATCAAATTCTAAACAAGCTTTGGCCATAAATAGGTGTGACTTAACATACCCTTGGAAAAAAATAACTAAAAACAAATGACTTGCTACATATTTTCATGACTTCTAGGATACTTGAAATTCTGAAAGAAACAAATCAAACCACAATTCTCATGGATAAGAAACTTTCATATATGGAATTAAAGCCTAGGCAAAAAGTAGCCTTCTAAGACAGACCCATCTAAATCAACTTACTCATATTTGTCAAGCCCAAATACAAGGTCCAATTGACTAGAGAAATCTTAATTATTAAACAGTTCATCCTAGTAATCTTGATCAAGATCGCTCAGACTGCTCAAGACAAGATTTAGTCCTGACTAGGCCTGGTTAATTTTAGCCACACTGCATAAAACATCATCAATTCAAACCTGAGTTGCTAAGAAAAGAGCAATCTTTGATTGGGAGAACCCCGAAGTGAAGACCTAGTTTTACTTTGCAAGATTACTAAGACCATTCAACCAAGACATGATTGACTTTTCTTAATCTCACCTGACATGTAATGAGTTGACTCAGGGATTTTCCAACTCACCAGGCGCTCAAAGACTTGGACTTTTCCTCAATATTAGTCATGCAAGTATGAAAACACCTTTAAGTTTTAACAAATGTTTTCATTATAATACATACTAGAACTCTCTTGCATAAATCCACAGAAACAAATCAACTGAGTGATAGGATAAAAAATCATACCATCAACCAAGAGTGTATCCCCAACTTCCACATCATTCACAAAGTCATCATAATTTACACTGACAGTGTCTTCTGAGCCGACACCTCTTTTTATCGTGAAATTGAACTCCTGGCCTGCCTTAAGCATGATAGGTTGAGGCACATCTCCACTTCTAACCTCAGGACCCTGAATCATGATTTCAACACTAACAGTCAAATATTAATCAAGGAATTTAAAGTGGACAGGAGGGGAGAAAGACAAATTTGTCAAGAACTATAAACTTCAGTTAGGATTAAGAAAAAGATGGCAAATAATAAAATGAATAATATAGTTCACCTGCACTACATGACCTAAGAATGTCAAGTTTTAGAATTTGTATCCTGCAAAGCTTTTTAATCAACATCAACATCAAATGCAGTATTGGTTCAATGTCATCGTTTAAAGATCACAAATACGCAGTGAAATATCCAAATAGAAAGTGATGTACATTCCCATTCCCACTTTAGACTAGAACAAGAGATGAAGCAAGGATCATAACCAAGAATTTATAAATGTAAATTATTGTATTCATTAGGAGCATGCTCAATATACATATACATCATTCTTAAGGATGGTAGATGAGAGAGGACATCTAATATCAAATATGTGTACTCCATATACAGAAAGCATCTGACATCCTTTGAAACCTCATAGTAAAACCAACAAAGAGAGTTTATCCCACGAGACGCTAGAACCATGAAGAATAAGCAGACAAAGTAAGCCAATTGAGTATCACGGCAGACATGCTTAAAGATATAACTGCATCTAAACATTGCTCTTGAACATCATCTTGTTGTGATTGGACCACTACAACAAAGAAATGCTACTACTAATGTATAAAGCATTTTTGCTGTCACAGGATAATGACGATTGAGATGGCTCCCATGTTAGCAAGAAGATCACAAAGGCATCACACTCTATGTTAGACTGGCAGTAAATGTCTTACCCCCATAGTGAACTACCCTAGTAGAAAAAAACGTCATAAGTCGTAATATTTTTCAAATGCAAACAGATAAACAAATGCATAAAAGATACAAAAGATGGCAGATTGCAAATCAACTAGAATATCACCACCTACGTCACAAAAATACTCCATTTTGGCTTCCGTTCCATATCCCCTTATATGTTAGTCATGTTTTAAATTCCATAAAAATGGTTGCATCCCCGTATCCACAGCCGTATCCGTGTGACATAGACCAGAAACAATATTTTATTATCCCACTAGCTCTGGTGGCAAACATCACTTAAAGACACACAAGCACAAATCAATGACATTCATAGCAACATATTCATTTATATAAAACATAAGGCTGATTATGTTTCCTACAGTACCAAGAGACAAGTAGTGATCTAAAATAAATAAAACTCAATGTACACAAACAACTATATCACCACCAAACCTAAAAGACACAATGCCCATGGCCGAAAACAAAAACTACATCAACACCAAAAACAATATTTCCATATTGCACTAGCTCCAACTGCAAAGGGGAATAGAGGATAAGAGCCCATGATATGAAGGTGTAGCCATGATCACAACCTAAGAGCATGCTGAAAATATGGTGTAGTCATGATTTATGAACACAACCTAAAAGCATGTCGAAACTGGTAGTATCATGAGCATGAGTAATACCTGAGTATATAATGGTGAAAAAGGTTTGCTATCCAAGTAATTGCCAAAAAGGAATAGCAGAAAATGGATTCTCTATGAATATGATGCATCTCCGTATTCAACAGCTCTGGAGCATCAATCGGTGTGTAATCGGTTACATAAGATTGGGCATTGAGAAAAGTTAAACTTTCAAAAAAAGCATTTCACATAAAAAAATCAAGGCCATGAAATTGAAATCCCAAGAAAATTATTCCAAATGGTTTGCCTGTTTCTCGTAGAGCTACAGAGTGAACCAGGAAAAAGGGAGAATTTGCAGCCAAAATGGTAATAAACCAATCCCTATAATATATTTTTCAGTATATATTTAGCCATGTCCCCAGACCCACATTTTTTGGAATTGTAGTGTCGCACCCTCCGTACCTACACCCGTACCCAGGTGATGTAATAACCGTGATTTTTCGCTAATTACTTTTGTTTATAAAATAAAATAATGTGAAATATGCAAAATGGAACTGGGATCCGCAATTCGGATCCAAAACCCATAAAGGGGTATATATATAATTAATATCATATATGTTTATATGTATTAAAAATAATAAAATAATAATAATAAATATTTAAAATAAAAATATAAATCTAACACAAGGATCCACAGTTGGATCCATTTGGATCGAACTTATGGATCCATATCAAATGGGTGAGACGCAGACCCAACTCGGGGTTGGTTTCCGGGTCCCGGGTTTGGACCCGGGCCGCACCCTGTGAAACGAACAAAAAAAAAGCTTAAGTTAAAAGGGGCAAGGGCCTGTCCGATAAAAAGAAGGAGATTTTGTGTTAGGGTTCCTTCAGAACCCTAACGCGATGGATGCAAGGGGGAGGGTCGTGCGCAGCTGTCGGGGAAAGGAAGGAAATCTCCTTCATTTCAGAGAAGCCTCCCTCCTACAAAAGGGAGTCCCGAAGCCCTTTTTCTCCCCCTCTCGTTCTTCTCTCTCTCTCTCTCCTTTTTGCCCTCCCTCTCGAAACCCTTCGCGGCGCCGGAGAAGACGAGGTCGGTGGGAGCGGCTTTCCCTTCGCTGCAGCACTGTCGAGGCTCGGCCGACATTCCTCACGCTGCATCAACCGCCTCCAAAGTGTTGGCTCTAAGGTACGGGTTCCCTCTTGTGAAAATGGATGAGAAATCGAACCCCGGTTCGATTTTGTGCTTTTTTTGGATGGAATCCCTGGAAAAAGATGGGGAAACAGGGTGGATCGGTTTCACGGCAGACTCAGTCGACTGGGTCATGACGTATATAAAAAAAATGTGGCGTTAGGTGTTTGGGCCCAGCCGACCCGAAGTCGGCTGAGCCTTTGGGGGATCAGCCCCAGCCGACCCAGTCGGCTGGGCTGCATGATGGACCCAGCCGACTGGGAGGGTATGGTTATATGCCAGACACAGTCGACTGGTTGGCTGGGTCACGTTCCTTGTTTTCAAAAAAAAAAAAAAAATGGGTTATTATAAAATATATATATATATATATATATATATATATATATATTTTGTGGTTGTTCAACCTTGACAGCACACACAGGCCCGGACTGGGGCCGGTGCATGGGCTGTCAGGCCCACCCTAGCTTGGTGAGACATGCCCGGCCCAGTCCGGCCCTTGGGCCAGGCTGGGGTCGGCCTGGCAGGGTGGGTCAGGCCCGACCCAGCTGACCCTAGTCAGCTGGGCTTGCTGGTAACCCCAGCCGGCTGGGTAAAAACCTTTAAAATATATATTTTAAGAGTGTTGTGAGTGTGAAAATCTCTACAAAAAGAGATTGTGTGTAACACCACAATACAAGAAATACAAAGAGTGCACAAAGTCACAAAGGAGACCATTCACAAGTCTACGAAGGCACGGATACACATGCACAAAAGCATGAAACAAAATGAACTTCAATTCATAAGTTCCCAAGAGGGGCTTTACAAAAGCATTGTTATTGCATATGCACTCACAAAAAAGGATGTGTTTACAAGGGCCACTAAGGCCTATTTATAATGCAAAAAGAAGCCACAGGGTGCAGCTCAATATGACTGTTGGGGCAGCTCCAACAGCTATATGGAGCTGTCCCTTTCACAACAGTCAAAAAGAAAAAAAGTGTAAAAAGAAAAAGGTGTAAAAGTAAAAATGTTAGCCAATTAGGGTGGCTGACACCTATTGAGTAAAAGGACTGAAATACCCCTGATGGGTATTTCAGTTTACAGTTAAAAGAGACATAATATTTTAACAGTGCTTTCTGTGGGAAAAAAAAAGGAGGGAAAACCCCAGCCAACTGATAGTTGGCTGGGTGCAGGCTAAATTATAGGCCCAGCATGAACCAAAATTTGAGTGTATATATATAGATATAGTGTGTGTGTGTGCTACCTTTGCATATTCCAGACTCTTGCCATTATAAAGTTTCTTACTATGTGCTTGCTAGAAAGAAGTTTTCATCCGCTTATGATTAACAAGTTTTGTGTGAGCAATATTAACTACATGGGTATTTTGCGAATATGTACGAATCTGAAATTTTAGGTCATGCTGTGTGTATGCAGTTGCACAAAAAGTCACGTGAAAAAGAGAGTCATGAATGAAAGCTTGCATGCGATGTAATTAGTTGAATTAAACCATGCAGTTGCCATGAAGCAATGCATTGAAGGAAGCCATGTAATTGACATGGATGTGAATCAAATGGAAGCAATAGATAAAAATATGCCATTAACATATCTATGCATAGTAAATGAAAGCATGTCATTGAGTTCAGTACTTGCATTACATGAAAACTTGCACGTGTTGCTATCATGTAGGCTAAACATAAAAATGCTTTAATTATTCTTGGTTCACGAGCATGGTTGAAATTTTCCTATATGAATGTGCATCTAGAAGCTATGTGATTTATTTCATTATGTGGCATGTTGTTATTTGTTTGGGGTGCAACGATGATCGTAATGAATCATCGTGGGTTTGGTAGGCAATGAGCTTTGGCTTGCTCTTTCTTTAATCATCTCAAATGCATCACAAAAATCATATTTATTTTTATTGCATTATGCTCACATTGTTCTATGCTTTTCCGCGGGCGGTGGTCTAAAAATGACTCTCGCAGGGGTAGATGCGAGCTTTTGCCTTTTTTTTGCATGCTGAGTTGCAAAACTTAAATTTAATAAAAATATAATAAATAAGAACAGTGTAACATATATGAAGTGAGATCTCTCATCGAAATAATGGGCATCTCATAGGTTCTGTTTTGGAGAACCACGAGGATACAAAAACTCCATGTGCTTTACTTTGACCCCTGAACCCGATATTGAGGTTCTTTCACCTAGTCACAGTTTTAGGGAGAGTCTGTCACTTTACCTGGGGGTGGTGTGTTCGACACAGCTGTTGTTTTGGTATACCAAGGAAGTGGCACTTGTGGGTGTAGGTTGTCCCTATTGTCCTCGACATTAAAATGGAGGTCTAATATTTCGAAGGTGATTTGGTCGAGTGTTAAGTTTAAAACAAGTAATAAAATACAACTTGTGTGCTAAGCTACCCTGGGAACCTAACTTGATCTCGGAGAAATTATACCCGATTGGTGTATCCGCGGGCAACGGTAATTAAACAGGATAACTTAAATTGTATGCATTTAATAAGGCATGCATATGGAAAGAAAAACTTTAATGAAAGACTAGAAAGTGTTCGTGCATTGCACATAAATCATGCATATTACTGTTATACATTAGATCATGCATAATTTACCTGTTCCCTTAATTGTTACATGTTGGTGGATGCAAGATGTTTAATTTCTAATGCGTGTTAAATGTCCTACTTTCTTAAATCGAAATTTCTGCTGTTGATTAATGTTCTTTCATACTTAATAAATGTTGCATGAATGCTTAATTGAATTATGTAATTATCATAATTGCATTCCTCTGAATTATTGCATAAAATCGTATTGGTGTTCTTTATGCTCATTTATTTTCATTAGAGGGATTTGTACGGAGAATTCTTTGGATTTCTGACCCCCTCTTTTTATTGTCTTTCGCAGCCGCAGGGGATCAATGAAACGACTGGCTTCTTCGAGAGTCACGAGTGTCACGCACTTGCTAGACTCATCACAGATTGACAGCGTAACTCAGTTTTCTTTTATTTCATTTTTACTTCATTTAGTTGATATTGCACTCTGAATATTTCCTTTGTGCAATTGTCTCGAGACTTATCACTCATTATATCAATAATGGTTTGGTTGGTTGTTTTATCCAATTGGGAGTGAAACTGTAAAGGCCCCGAGTTTCTGGGAAGACTTCCGTAATGGTTTTGAAAAAAAAACGTATTTTCAAAGGGTATGAGTTGGGGTCGTTACAGGTGACATAGGTCTAGCATGTCAATTCTCTATAGCAAATCCATACCTAAATTAAGTTGTCATCAACAGTGAAAATCAGCCTCGAAGTATTAGAATCAACTCCACCAACAAGATGTGAGATGTGAGAGAAAGAGAAGAGAAGACTTGGAGGCTAAGGGATGTCCAGCAATAATATGTTAAGGTTGGTGTCTCAAGTATATATATTAATGACAAGGAGAAAGGATAAAATTGCCCTTGGTACAATGAAACATATTACACACATTACATACAGCATTGGATCTCTAAATTTGATCTGTATCCATGACCCATATTCCTAACACGCCCCCTCAAACTAAACATGGGTGAGAACCATGGATAGTTTGGATTGTAAGTGTCAATGCCTACTTATGATGAGATCCTTTTGTAAATAGGTCTGCTACTTGATCTTCTCCTCTAATAAATAGTGGTTGGATTTCCTTTGCCTTCAACTTTTCTTTGACAAAATAGTGGTCTATTTTCACATGCTTCATTTTTTCATTTTGAACCAGGTTTGCAGATTCAACTATGCACTCAATACAACAATAATCCTTATATTTCTTGATCCATGCAACTTTTGTGGCAACTGCTGCCATAGCTTGATACTCTGTCTCCGTGGTTGAGCGTGCAATAGTTTTCTCAGACCCCATAGCTTGTTACCAATCTTCTCGTAGAAGGATCGTGTGCCCAATCAGCGTTAGAATAAGCAATGATTTTGATTGTAACTTTGGGACTTACTTGGGTTGGTCTAGCATAAACAAGCTCATCTAAAAGGGTACCTTTAACGTATTGAAGGATTTTGTAACGACCCTAACAATTACCATCTTAATCAATTAAAAATTCTTTACATAAAGACAGTTATGCAAATCAGCATGCAAAAACAATTTCAAACCACTACCCTAACAATTCAACAGTGTAATTAATTTTAGAAAAACCAATATTTTCAAAAATCATTTTGCAATGCATAAACATTTTCAGTAACACATGAGCAACACATGCTCCTGGCCTACATAGGCCCATTAGTGGTTCACACGCAACCACTATTCAATCTCATAAATAATTCATGTCATTGCAAATTTTCAGTGAACATAAATCACACACAAATATATAAAGCTATGTCCACAATGCACAATCATTAATACATATTTTTGGCAAATGAATGAATGTAATCTTACTAAATTTATCACACTAGCCAAAAACCCAACTTTTAGAATAGACCAGTTTCAACATCTATTCATCTCAGATTTAGATGAATATACAATACTGATCAGATTCCACAATTTCAACCAAAATCAGAGGTTGCAACATAGTAAATCACATGACTGAATTTATGCATAACTTGACTAAAACAGAAAGTCAAACATAACATGCATAACCACATCATTGGATAAAGAATCATACATCAAAAAGTTTTTTGCATGTATAACTGCAGCACTATATATATATATATATATATATATATATATATATATATATATCAATCTTGTTGTAGATACACATATATATATATCTCCATAGATATATATGTATATGCTGCTTAATGTATGGAATTGTATCAAATCAGTGTCCATATAACAGTTTAAGCACACAAAACGCCATAAGATCATGATTAGATCAACGTCAGACTGTTTTAGTTTTGCAGACTGACACATGCTGATAAAAAAACAAAACGTAGATTAAATTTCCAAGTTTACATCCAACAGATCGAGCTTCAATCGGCATGTACCTTATTCAAAAATAAGGAGACAAACTATATTTAACAAAAAACAGAACTCAAGTCCGTTTTAGTCTGGCTGCAAACCCTTTTAACAAAACTCGGGTTACCTAATCACATTAGAATTTTGTTTGCATGCTGCTAGATCAAATCCTTTGTCAAACCTAACACCAGTCCAAATCAGATTGTAAACATACCCTTCTTTTTAAAAAAAAACATTATTAAGACTGGTCATCAGGAGACAATACACTACCAATCAAGCAAGGTGCCCTGATACACACCAGAACGTGAAGATCAAGCAGTATGCAAAAGAAATCAGTACCCAGCATGCTCATATTTACTGACACACCTAATGAATCAAGCATGCTGTTAAACACACACATGTCAAACAATAGCTAAAAAAAATCTGAACAGCTACTGAATTATATATATATATATGCAACAATCTGATCATGCAGAAAAAATTATGTACGCTGGTCTGAACATAGGAAAAGAAATCTGATCAGATCTTAAACCATATCAAACCCTTCTCAATCAAACAAAAATTTGTTTATGCTAAAAAGAAATCGTCAGTGTAGAACTAACAGCATATATATATATATATATATATATATATATATATATATATATATATATATATATATATATATATATATATATATATATGCTGAAAAGCAAGATCAACTCAATCAACATAGTCCCAGATTTGATAAAATTGATAAATCTGTATAAACATATATAGATTTGATTTCTCTCTTAGGCCCATACTTGATTTAGACCACGCTATTTTTCACACTCATCGAAACAAAAAGAAAAACCCGTACCTTAATTGAAAATTCGCGAAAAACTTAGAGGAAGAAGGAGGAGACGTGGCAGGCTTCTTATTCTTCTCTTTCTTTCTCTCTTTTCGTCTCTCTCGCTCTATTCACGTTTTTCCCTTCTCTTGTTTTTTTTTCTTCTCACTTTCCACTCTTTCTTTATTTCTCTCTCTATATATCTAGGGGGACGGTTTCTAGAGAGAGATACTCTCTTTCCTCTTTATAATTTGAGAGGCCTCTAGAGGGGGGTAACACCCCCTTCTAGATAAGGAGGGGTAGAGTTCTACCCATGGTAGAACTCTACCTCTACCTCTACCTCTACCATTATCTTCTACTATTTTTATTTTTATTTTTATTTTTTTAACCTGTGGAATATTCCATAGTAGAGGGGACGCCTCCTTCTAGAGGATCAAGGGATAGAGTTCTACGGCAGGTAAAACTCTACATCATCATTTCTCTTTAAATTCATATTTATGTTTTTAAAGTTTTAATTCTTTTTAGTTTTAAAAAGGGATGGATGGACTGTGGGTCTGGGTTGGACCCATGATCCAATTCCATTATCCAATTTCAATTGGATCTCAACCCAGACCGGGTACTAATCAATATGGATCTTGGACTGGGTCCATATCCATATTAACATCAATCCAACAGAGTGGGTCGAGCCCGATCCACATCGAAAAAGACCCAAAAATAGAGGTCGATCAATTTAGAAAAATGTATTTTCTGACCCAATCGATATTCGAATTCGATAAAACAGATCTCCTACAAGATCTACGTTCCGAAATGGATCTAACTATGGTCTTAGATGTATTTCACTTTTGAATTTTGCCTGAATTTAACCTAAATTTAATTCAAATTTTGCTTGAATTTAACCTAAATTTAATTCAAATTTTGCTCGAATTTAAAGGTTAAAAACAAGTAAATTCGCAGATTTTTCGTATAATATAAGGATCTTATTAATGGGCCCTAGACCATGCCCAGACCTATGTTGACGTCAGCCCATATTTAAATATTTTCCACAATTTTGTCATATTAAATATAAATATTTAATTAAAATTATATTTTAGAGCTTAAAAATTATGAGATATTACAAATTTTCCTTACCGCTTCCATGTGCTTCACCTGAGATTTGTGCATGAAGAGTGACACTTGGTTTACTGAAAAGACCACGTCAGGACGTGTAAAGGTAAAGGTATTATAATGCTCCAATGATGCTCATGTATTTTTCTGGTTCACTAAAATCAACATCTTCAGAAGAAATATTTCCCAGATGAGAATTCATTGCCATGGGAGTGTGCATAGGCTTGCATTGTAGCATTTCACTATGTTTTAAGATGTCTTGAGCACACTTTTGTTGTGACAATATCAAACAATTTGGTTGTTGATCCACCTATACTCGAAGAAAGAATCTAAGAAGTCTCAAGTCCTTCATGTGAAAATGCCTATGAAGAATCGACTTCAACTGTTGAATCTTAATCTCACTACACCTTGTAATAATAATATCATTCACATAGACTAGAACAAGAGTACTATCAGATCCTTCACGCTGCACGAAGAGATAATAATCACAGTGACTTCTCTCAAACCCAAGTGATCTAAGCACAATGTTGAAAGTATCAAACCAAGCCCTCGATACCTGCTTCAAACCATAGATCGCCTTCTTTAATTTGAGAACAGTAGATTGTGTGTCTCCTTCTGGTAACCTGACCGGTGTTTCATATATACCTCTTCACATAGGTCTCTATGAAGAAAGGTATTCTTTACATCCAATTGGTACAAATTTCATCCATGAGAGACAGCAAGAGACAATACAATCTGAATTGTTCCCATTCGAACGACGAGACTGAAACTCTCATTGAAATCCAACGTGTTCCTGTGTAACCCTTTGTTAATAACCCTTGCTTTGTAACGCCCTACACTCCCATCAGACTTGCATTTAATCTTGTATGCCCACCAACATCCTACTACATCTTTATTTGCAGGCCTCGACACCGCTTCCCAAGTGTCACATTCATGCAAGGTTGTAATCTCATCATTCATCGCATCTATCCAACATTGATTTTTACTAGTTTCAACAAAGGAACTCAGCTCTTGAACATCATCAAGGGCAGCTCCATGAAACTGAAAATCCAAAGAAAAGGATTCATAGCTAACCATCTTTCAGGTGGGTGCTTAATTATGGTAGACACAAGGATCTGGGACCTCTGTGGCTGAACAGTGACATCATTACCGGATTGATCTAATTGTTGAACTGCACTATTTCCAGAAATGATCAACATGCTGATATACAAAAGCATCCTGGCTGGTGACATGCGTGTCTACTTGGTGATTTTCAGATTCACTTTTTATGACAGAATCCTCGTGATTTGATGCATCAGCTGAACCCTTTCTTCTGCTGCGCACTTGTTTGAAGAATTGGAAAGGTGGCTGCACATGTGGCTAAATGCAAGCATTTAATCGTGGAGCTTCTATTCTTTGCTCTTGATGTTCAGCAGGCCTGTTTTCAGCATGTTGTGCTGTCTCTGTTGAAGGCCAAAAGGCTTGAAGTAAACTGTTATCAGGAGGCATAAACAAATTCCCACATATATCCTCGTGAAAAAACACTACAGGAGATAAGAATCATATTGGCAGCATGATCATAGCATCTGTAACCCATGTATTCATAGTCATACCCAATGAATTGACACATGGTGGCTCTTGAAGACTGCTTGTCTGTGAAGAAAACGTCAACACCCATAGGCATGCAACAAAGAGTAATCCGGGTGTGACAGCAAATATGAAGAGTCTAAACAAGGGCATCCTTATTATCAAATACATTGTTGTATGGAATGCCTCCAACCATAGTCCAGCCTTCAGATTATCATTATACATCATCACCAGGGTTGTTTCTGTTAAAATATGTGTACTCGTACACATATATGTATGTTGAAATATAATCCTTAAATGTACATATATATATATATATATATATATATATATATATATATATATATTTATATATATATATAAAGATACGTATACATATATATATGTATACGTATCTTTATATATATATATATAAATATATATTTTCTCTTCCTAAAATACCCTCAAGGGTATTCTTGTAATTTGTCATTTTACGCATATTCCAATTGGAATATGCATTGTAATATTTCTTTTATTTTCTGTTTTTTTTATTTTTGTTTTTCGTATTCGTACCATATTGGGGGGCTCCCAATAGAGACGTTGAGAGCCCCCAACGGTCATAAATGTGACCGTTGGGGGCTCTCCAACGTCTCTTTTGGGAGCCCCCAAGGTGGTCCCTTTTTGTGCTTATAAATAGGGGCTTTCCCCTTTGTATTCTTCGCTCCAATAAGGAGCTTTTGCTCCATGTAATGGGTGTTACACCCTTATTTTCTTCAATGATATTAACTTATGCCTTATAGGCATTTTTGCCCCTTTGTGGGTTTATGTGTTAGCACATTATGTGCTTGTATTTTCCCTTTAGTGGGTATATTCGCACTTCATGTGCATGTGTATTGGTTCATTATTGAACCCAATATATTCAAAGCCGCTTCTTTACATGGTATCAGAGCAAGGTTACGATGGGGTTGTCTCTTGGTGCAACGAAAAGCGTAGTGCTCAAGAAATGGTGAAGTATTCATTGTTCCTCTCCTTTTTAGAAGTTTTCGGTATGTATCTCTTTTCTTAACATATTATGCATTATGAAACTATTTTTCTTGCACATTTAGTGTTTTTGATAGTTGAATCATTTTCTTTCACATTTCGCGTGTTCGTATATTTTAAAATATCTCCTTTTAAATTTGGTAAATTTGTTTATTATAATTCTTGGTTATATATTTATCGATTCTTCATCACATATAATAGTAATTTATGTTTTGCAAAATTGTTTTTCAATTATGTGAGATTTATGATTTTTTCATAAGAATTTCGTGATTAACCTATAAGTTAACTTTTTATATAATTCTTGTATAAGTTAATGATCTTTGCTAAATTTTTGATATAATTCTTGTATGAGAATTTCTCACATCTAAATCTTTGTAGTTTACTTTTTTATGAACCCTAAGTAGTTCTTGTTAATGATAAATATTTATGAACTCTTAAAAGTCTCTCAATGGTTTTGGTTTATTTAA
Organism: Nuphar pumila; assembly: GCF_984573655.1. Lineage (NCBI taxonomy): Eukaryota > Viridiplantae > Streptophyta > Magnoliopsida > Nymphaeales > Nymphaeaceae > Nuphar > Nuphar pumila. The sequence goes on from NC_143250.1 coordinate 45,555,189, forward strand.
AGAATTTTGAAAAATTATTTGTGATAAATATGTTGTAGGAACCATTGTGTTCATTAGGAAAAATCTTTTAAAAATCTTCTCACACTATATAGAATGCATAGTGTATCTATTGCATCCTTTGGTATAAAAGATTTCATTAATTTTTTATTTTTCTTATAATGATACAACTTTATAAAATGTTTGTTTGTATTTTTCACATAAGGTTTCAAAACCTCTTGATTGTATCTCTAAGGATGCCTACATTGGCCATAATATGGTCTTCTTTGTCTTAAATTGCATTTATCAAGCATATAATTGCATAATTAAAGCTTGAGAGACTCAAGCATTTGTTTTTTTTTATGAAATACATGCATTATTGCATGTTTGCCTTTATTACGCTTTTTGTGTATTTTGTTCAAGTGATTGTGAGAGTGTCTTCGTACACTTCTTTTATAAAATATTTAAAATTATATGTGTATTGTCTATTCATAGACATTTTCACATGGTACTCTATTTTCAATAAAGAAATATTTTTATTGCCTTCTTTAGGGCTTGTGTTTGTTTTTATCCTTTAATGGACTTGTAAGATTGTTTCTTTTATCATTATAAATGCTTCCGCAATATCTTGGTACATGTTGTCCTAAATTTGCACATTTAAGATTATTGTCATTTTACATCTTGGTATACATATAATTGCAAATTATAAAGGCTTGATTTGTTTCTTGGATTATTCTAATTCCTTTCTCACACATGACATAGCTTAAATATTTCATATTGTGTTTATTAATTCTTTTTATAATGATCATGATTGAACATAATTTCGTATATATGCAACATTATTGTTATATGGCATATTGTTGTGATTAATTATGTTGGACCTTTGAGTCGGCCCTCTTTGTAAAATCACATATTTGGAAAATGTTCTCCCTAAGAGTTCATTGTCCTTTTATGGCATTTATCTTCTATCCATCACAAGGTATATGATGCATCAATCCTTTTTTATGGCCCTATTGTTATATTAGAGATAATTGTTAAGGTGAGTTATGGGCACCTAGTGTTATGTCATTTTAGATTGTTCATTTGTCATATTATAGATGGTGGTTGAGGTGAGTTATGGGCACCTTGGGACTCTAGAATGATTTGGTATATGATCTTTATTATGAGTATGTCACTCGTTTGATTTTGGCCATTGATCTTATGGATGCTCTTATTTATATATGTGATGGAAATATGGTGTTTTGAAACCTTAAATGTTTTAAGGTATACTAAAATCAAGGTTTTAAGGATTATTGCCCAACCTTTTATTGTTTATGAAACTTATGAGTGCATTTGCACATTTGTGATTTTGTGCTTTTGTGCTTTTGTGCACAAGTGTTCTTGGTGTGCGTATGTTCACACATTTATTCTCAAGAATATTGTTCTATTGGTTGTAGTATCTTGTTGAAGATACTTTTACATAGTTTATTCCAAAATATGGGTATTCTTTTTTGAAAAATATTGTTCTATTGATTCAAGGTTTTATTTATATGTTTGTCATTACAAGTTTTATTGCCTCAAAAGTCTTCTCCTTTTACAACTCATATCTAAGTGTCATCATATGTAGACAAGAATTTTATTACACCTTTGTGTGTTGGTAGCCTGTTGGTTTTTGTTCTCTTGGTCTAGTAGTTGAACACACTTGTCTTGAGTGTTATTATATGTAGACAAGGCACGTTGATTCACACCATGGTGTGTGATTATAGTCCATGTTGGCATTTGTGTCCTTGTTCTAGTCGTTGATATGTATGCCCATGGTTGGCTTCTTTCACTCAATTCAAGTGTCATTTTATGTAGACAAGAGATGTATTGTGTTTTTAGCCCATGGTTGGCTTGATACTCTTGTTCTAGTAGCTGAACTTACTTGATCTTGAGTGTATTTTTACGTAGACAAGAGATGCTTTTGGTCCATGTTGGCGTGTATTCTCTTGTTCTTATCGTTGATGCACTCATTTCAAGTATTATTATATGTATACAAGAGGTTCTTTTGCACACCTTTGTATGTGTTATTTGGCCTTTAATGGCATTATATTTATATTTTTGATCTAGTAGCTTATACACTTGATTTATGGGGTTTGGAGGACTAATGAGGTAGTTGCTTGTAGTGGATGAACTATTATTGAAAGTTATGAAATTACATTCATTTTTTGCTTTCTTTTTACAAGTGAATCATATCTTTGATATGCATATTTTAAAATCAAATCAATATTTTGGCATTTAATCTATATATTAAGTGCTTATGGTTTTTTGGCCACTTTTTGATATGCAAAATGAGTTTTTTTGTCATTTGAGTGAGATTTTCCTAAAAGTGTCTACTCAAATAACACTCATTATTTTACCTCTTAAATGGATTTAAAATCTTTTTGAAATCTTGTGCTTCATACACTCTTTTTATGCTCTTGAAGCATTTCCCTCTTGAAATCGCTTTCAAAGGAATTGCTAAAATCAATAACCCTTGTATTTCTATATGTTTGGAGCATGTTCATTAATGTTTCTTTTAAGTGTTGATTCATTTCATGATAGTATATGCATATGCTCATTTTGGCCTTTTAGGCCCTCATTCAATGAAGTTTATATAACTTATGCCTCTTCGTAGGCTTCTTGTGGTATCCCTTAGTGGACCATTGTGTTATTCCCCATTATGGGGTTGTGTTTGTCCAATGTTGGACCTTATGAATGCGTTATGCATTTTTGCAATTTGTTTTCGCCCACTATTTAACATGATATATGATTTTGAAACCTTTGTTTTCTAAATTTTTTTCATGCTAAAGTAATTATCATATCCTGTGCTTCAAATTTCTATGCATAAGTTATAATTTTGCACCTTGTTAGGAATGTTCCATTTGAGTAAAGTGCAAAGATATTTTTTACTTGTTCTTTGTTGTTATTCCACAGGATCTTGGAGATAGGATAAAAAGAAATACCCTGGATGGATCGGGAAATGTGTTCACTATTAGAAGGCAATTGGAGGAAGGCATTCTCAAGTTTCAATAGCATCCTTACCAAAGCCTCTTGGAGTCTTGCCCTTTTTTCAATCTTTTTGTTTCCCCGCAAAGATTGAGGGGGGTGTTAAAATATGTGTACTCGTACACATATATGTATGTTGAAATATAATCCTTAAATGTACATATATATATTTATATATATATATAAAGACACGTATACATATATATATATGTATACGTATCTCTATTTATATATATATATATTTTTTCTCTTCCTAAAATACCCTCAAGGGTATTCGTGTAATTTGTCATTTTACGCATATTCCAATTGGAATATGCATTGTAATATTTCTTTTATTTTCTGTTTTTTTATTTTTGTTTTTCGTATTCGTACCATATTGGGAGCCTCCCAATAGAGACGTTGGGAGCCCCCAACGGTCACAAATGTGACCGTTGGGGGCTCTCCAACGTCTCCTTTGGGAGCCCCCAAGGTGGTCCCTTTTTGTGCTTATAAATAGGGGCTTTCCCCTTTGTATTCTTCACTCCAATAAGGAGCTTTTGCTTCATGTAATGGGTGTTACACCCTTATTTTCTTCAATGATATTAACTTATGCCTTATAGGCATTTTTGCCCCTTTGTGGGTTTATGTGTTAGCACATTATGTGTTTGTGTTTTCCCTTTAGTGGGTATATTCGCACTTCATGTGCATGTATATTGGTTCATTATTGAACCCAATATATTCAAAGCCGCTTCTTTACAATTTCCACGATTTGGCGGTGTTTTCATCGAGCAGCACCATTTTGTTGAGATGTCTTGGGACAACTCAATTCACGTTGATTTCCATTATCGTGTAAAATGTGTGTAAATTGGTTTGATAAGTATTCACCACCACCATCACTATGTAAGGATAGAACTTTTTGGAAAAAATCAGTTTCAACGTGCGATTTAAATCTACGAAAGGCAAGTAAACTTAATCTTTTGACTTCAAGAAGTATATCCAAGTAAAGCAAGTGTAATCATCCACAGAAATAACATAATATTTAGATTTGACAAAGACAAAACAGGTGAAGGACCCCCGAAATATCTGAATGAACGAGTTCAAAGGAAAATGAAGCTCCCTTATTACATCTTGAAAATGAAAGTTCATGGTTTTTACATAAGTGACAATTGACGCACAAAGAAGAAAAAAATCTACTCTTAAGGTCAATGAAGACCTTTATTACATAGGACACAAAGGAAACTAGAATTTCAATGACCTAATCTAGGATACCAGACATCAACCCCTTTATCAACTTGTTGACCAGCAGACGCGAACAACGAATGACATGTCAACAACGAAGATAACAAAGACGAAAAGTTAAAAGAGACTCTAGAGCTTCATTCAAAACATAAAGGTTCTCGCATCCTTTTCTCCAACAAATGTTTATGTCGTGTGAATTCCCTTCACAGAGACAGATGATGAAGAAAAATAGATGCAAGAATTAGTATCACCACAAAGTTGGGAAACTGAAATAAGATTCTTTTGGATATTTGGAACAAGAAAAGTGTTAGACAAGAAAAGAGGACCATTGCTTGTTGGAACAACAGTTGTTCCTACATAAGTAACATGGTGGTGTTTACCATTACCTGTAATCACACTTCCAAAATCATGATAAGGTTCAGCATGATTTACCTGCATCTCCCCCGTAACGTGATGTGCAGCTCCTGAATCCATGTACTAGACCTGAGAAGGTGACACTGAATGTTGCCCTGACATAGAATATGTTACTGAAAAAGATTGAGAATGCATGTTCACAACTCATAGATTTCTAGTGGGATTATGACGAGCGTTCAGTTGTCCCAAACTAGCACTAAGAGCAACTGAATCATGAGAACCAGTAATTGATGGTGCATATGTATTGGAAAAGGCTTCTACAAAGTTTCGAGGCACACTTGGAGAGGAAGCAGGAGGAGCACCCGCTGCCACAGAACGAAATTGATCCGGTATAGGGATTGTTGGCAGTCTATGTCACATAGGTGTGGGTGCGGATACGGGTGCGAATGTGGCGATGCAGCACTTTAAAAAAACTTGTGTGTGGGGGTGCACGGGTGCGGGGAGGTATAGTTGATACGTTGGAACATAGCGCCAATAACAATTGGAAAATGTGTGCCCCTTCTTCCCACATATTTGGCATGTCATATTCGCTTGATTAGGAGTAGAATGTGTGGGTAAAATACCTGCTCCACGATCACCAAAGTTCGTCCACGACATGTCCTCTAACACGAGAGAAATTGAAAGATTATGCAACCATAACTTTATGAACGGTTTCATCCTTGTGAGCATCAACATAGTTCTCAATCGATCGAGGACGTGGTGTGGTGTTCGCATACACTAGCAAACATGTACTTCGGACCTAGACCTCAGATAGTCTTTATGCACACATCTTCATCCGATAGCGGGGATCTTATCGCCGCAAGCTGATCCACATTAACCTTAATCTTGTTGAGGTATTCTATGACATTTGAGTCACCTCTTTTCAAATTGACAAACTCTACTTTTAATTGGTACACATTTGAAGTGATCTCTTCATACCACTTATGCAGGGTGCCCCACAACTCTTTCACTAGAACACCAGAGGGAATATGTAGAAGTACTGCACAGGACAAAGTGGTTGTGATGAAAGCTACCGATGAATGATCATCTTTGCGCCAAGAGACAAATGTCGGATTTTGGATCATGGATGTAGCCGCCAAGGCTCCCTATACCCATGTTTAATCAGAGTATACAAAATATTTTTTTAGGGATGTCACCCAATATATATATATATATATAGAGAGAGAGAGAGAGAGAGAAAGGAAGGACATGATCTAGATGCTGGTCAGATCAGGAACGATGTACAGATTTGAACAAAATTCAGATCTGAAAGAGAACAAAGGGAAAAACGAATCTAAAATAAAGAGTTGTGGGTGCGTGTGCGGGTGCGGTCAACCCTATCCTGGGTGAGTTGACCGCACCCAGGATCATTTAAGTCCATTCTTGTTTTGGATTTTTTTTAAAAAAAAAATTTGCCCAAATGGGCTGCGAAATTTTTTAAAAAAAAAAGTAATGCTGACAGCAGCTGTCTGTCAGCTGCTGCTGCAGACAGCTGTCTGTCAGCTGCTGACCCCCTTTATATATATATATATATATATATATATATATATATATATATATATATATATATATATATATTTTTTTTTTTTTTACATTTTTCCCCTGCCGCACCCCCGCACCCGGGTTTTTTGGAAGTGCTGAATCCCCGCACCCGCGCCCTCACCCGCACCCATGTGACATAGCTTGGAGGCTAAGGGACGTCCAGCAATAATCTGTTAGGGCTGGTGCCTCAAGTACATATATTAATGACAAGAAGAAAGGACAAAATTGTCCTCCGTACAATGAAACATATTACACACATTACATTCAGCTTTGGATCTTTAAATCTGATCCGTATCCACAACCCATATTCCTGACATAAAGTAGGTGTCGACCAATTGCCACACCAAAAAAATATCCAGGAAGCCCTTGACCAAAATTTGTAATATACACTTATTTGACTTATGAAATCTGAAAATCATCACCTCCATAAATATGATGTCAGTCACACGGAGCCATTTCAATATGGTCATTAATCATATAGAAAGTAAGCACTGGTTAATCAGTTTGCTCCTATGAAACCCAAATGACTGAACAATGCTACAAAGAATCATGTCTCAACAAGAATAGTCTTTCCATAAATGGGCACCTTAAGGAATGAATCCCCTCCTATGATGGTTGCTTCCATGCAATCTTCATCTATATTCTGAGCAAGATGGTATTTTTTTCACTTTCTCAAAACAGCACTTGTATTATTGTCAAAACATAAATAGGTTGTTCCAGAAAAGGCAATACAGATATCTCCACAAGCTGGCGACACAACCAGTTGCTCAATGAACTAAAATAAATTCCATTTTGTCCATTGATCCTGTAAATGATAGTGGTACATAGAAGGACACCCATGTATACTTTCAATGGAAGATTTCGTAAACATTTGTGTGACAACTTTCAAACAAATTGAAGACAAAGAAAAAAGAAAATCAAAGAAACTAAACTTCAATACAACTGTAACATGAAAGTACTAGTTAAATCTAGTTGGCTTGTAGCTTGTAGGCCGGATGGCCTACAAGAATCATATGACGATAATTCCTATCAACAGTCACCTTGAATACACGAGACCATCAATTTAACTGCAAGTCTGCAACCAAGGTGCCAGCTGAGCTAGTCTTGAACTTATAACTCGATGAAATTACCAAAGCTGGCAGATGCACATAAATTTCTCAAGGCTACGGCCAACATTTCAGGTTCTCAACTAATATGGAGACAGATGAGGTTGCACCTAATATAAACTTCCTGCTTTATATGAACATGACTTGGAACATCAGCATAACTAATTCAATCCATGCACTAGTGCAGTACATTTAGTAACTCATAGCATCCCTGCAATACATGAATAGTTTAATACACTTGAACCTGCTTCATGTTCCTCTCTACCATTCTAAATGTAATCAGCCTATAGGAACCTTAAGATACAAATAACATTGAGCCTATATATTAATTGAGAGGCAATTTTAACACTAAATTCACGATTCACATGGTTGCACTTTTATGAACTACACAACATATCTGAAGTGGTTACTTTCAAAGCTGATAGAAATTATGATGACATTAGTGAAAAGATGTCACGACTGGGCCTGGATCTCAGGATCCAGACCCAATCTGTTTTAGTTTTATTTAAACACATGCTCATTAATGGCATGTTGTAATTTTACACTTTATGTAACACCCTAATTACACTGTACGTGTATATAGTGAATGAAAAGAAACTGCAGACCCTAATTTTTGGGTTTTCTGCAGCCACCAACGCCTCTCTCCCTCTCTATTCCTCTTCCTCTTGTGGTTTACGGTGCAATACCAATTTCTAACATGGTATCAGAGCTTCAGATCCTTCCTTGAAGATCGTTCCAGCCCCTTCATCTTCTTCTAAGGTATTTTTCTCTTCCTTGAAGATCGTTTATTTCCTTCCTTCACAACCCATAATATTTGATTTCTTCTTCTCCGTTTTATTTCTCTTCTCGCTGATCTTTCTTTCTTTCATACTGCTGCATCAGTTTTCTTCTTCTCCTGTTTATTTACCCACGTAATATCAAAACTCATGTTTGCGTGATTTCATTGAAATCACGTCAAACTCGTTCTTTTCTTTCTTTCATATTGACGTCAGAACTGAATCTGACCCGCACGATCTGTATTCTGCCTTGATTGGTTAACAGCACTTTATCTTCCTCTCTACCTTGAATTTTCTCCCATTTAGAAAGAAACCACACTGAAGAAAACACATTGTTTTCATATTAACGTGTTTCCTTGACGACTGAATACTTATTTTCCTTTAGAGCAGTTCTTCTTTACTGCATATTCTGTTTTTCCTGCCTCGGGTTTGCAGGCTAAAAAAAAAGGGAGGGAGTTCTCTGAACTTCAGTTATTTGTTCTTAATTCTTAATTCTTATTTTGTTTGCTCTAAAGTGACTTCTCTTTCCGGTCTCTTCATCCTCTTCGTTTTCGCTTTCCATTGACTATGGATTCATTCTCTTCTTCGCAATCTGGCCTTTCTTCCAACTTTCTCAGTTAGCTTGGGAGCCCCCTTATGGTCCCTTGAAGTGTATAAATAGGGGCTTTCCCCCTTGTGTTTGTATTGCTTTTTGAGAGCTCCTCTTTAATAAAAAGAGTATTTATTTTATGTGTGTAGCCTTGTTACAAGGCCTTTCGTATTATTCCTTAGTGGATCTCTTCTTTGTGCTAAGTCCATTGTTGGACATTGTGAATGCATTTGCATTCTTGATTCTTCTGCATACTTCATTACATGGTATCAAAGCCATCCAATTCTTCCAGGGTGAAATCTTGTCTCTCTGTTCACTTCTATATATTCTCTTGTTGAAGCAATGGAGACCAAGATCGACCTATAATTCAAGCTCAATGAAAAAAATTACATGATGTGGGCATCCGCAATGGAAAATAATCTCAAAGGAAAAAAGCTTTGAGGTTATATTATGGGGATCGTTCCGGAACCCCAACTTAAGCTCACAAAGATGGAAGGAGGTCAAGAAAAAGCTCTTGAGGGAGATGCTTGCCTCAAAGCAATAGAAGACCATCAACGTCAAGTGGAAGATTGGGAAAATAACCATGCAAAAATCTTAGCATGGTTTATGAATAATGTTGAACTTAAGGCATGTGCCAATATTGTCAAATTTCGCCGAGCCAATGAAGCTTGGTTTTTTATGAAGGGTACGTATACCCAAAAAGATCTTGCAAGAGCCTATTTCTTGCAAGAGAAAGTTAGAACTACAAAACAAGGGGATATAAGCATCCAAGATTACTATAGTGCTCTAAACCCTTTGTGGGATGAATTGGCTATAGAGGATGTTGAGCTTAGACAAAAACAAATGGAACAAAATAGATTGTTTCAATTTTTATTTGGACTTTGTCCCGAATTTGAACAAATGAGATCCTCACTACTTCATAAATTCATTATTCCTCCTTTAGAGGATGTCATTGCCAAAATTACTCAAGAAGAGACTCGACATGGCATGAGTAAAAGCATGGATGAAGTTCTTGTTGTATCTAAACCCGGCAACCATGTTAAAGCATACAAGCCACCTCATTTTGGAAAACAAGGGAATGGTGGAAGGAAGATGGATTATATGTCATCATTGTTATGAGCCGGGACATATCAAACCTGCATGCCCAAAATTAAATGAGACTTTCAAGCCTAAGGTGACTTCCGTTGAGGAATCCTCCACTAAAGAAGATGAAGGCAAAAACGGGGATCTCAAGGACACTCTTGGTCAAATATCCATGGCTCTCCAACAACTCTTAAAAGCTACTTTCTCCACCTCCGGTGCTGCCATTGCCTCTTCATCACCTCCCGGTACGTATTCTTGGATTTTAGATTCCGGAGCTTCTTTTCACATGACTCCCCATGAAAATGCTTTAACCAATGTATGCACTAATTCAAAAATATCTTGTGTCTCTACGGCCGATGAAACTTTTCTCAAAATAAATGGAATTGGATCTCTAGATCCTAAAAATTGTCAAAACTTTTTTGTTCCAAAAGTAAGAATAGTTCCTAAACTAAATCTCAACCTTTTTTCCGTCTCCCAAATTGTCGACCATGGATGTGAAATATCTTTCTCATCTCAAGGGTGCTTTGTGCAGGATCTCCAGTCCGGGAAGCGGATTGGGCAAGGCCATAGAAAGGGAGATCTTTACTACATGGATCACTTGACACTCCCTACAAACTCTTTTTGTACTTATGTCAAAGATAAAAGTATTGAAACTTGGCATAAAAGACTTGGACATCCAAGTTATTCTAAAATGTATTTTTTTCTTTTTGGAAACAAGTTTTGTAAAGAAAAAGATATCAATTGCAAAGATTGTATTTTTGGAAAAAGGAAGCCTATTTCATTTCCTACAAGAACCTTTATTTCAACTAGACCTTTTCCGATATGTGGGGACCATCTTCGGTTCTATCTAAAGGTGGTTATTGATACTATGTGACCTTTATTGATGATTATACTAGATATGTATGAATTTATTTTCTTAATCTTAAATCGGAAGTATTTACCTTTTTTAAAGAATTTTGTGCAAAAATTCAAAATCAATTCCAAAGTCACATATTCATTCTTAGATCTGACTCCGGAGGAGAATACCTATCAAATGAATTTCAAACATATTTAAAACAACATGGCATTTGTCATCAAAGATCATGTCCAAAAACTCCACAACAAAAAGGTCTAGAGGAAAGAAAACATAAGCATATCTTAGAAACCACTAGATCATTACTTATTTCTAAAAACATTCCTAAAACATTTTTGGGCCGAAGTCGGGTTAACCTCCACTTACTTAATCAATCGAATGCCGTCCTCAAAATTAAATAATATCTCTCCTTATGAAAAACTTTTTAAAGTTACACCCGATTTCAATCGTCTTCGTATTTTTTGATGTAAATGTTTTGTTCTTTTACATAAAAGAGATAAATTATCACCAAAGGCAATTGAATGTGTATACTTAAGATATGGTGAAAATCAAAAAGGCTATAGATGTTTTGATTATAAAAACAATAAGTTATATGTCTCAAAAGATGTGACATTTTTAGAAGATGAGAATGGATTCGAAATATTAGACAAACAAAATAAAATTGAATATATGTTTTTAAATTATCTTTTAGAAGATAAAAATGATGAATCTTTAAGTCATTCAGAAATATTAGAAAACACACATAATATTGAAACATCACCAACTAATGGTGACAATCTACAAGTTTACACCCGACGTGAGCAAGAGAAACCTATTAGTGCTTTAGAAAAATTCTTGCGGCTTAATGAATCTCTAGAAGAAACTTCCCTAAGGCGCTCCTCTAGAGAATCAATTTCACCTAATAGTTTTGTTTCATATGAATCTCTCTCACTAAATTATCGAGTTTGTCTAATAGCCTTACATTCATACTATGAGCATTCTCATTATAATTAAGCAAAAAATATATCGCATTGGATTGAAGCAATGAGGATAGAACTAGATGCTTTAAAGAAGGCTAAAACTTGAGAATTAGTTCAACTTCCTCCAAATAAAAAAGTTATTGGATGTCGTTGGGTTTACAAAGTTAAGACAAAAAGTGATGGTTCCTTAGAACAATATAAAGCAAGATTAGTGGCTAAGGGATACTCACAAGAATACGGCATTGACTATGAGGAGACTTTTGCCCCCATTGCTCGAATGACTAGTGTCTGAACCCTAATTGTTGTAGCATCATCTAAGAAATGACATATATTTCAATTAGATGTTAAAAATGTCTTTCTTAATGTCAATTAAATGAAGAAATATATATGGACCCTCTGCCGAGAATTACTCTTGAACAAGGTCAAACTCTTAAATTATTAAAAGCTTTATATGGTCTTAAACAAGCCCCTAAGGCTTGATATGATAGATTTGGTGCTATTATGATCAGTTGAGATTTCGTTCTTGTTATACTGACACTGCTATCTTTGTTAAAAGTGCAGGTAATAGTATTATTATTCTTTTGCTTTATGTTGATGATATGATCATCACAGGCAATGATGAAAGTGGTATTATTGATGTTAAAAATATGTTAAAAGATAACTTTGATATGTCTGATTTAGGCTTCCTCGAATATTTTCTTGGCATTGAAGTTGTATACTCTCCCCGAGGGTATATATTATCATAGATGAAGCTTGTTGCAGATATATGTTCCAAATCTAGAATTTCATATGACAAAAAGGTGGAGACTCTAGAGGTTATCAATGCTAAACTACGGTTGGAAGATGGGGTTCTACTGGATGATCCTACACCCTACAGACAACTCATTGGATCTCTCACTTATCTGACCATCACCAGGCCAGACATCGCTCACGTTGTTCACTCTGCCAGCCAATTTCAGCATGCTCCTACAACTGTGCATATGAGTGATGTGCTTCAGATTATTCGCTACATCAAAAACACTCTAACTAAAGGGTTATTTCTATCCTCACTCTCGTCATTAAATTTGCTTGCCTATATTGATGTTGACTGGGGAGGAAACCCAAATGATCGAATCTCAACTAATGGTTTTTGTGTCTTTTTAGGAGATTCGCTAATTGCTTGGAGATGCAAGAAACAGCAAAAAGTCTCCTTATCATCTACTGAAGCTGAGTATCAGGCTATGGCAACCACTACAATGGAACTTGTGTGGCTTCGAAGTCTTCTTCAAGATATGAGAGTTGAAATTTTTGATGCCTCGAAGCTTTGTTGTGACAACAAAAGTGTCATCTATATTGCCAGCAATCACACCTTCCATGAGCGGACCAAACATATAGAAATGGACTGTCACTATGTTCGTGATGAGTATCTTCGTGGGACTGTTAAACTGCCATACGTCACATCCGAATATCAGCTCGCAGACTTTTTTACTAAAGCGCTTCCTGCTCCCCGCTTCTTGTTTCTCCTTGGCAAACTTTCGGTCATCTCCCCGTAAAGTTTGAGGGGGGGTGTTAAAATATATGTATCAATACATACATATATATATATATGTATTTCTTCCAATACACCACAATACCTAATAGAGGGTATTATGGTTATTTCACACAATACCTATTAAAATATATATCAATACATATATATATATATGTATATATGTATTTCTTCCAATACACCATAATACCCAATAGGGGTATTATGGTCATTTCACACAATACCCAATAGGGGTATTTGTTTTTCTTCTTTTCTTTTTTGTATTTTTTTCTTCTTATTTTTTATTTTTTATTTTTTTTTTTTATTTTTTATTTTTTATTTTCTTTTTGAAGCCACATAGGGGGGCCCACCAATAGAGTCGTTGGGGGCTCCCAACGACTCTATTGGGAGCCCCCTTGTGTTCCCTTGAAGTGTATAAATAGGGGCTTTCCCCCCTTGTGTTTGTATTGCTTTTTGAGAGCTCCTCTTTAATAAAAAGAATATTTATTTTATGTGTGTAGCCTTGTTACAAGGCCTTTCGTATTATCCCTTAGTGGATCGCTTCTTTGTGCCTTTGCGCTAAGTCCATTGTTGGACATTGTGAATGCATTTGCATTCTTGATTCTTTCGCATACTTCATTAGAACCTACACAGGTAAATATGCTGAAGGCAATAGAACCAAAAGTGTGTGCCTATTCAACTTCAGTAGGAATAAGAAAAATAAATCATATAAGAGTTTTGAATTTCCAATTTAAAACATTAGTTACAGATCGTTATGTCAAAAGAAGCATATACATGAAAAAGATGTTCGTTAAAAAATCTATGCTGATCATGCAATCTATTTTGAACAATATACAAATAAGGCTGCAAATAACAAAGGAGAATAGGCATAATACATACCTTTGTATCGAGCATTATAGCGATCACATTATCTTTTGTTTGGGCATTGTACTCCCTAACAAGATCAATGGTTTTCTTATGTGATGCATGATCTCCATGGGACATGTTTAATCGTGCAACATTCATTCCCTCCTCTGCTAGTTTCCAGATCATTTCACGTGTATTTGTCATAGGACCAATAGTACATACTATTTTAGTTTTCCTTCGAGCACCTGTGGTTGTCCACGACTCAAAACGTGCATCAATTGCTTGATCATCAAGATTTGTATTTAACATCTGGACAAGTAGAATCAGCATAAGCTTGTTGCAGAATTTTGAAAACCACGCAAGTGAGTTCAGAAATAAGAAATAGAGGTAGATAAATATGTGGAAACAGAAAGGAGAACTTTCTAAAAAAGAGTTCAAGCCATGCCTCAATATGCAACAAGATGCGCCTCATAGAAAAATGAAATAAACCAATCATTGTCGCTTGTCACGTAACATCATACAGTCAAATTTTTCACAGCACAAGATAATTAAGAAAAAACTCCAACAGCAAGCAGAATGCCATTAAAACAATGGTCTGTAATCAACAGGCACCAATAAAAGTCAAAATGTCTCAAACAACCAAAATTCACAAAAGATCAGTATGTCAATATAAAGTCAAATGCAACTCAAACAACCAAAAAACATACAATATGAATGGAGACCTCATGTATAATATAAAAGAAGAACTAGGTTTAAAATTAACTAAAAAAGCCAACTAAAGAAATTATAGTTGTTTAATAAACTAATTTCACAAAAATTATGCCTGAAAATCCCCAAATTGATTAGTAACAAGTCATCCATTATTTTGGCACATCATCAACCATAGTAATAAATGAAAAGAAATCGGTTAAGCCATTTTTAAGTTCTATTGGTTTTAACTACAAATCAAAAACAAAACAAAGTCAACTAATTAGAAATTGTGAAACATATGATATCAACTATATCAAATATTTCCCACTCATGAGTGCATCAATTACAAATTAAGCCACATGGACAATCCATTTTGACTCCCAGTTTGTATCCCCTGATATAGTAGCCACATTGGACACTTTATAAAAATATCCATATCTACATAAATGTGGTCATAACCATGTGACAGATTATGAAGTGTTGCAAGCACTTGAATTGCAAATTATTGCATAAAGTAAGAAGCTAAACCAAAAAATTGCCACGAATAAAGAAATGCTTGTTCGAAAGCCAGCAGAAAAGATTCTCAGACATTAGCAAGCTTGAAGAACATTACATTAGCCAAAGGTAGCAATATGAACATTTAGGGATTACCTCGAATCTAAGATCCAATGTTTTCTAACTAGAGATCCGAGAATCTCTAGTTCGACCCCCCCCCCTCCATCGGACTTGAAATCCGAGGTTTTGGCCTAAAACGGGGATCTCATAACTTCGGTTTGAGGTCCTCTGTTTGCAAGGAGGTTGGATCTCATTCCACGAAACCTCGGTAGTCGGTTCACCTCAATTGATTCATGCACAAAGTTCAGAATGTCTATCTTGGGTCCTTGAACAATTGGGATATGTTCTCGTGTATTAGCTCCTTTCCCACCTCTTAGAAAATCCGAAAGTGACCAATGGCAACAAAACCAAGAACAAAAGCAAAGAGCCATGCCATATGACTTATTTTCTTAGAGATAAGTCAGATAACTTGCTAGAGAAATTAGTTTTTTGGTTGGGTTGGCAATAAGAGTTTTGATTGGATAGCATTTTTTGTAGAGTTTTTGAAAGATAATTAAGGATGTTGTGATGGCACATAACACCATTTTATATAGTCATCATTATAATTATCATCTTTTTGTTTTTTTCTTTTTCAAATGGTATCACCAAGAGCGCCACCAAGACAGTTATCATAATCACTGTGTGTCCATCATTATCACTGTCATCTTAAATCTCTCTCTCATACATCATCATTCCTATCAGCATCCTCATAACAATCTTCAATGTATTAAATTTATTGTCATCATTACTGCCATCATTTTATCAAAAACTACCACCACAACTGCCCTCATCTTCTTTATCCACATCAACACCAACCACCATCCTTTCCTTTCTCCCCCCATTGCCATCACTGTCCACCACCACCACCACAACCCTACTGACCACCGCCATCACCATCCACCACCATCATGATACTCCGTCCCCAACCCACTTTCACTCTCTTTTTCTTCCCTTTTATTTCTAGCCATCATCCAGTAATGGAGTCGCTAGACAATGGTTGCTAGTGGTGGATAGACACCACCATTTTTAGGCGATTCCAGTGCCGAGATGTCACCAAAAACAAAAGGCAAAGAAGACAAGGTTTCTCCTGCCTTCTCCAGTGATTTTCCATCAATGAGGTCATCTGAAAATGATAGTGACGCAGCCATCTTTCTAAGAAGGCACCCTTACAGGCATTTTCTACCCACCTCGTCTGCAGATATTGGCGAGAACATGCAGGGTCTTGAGGAGGAAAGTAAGAATTCAAATCTAGATTTTAGGATGTCATGCTTTCAGAAAAGCCAAATTGGGGTGCACCCCAACGATGCCCCAGTTTGCTTTTTCAGTAGGGCTAAAAAGAAAATGTTTTCCCACACACACACATTTTCAACTGCGTTTGTCGGGTCATCCGACCACGTATTTAGTGCTTCCGTGACTCGCATCTACACACCCTCAAGAAAGTATAACCATCTTGGTCTAGATATACTACAGTGTTGTGACAAACGTTCAAACGAAATGTTTTATAGCACACACATTCACTAACCAAAAAACAAAATCCCTGCAGAGCAACTCAACTAACATCAATACGATTACTTAGCAAACCCACAATGCCCACATCCCTTCTACCAATTGTAAGGGTGGGGATCATTACAAATCAGCCCTCATCCTTAAAAATAATCCCCCACCGCTCTCGTATCGTACAAATTCAAGATTCTCAACGCGGATAGGGAAATCAAACAGACTATCAATGAATCCAGCTTCATGGAGGGGAATTGCATCTCGCAACCCGTACTGTGGATGGGTTTTTCAGAGCGGTTGCATGATCGCAACGCTCTGCCCGGCATTGCCGTAAATCCGTCGGCAGGGGCAACAAAGACCAGGGACATGATGATTTCACGTCATCCTCACCTCCTTCCAGCTTAGCCGGAAGTCTGTTCAGCGTTCTGAGAGCATCACTAAACCCAAAACACCACTAAAAGACATAATTACCTTTTCTGAAACAATCACCGCCACTCTAAAACAAGGCAACCACGCCGTGTCGCAACGGATCTCTCACAGACACGTAAAGAAAGGCCGAAAGACGAAACGTAGAGAGGGTCGATAGAAAAGAAGAACATGAAATGGGAGAAACTCACAGCATCCGAGCCTCCGGAACGAGAGACGGGCCCGATCGGCCGATCGACCTTCGTCTCCTTCACCGACCTAACCCTAAAACCGCTCCTGGGCGATCTCCTCCTCCCTCCATCTCCGGCCGGATCGCGGCCCAGCCGCAGGAAACCGCACCGATCGGACGGTCGAAAGACGCCGCTCCCGCGCTCGCGGCCGATCGACGTCATCCGAGGGCCCACGATCTGCGATGCAGCCATCGGAGTAGAGACGACGACGGCGTGAGTGAGAGAGAGGGAGACAGAGCACTCCTTGTCTTCTTCAGATTTTTTTGAACGTCGGTTTAGAGAGAGAGAGGGAGACAGAGCACGCCTGTCTTCAGATTTTTTTGAACGTCGGTTTAGAGAGAGAGAGAATGTGCGATGCGTCTTATGCGTGTCGTTTGTCGACTTCTTCCCCGCGCGGCTTCCTCGGGTTTCCCGCTGGGCCCGGACGAAGGGTCCACGAGTCTAGGGATGGCAGTGGATAACGGGCCCCGCCCCGCCTCACCCAGTTTGGACCGAAACGGGGATAGAGGCGAGGATGAAGATTAAAATCTATTCTCGCGAGGGGATATGGAATTAAGCTTTTTTTCGCTCCCGCCTAGCCCCGCCCGGTTCCCAATCTATAAAGAATGGCTATAGATTAAGGTAAAAGAGGTACCTCGACTTGCCCTTGTTTGGACCCGAGATGGAGGTGGGGGTGAAGGTTAAAATCCATCCCAGTGCGCACGGGGATGGAGGTTCGGATTTTGAAACGGGACAGGGGTGGAGACCTTGTCCCTCACCCCGGTCCCCTGGCATCCTTACGCATTGCTGGGTACGGGTGCAATCGGGTCGGGTAAGTGATCTTACATACATATTCGCATTTGATTCATCTTATTTTATACATGATCCGTGTTAAAATCGCTTTAAAAATCTATTTTTATCATTAGTTTTGAGAAAATATATTGAAATTGAATTTATTAGAAAATCATGTTTTTAAAGCTTACCTTGTATTTTTTCAACATTTTATTTAGTTTAGGAATTTGTAATTAATGTTTGAATTAGTCTAAAAAGGTTTAAGTAAAAGTTTTAATTAGTTTAGGAATGTGTATTTTTATAAATACGCTTTTCAAAAGATTCTTTTTCAAAATTATTGAAAAACTACCAGACTCTTTTTAAAAAATGTGTTTAACCTAATATTTTAATATAAATAGTTATGTTCAAGGGTTGAAAAATGTTTTTCTAGCAGCCCTCTTGCCTCCCTTGCCTCTTTCCTCCATCTTCCCTTCTTTCTTCTTCTTATTCATTTTTTGCTGGGTTTTTTTCTCCTTCTATTTCTCCTTATTCTTCTTCTTCTTATTCTTTATTTTATCAATCCTCTAAACCCGTCTTCATTGGCTTTTCTTACCTTCTTCATCAGGTGTATGCAGCTGGGATCAACCACTTTCTCCTCTCAACCAGTCCATCGAAGATGATCCACAAGGTGAGTCTCTTCCCCCATCTTCGTAGCCTAGAGTCCTCGTATTACGTTTTTTTCTTTCATGTTTAGTTTGCTCGTGTTTTGTTTTTGCTTGTTCTAGCTATTAGATCAGATATTATTATTCTCTTTAGTTGTTGTATATTATTAATATATATATTTTTTATTCACTGTTGCAATTAGATCCGTCATGATCAAACCCAACGAGACTAGTAGATACATATTAGAATCTTTGTACTGGTGGTTTTGATACGTGAACGACAGGTAGGCATAGATATAGTCAACCATGCTTTTTTTTTAATAGGTAAACAACACAACACTTCTCGCTGTGAAGAAATCAATTTTTTTACAATGTCAAACACGTTAGAGTTTGACGCTATAAAACAGGTTCAACGTGAAACTGCCCTCGTTGCTAAGTTGTTAAATTCATCATAGTGTTTTGTTTGTTTTTTGTTGGTAACGTTGGCTATAGTTAGTTATTAATTGATCCTCGTATAGATTGGTTATTTCATAAAGATTAATCTAATGCTAGTTAACGTTTTTCATAGATTAACGTCAGTTGATGTTTTGTTTTTTTTATACTAGTTTAGCTAATATAATATTGTTTTTGTAACTAAGAATGAGTTAGTATTTTCATTAGTCGTGACTTGTTTGCATGAGTTAGTATTTGTTTAGTGGTTCTATGTATTAGCCGTGATTTGAGTCATTAGCTATACGTGTTGGTTATGCTATTTTGTTAGCTACAATTCATTGATTTAGTCATTGTTTTATTTAGTTATTTCATCAGTTTGTTGTAGGTAGTTTAAATTAGGTAGTGTACGTTGTTTAGCTACCATGTTCAGCATGTTTTCCTATTTAGATCATTTTCATTTTAAGTAGTTTTACTTGTTAGTGTTTAGGTTAGATACATGATTTATTTTCATACATTGGCATTAATGAAGTTAGTTTCTTTTAGCATATATGCATTAGTTAATAAGCCCATTACAAGTTTGTTATCTTATTGATTCAGCCATAGTACATGCTTCACAATTAACCCTAGTCAATTAGATTAACACATTTTATTAGATTGGCATCTACATGTTTTAACTATCAATCATTTTGAACTTGATTTAGCTTCAGCCATGTTTAGTTAAATTAGTATTAGTCCACATTCAATTAGTAGCTAGTTTTTGAAGTGGCTTATAATTTGTTTGTTAGTTTAACTATTTCATCTTGTAGTGGTTTGATAGAATTAGTTAGATCTTCTTTTGTTGATTTTTCAGCATTAGATTGTAGTAGTTTGCTTCGTTTTTGTTGTGGTTTGCTTTTGACTTTTTTTTTGCAGGGAGCGATTGAACGTGCAATATAGAGCCCTTTTCATCCCCACAAATTACCTATGAGGTCCCCTCAGAAGTACCCCTCAGAGAGCCCTTTAGCAAACCATACAAAAGTGTTCAATCAAAGTACCTAAATGGTACACATAGGGAAGGATAAAGTGAAGCAAATCAATCAAGAAGGGACAAGAAGACTCGAAGCACTTAAGCCTTTTTTTTCTTTTTAGATTAGGCTTTTATTTCTGATATTTATTCATTTAATTGGGTCTGTAATAAGCCATTTATTTATTTGTTTAAGCCCTTTACGTAGGGCCATACTTCTTTAGTTAGTTAATTATTGATTTAATTCTTTTTATTTTGGCAATAAAGAGCAGTTTTGTAACGCCCCAACTTTTTGTAGTAAAAAATTTGGTGTAAATTTTTTTTTTTTTTGAAATAGCGGAAGTGCGAAAAACACAAGTCGGGCGCATTACAGGGTAAAACAGAGAAGTACTAAACATACCATTCATTAATTGAAACATTAATGTCATTAATTACATCCCATAACAGAAATGTAAATCTACTAATCAGAGTTCAAACATGAAATACTGAATAAATGAAATCTCTTGGCTTTATCCAAAATGACACCCCGATGCTCCAATTAGTTGCTACCTGAAAACATTTAAAGCAGAAGGGTCAGACTCCCCTGTATGCGTAAGAAGCATTATATTTATATGTGGTGCTCAGTGACCTGTGTACAAATATGTGCAAGTACTGTAGATATAACTAGCATGGAAGTTTATAACATTCTAAAAAGATGATTATGCTACAGTGCAAAAGATGACTGAACTAGAGGTATATTTATTCACATTAGTACAAGTTGTACATTCCACAAGTTGTACTAAAGTCAACTCAACAGAATATAATTCTTCAGAGATAAGTTTCTAGTCAACTTAAATTATTTAATGCTTATCTTATTCTTACCCTGTGGGTACGCACAGGCATAGACCGCGTAGCTGACCGAGTCCATACGGGGGTCTATTATTTAATAACCCGTATGACTAGCCGTACGGATATCCAAAGGGGACGGTCAATGACCGAGAGAGAAACTCCCCAGTGGCTAGAACAAAATTTATGATGCACCCTGTACTTCTGCAGAAGACTTAGATCTACCACCTAGGACATACTGGTAGTCCTGGTCCCCTAACTTCGTGGACTAAGGACCGGGTGAGACGCCTAGCTCTCACAAGAACAAGAATGTCCACGAAGCTTGTACCACCTACCCTCTCTAAGGTAGACCATGGGTCCAGTAACATACATCATCTTTCAGGTGTACCCAGAGCCCTGGGAAACCAGTAACATATACCATCTTTCAGGTATACCCAGAATCCCACATATTTAATTTATGTGTATAAATTTTCATTCTTGTTTGTTTGGATCCAGTAACATACATCTTCTTTCAGATGTACCCAGAACCCTGGGAAACCAGTAACATATACCATCTTTCAGATATACCCAGAATCCCATATTTAGGTTATGTGTGCATATTTTTTAATTTTATTTGTTCTTATATGGAAGTCATTGCACCACATGGGACTTTCAAAACCCCAACTCATACTCAAGTTGATCTTAGTATATGCACATTACCCATCGAATGCCTCAAAGGCACCAACCACAATTTCTCATAATTCTGGTTCAACTTTGTGTCGAGTACTTAAACATTCGGCATTTTCAGTTTTGTTTATGAGCTCGAGTGTACGTTCCGTACCCCCATTGGTTATGCCACAACATGGCATTATCCAACTTTATCATGTGTGTTCCATGTATTGGACATAATCCTAAAGTCCATATGTGAATCACATATCTAGTTTACCATCGAAACTATTTCCTTTATAGATATTTCAGTTGCATTTCACCTAAAAAATCTTTAGAAAACTTTTCTAAAAGAACTCTTCATGAAAATCATTTTAGAAAACTCTTTACTCAATTTTTCATGTTTATTAGTCGACCAACAGGCTCATCGGTCGACCAACCTTTTTGGCTTTAAATCTTCTAAGCAAAATGTTATTTTTTTTGTAAAATTAGTCGACCGAAGAATTTATCAGTCGATCGGATAGAATGTCTGTTTTTTTTGGAAAATTTTAGCAGCAGTCGACTGAAGGGTTTATTAGTCGACTGATCATAAAATTAGTCGACCGAAAGCTTTATCAGTCGACCAGACAGAATGTCCGTTTTCTGAAAAAATTTAGCAGCAGTCGACTGAAGGGTTTATCAGTCGACTGATCATAAAATTAGTCGACCGAAAGCTTTATCAGTCGACCGGACAGAATATCCGTTTTCTGGAAAAATTTAGCAGCAGTCGACTGAAGGTTTTATCAGTCGACTGAACAGAATATCAATTTTCTAGAAATTTTAGCATCAGTCGACTGAAGGTTTTATCAGTCGACTGATCAGAATATCTGTTTTTCTAGAAAAAATTTAGCATCAGTTGACTAAAGGTTTTATCGGTCGACTGATCAGAATATCTGTTTTCTGAAAAAAATTTAGCATCATTCGACTGAAGGTTTTATCAGTCGACTGATCAGAATATTTGTTTTCTGGAAAAATTTTAGCATCAGTCGACTGAAGGTTTTATCAGTCGACTGAACAGAATGTCTGTTTCCTGAAACTTTTTGCAGTAGTCGACTGAAGGTTTTATCAGTCGACTGAATATATTATCAGTAGACTAACTATTGTTCCAGACGACTAATTTTGCCATTTTTCTGTAACTTTTAAAAGGGTATATTCTTTTATTTTTCAAACATTTTGATTATTCTAAATGGACTGTTTTGCCACCCCTTTCATCCTCAATGTATGAGATCTTTCAACTATAAATATGAGTGTATTCCACACTCAAAAAACATCAAATCCAATCGAATTACCCAATAGGAATGGTATATCTTTATTTTACCATGATGTGAAATAACAATCACGTATCCATAACTTCAGACGTGATTAAAACTGTTTAATCTACAAAGTATGAAAGGTGTATTGAACAAGAAAATACAACCAAACAATAATTTCAGGAATAATAATCCGAGATACTTAAGGTTCCATGTCATTTGCCTACTTTATTTTGTTTAGATCTTGAATCCCTCATGGCTAACGCCCACATCAAAAATATATGCATTTCCCTACATAGATTCGAACTGTAGGTTTTGATATGAGTACTACATGTCACCAGGCATACACATAGGAACATAATGCCCTTACAAAGAACACCACAGTGCCCCAACGTTGGCAAAGGGTGAGAACGATTGGCTGAACCCCTACATATTGAACTATTGGCGAGTAGGTGTTTCAGCTCATTCCACTTGGGTCTCGAGGCCCTAAACATACCTACATATAGATGGTGCTTGTCACGTAAACTCCATGATATTGCAACATAGATGTGCAACAAGGCATCAACCACTTACATACAAATAGCAATGCTCCTTACCTCTTTGGAGTCTCACGACGGCAAGGCTGCAACCCCTTCTCTTCGTTAGAGCGGCACCCCACGTCGATAATGGATGTTCACGCGTTCAGCAAGGGAGGTCCACACCGTCCACCAATGGAGGTCGACCACCACCATGCGCGCGCGCGCGCGAGAGAGAGAGAGAGAGAGAGAGAGAGAGAGAGAGAGAGAGAGAGAGAGAGACGTCTAATGTAACTCCTTACCAAAAATTTATCATTTAACTCCTCTATCTAGGGGAAGTTACTAAATTTTCAAAGCATTAAATCTTCACCCAAATCTCACGTTTTTGGTGGGTGATGTCTATTTTCAACAATGCCCCCTCCTCTCTTTGGCATGATTTCCTCTAACTTCCCTCACTATTTGCTTTATGGGTATCCCTCTTCCATGTCACCTGGGATTCTCCTCAATCCTTGGTAGAGCTAGATGAAAAAGCCAAAAATTTAGGCTTAACTTAATCCCACGTTTTTACCCTTTTCACCAAGGTGGAAATCATCACTTTCTTGAAGAAAAAAAATAATTTGTGCACAAGGGGTTTTGAACTTGGGCGGTGGTATCACACACTGTGTGTCCTACCACAACACCACACTATCACTTGGTGTTTACTTTTGCAGAAAATTCTCTTTATGTCACAATGGGACATTTTTTTCTTGTTGATGGATTTCTTTCGTTTTCACATGGATTTTTCACCCGTTGGTTTTAAACTTGCACTCGCTTACTTTAAATGTGCTTCGGATCTCACGCTATCATCCCGAAACCATCGGGTTCCCCCTTGGGCCCCGTAAGTCGGGTCGGATCATCGGATCTCGCCAAGATCCAGATCCAAAACCACTTGTGAGAGTTTGTTATCGGTTTCGTTCTAGAAACCACAAGTCCTAAAAATTGTACTGCCTAACCTAAAATCTTACTATTTCACATAACTGATCCCTTTTATTCATTTAGAATTTCATAAATTTCACGGGTTTTACAAGTTTAGCTTTTTATTTGATCATGCATACATTTTATATGTTTATTTATCTTAATCTATGCATGATCCAGTGGAAAATCGAATTAAAAACTTAGTTTTATCGTTAGTTTTGAGAAACCGCATTGAATTGAATTTTATCAGAAAACCATATTTTTTAAAGCTTTCCCTGCAATTTTAGTTTTTAGTTTTGGATTTTATTAGAGGTAGTTTAGTTTAGTTTAGTGTAAAATTAATAATTATAATTTAGCTAGTTTTGAAGTCTTTTGAAACACGTTTTTTCATAAGAGACTCTGTTTTATAAATTATCAAAAACCTTCAGACTCTTTTTAAAAAATATGTTTTAACCTAATTAGAGCATTATAAATACATATTTTCCAGCAAGAGGAGATGTTTTTCCATATTGGAGTTCAAGCCCCTTCTTTCTTTCCCCTCTCTTCTCTCTCTCCTTTGCTCTCTCTCGCTCTTTTAACGATTTATTTCTCTCCTTGTTATCCCCTTCTTCTTCTTCCCCTTTTTTTTCAAGTTTCGAACCCATTCGTCATCGATAACTTCTTCCTCTTTATCGGGGCAACATGGATGCAGTTGGATCAACCATCTTCCATTCTCAACCCTTCCTTCGGACGCGATCTGTGACAGAGAAGCGTTGGACGTGCGGTAGAGCCCTTTTTGTGCCCTCAAAGTACCCTCTGAGGTCCCCTCAAGCCCTCATAAGTGCCATCAGGGAGCCATTTAGTAAACCATACAAAAGTGTTTAACCTAAGTAGCTAAAGGGTACACAGAGAGAAGGTTAAAGTGAAGCAAATCAATCAAGACGGGACAAGAATACTCGAAGCACTAAAGCCTTTTATTTTCTTTTTAGATCAGGGTTTTATTTATGATATTTATTTATTTAATTGAATCTGTAATAAGCCATTTATTTGTTTTGTTTAAGCTCTTTGCGTAGGGTCATACTCCTTTAGTTAGTTAATTATTGAATTAATTGTTTTTATTTTGGCAATAAAGAGTAGTTTAGCTTGTGTGTTAAAATACAAGTATTTCTCATTCCCTGATATCGATCTGGACACCACCACTCATGCAAGCCAGTTTTTATATTTTTGGTGTCTGGCTTTCACTTGATTTTGAATAAAAATATTATTTTAAAAAACGTTTTCATAAAACTTATACTATTTTTTTTGGCATCGTTACTGAGAAACGGCAAGTAATATGAGTATTTACTTTATTGCCATTGTTTGTTCACACTTTGTAGGTTGCTAGTTTACTCTCTGTTTATTGTTTAGGTTGCTTAGTTTATTTCTTATTCATTAAATAGGATTGTTTAGTTTCTTTTCTGTATTTAGGTTAGAACCACGTTGCTTGCAAACCCTAGATACCAACTTACCTTTCTTGCACGGCCCACTGATTAGGATACCCTTAAAGATGACTGCACACGATTGGTATCGTGCTCATAGTTTGAATTTTTACAAAATATTTGTTGGGTGCAAGTGTGTGGTGTTTGTTTATTTAATGCTTTCTAGTTAATTTTTTTATCTGCTTTGTGGTTTGTTGTGGCTTGGCCGCACTGCACGTTAGTTAGGTAGAAAGCATGTACTTAGGACGGTTGTTGCACCGGTCTACCCTGAGGTGTATACACGAGCGACACTTGCTTGACCTCGAGATAGCAGAGATAGTCGAGGACCCAAAGTCCCTTATTAGGAGACCCTGTCGATCTGGCCCCATGGCCCAAGATCAGCAGTTGACTCATTTTCTTAGGGAATACTTCACTCCCATTGCTTACACTTTGGCGTCCTGCATCACTAGATCTGATATAGGAGCGACGCAGTTTGAGATTAAAGTCAGCATAATCTAGATGCTTTTATCTTTCTATGGCCTGATCAACAAAGACCCCTACTGTCATCTTGATGAGTTTCTCGAGATATGCTCTATAGTGCGGATCAACAATTTTGAGGATGACGCATTGAGGTTGACATTGTTTTCATTCTCTCTCAAGGATAAAGTCAAGCATCGACTAAATGCTCTCGATACTGTTCAAATTACCACTTGGGAACACATGCAACGTAAGTTCCTCAAGAAGTTTTTTCCAATTGGTAAGATGAACCAGTTTCGTAAAGCCATTATCAGTTTTTCTCATATTGAGGGAGAACAATTCCATGAGACCTGGAGGAGGATGAAAGATCTTATCTAGAAGTGCCCCAACCACCAGGTGCCCTATTGGCAACTGGTACAGTACTTTTACGATGGTCTGACCAAGAATGACAGGCAAATGGTTGATTCTTTATGTGGGGGCACATTCATGCTCAAGAGCGAGGATGAGGCATGAGCCTTATTCGATACATTGAGCAAAAATGCCATGCATCATGCCCTATCCTTGCGTCTTGATAGAACCACACATGTTCCTAGTGGTCCTAAGAAGGGGGGATTTTCGAAGTTAGGTCCGGACATGATTTGCAAATCAAAGTGGACCAGTTGACCAAGAAAGTTGATAAATTACGGGCCAACTCAGCTTCGTTAAATCAAGTAAGAAAAGTGCGTGAGCTATATGCTAACTTAGCACACTTTGTTTTTAAGTGTCCGGTAGCACCACTCTATCCTGAATTCGTTCAAGAGCAAGTGAATGTTGACGAAGGTTTCACCAGCCTGGTGCACAATCCATATGCACCCACCTATAACCCGAGATGATGAAATCATCCAAACTTTGCATGACAAAATCCACAAGACCCACCCCATCTGCCTCCTTAGACACAACACAGACAGGGTAACCTTCCACAAGGTTACTCGCATCCCATATTTCCTCAGACACACTCCTAGCTTAGCTTGCCTTCTCCTCATGAGCCCACACCGAGCTCATCTTTTCAGGAGAAACTTCTTGAGGCCTTCTCTGACATCAAGGCCACTCTCAACTTTCATGCACAGTCGATAGCGAACCTAGAGACTCATATGGGATAATTGGTTGAATCCTTGAGCAGGCAAAGCGCGGAAAGCCTCCCGAGTCAGTCTGTCATCAACCCGAAGGGTAATGAACCCATGTATCATCACATGCACTTGACAGAGTCTCACCATGAGTAGAACAACTCTATTATGACCCTTCAGAGTAGGAATACATTCCACCCTACTGAGGAGTCGACTGGCGAACCCACCGCCACACCCATTGCTCAGTCGATCTCCTCCACTAGGCCCATGGAGAACGGGTTGGGTCCACAGTCTGTGCCTTCTTCGTATATTCTCGTAGCCCCTTTTTCTCAAGCCTTGGCCAAACTACATGATTTTGGCAAGCAGGGGACATACATGCATGAAATACCTAATATATTTAAGCAGGATCACATCAACCCCCCTTGCCTGTCACTGCTTATATTGATAGATGTTCAGCTCTTGGCTCTCTACCATTTGAGAATAGTTTCTAAGTGGAGACTAAACCCCTTCCTTCTAGTCTAGAGAGCCATCGTAGGGTCCATAGGCGTAGAGTTGGAGGAAACATAGTGCGTAGTGTTACAAATGACACCATTTTCCTCAGAACCCCTGATTGAGAATGACTTCACGTCCATTGATATCATGGACGATGAAGGGTCTCGAAAGATCCGTCTGGTCAAGGACATAAAACTTAACACTTTATGGGAGACAACCCATATGTATAATATACCATTAGTTGTCTTAGTAGTTTTTCTGGTTTTAGATAGTTTTCTTATTTCATGAGTTGGATGTTATGCATTACATATGTGTATATTTTATGAGTTGCAAACTTTAGACAGATGGACCGTCTATAGAGCCATTCATATGTCATGTCAAGAGACTTCTAGATGACTTCTACTCTTCCTCTCATTTATTTTGTTCTCATGTACATTCACTTAGTTTCAATGTTTCATACAAGCATGGGGGAGTACCACTGAGAATAGTGTCATTCAAGCATGGGGGAGGGTTTTGTTTGCACACACAAACTTTTTATATCTTTGTATTTGCACTTCTGATGTCAACTCATAAAAAATAAGCTTTTAAGGAACAAGTTTGAACTTATATGATTGCTTTGCAAAATCTAATATTTTTAGAGAATTTTTAAGCCCCCCCCCCAAAAAAAAACGTACACTGATCTAGAAAATCGTGGTTATTTATGTAGATTTTAAAGAAATAATTATAGATGCATGTTCAAGTTTATTTTGAATCACAAGTATGAATACACAATTTTATTTTTGAAAACTAAGCAAATAAATAACAATGCATTTATGAGCTCAAAATGTGAAAAAGAGCATACGTTTAGTTGTTTGATATCTTTGTACTCCCCAGTAGCTGAGCTCAGACACAAATTGAAGTGTTTGATTCCCATGTTGAAAAAGATAACTAAGGAAGTCACTTCTAAGTCTAAGTTAATACCTGTGGTCTATTTTGTTCGAGCAAGTAGAGCCTGAGGAGTGTTTACACCTGGTGCCCTAAAGTCATCTAGCTCAGGAGCCACCGGCCCGAAAGCCCACTAATGGACTTTATAGAGAGCCTAATAGATATTGACATTGCACATGACAGAGAAGCGAATTATACGTAAGCTATGAAAATTGAAGGTCTAGTGACTCGAACAATTAAGTCTGAGTGATACTTTGTATCTAGTGCACTAAGGTCATCTAGCTTGGGAGTCACTGACCCAAAGCTCATTACAGGGGTCACAAAACAGAAAATTTGAAATAGTGCTCGACAAAAGAAAGAAAAGAAAAAGTGTGAAAAACTAAAAATCAAGAAAAAGAAAAGAGGGTAAAAGAAGAAAAAGTTCACTATTTAGAAGCAAATATTGAGAAAACCTATGTAGAAAATATATGAGTGAGGATTAATAAATAATGACATGTATATATTTGATTTTATGATACAACAACAACAACAACAACTACGCCTTCATCCCAACACAATTGGGATGAGCGATATGAACCAAAAAAGAAATTCATTTCGGGTCTTCCACATGAATCCTTTTCCTCCAATCATTTCTATCCAATGTCATGTCCTCGGTGAGGTTCAAAGCATTCATATCCTTTCCTATCATCTCCATCCAAGTCTTCCTAGGCCTACCTCGACCTCTTTTAACTAATATATTTTCCCATTTCTCCAACCTTCTAACTGGAGCATCATTAGGCCTTCGCCGAATATGTCCAAACCACCGTAAACGATTCTCTCGCATCTTATTTTCAATGGGTGCAACACCTACCTTCTTACGTATCTCCTTGTTCCAAATCTTATCTTTTATTGTATTTCCACACATCCATCTAAGCATCCGCATCTCAGCTACACTCATTTTTTGAATATGATGTCTTTTGGCAGCCCAACATTTCGTACCATATAGTAAAGCGGGTCTAATAGTCGTCCTATAAAACTTTCCCTTCAACCGCAATGGCATTCTACGATCGCACAACACTCCAGTTGCACTTTTCCATTTCATCCACCCAACCTTTATCCTATGATTTACATCTCCATCAATTTCTCCATACTTTTGAATGATGGATCCCAAATATTTGAAATAATCATTCACCGGTATTTCTTGCTCACCAAGCTTCACTACACTCCCATCACTACTTCGTTGCTTACTAAACCGACATTCCATATATTCAGTCTTACTCTTACTCAACTTAAAACCTCTAGCTTCCAATGTCTGTCTCCATAATTCTAACTTAGCATTAACCCCAGCTCTTGACTCATCAATCAAAACAATATCATCAGCAAACAACATACACCACGGTACATTTTCTTGAATTGATCTCGTAAGCTCATCCATCACTATCACAAATAGGAAAGGGCTTAAAGCAGATCCTTGATGTAACCCAACCGTTATCGGAAAATTGGTTGTCACCCCTCCACAAGTGCGGACATTGGTTACTACTCCTTCATACATATCTTTAATTATACTAATGTACTTGAGAGAAACACCTTTTTTCATCATTGTCCACCAGAGAACGTCCCTAGGTACTCTATCGTATGCCTTCTCTAAATCAATAAAAACCATATGCAAATCTTTGTTCCTCTCCCTATATCTTTCAATAAGTTGTCTAAGAAGATGTATAGCTTCCATAGTTGATCTTCCAGGCATAAAACCAAATTGATTCTCCAATATCATGACAACCTTCCTCAACCTAGACTCAATCACCCTCTCCCAAAGTTTCATAGTATGACTCATGAGTTTTATACCACGATAGTTTGTGTAATCTTGTATATCACCCTTATTCTTATATAAAGGCACCAAAGTACTCTTCCTCCACTCATTAGGCATCTTATTTGTTCGCCAAATCAAGTTAAAAAGATTTGTCAACCATTCTAAACCTTTCTCTCCCAAGCATTTCCAAGCCTCGATAGGTATACCATCTCGGCCAACTGCCCTTTTTGATTTCATTTTCTTCAAAGCCTCTGCAATTTCTTTCTTTGAAATCTTGCGCATGAAGTCACGATTTATCTCATGAAAAGGAATGGAGAAGTCTCCAAGATCTTGAGCATGACTATCATTAAATAGCTTGTCAAAATAATCTTTCCATCTCTCCTTAATCTCCTCATCTTTGACTAAAACCCTCTGCGTATCATCTTTGATACAGCTAACCATACCCAAATCCTTCAATTTTCTATCTCTCATCTTTGCAAGCCTAAAAATATCCTTCTCGCATTCTTTGGTATCCAACTTATCATAAACCTCCTTATATACCTTAGCCCTCGCGTTTTGAACAACTTTTTTAGCTTCCTTCTTTGCTATCATATACTTCGCCAAATTCTCATTATCACGACTCTTACTTAGATTTCTATAACACTCTCTTTTAACCTTAATAGCTAATTTGACATCCTCGTTCCACCATGATGTATCCTTACCTAGTGGTGCACCGCCTTTAGACTCACCCAATACCTCCTTAGCCACTTTTTTCATGCCACCCGCTATCTTATTCCACATTGATTCTGAATCCTCCTCGAGACACCAATCAGCTTCCTTAACTACCTACTCTACAAACATTCCTTGTTTAGCTCCTTTCAGTGCCCACCACTTAATTCTAGGATCTATCCTATGTCTATCCCTTTTGCGGCATTGTCTAATTCTAAGATATAAAATTAAGACTCTATGTCGTGTAGCTACACTTTCTCCCGGTATAACCTTACAATCGATGCAACAACCCCTATCTCTCTTTTTAAGTAGGAAAAAATCTATCTGACTCGTATTAACCCCACTTTTAAATGTTACTAGGTGAGACTCCTTCTTCCTAAACCAAGTGTTTGCTAAGATCATATCATATGACAAACAAAAATCTAAAATCCTTTCTCCACTTTCATTTCTTTCTCCTATACCATAGCCTCCATGGATACTCTCAAATCCATCCCTACTAATGCCTACATGTCCATTAAGGTCACCGCCGATGAAAAGCTTTTCTCCATAAGATATCCCTTGTACTACTCCATCTAAATCTTCCCAAACTTGATGCTTAATGGAATCATCTAAACCTACTTGAGGTGCATAAACACTAATAATATTAATAATAAAGCATAAATGACTGTGATATTTAGAAAAGTGAAAGGAAATGTTTTATTCTGTGGTGGCATAAAAAAGACTAATAATGTTTTGATAATGCCATGGCATAGAATATTTGCAAAAACAAACTCATTAACTGCCTAATGACTTTTAAAGTTAAATTTTATGCATACATGACAGATGTTTGTGGGTAGCATCACTGCAAACCCTCATGAGACCTTACTCGTCCACTAGAGTAACACAGGGGTTGAAAGGGCTTGTTGCATATGCTAAATGCAACTGTGATTCCTACGAAAGTGAGTTAGTTTTCTTTTTTTATTAGTTGAGTATTTTTGCTTTTTGCTTTAGTTTGCTCGAGAACTAGCAAACAATAAGCATGGGGGTATTTGATCATGCATACATATTCGCATTTTATTCGTCTTATTTTATGCATGATCCATGTTAAAATCGCTTTAGAAATCTATTTTTATCGTTAGTTTTGAGAAAATGCATTGAAATTGAATTTATTAGAAAAACATGTTTTTTAAAGTTTGCCTTGTATTTTTCAATGTTTTATTTAGTTTTGGATTTTTTAATTAATGTTTGAATTAGTTTAGAAAGGTTTAAGTAAAAGTTTTAATTAGTTTAGGAATGTGTATTTTAGGAAACACATTTTTCAAAAGATCCTTTTTCAAAATTATTGAAAAACTATCACTCTTTTTGAAAAATGTCTTTAACCTAATATTTTAATATAAATAGTTTTGCTCAAGGGCTCAAACACATTTTTTTCCAGCAGCCCTCTTGCATCCCTTGCCTCCATCTTCCCTTCTACCTTATTCTTCATTCTTGGCTGATTTCTTTTCTCCTTCTATTTCTCCTTATTCTTCCTCTTCTAATTATTTTTTTCATTGATCCTTGAAACCCCATCTTCATCGACTTTTCTTACCTTTTTCATCGAGGAGGCGTGTATGCAGCTGGGACCAACCACTTTCTCCTCTCAACCAGTCTGTCAGTGGTGATCCACAAGGTGAGTCTCTTCTCCCCCATCTCCATAGCCTTGAGTTCTCGTATTTAGTTTTTTTTCTTTTACGTTTAGTTTGTTCGTGTTTTGTTTTTGCTTGCTATATCTATTAGATCATATATTTTTATTCTCTTTAGTTGTTGTATATTATTAATATATATATTCACAATTGTAGTTAGATCGATCACGTTCAAACCCAACCAGACCAGTGGATACAAATTAGAATCTCTTTACTGGTGGTTTTGATACGTGAACGACAGGTAGGCATAGATATAGTCAGCCCTATTTTTTTTTAATAGGTAAACAACACAACACTTCATGCTGTGAAGAAATCAATTTTTTTACAACGTCAAACACGTTAGAGTTTGACATTGTAAAACAGGTTCAACGTGAAACTGCCCTCATTGCTAAATTCATCACAGTGTTTTTTTGTGTGTGTTGCTAACATTGGCTATAGTTAGTTATTAATTGATCCTTTTATAGGTTGGTTATTTCATAAAGACTAATCTAATGCTAGTTAACGTTTTTCATAGGTTAACGTCAGTTGACGTTTTGTTTTTTTTTATACTGGTTTAGCTAATATAATATTGTTTTTGTAACTAAGAATCAGTTAGTATTTTCATTAGTCGTGACTTGTTTGCAATAGTTAGTATTTGTTTAGTAGTTCTATGTATTAGCAATGATTTGAGTCATTAGCTATACGTGTTGGTTATGCTATTTTGTTAGCTACAATTCATTGTTTTAGTCATTGTTTTATTTAGTTATTTCATCGATTTGCTATAGTTAGTTTAAATTAGGTAGTGTACGTTGTTTAGCTACCATATTCAACATGTTTTCCTATTTAGATCATTTCAAGTAGTTTTACTTGTTAGTGTTTAGGTTAGATACATAATTTATTTCCATACATTGACATTAATGCAATTAGTTTCTTTTAGCATATATTCATTAGTTAATAAGCCCATTACAAGTTTGTTTAGTACGTGCTTCACAATTAACCCTAGTCAATTAGATTAACATATTTTATTAGATTGGCATCTACATGTTTTAACTATAAATCATTTAGAACTTGATTTAGCTTTAGCCATGTTTAGTTAAATTAGTATTAGTCCACATTCAATTAGTAGTTAGTTTTTGAAGTGGTTTATAATATGTTAGTTAGTTTAACTATTTTATCTTGTAGTGGTTTGATAGAATTAGTTAGATCTTTTTTTGTTGATTTTTCAGCATTAGATTGTAGTAGTTTGCTTCATTTTTGTTGTGGTTTGCTTTTGACTTTCTTTTGCAGGGAGCGATCAAACGTGCAATAGAGCCCTTTTCATCACCCTCAAAGTCCCCTCAAGCCCTCAGAAGTACCCCTCAAGGAGCCTTTTTTGCAAACCATACAAAAGTGTTCAACTTAAGTACCTAAATGGTACACAGAGGGAAGGATAAAAGGAAGCAAATCAATCAAGAAGGGACGAGAAGACTAGATGGACTGAAGCCTTTTTTTTCTTTTTTTTTTTATATTTGGGTTTTATTTTTGATATTTTTTCATTTAATTGGGTCTGTAACAAGTCATTTATTTATTTTATTTAGGCCCTCTACGTAGGGTATGTAAACACCCCAAATTTTTAAAGTTTCAAAAATTATCCTTTCTGACCTTAACACCTACCTTTTCAGTCATTCAAAAAGGCAATTAGGTCAATTTCTAATCATTTCTCGGATTCACTTGTTGACGATCCAAAATCCAATTTTATTTTCTATATTGGATCGAATCTTGGATCCAAATCAGACATCCATATCCAATTTTGAGCTTGAGTCTTCTATTTTCAATCCAAATCTAAAATCAATTTTGTGTATGGCTCAAGTATTTCATTCAGATCCAATCTCTATTTGGCTTCATTCCTCTCATTTTTTTAAGTTCGAGATCCAAATTCGATCTTTACTAAAAACCTCAGATCTGGATCCATTTGAAAATTCAATTTTTTAAATTTGATTTCAAAAGCTCTCATTTGCAAAATCCTCAAATTCCAAATTCAATATTTTTATAAAATCTTTCAAAATTCCATCTGGATCTCTTTTCCTAAAGCATTTGCATTTTAGATTTTCTTTCTATAAAAATAAAAAGAAAAAAAGAGAAAAGAAAAAGCAAAATTTTAGAAAATGGTTTTAGGTTAAATAAGAAAAGGTCTTTGGAAAATCTTTGCAACTAATCCCCTTTTTTAATTTTTGAAAACTTTTAAGGCATTTGTGTAATTTTGTAAAACCACCCTCTCCTTTATAAGGAGAGGGAAGACATCAGATAGAAGGGGAGAAGCTCGATCAAATTTTCAAAAGGAAAAAAAATAGAATTCCTTTGGTTCACCTCTTTCCCTCTTCCATTTTTAGATTTCCCCCTCTTTCTCCCTTTCGGTTTCCCTTTGATACTCCTCTTTCCCTTCTCTCTTCTTCTCCCTTTCCCCTCTTTTGTTTCCTTTCTTCTTCTCCTTTTTCCTTTTTCCTTTTCCCTCTCTCTCCCTTTGATTCTTTTTCTTCCTTCACAGGTGAAGGTTCGGCAGGAGCAACAAAGGAGATTGATTCCACCGAAACAACCATCTCTAACTAACCAGTGAAGGAGTGTGATCGTTTCAGCAGGAGCATAACAAAGGCTTTTCTCCCAATCGACCCTGCAGTAAGACTTTTCTCATCTTCTTTCCTCTTTATTCTCCCTTCTCAATTCATGATTTATTTTTCATTCTTTCATTTCTAAAATTTTTCTGTAATTCATTGTTGATTCTGTTGCATCATTCGCATATCATTCCATTGTTATTGCATCATCTTCGTTTTTTCTTTCGTTCCTCTGGTTATTGTATCTCATCTTCATCATATGTTCATTTATCGTAGATCAGCAACTCAATCCAACATCTACAGCTGATTCTTTACCTTGCATTGTAGATTCATTGCATTTCTCCCTTTTCTCTACATCACCTATGCATTTTATGTTCATCAGCATCATCGTTTTAGATTTTTGTCCATTGCATTCTCATCTAAAATCCTCTGCATATGCATATGCATTAGACTCATCGACATTTGTTTTTACATTTATTTCATTGCATTTGATTTTCATTACAGTATTCAACAATTTCATCTTGCTTCGATGCATATAGATTAAGTCATCTCCTGCATTAGCATCAGTTCTTTGTTGTATTTACTTTCATAAAAAAATAGGAATCATCGTTAAATCCTTGTTCATTTGATGTGTAGAGCATTAGCATCAGTTCGTCATAGCTTAATCTTTGTTTACATAAGCTCTTTCTCCCGAAAACTTATTTCATAATTGATTTACATTACACTGTTGGATCCGATTTTCATTGCATCTCTCTATTCACGTCATCATTACATCTACATTCTTCGATCCAGCATCAACTTCATTCTCATTCTTCATCGGATTTGCATTCACATCTCATGTTTTCACATCAATTTCTATAATATGTTTCATCAATTCTATTTTTCTGCATACTCTGCAATCTGAACTAATTCTGATTTACATTTGCATCAACATCTTTTGTTTACTGTATCATTCCAACATCCTTTATATATATTATATATACATTTTGATAATTAGATTCATTTCCCTCTGTATTTCCTTTCATTTCATTAGCATCAACTGATTTCATTGGTATTGATCTGACATAATGTAAAGTTTACAATGAAATCATATTCAATCCGGAAACTGTTGAGCTTTAGCATCTCACAAATTTCTACATCAACCATGAAGTGCATTACTTAACTGAAACTGGGCCTACTCTAATCCGATGAAGTTGTTGTATCATGGATACTTCTCTTGATTACCTGTAAACATTTTAAACCAGATTATATTGTTTGATTGGAAATAAGATTTGCAGTTAATTCATTGTGAAATCTTTTGGACTACTATAAAAATCTTAGTCACATTTACTGTAAAAAGAAAACTTGATGTAGTTTACCATGAAGGTGTTTAACTTTGCTGAGAAATTAGGTTAGTGTCATGAGATCCACTTGCATCCGATCAGTTGATTGAATCTCATGGCATCTAAGTTTCATTAGCATTTCATTCCTAGAGCATCCTATTCACTATATCATCTGCATTACATCATTTTGCATTGCATTCGATTGTTCATTGCATCTTCATCTCTTCCATATTCACATTAAATAATCCATCGAACAAGAATTCTTACATTACATTTGCATTTCTAATTTTTAATTTGCAATCCATTGCACTTATACTTTTGCATCATCTTCATTCATTGCATTCTTACATTCCTTATTCCATTGCAATCTTTCATTTCTTGTATTTCGTATTCTTGTTGTTTTGTATTATTTCTTGTTTTGCATGGAAGCGAGGAAGACCGTAGTCTTTCTTCTAGATTAGAAGATTTCATTATTCATTTTAAATTTAAAAATTATAATAATTTTATTTAATGAGAATTTCTATTTTCTCTCTAGATTAGAATGTATGAGTATGTAGTTGTATTTTAAATTATCGTAATTGATTATGGCATTTTATTTTTATCTTATTTTTCAAAAGGCACTATGGTGTAACACGAATGACAGATGCACCATTCTAATAAGAGGTAGATAACCCTAAGTAGATGATTCACATTTATGGCCATAGTCAGAATACAAACAATATTTAAGGTTTTTATCTTTTATGGAATAAAATTTGACCTACACTTTGGGTCCTTTTTTAAAAACATCATATTTCTTTCTTTTATCAGAATTTAAAATAAATTAATTTGAGATACATTTGTGGCCATAGTTATGAATGTATTAAAAATTAATTTTATTTTAAATTCTGTAAAAATAAAAAAGTCACCTTTTAAATTTTTTTTTTTTTTTTGGAATTGCTTTATTAAATGCATTCATCATACAATTACATCATTTTCATTTTCAAATTATTTCAAATGGCAAAATATTCTAAATAATTTTTGAAATTTATTTTCAAAATTACTTTTTAAAAATAAATTTTAGTTTGTTTTCAAAAATCAATTCCCATTTCAAAGTATTTTCAATTATAATTTCAAATTCCAATTTCAAATTCAAATTCTAAGTCTGATTTCAAATTCTAATTTCAATTTCAAAGTTTATTTTTAAATTCCAAAATCTCATTTTTTAAACTCATTTTTAAATTCCAATTTCAATTTCAAAATTCATTTGGAATTCTAATTTTGACATATTTTCCAAATATTTTCAAAATAAAATAAAATTCAAAAGAATGCATCATATTTCAAACCATCAATTTCAAAGTTCATAACGCAATCATGATTCAATATGCATTTAGGATTTTAAAATAAATTTTTAGTCAAATTTAGGCAAAGCAAAAGGCATTAATTCGATCATTGGTTCGATTACCTCTGGTAAAGGCGCCGGTAGCGGTTGAACCTCGTACCGATGAGAGAGTCTCTATTTCCCTTCTTTTTAAAAAATGGAGGCGAGTTAATTTTCATTTTCAAAAAGAGAAAGGTTTGTAATGCGAAATGATCACACTCAAAGGAAAATTTTTGCACGAATAACAGAGTCATACTCCTTTAGTTAGTTAATTATTGAATTAATTCTTTTTATTTTGGCAACAAAGAGTAGTTTAGCTTGTGTGTTTGAATACAAGTATTTCCCATTCTCTGAGATCGACCTGGACTCCATCACTCGTGTGAGCCAGTTTTTATATTTTTGGTGTCTGGCTTTCACTTGATTTTGAATAAGAATATTGTTTTAAAAAGCATTTTGATAATACTCACACCAGTAAGCGATCGAGAAACGAAATCGTTTGGATCATACATGACTTTGAATCAAATAGAACCTTTGAGTATTGAACCAATTCAAAATTTAAGACCTAAACCCGTTTGTGCTTTGTGAGAGAGGCCGTGGTTGCTAAGCGGGTGGTCATGCCTTCATTCACATGGGTGGTCGCCAACCCCTTGCATATAAAAAAGGCAAGGGCATTATGCTACGTCTATGATCCCATAGTTGGTTTCCCGTTCCTCGTGTAAACAAAATGTAATTAACACTTGTTGCAATTAAATGTTTAGTATTAACCATGTGCTTTTTTACCCAATTCTAGAGCCATTTAGTTCTCAAACCAGAGTATACACTTACCCAAGAGTTGTTACATTTCAAATAATATTTGTTACTAATGAACGAAAGAAACTAATGTGAGAGAAATCATAAATGCAAGTTAAATGGACGTGATGTAATTACATAGACATGTTCGACCTGGTTTGGTTATTATATAACAAGCCTTTGATTGTGCTTTTTGATGTAAATATGTGATTTTTTGAGGTGTGAAGTTTTGGCACATTAAGGAGCATTGATTTTTTAATCCTTTAAGACCTAGTTATTTGCTTTAATCACATGATTCGAAACAAGTACATCACATATGTAGCATTTGATCTAAAAAAAGAAAATATTTATTTATATTCATTAGTTTTTTACTTTCATTAGAAGTGTAATATCGTGTAATTTTTTTAAAATTTTTAAAGCTCAAAATATATTTTTTAAATTAAATATTTATATTTAATATGATAAAATTATAGAAAATACTTAAATATGAGCTACCTTCAACCTGGGTGACATGGTCCAAAGCCCACAAAAAAGATCTATATGTGTTAAGAAAAATCGATGAATTTATTTATTTTTAAGCTTTTAAATTTGAGTAAAATTTGAGTTAAAATCAAATTAAATTCAAGCAAAATTCAGGAGCGAAATAGATCTAAGACCATAGTTAAACTTGTTTCAGAACGTAGATCTTGTAAAAGATCTCTTTTATTGAATTTGGATATTGGTTTGTTCAAAAATTTTATTTTTCTAAATTGATCGGCTTCTATTTTTTGGTCTTTTTTTATTTTAATTGGACTCGACCCGCTCCATTGGACCAATATTAATATAGACCTGAACCCAATCCAAGATCCATATTAACTAAGATTTGTTCTGGATTGAGATTCAATTAGAATTGGATATAGATTTAGATCATGGGTCCAACCTAAATTCATAATTCATCTATACTCTTTTTAAAACTAAAATGAATTTAAAAGTTAATATATATATATTGGAATTAAAGAGTAAGGATGAGGTAGTGTTCTTAGAACTCTACCCCACTTGATCATCTATAAGGGGGTGTACCCCCCTAGTGCGAAATATTTCATAGGATATGACATTAAAAAATATATATAATAAAATTTTAAAAATAATCAAAGATAGAGGTAGAGTTCTACTCTACCCTATTTATCTAGAAGGGAGTGTCACCCCTCTAGAGATCACCTTAATTATATAAAGTGAGAAAGAGCCTCTCTCTCTAGGAACCGTCGCCTAAAGAGAGAAAGAGAAAGAGAGAGGGAAAAAAAAAGAAGAAAAAAATGTTTATCGAGAGAGAGAGAAGAAGAAGGAAAAATGTCTCCTTCTTCCTCTAGATTTGTTTATTTTTACTAATCTTTGAATTAAGGTAAGGGGTTTTCTCTTTTTCTGATAAAACAAGGGATTGTCATTGTAACACTTCATTTTTAATAACCTAAAAAATGGTGGATTTTTTTTTGAAATACTTTTAATTTTTTTATCAATTAACAACAAAAAAACTTATCGGGTCTAAAACTTGGCCTGCTACCTCACTCACTCACAATCATACAATTATAAAATTTAAAATTTAACAAATAATTAATCATGCATAAAACAAATCAATTATCCACATATGTCTAGAATTAATTATAATTATCCTTGAATTAAATTTAAATAATAAATATAAGAGTCCAAAAGTCCATAAAGCAAAGGAAAGGTAGGCGCGGTCTCCGTTGTAACCTTCCTCCTTCGCATGCAAGTGTCTACTCACTTTCTGAAAAATATTAAGCTATATAAAGTCAGACATAACATGTCTCAGTAAAGTAAAATATACTACACTTATAAAACAGAATACAAACAAGGAATTTTATGAGTTTTTTCATATATAGAAATTAAGATTAACTGAAATACTTATATAACTGACATATGTATTCAATTCGTTTAATTAAACAAGTGTGCACCAATTCATTCATCTGAAGCAAATAAAATGCATTAGCAGCTAATATGCACGGGCTTACCATATACAGAAGTCATTGAATGCATACACCAAATTTTTTTGTTATCTTTAATTAAGTGTTATTTCTTAAATGATGCATCCAATGCCTAATATATGTGCATATATCTTAAGTTATTACTTCTTAACTCC
The DNA here is from genome assembly GCF_984573655.1 of Nuphar pumila. Classification (NCBI taxonomy): domain Eukaryota; kingdom Viridiplantae; phylum Streptophyta; class Magnoliopsida; order Nymphaeales; family Nymphaeaceae; genus Nuphar; species Nuphar pumila. Next base: position 45,596,335 of record NC_143250.1, read on the forward strand.
GTGGGTACAATACAAGCATAAAAGTAAATCAAGGTCATGGCGCAGGGGTATTTTTATATATAAGGATGACTTTGACTTGGCCATGCACCTTTCACCTGTGACAGGGTGAGGGACAATAATTCGAGAGAGATTCTCAACACTGTTAAACCCGATGCATTAGATTTTTGCTTGAGTATCTTTGCCCTCTACGTTGCAGTCTAATGCAAGGGTTTCTCCATAAATTCGTGGGGGGGGGGGAGGTGCAAGCTTCCTTGCTTGAAACTTACTTGACCCACAAAGTTTTGTACCACTCGCCACACTCCCAACAAGTATTTTTTACTTGAAATGCATTATTTTAGTTGGTTACTTAATATCTTTAATGGAATCATAATTGAATCCATAAAAAAGATCCAACCTCTTATAGGGCAATAAATGCACTTATGCAACAGTAAAACATTCATTCATTCATGCTTTTAAACTTAAACATGTGCATATACATAAATGAGCATTTCATACATTTCCAATGCTTTGACAATCACATATGCATGTATATGGGTTTTGCGGTAAAGAAACATGTCTTTCATGCATCCACATAATTGTAATATCAAGATCCTTATCAACGACATCATCATCATCATCATCATCATGATAACATGTTCAAGCATACATTCACACCCAACATTTAAGATTAAACCTTGCACTTTATATGTTGGACCCATCAGTTCCTTACTTAATGCTTAGCCCCCCTTTAGATAACATGTTTAACCAATACAATACTCATTTATTGCAATATGATAAACACTTCACTCATTGCATAAAATTAGACATGTATATGCAAACACATTATACACGCTAATCATACAGAAAATTATACGAAACATAGATAACTATGCATATATCAGGGTTGGACCCTCAGACCAACTCCAAATTGTGAAGATCTCAACTTTGTTCGATTGTTACACAGTTCACAAAAAAAAATCACAATTGGTGAACATAGCTAAAATTTTCACATATTATAGGAAATTTTGTCAACTTTTCGTAGCTACAAACCGTTCATAAAATTCTTCCATATGAGGGAGTTACGAATATTTTACTACTAACATGCTATATTATGTTCCAACTATTGCAAAATTGTTCTCAAACTATAAACATAGCTCAAAATTTCATAGAAGATAAGAAATTTTGTTAGCTTTCTAATGCAATAAATTGTTCATCAAAACTCCTCCGGACGAAAGAGTTATGAGTGTTTTACTGGTCGAATGTTCGGTCAAAAAACTATAATTTCGAGTCTATGCATTCGGATGGGCCCAAACCGGGTCACTCGAATCCGTACACCCATATTTTTTGTATAATTTTCATTAAAAACTATAATAAAACTACACAACTAAGTCTGATCAACTATAATTGAGACAAATCATATTTTTCTTTAGCTGTTTGGCCAAAAAAAAAAAAACCAGTCACTCACATGCATTATTTTCTCATAAATTAATTCGATAAAAATACATATTTAATGAAATAAATCATAGAATTTACATGCAAATAATAAAAAAAAAACTACAAAAATCACAGAGTATCCACTTATATATAATCTATCAACTACAATTAAAAATTTCATTGATCTAACTACGAATATCTCAGTTTTCTTAAATTTACCAAATTTTTTTCTTAAAAACTCGATATGACTAAAATAGCGATATCTCAAAATTACAACCATAGAAATTCACCAAATTTTTATAAGATGTCTACAACAACCTACTCTACTAACCCAAATCAATATTTATAGGAAAATCATGGCGTAATTTAGAAAATTTCAAAATGCGTAGATTTCTTTTCTGAGAAATCGGTCTTTGGGAAAGAACATATTTTCAAGATGGTTTTCTCTCGAAAAACCATTTTTTTCATAGTTCGATAGCCCTAAGCTAAACCCACGTGTGTGAGGGTTTGCTTAGGATCTATATACTTGAAAACCCCATGGAATTTGTACCATGAATTTTGTTTTGCAAGAGGGGTATAAATCACCTACCTTTTATAAAAAAAATCGCTCCTACGCAAGTTGATGGATCCTTTCGCACAATCCAATCACTCAACGCACTTTACAACCCCATAGACTCCTTCTTTAAGCATTGCTTAGTCACTTGGAGGCCTCTCTTGTAGACCCAAGAGAGAAAAGGCTAAGGGTTTGGGTGAGAAAAGTAAAAAAACAAAGGGAAGAAAAGAAAAGAAATTGGGAGAGAGAGAAAAACTCAAAAAAATAAAAGGGTGTCAAAATGGGGAGGGGGGGGGGGCGTGAGCCCCTCCATAACTTTATAGTTTTTTTTTTTGGCTTGGTCAAGGGCTGAATTAATTTCTAGTCCTTGATTAAGATCCAATCTAGTTTTTAAAAATCATGCTCATTTACTTTCTCTTTCTTCTTCTTCTTCTTTTTTGTTTGTTTGTTGGCTTAAGCCACGTGGTGTGTATTATGTATAACATATAATATACTTTATACATTTCCACTTATGGCTATAAGGCTGGTTGACCCCTCTATGAGAGCCAAACTTAGCATATTTTAAGAATTAGCAACTTGATTACTTGGCAAGCAAGTTGACTAATTCAACTCTTTTTTTTTATTCCTTACTCTCCTAATCCCTCAAGGAGGGGGGGGGGGGGTCCCAGCCCTTGCTGGACCCTTCTAAAGTATTCTAAAAGTGGCCCCCCCCCCCAATGGGGTTCATTTTAAGAATTTTGGAAAGTTTTGACTTTTCAAACCCTCACTTTGTTTTTTGGAAACTTTTGATTTTAACTTCAATTTTTAGTTTTTTTTGTTTTAAATAAATTTACACTATAAATTAAGATGCCACATAGGAAGGGAAAGCCCACCTATGGACTCCTAATATTTTATAAATTCTAGTTAATTTTTGAAACCAATTTCATGAAATTTAAGCTAAATTCATTATAAATTAACTTAAAATACTAATGCATTAAATTTAATTAAATCTAATTCATGACCAACTACATTTTATCAATATAATTTTGAAATTTTAAGCCTCTAAAATTTTTATTTTAATTAGTTCCTATAATGTTAAGTCTGGATTTTACCGAAATATGCCTCGAATTTCTAAAAGCTCTAGGCATGTAGGGTTAAATACATTTTTAATTTCTCAACTAACTTCACAAACCCCTTTAGTGCATTTTTAGCTAAAAATTTAAAATTTATTGTATAATATAAAAATTCAAAAATCCAAGAAAAGGTCTGGAAAAAACCAAGATATTATATCCAAATTCAAATCTAGATCCACCCTAAATTCATAGATCGAAATCCACTTTCAATAAACTCTAGAAACTAAAATCAAAATCTATTAAGACTCCTAATTGAAATTAAGATTTGATCCAAATTTGAATTTTTGAATAAAAAATTGAAATGATAAAACTTCAGAAATTGAAATCGAAATTCAATAAGACTTCAAATTAAAATATATACTTAGTTTGAATCCTCACTAATATTAAAAACTCAGATTAGATCTGATAAAAAATCAAAACCCTGATTCAGAATAAATTCTCAACTCAAAATTTATTCTAAATCTTAAATAATGTTCGAATTTTAGATTAAATCTTTATTTTAATTTTGAATAATATTTTTGTCTTAATTCATGGTTATTTCTCATAAAGTATAAAAAAATCATGGGTTTTACAGTCATGTCTTAAATCATATGGGTTTAAGGGTTAATCATGGTTGAATATTTTTGCATGCATGTTTCTTGTATTTTTAATATTCTTGATGTTTAAATCTATGTTTTCACATTCATGAACATGTTAAAAATTTTCTACATCCATTTTGTATGTATTTATAATGTTCCTAATGCATAAATCTATGTTTTTTGCATTCATGAACATGTGTGAAGTTTTTTGAATGCATATTGTATGTATCTTGTATGTTCTTGATGCTTAAATCCATGTTTTTGCATCCATGAACATGTTTGAAATGTTTTGCATGCATATTGTATGCATTTTTTGTGTTATTGATGCTTAAATCCATGTTTTCGCATCCATGAACATGCTTGAAAAATTTTGCATATATATTATATGTATTTTTTATGTACTTGATGCTTAAATCCTTGTTTTCTCATGCATAAACATGTCTACAAACTTCAGCATGCATATTATATGTATTTTTTTTGTTTTTATGCTTAAATCCATGATTTCACATCCATAAACATGTCTGAAAATCTTTGCATGCATATTCTAAGTATTTTTTTGTTCTTGACTCTTAAATCCAAGTTTTCACATCCATGAACATGTCTGCAAATTTTTGCATATATATTCTGTATTTTTTTTATGTTTTTGATGTTTAAATCCATGTTTTCGTATCTCTAATTATATGTGCTGATTTTTAGCATGTATGTTGTTTATGATGTTTTGATGTATAAAACCATATTTTTTGCATCTTTAGCCATGTTTGCATTTCAGGCTAACCATGCTAGTGTTGTTTCTACATGTAACAACCCATGTAAGTGTTGTCTATGTTGAAATAGAAAGCACATAGGGGTTGTTCGAACATGTGGCATGACAACAATATGTTGCCAGCATGCTGTAGGTCATGTACAAGTGTTGTTTATGTTGTAATAGCATGCACATGGGAGTTGTTCGCACGTGTGGCATGACAGCAACATGCTGCAGGTCATGTACAAGTGCTATTTATGTTGTAATAACACTTGTATGGGGGTTGTTCGCACATGTGTCATGACAACAACATTCTGCCAGCATGTTGCCGTTCATATACAAGTACTGTTATGTATGTAACAACACACTCGGATGGTTGTTTACACTTGTTGTTGGCCATGTGCAGGTGTTGTTTATGCATGAAATTGCCAATGCATAGTGCTATAACAGCACACACACATGGCTGATTGCACATGTTGCTGGCCCTACAAGTGCAGACCTACAATTTTATATATATATATATATATATATATATATATATATATATATATATATATGCTTCCATTAATATAAGAAAAAAATTGTTTGATGTATGCATCTTTATTCAATGAAGTGGTTATGAATGTTATGCTTGACTTTTCGTTTTAGTCGAGTCATGAGAATTACCATGTTGCGAAATCAGATTTCTATTGAAATTATAAAGTCTGATTTGTTTTTTTTTATTCATTTAAGTTTGAGATGAATTAATGATGAAATTGGTCAGTTCTAAAAGTTGAGTTTTGGTCAATGTGATGAATGTGAAAAAATTGCATTCATTCATTTGCCATAAATATGCATAGAAGATTGTACATTATGAACATAAATTTATGTATTTGTGTGTGTTTTATGTTCACTGGAATTTTGCAATGGCATGAACTATTTATGAGATTGATTAGTGGTTGTGTGTGTGAACCACTAATGGGTTGATGTAGGCTAGGAGCATGTATTGCTCGTATAACTGAAACTGTTTATGCATTGCAAAATGCTTTTTGAAAATTATTGGTTTTCCAAAATTAATTGCACCATTGAATTGTTAGGGCAAGGGCCCGAATTTGTTATTGCATGCAGATTTGCGTAATTGTTTTTATGTGAACTTTTAATTGATTAAAATGATAAAAAAAAACTAAAAATATAATAATAATATTTCTTGATGTCCCTTTTATAGTGTGAGAATCTTATAAGATGGTCGTTGTATTGCCCTAATTTTTTTAACCAAAAAATTTATAGAGAAATTTTTTTCCCAATTTCTTTTTCATGATTTTTAAGAAAATAGTGAAAACTCTTTTTAAATACGGTTCAAGCCTTGGGTGGGTTACAGTTTACAACTCAAACATGTAAGACTATAATAATTGAATCAAATAATTAATTGAATTGTAATAAATCAAATACTAGTCTTCCAAATATCAGAGTTTCCATGACTAAAGAAAAATAATAAAGTAAGTAAAATGATTTAGTCCATCCAACAGAGTAATGGAGTGTGAGCCTCTTGATGTCACCTCGAGCCTCTTGTCATCATCCTCTAATTTATTTGTTACCTAAAATATTAAAATGTATGGACATTAACTGCAACCCCAGTAGGAAAACACCCTACACAAACATAAAAATAACACAAATACATAATGCATAGATTTTTCCCAAAGCAAACAAATTATAACATGTTTTTGCATATAAACTCAACACAGTTAATGATCACAATAATAGTAATTTAGTCATGCAGGATTACACAATAATTAATTCTTATCTTCAAGTAACGTACTTGTATTATATCATTAGGGATCAAGATCATGATAAAAAAGATCCATATATGCCAACATATGCATGAACTAGAAATTATACATGACATGCATACAATTTTATGTCAACATTCAATGAATCATTTAACCACTTATGAACATAATCTAATGCATTGTTTCTCTTTCCTTTTCTAATTGACACACACTCAGGACCTAATCATGGCTCAACAATTAAATATGGGTTTATTATGCCAAGTATTTTAATTAACCAATCAATTCAAAGGGACAGGCCAAACAACCACTCAAGCGGTCTTTAGCTAAGATAGAGACTTAACAGTGGTCTATGGAATCAATTCCTACTCTACAGAGCCTGACTGCCTACCAAGGATAAATTGACAGCCCCAACCCCCTACACCGACGACTGGAGGCCCAAGATGTGTTTATGCCCTAAAAAACATGTGAGTTAGCGTGTGTACCACCTATCCTCTCCAAAGTAGGCCACTGGAACAAATGAACTATTAAGTGTTATTAACACTAGCTTCAACTACAACACTAGGTGCAATCTCATTTAACTGCAGTAAAATAAATTCTTCGTTATTTGAAAGATACTTCAGATTTCGATTTGTTTTACCCAAAATCATCTTCCTTTGATTTAGTTTCATATAGTGATGCAGATTTTGCAGGAAGTAAATCTGATTGCAAGAGTACTAGAGGAACTTGTCATTTCTTAGGAAATTCCTTAGTCTCTTGCTTTAGTAAAAAGCAAAATTCAGTGTCACTCTCAACAACTGAAGCAAAATATATAACGGCTAGTTTAGCGTGTTCACAAGTACTATGGATGAAACAAACCTTAAAAGATTTTGGTTTGAATTACTCCACAACAACCATTTATTCTGATAATACTAGTGCTATAAATCTTTCGAAAAATCCTGTTCAATACTCAAGAACAAAGCATATTGAAGTTAGACATCATTTCTTAAGAGATCATGTGTTAAAAGGAGACATTTCGTTAACATTTATTTTCACTAATGAACAACATGCTGATATCTTCACTAAACCACTTAAAAATGAAGATTTTATGAGAATTAGGAGAGAACTAGGCATTTGCTCATTTTTGGATTTATAAAATGCTGATTTTTTGAACAAAATCTCCAAATCGCACCATATTAGTCAACCGCTAAATTTCTAGTCGACTGATGCTTTAAATTTTTTTAGAATGAGTCGCACCTTAATAGTCGACCGATAAAATTTTAGTCGAATAATTTTTTTTAAAAAAAAATTCAATTGAAGGGACCCGATACCCCTTGGATTTTTACACCCGATTTTTTTTAAAAAGGGCATCGTTTCATTTTTTTCGCACCTTTTCATTTTTCTGAAAAATGAACCCCTCTCTCTCTCTCTCCTCTCTCTCTTCCGAAAAACCCTTAGAGTGCCGTTCGAACCTCTCCTCGCCAGAATCTTCTGGCCATGACAAAGAGTTGCTGGAATCCTCTTGCAATGACCGACACATCTTCAGTTCTCACCGGAATCCTCTTGCCGTGCTCAGTGCATCTTCAGTTCTTGGAATCCCCTTGTGGCAGCCTTTTCACTCGCCGTCAGCCACCGTATCCTCCTCTATTTGTGTTGCACGATGCACAACAACATCTTCCTCCCGTCGAACGCCATTTGGAAGCTGACATCAACTGCTCTTCTCAACGCGTGTGTTCTCTATAACTGAATTTTTTTTTTGGGTGAATTTGTTTCAACCATGCCTCGTCAAAAGACTGCATCCGCAAAAGGTTCTCCTCCTCCTACACCTTTAGCAAAATACAGATTTTCTCTCAGATTACTCCGAAATCCTCTTTTGTATGATACTTTTGGACGAAATGTCCTCTTTCACATGTTTTCTCGTTACAAAATCAGAGAATTATTTCCAGGAATTTCACATCTTTTTGATGCCTGTGTAGACACCCTTCATTATCCTTTTCTGATGAAAATTGCATTCTTGAAAAAGTTTAAAAAATGCATGAAGTAATGATGGAAATACAAACCAATCAATATGTGATATATGTGCTTTGAATGTACTAACTTTTAATGTTTTGTAGCATATTGATAGGGGGAGTAAAATCTCCATCTATGCATCTAAATGCTTCATCTTTGATTAAGTTTGTCATCATCAAAAAGGGGGAGATTGTTACGCCACTGAAGTCGTACATGATACTTCAAGTACTAGGTTTTGATGATGAACAAGTGAATCAACTGCATTTCAGCTAAGACAATGAAGAAAGATGACAAGCATTAAAGAATTCGATGAAGAATCTTTGAAGACTTGTATACAAATGTAAAATTCATTTAAAGTATTAGATTCTTGTAAGAGCCTTACTTAGAGTGCATATTTCGATTGCATTTTACCTAAAAAGTCTTTAGAAAAACTTTTCTAAAAGAACCCTTCATGAAAATCTTTTTAGAAGACTCTTTTATTAAATTTTCGTGTTTATTAGTCGACCAATAGACTCACCAGTCGACTAACCCTTTCACGCCATATTTTCTGAAAAATCATTTTTATCAAATTAGTCGACCGAAGGTTTTATTAGTCGACCGGACAGAATGTCTGTTTTCTGGAAAATTTAGCAGCAGTCGACTAATGACTTTATCAGTCGACTGGACAGAACATGTGTTTTCTGGAAATTTAGCAGCAGTCGACTAATGCTTTTATCAGTCGACCGGACAAAACTTGTGTTTTTCAGAAAATTCTAGCAGGAGTTGACTGAAAGGTTTTTCAGTCTACTGATGATATTATCAGTCGACTAACTTTTCTCTAGTCGACTAAGTTTCAAAACTTCAGATTTTCAAACGGCTCGATAAACAGATCAGTCGACCGGCGATAACTGTCAGTCTACTAATAACTAATTATTAGTCGACTAACTACTGTTCCAGTCGACTAATTTTGCCGTTTTTCCTGAAACTTTAAAAAGGCTTGTCTTTTCATTTTTCAAGCGTTTTGATTATTCAAAATCGATTGTTTTGACACCTTTTCATACCCTCAACATATGGAAACTTTCAACTATAAATACGAGTGCATTTTAAACTCAAAAGCACTGCAATTCAATCAATTTGAATCAATTACTCTTTGCTTTTTACTCATATTCATTTTCTCACTCACGTGATATTTTTTTCACTTCAGTTTTTCACTCAAATTCCTTTGAGAGATAGTGAATTCGTGAATAGAGTATTTCAACAACCTCAAAAGCCAATTGCATCTCATTTGCATTCAAAAGAAGGGTTCATAGGTTGCATTGTAAGTTGTTACTTGTTTCAATTTTCTGTAAAAGGAAGGACTCCTTGGTTTAAAGAGTGATTTGCTTTCAGTAGGTGTGTTACTGAAAATGGGACCATATTTGGTATGTATGATCTTGTAGTTACACAAGGTTGATAGTGGAAATCTCAAGCGGGTTTTGCTTGGGGACTGGATGTAAGTCGGGAAAGACCGAACCAGGATAAAGTAATGTGTTCTTTATGTGTTTGCTTTTCAAATTACAAAAGCCGTCAATATTCTGCAGACATTTTTTAAAAGCACTATTCACCCCCCTGTAGTGCTCGTTGCCTCGATCCTACTGCACTTTCATGAGACTCATTTCAATTTAGCATGAATCATGAATTTTATAAAATAATAATATATGCTTATGCATATCCTTTGTCTTAATTATTATACTTTATTCTCATGTTTAACATGCAGTCCCATATACCACAATGTATAAATAATTCACATGCTTACATACAACATATTCATGACAAATCCCACATCAACATATACAAGATTAACATCTCATATCATAATCAAGCATACGGTTTTGGCAAAATAGATGCACAAATCATGATATTATAAAAAATCAAGAATTATATAACATCAGAATTTGTATGTTGTTCATGGGTCTGATAGACCATCGAAATGAAATAATATATCGCCATAACAATTCACAATAATACCAGAAGCTATTAACTTTGAAATTCAAGTGATAGATCTTAGAAAAATTATTTTGTTTGCCCGTACAAATTCATGTTCCTGAGACTATTTTTTTGTTTTGACAAAACTTTCTAGAAACTTGCTTCCCAAAGAAGTTGTCACCAGACCAAATTCAAGAAAGCTTTCGTCCTCCCAATTTTTTTGGTGAAAGGTATGCTTGTTATCTTTTAGAATCATTTGAGTTTACCAAAAAACTTTATCATATACCTTTTTTAGATTTTCTGAACCGGACCCTATCTGTAACAATTCTAGATCTAGATTTTTTATAGAATCTTGAGTTTTACACGATTTCTATGAGTCCTCATGATTTACAAAAAATGAAATATATTTTTCTTTTATTTTTCTCATATCTATTCATATGATGTGCATAACATAATAAAAAAATAATTACAAACTTGAAACCATTGATTTATTAGATTTTATGCAAAACCGACTATTAAGAATCACTCTTCACATAAGACAAAATTTCTATCTTAGGTTTAAGCAGTCATAACCCTCACTTTCGTACAACGAATAAGGCCTAATTTTTTTATAAGACACCTCCCAGATGTTTGGAAGGTTTTCAAAAAAGGGTTTGGCCATTGGAGATCCGATTTGAGAGTTATATTTATTTTACCACAATGAGTCGATCAAGAAAATCAAGACTACATAAAAAATACAATATGAATCATGATAAAAAAAATCATCTTAAAAGTGGATTATTTATTTTTAATCATGCATCCACACATGACCAATATTTAAACATCATCTATAGTCATAAAGAGACATCATGTATGCATAACACATGCTTTGAAATCTAAACTATCAAAATAAATCATTATTTTTGCATAAAATAACTAGTTTAAAATGCTAGCATGCGAAAACACCATAAAATGCATGAAATAAATTTGCATAAACGTGATTCATACTGTAAACACATGCAAGAAAGCAAATATACATCCAATCATGTTGTAAACAAAGATATAACCATCTAAAATTATGTAGGAACATGAAACTATGTGTTTCATGTTACTCGATTTCTCGGTTTATAGATTTACCAAAAACAATTTTGTAAATCTATTTTAAGCATGATATATAATTAAAAATATTTTTAAAACCTATTTCAAATCTGATCCACCATGAATCAACCCATAGAATCCAAAAGATGCATGATTTATGTGTTTGCATCTGATCTATGCTACGAGTAGGATGAATCCTACCTGAAACATGTTTTTGAAATTACCAACACCTCTATCTCCCTTCTTAGCAGCTTGGAGCAGCTTCAATGGCTGTTGGAAAAACCACAACAAGAAGAAAGAAGGAAGAAGAAGATAGAAAAAGGAAGAATAGAGAAAGAAGTGGATGAGATTAGGATAGGTTTTACTTTCTTTTCTTTTCTTTTTATAATTAAGCAAAATAGGGAGGGTGTTCCCTCCATTTTAGGCTTCCTAAGCTTACCGGAAATCCTAACTAACCTCTACATAGGTTTCCTAATAGACCTCTATCTAAAAACAAACTATTCTTTTAGAAGAGTTTACACAAACAATGGACTCTTTTGAGTCCTCTTTGGAAACACTTATTCATTAACTACCTAATGTGGGGTCCACAAGAGGGGGACGTCCCACCCTTTCAAGAACTACCCAAATAATTAATTTACTAATTAAGTGATCTCTAGAAAATGCAAAGTGAGTCTCATCTAGGTGGCATCTCACTTGGGTCTAAATCCAAGTGATCCGGATCGAGACTCCTGATTTGAATCCAAACACATTTGGGTTGGATCTAGGAACCAAAATTGAATCCAAATCCAAAATTTGAATTTAAAGATCCATATCCTAACATGAGATCTAAATCCACACTGGATACAAAACTTAGGTTTGGATTTGAACATAACTCATCCCCCTGAGTCACCCGTGTGGGCCACCCTAGCAACACCTGGCACCCCACTAGGCTAGGCGTGACCCCCGGTGCCTCTCCTATAACCTGGATAGAGTTTAAAACGAAACTTAGTCAATTTAATACAAATTGATTCAGAATCTAATTCAAGTGGAAAAACTCAAAATAGAGGTCGATCAAATTTTAAAATTGCATTTTTTTAACCAACCATTAACCGAAATCATCAAGTTTGTTCTCCCATAAGATCTAAGGCTTGTATCAGACCTTACTAGAGTCCTAGTTCAACTTAAACTCTCAAATTTTGCTTGAATTTAACCTAAATTTATCTTGAATTCTGCTTAAATTTAAAAGTTAAAATAAATTAATTTCACAGGTATTACCGTAGTGGGGGACTGTGATGATACTAAAACTCTGTGTGCAATTATTGTCCTCAAGAACTCTATGTGAGGTTCATGTTCCTAGCCACGATTTTATGAAGCTTTTAGCCACTTTTTTGGGGGGTATTGTTGTTGACTTAGCTGTATTTATCGGTATACCAAGAAAGTGGCATCAATGGTTGTGGATTTTCATTGATATCCCAACATTAGGTTAAGATTCATAATGTTCTGATGAATGATAAGGAATCCTGATATCGATCGAAGAACAAGTATATAACCATTTAATTAAAATATAAATTATGTGTTACGCTTTAACTGAGAACTACCTTAAACCTGAGGAACTTTATCTGTTTTAAGAATCCACAAGTTTGTAAAGAAAAGTAAAAATTTAATTTGTGTGCATTTAATAAGGACATGCACGCAAAAAACAACTATGATAAATAACTTAAGAAATTATTCATGCATGTGCATTGATTCATGCATCCTTTACTGTATGCATTCCTGAATATTTATTTTAGCATGATATTGTTGTATGCTTGAATGGTAATATTAGTTCTCATAAATGATTGTTTGTGGTTTTCTCTTAAATTTGTGCTTGATTTAATTTATGCAATTTTCTTACTATTAGATTTCTAGAGGAATTCATAGGAGGACTTTGGTTCTTACCCATTTTCTAAAATTATTTTTCAGACATAGAGGCTCAGTGATAAGTGAGAGTGGCTGGCTGGAGGACTCGGGGCTTTATGACTTGGTGGCTTGAGTTTAAAAGTGTGGAGGGTTAGATGGAGTTGATTTTGGAATTTTGAATTTCTTGACTTATTGATTAAATAATTGAAGTTTAATTTATTATTTTTAATTGACTCTATGCTTGGAATGATTGAAAAATGGATATATTAAATATGTAATATGCCCTTGGTCCTTGAGAGTTTTTTTTTGTAATTGTTTAAAACAAATTCTATATTTTTTTTGAGGGTCAGTTTGGGGTCGTTACATAGTTGGTATCAAAGCCAATCAGAACCACCAACATACAGGTCATAAACTCATACTCCAGAAATAGTCTCTACATTACTGGTAAAATCTTGTGGAATTTGTTTTCTTACTGTCTTGAAATTTAGAATTTTCTATTTTTGACTATATAGATAATTATATTTAAATCAATGTGTGATAATTTAAATTATATGTTTGATATGATTGTGTTGTGGTACTCAGATCAATCCTAAGTGGTTAGGCTTGATCTAGAGGTGTAAGGTTTGCTGATAATTTCTGGTTGGATTCTTTTTTTTATAGATGAATACTCGTGGTTGTACTAGCACTGCCACGAACTGGGTGGAGCAGAGGAACTTATTGATGAATGCCCTCAAGAGTCTTGCTATGATTATGACTACTCACATCGAGGCACAAATTATGCAACCCATAACGTGTGTGCACCTGCATCAGTTGCGACAGTGAATAATGGTGCAATGATATATGAGAAGTTTCTGAAGTTGGATCTGCCAACTTTCTCTAGGAAGGACAACCCTGAAGCCGTTGAGAACTGCATCGAGGAGACTGAGCATGCATTTTGTGTCCTACCTATGCCTAAGGACCGACAAATTGATTTTAGCATGCACCATCTAAAGGACGATGCCAAGAAGTTGAGGGACACCCTACGCAGGGTGAAGTACGCAACAGTCAATACTCTCCCATGGGAGACCTTCCAAGAGGAGTTCTTGAAGGCATACTTTTCATCTTTTCCCAGAAAAATGACGCATCAATAGTTCCTTGAGCTAACACATAAGAACATGAGTTTGGTAGACTATACCACCAAATTCAAAAGCTTAAAGTGGTACTGGCCTAAGCTTTTTGCTGATGATAAGGCTAGGACAACCAAAGTACGTGCATGGTCTAAAGGACGGGTTCGTATGATGACTAGTCATCCTACGATATTTAGCGACACCATTGAGTCGACTGTCATCCTAAATGAGGAGTGTGAGCGATTCAAGGGAGGGCAATCAAAGAATAGTGGCAATGACAATGGTGGAGCTCAAAAGAACATACCTGTGGGTGAAGAGATGTAGGGAGAGAAGAATAAAAGAAATAAGAACCAACAGGGAAACTAGCAGAGTCATCCTTAGTAGAGACAACAGCAGGAGAAGACGAAACCGACATGCACAAGATGCAACAAGAGCCATCCTATTGATCATTGTCCTTTGTTCAAGGGGGTCTGCTATCAGTGTCAGCAGCAACCTATACATGTTGCTTAGTACTGCCCGAACAAGTCAGTAGCTGAGGGCAGCCAGTAGCAATAGATATAGCAGCAACAGGCACAAAGGAAGATTAATAGGCGAGTGCACGCCGCCATGACCATAGCACAAAACGATTAGACTGATCTGATCGAAGGTATTATCGTTGTTGTTGACCATCTTGCACGTGTTATGTTTAATTCAGGGGCAACCCATTCTTTTATATCCTCTTCTTTTGTTGAATTGCTTGTTGTACCATCTAACTTAGAGAAGACACTAGATGTTATGTCTTCGATGAACGTGTACACTCAATGTGGGAAGTACCTTCCTACAGTTTAAGTAGTCATTGAGGGACACTGGTTGTTTACCAATCTTATCATACTCGACATAACATTTTACGATGTCATTTTGGGTATGGATTGGTTGTCTCAACATAATGCATCTCTTCAGTGTCGGAGTAAGAAGGTTTGCTTGGAGTACTCCAATCTGTCACCATTGGTGTTTTAGGCGATTCAGTGGGTGAGGTAAATATCGTATCTGTGATGAAGATCTCAAAGTACTGGAAGAAGGGTTGTGCGATGTTTTTAGCCAATGTGTCTGCTATGGACAATCAAGAGACACCTTTGAAGTAGTTGGATATGGTCTATGAGTTTATCGATGTCTTTTCAGAGGACTTACTGGGTTTACCACCTCACAGAGAGATCAAGATTTTTATCAAGAGAGTGCCTAGTACGACACCAGTGTCTCGAGCACCATATCGTATGGCATCTGCCAAGCTTGTTGAGTTGAAGAAGCAATTATAGAAACTTCTTTACAAGGATTTTATCAGGCCAAACGTGTCACCTTGGGGTGCATCGATATTGTTTATAAAAAAGAAGGATGGATCACTGATACTCTACGTAGACTACTGCATGCTGAATCAAGTCACCATGAAAAATAAGTATCTTTTGCCTATGATTGATAACCTATTTGACCAGTTATGCACAACGAAGGTATAATCAAAGATCAACCTTCATTCTGGGTACCATCAGTTGTGGATCAAGGTAGAGGATATTCTGAAGACAACATTTAGGTTTAGATACATGCATTATGAGTTCTTGGTGATGTCTTTTGGACTCACAAATGCCCCTACAACATTTATGGACTTGACAAATTGAGTCTTTTGATTATGGTTGAATCAGTTTGTCATCGTGTTCATTGATAACATTCTGATATATTATGAGAGTGTGGAGGAGCACAAAGAGCACTTGAGGATCGTGTTATAGATACTCAGGAAACATAAGCTTTATGCTAGGTTCTTTAAGTGTTTTGGGTTGTCCATGCTAGTGTTGTTCCTACATGTAACAACCTACACAAGTGTTGTCTATGTTGTAACAACATGTGTATGGGGGTTGTTCGCACATGTGGCATGACAACAACATGTTGCCTGCATGTTGCAGGTCATGTAACAACATGCTGCCAACATGTTTTAGGTCATGTACAAGTGCTGTTTATATTGTAACAGCACGTGCATGGGGGTTGTTCGCACACGTGTCGTGACAATAACATGCTACCCACATGTTGCTGATCATGTACAAGTATTGTTATGTATGTAACAACACACTCACATGGTTGTTTACACTTGTTGCTGGCCATGTGCAAGTGTTGTTTATGCATGTAACAGCCAACACATAGTGTTGTTAGGCATTTAACAACACTCACACATGGCTTATTGCACATGTTGCTGGCGCTACAAGTGCAGACCTACAATTATATATATATATATATATATTCATAGTGAGTTAGATATATATATATATACACGTCAACCAATGTGTATATATATATGTATGCATATATATGCATATATAATGCTACAATTAATATATGTAAAAATCTGTTTGATGTATTGTTCTTTATTCAATGAAGTGGTTATGCATATTATGCTTGACTTTCCATTTAAATAGAGTCATATAAATTCGGCCATGGGAATTATCGTGTTGCGAAATCGGATTTCTATTAAAATTGTGAAGTGTAATTTGGTTTTTGTTTATTCTTCTAAGTTTGAGATGAATAAATACTGAAACTAGCCAATTCTAAAAAAGCTAATGTGATAAATTTAAAAAGATTGCATTCATTCATTTGACATAAATATGCATTGATGATTGTGTATTGTGAACATAAATTTGTGTATTCATGTGTGTTTTATGTTCACTAAAATTTTGCAATGAAATGAACTATTTATGTGATTGATTACTGGTTGTGTGTGAACCACCGATGGACCTATGTAATCCGGAAGCATGTGTTGCTCATGTGTTACTAAAATTGTTTATGCTTTGCAAAATGATTTATGAAAATGATTGGTTTTCCAAAATTAATTATACTGTTGAATTGTTAGAGCAAGAGCCCGAATTTGTTATTGCATGTAGATTTGCATAACTATTCTTTTGTGAATAACTTTTAATTGATTAAAATGTTAATACAGACCAAACAATGTAATAATACTTTTTCTTGATGTCCCATTAAAAGAGACCAAACAATGTATGCCCACGGTCATGGAGGACCATGAGGGTTCTAAAACTTCATGCGCAATTGTTGTCCCCAAGAACCCGATGTGAGGTTCATGTTTCCGACCATGGTTTTTGAGAACTTTCAGCTACTTTGTCGGAAGTTGGTGGTGTTGACTCAACTGTAGTTATTGGTATGCCAAGAAAGTGATGTCAATGGTTGTGGATTTTCATTGATGCCTCAACATTAAGTGATGATTCCTTATGTTTCGATGGATGGTGAGGATTTTCGATATCAATCGAAGAACAAGTGTGGAATCTAGTAATTAAAATATAAATTATATGTTAAGCTATAACTGTGAACTACCTTAAACCTCAAAAACTTTGTTTTGAGTATCTACGGGTTTGTAAGAAAAAGTAAAAATTTAATTTGTGTGCATTTAATAGGGAGATGCATGCAAAAGCAACTCTAATAAATAGATTAAGAAGTTATACATGCATGTGCATTGATTTATGCATCTTTTACTATTCCGCATTAGTTTTTTGCATTCTTGAATATTTGTTTTATCTTGATGTTATTTTATGCTATAATGGTAAGATTAGTTTTGATAAATTATTGCTTGTGATTTTCTCTTAAATTTGTGTTTGATTTAATTTATGTTATTTTCTTATTGTTGGATTTTTAGAGAAATTTATACGAGGACTTCGGTTCTTACCCATTTTCTAAAATTGTTTTTCAGGCATAGAGACTTAGTGATAAGTGGGACTGGTTGGCTGGAGGATTTGAGGCTTAATAACTTGGTGACTTGAGTTCTGATGTGTGCAGGGTTGGATGGAGTTGATTTTTGAAATTTGAACTTCTTGACTTATTGATTAAATAAATGAAGTTCACTTTGTTGTTTTTAATTTACTCTATGCTTGGAATGGTTGATGGAATGAATATGGTAAATCTGTTATGCGCCCCTGGTCCTTGGGAGGTTTTCATAATTGTTTAAAAAAAAATCCACATTTTTTTTAGGGTCAATTTGGAGTCGTGACAAGTAGCTAACATTTACCCTTAGGTTTGTCTCATAAATTTGACTCTCTTACCCTGATCTAAAATAGTTTCACTTAAGATTTTACCCAATATGTACCTAAACTAAATCAAATCCAAATTATTTAAAAATTGTTAAGGAAATTGATCCGCATCACAAAGAAAGAAAGACACATTCAATGAACTCTATCCAAATCAATGAAGAAATTGATAATGAAAGGCAATCTTAGGAAACAAAAAGGAAAGTGATCTATGTGATCACATTTCCAAATGTAGTTTTATATATTCTTGTAATTGATTTTTTCTGATTTTGTAAAATGTTTGACATCTATCCAAGACCATGTTTTTTATCAAACGTTCTCTCATATATTAAAAACTCTCTCGTCTCACGGTGAACAAGTGAAGTTCGAGAGTTCTCATTGTACCTACCTTCTCTTTATGGTATAGGATCCCTACAAGCTCTTACGAGTTTTTCAGGTTCTTCAATGGCATCCATCTTCCTAGATGCTCAATCAAACTTCATCACAAGCGTGGTTTCCATCAAGTTGAATCATGAAAACTACCTTCTCTGGAGATCCTAGCTCTAATCCCTTATGGTGAGTCAAGATCTTTTCAAGTTCATCGATGGATCTTCTTCACAACCTGAGAAGTTCATCACAACCATGGATATAAGCAAAAAAATCATGAAATTCTTGTTTGTTGTCTTTCTAACCAGCTTGCTCTTAGCAGGATTAAAGCTACCATGTTTGAGTCCATCCTCAGGCAGATCATGTGAAACAACACTGCTCTCATGAAGCATGGACTGCGCTGAAAAAAGTGTATGGGTCTCAGTCTACTCTGAGGCTTATGCTTTTGAGTAAAGCCCTCACCTCCATCAAGAAGGAAAACATGAAGATGTTGTCCTACTTGGACCACATCAAATTTCTTATTGAATCTCTCGTAACAGCAAATCACCTTGTTGATGATAGTGATATGGTTAAAATAATGCCTAATGGTCTTCTGATTGAATGCGAGAACTTTATCACTTCAATCACCACTGGGTCATCCACTCATTCCTTTGCAGATCTATACAAGTTGCTCATCAACCAAGAAAAATAGGTGCTCATGTTGCACCCAAAGCAACCCGACATGCCAAAAAGTTCTCCCACTGCCTTCAACATCTCAAGAGCCTGCGGTCGTGGGCATGAGTTATATTGTGGACATGGCAGGGGCCATGGAAGAGGTTCTTTAGGGAATCAGCAGTAGCCAAACACTAATCAAGGTCCTCGTAGCTCCCAAAATCAAAGAGGACCTGTGCCATGTCAACACTGTAAAAAATGTAGGCATATTGCCAAAAATTGATGGGACATACCCAAAGCCTTCTTAGTTATGTCCCTACAACAAAGCGTCGTTGATTACTAGTACCCTGACACCGGTTTGACAAAGCACCTAACTATGGAGGACTAACAATTCTCCAACAAATCGTAGTAACAAGCCAACAGGTCTATCATGATTGGAAATAGTAAGACCATTCCAATTTCAAACATCGGTGACTTAGTTTTATCGTTTAATTGCTCTAAATTCCACTTGACAAATGTTTTGCATGTTCCCACCATTGTAAAAAATCTCTTATTGGTAGGTCTATATACCAAAGATAGTGATTGCATTTTCAAACTTATTATGTTTGAATTATTTATTAAGGATTGACAAACATGCAAGATTCGGCTTCAGGGTTAAAAAACCAACGCGAGTCTCTACCCAATTAAGGCACATGAACCTCATATGGGCATCCTATGCAGAAAAAAAACATCCTTTGGACTCAATGGCTTGGCCACATAAATAAAAAGATAGTTTCTTTTTTGAATTTTGCAAATGCCATTTCTTTAAATAAGGATAAGGGAATAAAAGTTTGTGAGAGTTGCTTAGTAGGAAAAGCTCACAAGCTTCCTTTTGGTCACTCTCAAACTATCATGTCTCACCCTCTTGAGTTGTTGCATGTTGATGCTTGGGGACCAACTCCACTAGTGTCTCATGAAGGTTTTTGGTACTATCTCAATCATGGATGATTTTACATGATTCTATTGGAATTTTCCTATACAATATAAATCGCAAGTGTTTGCGTGTTTCAAGAATTTCCAAATAGTGGTTGAAAAACAATATGGATTTGTTATTAAATCATTTCAATTAATAATGGTGGTGAATTCACAAGTCATGATTTTAAAAATTTCCTTCAAAATCATGAGATCTTGCATAAATTATCATGCCCACACCCAAACATAATGGGTTAGTCAAGCAAAAACACCTGCATATCGTGAAAACTGGTCTCAATATGTTGAATGGAGCCTCTCTATCATATGTGTTCTAGTTTGATGCCTTCCGAATAACAACAAACGTTATCAATAGGTTGCCTACCTTGGTCCTAAAATGCATGTCACCTTATGAATTGTTTTTTAACCACCTTTCTAATTATCATCATCTTCGTGTCTTTGGTTCCCTGTGCTACCCTCTTGTCACTCCCTACAACACGTATAAGTTTCAACCTAAAAACCAAAGCATGCCTCTTTCTTAGCTATGCCTCTAGGAACAAGGGATACCTATGCTTTGATCTCCACTCTCACCACACATACATTTTCCAGGCATGTCTAATTGGACGAATCTAGCTTCTCCCTGTCTCTCCTCTCTACCTTAACATCCTCTGTTGACCTCACCCACTGGGGTCTTCCTGCTCCCATTGTCTTGCCCTTGCTTATGTCGGGATTGATGGCTTGTATTCATTACCCAATCATGTTACCCTTCCCCCTGTTACCGAGTCTGATTTGAGATTGCTTAAGCCCATCTCCTGGCTTGTTCTTGTGTTAGTCCTACCCTCACTGTCCCCGAGGAGCAGTCCTTGGTATGTTGTACTCAATATTGGTGATGCTCTAACCCTCGATTTAGCTTCCTTGTCTAACCCTACCCTTCATGCTTCATCAACTGTCTCTCACCTAGTTCAACTTGTCTATCATCCAGCTAACCATGTTCACCCAATGGACACTCAATCCATGACAGGTTCTCTAAAACCTCAAACCTTTCTGTGCACACTTTATCCCATTTTCTTGGCTTGCTTCAACATTGAGCTACTTAAACTTGAACCAACCTCCTCTAAACAAGTTGACTGGTTTCCCAAATGGCATGCTGCCATAGAGGAGGAATATCAAGCCTTACTCCAAAACTGCCCTTGGCATCTTGTCCCCGCCCATCCCACTTCAATGTTGTTGGGGTTCAAATGGGTCTACTAGATTAAACATCATGTTGAAGGCTCGATAGCTCGCTACAAGGTTCACCTAGTTTCCAAGGGCTTCCAACAAAAGAAGGGCATTGATTTTTTTAAAACCTTCAACCCTGTTATTAAGCCAACCATCATTCAAATAGTTATCAGTCTTGTTGTTTCTTTGCAGTGGCCAATTCACTAGTTTGACTTCAATAACACCTTCCAAAATGGGTTTCTTTTCAAAATATGTATATGAGTCAACCTCCGAGCTTTGAGGATGTTTGATTTCCTCGTCATGTGTGCAAACTGGATAGAGCGCTATATGGGCTTAAACAAGCTCCTCGAGCATGGCCCTAAGGGGAGGTTAGCATAGTGGGATGGGGCCTTGGCTGCTAGATCGATACTTAAGGTTCGATTCTTATAGGTGTCGCCCCTCTACACAAACCAACACATAGCATAGGTCCCAAGGGCAAGGGTCCTAGCCTCAGAGTTTTATGTTGTTAGCACAATGACTATAGGTATTATAATATTCATGATTTTTTAGTAAATACTTAAATGAGCTATTTTAGAATTTTGAGGCATATTCTATGACTTTTGAGTTCATTATTGTGTTCATATCAAAATTTTGAGAAAGAAAGTTTTTATTTCATCAAAATGAAGTTATATTTGCTTTTGCTAAAAGTAGTATTGTTTTATCTACAAGCATTTTCACTTTGATTGATGGTTTGATTATAAATCAAGGTGGAATCAATGTTATACCAGGATCCAAGCCCTATGGATGGGTTGGATTCAGACCTACGTGGTTCCCCTTAGTCCTATAACCCACCGATGTTTGCTATCTTAAATCAACCAAAGGATTTATGCTTTGCTATAAAGCCCATTTCATGTCAACAGAGAAAATTTTAAAATTTTCCTAAAAAAAAAATCTAAGAAATTTTGGGGCATTACAAGTATGGCAAGTTGAGCCAGCGGACTAGGTCTTTGTGCCATGTGTTGTTTCTTCATGTTATAAATAAAAAAAGTCTTCAGGCATGGCACCAAAGGCTTGGTTCTTATCTTACCTCTAATGGGTTCTCTATCTCAGAATCAAATACCTCTCTTTTTATTTTCCAAAGCAATGGGCCCCTTTTATGTTGATATTATCATCACAAACAACTCTCCAACCACCATCCACCAATTTATTGACCATCTGGAAAAACATTTTCTATCAAGGATCTTGGACAACTCCACTACTTCCTTGCATTGAAGTTATTTGCTCATCCACCAGACTTCATGTAATGCCCATGATTTTTTGAGGAATTTTCATAAATTTTTGCTAATGTCCATGCATGTGATAATGTGATAATGGTAATATGTATTAGATAATACACATAGACTAGGTCTTGGAATAAGACTTAGAAAAAAATATAGAATACATTCAAAATGCCAAGGGGGTCCTGTCAACCCTAATGGAAATCATTTTCGAAATACAATTATGAGAAAATAGATTTTTTAGAAAAAAATATATTTAAGCTAGACAAATTATAGTTTAGAAGAAGTTCACATACATTTGAAAATAATTTGGGTTGCATTTAGAGTTATTTCATTTAACACTTAAATTATGGTTTTGAAAGAATTGAAGTCCAAACTAATAAATAGAATGAAAAATATAGCTAATTAGTAAAATAATAAAATAGAATGAAAAATATAATTCAACTAAATTGAATAAGATGGTAGAGGTCCATAGGTGGGCCATCTCATCCTATGTGACACCTCTTTGTTAACTTAAAAAAAAGTAAAGTTAAAGCTTTAAATTCAAACTTTTAAAAGTTACCAAAAACCAAATCTTTTACCAAAGTCAAAACTTGCCTTATTACTAAGGAGAGAACTTGCCTAATTACCAATGGCTGGAAAGAAGAAGAAAGAAAGATGGAATTGTGAAAAGGAAATAAAGAAAAAAAAATCTAGTTTGACAAGCCAAACTTGCTTGCCAAGCAAGCAAGCTTGACATCAAGCTATATGAAAAGGTTGAAACCCCATATGGATGTGTTGACCAAACCATATTAGAACATACTATATGGTTTATAGTATATATTATATATTATACATTATGCATTAAATAAAAACTAACCTCAGGCTACTATAATAAAAAAATAAATATAAAAGAGAGAAAAGGAAACAAGAATTTGAGAGGAAAGGAAAGAAGACTTGAGATTATATCAAGGGTTGAGATTAGCCCAGCCCTTGACCTAATCCCATAAGTTTATAAAAATGGAGGGGGTCATGCCCCCTTTATTTGCCCATTTCTTATTTTTCTCTTGCTCTCTCTCCTCTCCTTCTTGCTTTGTTTTTTCTTCTTTTCTTATAGTTTTCCTCTTGTGCAACCAAGAGGTGAACCTACGTACGTTGGTGGAGTGGTTTGATAGTTTAGACGCAGCCACCACATGAAGCAAACAGCCGATTCACTTAGGAGGATCTCTTTTTTCGACCGAAATAAGTGTTTTCATGTGAAAGATATGGGGTTTTATTCTCTATATGTAAATCATAACTCATAGGCATGAGTTATTCTAATTTCTAATAAGAACAAACCTTGTACCCCCCCCCCCCATGTGTGGGATTGGTGTTGGGTTTGTCAAAAATTGAATAGAGAGGGTTTTCAGAAACAAATCCCTCTAAAAAAACCATTTTGACAAAAACGTATGTTTTAGTTCAAATTAATATATTGTTATAAGAAAGAGTTTTCGTAAAGCCTAAATTTGATTTATTGAAGAGGGGTTGATTATGATTTTCCGCAAGGAGAAATCAGTTCCACACCCTAGAGTGATCGAAATACTGAAAATAAAAATGAACAAAATTATGTAATGCATGTTATGGACTTGTCAGAAATAAAAAGCATATTTACTTGAAAATAGTATAAAGTTTATTGATTTCTTGCAAAACTTTTAGTTAGAAATCATAGTTTAATGTTCATGTACATGTGCTATAGTGCTTAGCATGTTTTTGTTATTTTTGTCAGAGAAAATATATGCATCCTTGTGCTTGTTATTGCAAAAATACCAAATTATTTATGAGGAAATAGGGTTTGGAGAGACAGATCGATTTTCTGACCTAGCAGCTATAAAAATGAGATTTGACTATAGTAGATTATATAAAAATTATGTGATATTATTTTAGAGGTTTTATTTGATGTGTTCATGTAAAAAAACAAAAATATGAATTCGGGGGGCTTATTTCAACTCACTCGAATGCATATAACTCGCTATTACATAATTCTAGCCTGACACCCGATCGGTAAAACGTTTGTATCTCCCTCGTCTAGAGGAGTTTTTATGAACAATTTATTGTGCTGGAAAGCTAATAAAATTTTACAGCTTTTGTGAAATTTTGGGCTTTGTTTTCAGACTAAGGACTGAACCGTTACAGTCATAATAGAAAAGTAAAGGCATGCACTAAACTGATTGTATTTTCCTCATCTAGAGGGATTTTTAGTAGCTTTAGAAAGCTGACAAAATTATCTTTAACTTGTAAAAAATTTAGCTTTTTTTGATGAATGTACACTTTTTCATGACATCTATAACTGTCAAACAAAATTAAGAATTTACAACATCTAAACCGATTCAAGGCCCGGTTAGCCTATATGTGTGACTTCTATGTGATTTTCAATTATGCTTCCACGTATAAGTATTATGCTGCATGTAAAGTGCTAAGAAAATTTGTATACAAAAAATGAGTATCTAATATGAAGCGCGAATTGAATAAGGTGCTCATGCACCCACTTGCACTTGTGGCCATTTGCTAATAAACGAGACAAATAGATTTTGAGTTTGATTGAATATGAATTTATAATCATTTATGAATGTTGTTGTATAAATAATGGTATATGCATGTTAATGCAAATGGTTGTATGCATTTAATTGTTAAAATCATTGTTTTATTTTGAATGTATGCTTAGATCAAAGTGAAAGAAAAAACATTATGCAAAGATACTTGAAATATATACATGTTTATGAATGTGCATCCATGGGCCCAGAAGAGGCCGAATCCCTGAGTTGGATTCATATGTGAGTGTTGCATGAAAGTAATTAATTTAAAAAGTTTAGGCATGTAACAATAAAGATCGATGCTTGCAAGAAGAGGGCAAGCAATACTTTGGGTTTCGTGGGCATTGTTTTGAGTACGGAAGGTTGCTCCTCCCCAACCACGAAAATAAGGAAAACCTCTGCATTAGTCTGCAACATAGATGATAGAAACTCATTAGTGGAAAACTGATGTATCAGGATGACAGTGTTGGGAGCACTTTCTCGATATGCTTATCTTTCACCTGTTAACTGGTGAAAGGTGCCCGGTCAGGCCAAAGCCATAATTGTATGAAAACTGTAAAACCCATGTTTTTTAAGGATTATTAATAAATAAATAACTCATTTTTTTATCTCTAAATTAAAAAATATACTTCTAGTTTTTGAATTTTATTTATTGATATATTACATGTTCATTTATTCATTTATGGCCAATCATGGCATAACTTGCATTTATAAAATTATTTTGAACTATAAATCACTATTTATATATAAATTATATTTAAATATATTTTTAATGGAGTTTGTAAATTATTGGAGTGTATTTGTGTGTTATGCGACTCTTGGTAATTGTGTATAGGGCAATTTGTCATTTTTGGCTAATCTTGGTATAATTGTCATTTTTAGAGTTTTTGACATTTACGATCGCACACGAAGGATTCACTGTATTGCTTGGGTAGCGGTCTTTGCGAACTTCAAAACCCCTCAGTCTTTTGGGTTTCGATTAATTGTTCTTCACATTATTAAAGTAAGTTTTCTTAACCAAACTTGTAGAGAGCATGTTTAAGCACTAATTGCATAAGCATGGTGGTGTTGTGTTAAAAACTTCACTAAATTACACATAGAAGTTATGCACACACACCACACGTAGTTGTAGATATCTAGGGGTGTTATGGTTGCCTATATGTTTAACTGATTTGAGTGTAAGATATACTAAAAATGTGATACTTACACCAAGTATTAAAACAACTATAAGCCAATGTGGTTTGGATGCAATACAATGCAAAATGCAAATAAAGTAAATGTTCGTGGTAAGTACGTGGTATAAATGTATCACCCAATAAATTTATTTTTATTGTGGGCAACACTTTTCTGCTCACACACACCACTTAGCTGTGAATATCTAGGACTGTTGTCATTGGTGTTTAGAGATCATGCTGAGCATGATTTGAATGTGTGAGAATAGTAGTGATTTTCTTATCATAGTTTGAATATCATGCTCGTCATGATTTTAGATAGCAGAATATGAAGTGTATTTCTTGCAAGTACATGTTTGAGCATGCATTTATGTAAATGAATGTTGCATAAATTGATGTGTTTGACATGACCATATTGAATACTAGTGTAAAATAATAATTGTGTAATCATGAATGATAGAATCATGTTCATGATAGAATTATGCAAATACCATTATGCATGGACTGATACGTCTTGTGTTCTCATAAACAAATCATGATTTATGTGAATGCTATTAATATATGTATATATATATATATATATATATATATATATATATATATATATATATATATATGAGACACAATTTGCATGAAATACATGCTTTGCATATTGATTCATGTGATAAAACAATGTATATATGACTTGAATCATGTGTGCATAACTCGAACTACGTAGAAGCTACGTATGTTGAGGTTTAGTTGCTTCATATTATGAAATGTGCATGTTCACGTATGCATTCATATAACTCATGTTTTATTTACGCATGCTTCGATGTTCAATTTATGAAATGCAATATTCCTTGTGACGATGATATGATGTGTAAGATAATATGCTTCTTTATGATATGATTTAAATGCCACGTGATATGAAATTATGAATGCATGCGATAAATGTTTAAGTTCAATAGTGAACTATGGTTCAAGGAACCTTATTGATTAAATGCATGATTTTATAATTTAGATGCCATATGAAGTGATATGCGGTGTGATATATTTTGATTGTATACATGCTTATGCCCGTGTTTGTGGCTATAGACCTGGAGAACAGTCAATTGTATCGATGCATGTATGATAATAATTTTCACTTGGTATGGTACCCGTTGAGAAACTATTCTCAAAGAATTTTCTATGAGGGTGTGCATGACCATATCAGGTAATCCGAATAGAGCGGTAAGTCTCTATGAGGAAGTGCATTGTGCAAGAGTGGGTAGCCCGCAAAGACTGTAAATTCCTTTGAGGAAGTGCATTATCCAAGACCAGACAAACCATCCATCTAGGGCGACAACTCCTTGTGAGGCTGTACATTTTTTAGACCAGGCAATCCGGCGTGGTTCTTATGAATATTTATATGATTAAATAAAATATTATTATGATTTGTGGTGATATTTTGAGTTGATTGAGATAGACAGTTATAAATTTATAGATTTGACTTTTTGTTATAGCATGACTATATACTGAACTCAAATGTAAGAATCATATCCTTATTGATTTTAGATCTTGTTATGAGGTTATGATTGTGACACTTATGTTAGCGTATAAATGAATGCCATATCACGCTTATAAATGACTAGTTTTGACTTGTTAGGCGAATGATACATCATACTTACATAGTCTTATTATAAATAATTATATTATGATTATTTGAGTGAATATATCATACCTATGTATCATGATTGATGTGTATCATGAATATCTAACTAGATTACTTAGAAGGTATGCACGTGTGTTTTACGCTGAAATGGTTAAATATGATTTGACTTATTGTTTATAAGAATTATGAATGCATATGAAAATGATGCAATGATCTGAATGTCTTATATATATATGCGATGACTTGTATGACTTTAATGCATATAGATTATGCTTTATTATGTGAGTTAAGGTTGAATAGAATATTAAGTGATGAAATACTTATGAATGCTTTATATTTGAATGCTTGAAATGAATGACTCATAGGATGTTGTTCGCTTGTCTATCACTTGACGATTGATGAATAATATATTATGTCTTTACCTTTAAATGTTTGATATGTTTTCTATAAGTTTGAGTTTTTGTTGCTTTATCAGACTTTAGCGAGTCCGATCCTATTTTATGGGGGACAACAAATAAAGTGTGATGAGTAGTTGGAGAGGACTTATCGAGCTGCATCCTCGAGGGTCCATTCTTACCTTGCGATCTTGGTAGACATGATCTTTTCGTTTTAAGTACTTGATCATGTAGAGACTGAACTATTATTTTTATATTCTGATTTTAAATAAAATTAAAACTCTTCATATTTCAGTCTTATATTATACGTGGTTTGAAATGTGTATATGCTGTATATTTTGATTTGATTGTTATCTTTAGTGTAACCCTGCCCAAAGTCTTAACTGTTTTTTAAAATTATTTTCGCATTATAAGATATGATTTACTTATACTTATAAAAAATGTCTTAAAATTTTAATATTTGAACAATAATTAAGGTTAAAATTTTGGGAGCGTTACAAAAACACCACTTGCGCCATGACCCTGATCGAGGTTTAAGCCTGTGTTAGTATTCACATGACTAAGAACTAAAACTTAAAGCGATTGCGTATTAAGATAGGCATGTTGTGCATCATCTAAAAAGAAAACATAATCAAAGATAAGAAGACACTTATGCATACAGTTCAACATCTTCAATGGTAAGTGCATACATTTTAATTGCTCATGCATATTTAATTATTCATAGTTAAGTGAATGCTTTGATTGAGAGAACTTTGTAAATGTATGTTTGAATGCCCTGTAAAGAATTTCTATGCATGTATGCTTTGGTGTGCTTAATCATGTTTGGGCGTGTCAAATTAATTCATATTTACTTGTTTTAATTTATGTGTATTGAATAGTTTTGTCCTACTGAGGACTTAATTGTCTGACCCTATTAAATTAAATATTTTTAGGTAGCGAATGATGGACCAAGCGATGACGAGAGGTTGTGATGGGGATCGAGCCAAGCCTTTCTTACTTTTTGGATTGTTTTAGATTACGAACATTTATAAGTACTCAAGACTTTGATATTATTTTAATTTGAAAGGACTCTTATTATTTAAATTCGATGTGTAATGGATAATTCATTAATTATGCATGTTTAATTTTAAATTCAATGTGTATTTGAAAAAAATATAATTGAGAAGTAATGCGCCAAACTTTTTATCCCGTTTGAATTTTTGCTGTAATTTTATAAAATCTAAAAAAAAAATATACGATTTTTGGGATAAAAAATTTAAGGTGTTACACTACAATTGTGTCAATGCCACTATGTTCCAAGTCTATTGTGCAAAGCTGTTATGGCCGAAGCAAAGCCTATCTCTACTCCTATGAGTTGCAACACCAAACTTACTCTAGATGACTCTCCTTTCTCCTTGGATGCCATCTTGTACCATAGCATCGTTGAAAGTTTACAATATCTTACCTTCACTTGCCCAAACGTGGCGTTTGTTGTCAACAAGGTTTGTCAATATATGCAATAACCCACCATTTTTCATTGGTCTACGGTCAAACTACCTAAATGACACACTCCACTGTAGAATGCCCTTTCAACGATCCATCTGGCTCCAACTAAGGGATTATTGAGATGTTGAGTGGGTTGGTTGCCTGGATGATCACAAATCCACTTGTGATTTTGTAGATTTTCTCGGCTCCAACGTTGTCTCTTGGTAAAAAATCGTTGTACAGTCCAACACTGATGGTGAGTACAAGTCTCTGGCTTGCTTGTGAACTTGCCTTTTTTTATCTCTTGCACCCCTATTCTTTGTTTTTTCATATGGCCGAACGGACTTCTACTTTGTTCATGATCATGTCAACGACCCCCAACCACCGTCCGGAATGGACAGTACCATCCTGGTCGAAAACAACCAATTTCCTTTTTATCCATGTTGAACCTGCCCATTTTGACCCATATTCCACCCGTTTCTAGCTATGTCACAGGACATGCGATTTTCGGCTGCGTGTCCGTATTGACACGTCTGGATATGCCGACATTGCCACCCATAAGTAGGGATACCATTTTAAGATTTTTTTTAATGGTGATTTGATATCTAAATACTATAAATTATATTTTAAATAGCGAATTCAGAAAAGTGGTACTGATTTAAATATTAAAAACTCGTGTCGTCGTGCCCCAATTTTTAAAAGATACCTAACTTGCAAACTGAACCGTGTCTATTGTCGAGACGCGTCATATTCGTATCTGTGTGACGTATGTTCCCAGCCGACCATCAAAGTAAAACGTTCACTTACCAAATCCAATACGCAATCAAACGGGAACCGGGAAGTTGTCTTCTTAAGAGTGGCCTGCTGATTTTCTGATCTCTCTCCCTCTCTCGGGGGGAAACTTTTCATAGGAAAGCTTTTCTCCTCGAGGAAACCATGTTCAGGAACACCTCGCGCCTGTCCCCCGATTCCTTCAAACGGATTTTCCCTCGCTTCGCCTTCCAACATGCCCACGATTCCCCTGCCTCTCCGCGCATCGGTGGCGGACTCCACGGGCCGATTCCATCGCTTCCCCGTCCGAGGGGAATCGCGTCGAATCCTTCCTCTGTGGGGATAGGGCTCGAGGGAGGGTTTGTAATCGGGAGGGCGACGAGCCCGCTGGCGGCGCTTCGGCATTACGGGCGTTGCTACTATGAGCTCTCCAAGGTTCGCCTCAGGTTAGGGTTTCCGATTCTATGACAGTTTTTCCTTCCATCCCTTATCTCCTTTCCTGTTCGATCGGCATCACCATCATAAGATTTTGCGTCTTGCGGGTTTGAGCTAGGCGATTTCATGTGGTAGATTGGAAAATTCGGCGATTTTTCACACTGAAACGATCTAATTTGGTAACTATGTATTCATTGCGCTTTGTTGATATCGGGATAATGTCTGTGTTTGCGGGCGGGATGTAGATTCATCGTTAGCAGCTTCCTTTATGAATTGATTGGTTCAGTGATTCAAATTGTGAGTTTCAAGTTTCTCTGCTGGTATAAGAAAGGACCTATGATGCATAAAAGAAGTAGATGGCAGAGGTTTTCGTGTGGGGAACTGCGATTAATAGTTTTCGAGTCCGTTATTGTTAAGTTTTGGTTGAAGCAAGAGTGTCTCTGTATGCGAGGATCACCATGGTTGGGATTTGCGATTGTTGTTAAATAGCTGATCCACACGGAGGAGAAATAAATCTTTAGAATTCAAAATTTCGAACGGTTTGTTTGAAGTCTGTACTGTAGTCCTGAAAATGGCTGGTCACGCATTGTGCATGGTCATGGAGATTTCAATAGACTGACGTCGCCAATATTGTATTTAAGCTGTGGTGGGATAAGCATGACATATTGACATGCGGCATGCATTTCTGTGACTAGAAGGTATTGTAATGGATGCATACTTTTCACGGGAACTCACATTCTCAGAAGGATTGCTTGGTATTCTGGACGCAACATGGAAGGAAAGGTACTTGCGAGCGTGATGTTGTTGACCTCGAATGGCAATGCCATGCAAACTGATGTTTATTGTGAATAGTTGGTATCACTTATTCGAAAGCCCAGGATTCCATGAACAACTTTTAGTGTTCCTATAACTGTATGCTTTTCATGGCCGCTGTTTTAAAGAAAGCTTACCTAGTGACAACATCTATGGGGAAGATGGATGGTCGTCTGACATATGTGTTATATATGAAGAGATGCAAAGTTTATGGGGAAGCTAAATGGTCGTCTAGCATATGTGTTCTATATGAAGAGATGCATGGAAAGTTTAATGCCTATCTTGGTGGGCCTCTTTATATCCTTTTTTTTTGTGTGTGTGTGTGTGCGCGCAACGATTATATGTGATGGTAGAGGGCGTTTGATTCACGGACAGCCATGGATGGAAGCACCCTGTTCAGTTCTGTTCTGCCCTGTTCAGACAGTAACAAGGTGTCTATTTCTACCGTTTGCATTGACCACGGTAGAACACTACTGTCCATGTGTCCTGTGTTTGATTTATCATCACATACACTTGGACACATGTTTAAAATTCGTGTATTTTGATAAAAAAATCATATTTTAAGTATAGAAAAAGAATTTTGGATTTAGCATGCATTCGCTCAATAAATTGCAAAAATAGAGATTAAAGACACTTAATAAATTGCAAAAATAAGAATTAAAATACTACATCCCTAAAATCTAAGCATCTTAAAAAAAATTGGATTTAGCATCATTCACTTATTAAATTACAAAAATAAGGATTAAAATACAAAAACCTCTAAAATCTAAGCATACTCCAATAAATGAAATATTAAATTATTCAAGTAAATAAAAAATTCAACAACTTAAAAACCACTAATTTAGAAAAGTAGAATCCTTGAAGCATGAGAATTTCAAAAATTAAAAAAATAAATGTTGTGCATATATAAAAAAATCAAAATCATAATATCAAACAATGAAAAATGTCAAATATCAAAATATATTGTAAAATTTATAAACAAATGAATTAGAAAACACGTGTTTCTACTTTCTACCACTGAAAATTTTGTGGTACATATGGATTGAGGATGTAAACATGTATCAACAATTCTTTTATCAGAAGAACAAGATGATCTGCCTGAGGTGGGGATTTCCATCAGAACATTGACAGAAACTTCCTGAATATTATTTGGAGATAAAGAGAATTCTTGGATGGTAATAGAGGGCTCATCCTCAAATCTCAGGTGAATTCCTTCTTTCTAATCACAATTTTCCATCAGAGAGGTTGTTTCTTCGACGCCAAGAATTCCCATCAATGTTTCATTGGAGGATTCCTTCTTGTTATCGGAAGAAGATGTTCTGCCTGAGGTGGGGATTTCCATCAAAACAATAACAAAAACTTCTTGAATACTATCTGCCAGAGAAGAGGATTTCTTTGATGGTGACAGGACTCACATGAGAGATCAGATTTCTCTGGCAGATTTAACAATTTTGGATCAGCTCCTGATGAAGAAGTGGGTTCGGTGGCCACTTTGGGCTGAAGCTCGATGTCTCGAAGGCGTCCGAGGTGGGTCGGAGGCTGAGGGTGTTGAAAGAGATGGAGAGGCTGGCCATGATGGCGTCAGGGGAGAGAGGAGCGAAGTGGGGGCAGAGAGGGAGCGAACGGGAGAGGAATTCGTTGGGGGGAGGCATCAAGATCATTCTCTCTTTTTTTTTTTCAAGTTTGTTCTCTCCGTCTGGGGTGGAGTAGCGGGGGATGCTCAAACAGTGTCCGCGGGACAGCGTCCGCCCATCCGCACTGTCCTGCGTTTGGGTGGGCGCGTGGTTGCGCATGGGCTCCACGAGCTGGGCGTCCCGCGGTAGAACGGCTAATCACCCCCCCCCCCCCCATAAGGGTACATGAGAACTCTCAATTGGCTGGAAATGTGGGTTCTTCACAACTTGGTCCAATTGAAGGAATGGTTGTGGCGGTATATATGGCTGTATGCAAATATACAGAGGGACATTAGATGTAGAACTTAGAAACACCTACTTGTCCAACTATGATGTAACAAATGCAACACAGAGGCAATTGCCATTGCTTAATGTCGTAGGAGGGTGTGGGTTGGAAGAGGTGCAATTGTCTTGGCCACACAATGTTTCATTACCGGATTCTGCTATGTGGGTTTTTTCTTGCCTTTCTATCTGCAAGCATATGTGCTCCTGTGTTGCTTGGTTGCACACATGCAAGTGTGTGTGCGTAAATCCATGCTTGCTTGCTCAAACATTTGGTAATTGATACTGTTTAGTTCTATTTTAATTGAACATTTTGTCTTGATTGCCTTGAAATAAGGAAAAACTGTCAGTGCTCCATAGAATGGTTGTAGACTAGTTGATCATGTGAGTTGTACAAACCATGTCAGGGGCAGTAACTGTTAAGAGCTGTATTGCAAAATTTTCCTTTATAACAGATTTAGACTCTCTTGTTTTCAGTTTGAATCATATTTGACTCAAATAAGTGCATCCAAATATACAACAATTCATGCTGTCAAGAAGAGCCAGATGGTGTGATCAAGTACAGTTTTCTGGAAAAAAGTAGAGGGCCAAAAACATTCCTCATTTTCTTCATATGTAATTTGATATGCAAATTGCTCCTTAAGATCCTTGTTAAAATGATGCCTATATATATGTGTGTGTGTGTGCACGTGGGTTAGGTCCTATTGAAGGCACAAAACTATTGAGTATGGCTCACCTTCTTTTCATATTTGTTAGTGTTTTTTTTAAAGCAGACCTTATGGATGTGAATCTGTGAT
Source organism: Nuphar pumila (assembly GCF_984573655.1). Classification (NCBI taxonomy): domain Eukaryota; kingdom Viridiplantae; phylum Streptophyta; class Magnoliopsida; order Nymphaeales; family Nymphaeaceae; genus Nuphar; species Nuphar pumila. The sequence continues at coordinate 45,630,962 of NC_143250.1, forward strand.
CTACAAGGTTTGTTTAGTAGAAAATGAGTTTTGAATCATGTGATCATGACATGTAAACAGGTTTTTAGGGTGTGTTTGATTGCTTGTCCAAGATTGGGCATAACAGTAGAACAAAACAGACATAACACATGTTTTGTTTGTTCTCTAACAACTGTTCTTCGTTCAGTGTTTGTTTCAACTCAAATAGGAAATCATATTTTTCTTATTTGTAAATAAATAAACTGCAAGAAAATAAACATAAATAAATCCTAAACTTCAAGAAAATAAATCATAAATAAACTAAAAAACTCTAAGCTACAAGAAAAATAAAACATAAAATCGAAGAAATAAAAAGCCCTATTTCAAACCATAATCAAAGAAAATTAAAGAAAAGCCCTAATCAAATTAAACATAAAAAACCCTAATTAAAGAAATTTGATTCAAAGCCCTAATCAAAGAAATTTCTTATTTTTATATTTAATTCAACCCTAAATCTAAAAGCCCTAATTTGAAACCCTAAATCTAAAAGCCCTAATTTGAAACCCTAAATCGAAAATCCCTAATTCGAGAGAGAGAGAGTGGGGGAGGGGGGGGTTGGAATGGTGTTTCACCATTCTTGGAACGCGGTGGACGCCCACGGTCCAGCGTTTGGCGCATACGTGTTCAACGTGGAACACACCCTCAAGGGTTTAAAAAATCGACAACCCACAATGCACTAAAATTTCATTAATCAGGGAATCATATTTTTAGATCGAAATAGCATGATCCAAGGTGTGATCCTTAGCAAACAAACCATGGTGAACACATTGATGTGGTCATATTTAGTCAATAGAGCTTAAAAAAATGATTTCTATGTCACTATTTCCGTGCCTTTAATTTGCTATTGAAGGTTCGAGATTATTGAGTGTAAATCACCTTCTTTTCATATTTTTTGATCTTTTTGTAGATTGGACCTTATGGATGTGATCTAAAAGGTTTGTTTAGTAGAAAATGAGTTTTGAAATTGTGATATGTATGCAGGTTTTTTAAGGGCTTCAAAAATCAATGGCTCGCAATGCACTAAAATTTCACTGTCTCAAAAAATACTATTTTTAGATAGAAATAGCATGATCCAAGGTTTGATACTTAGCAAATCAACAATGCTGAACACATCTATGTGTTCAGATTGAGTTGATAAAGCTTGAACTTATGATTTCCAGCTCAATAGTTCCATGCCTTTAATAGCACCAAATATTAAGTTATTAACCCATACATACATATGTATGTATGTATGTATAAGGTCGTTTTTCTTATCTCTTTTATGTGCATTGGGAAAATTTACCATGTCAAACAGCTCCCTTTTTGATGTTGCATATATGGCACCGCAATACTGTTATACTATTTCATTTAGCTGCATGAGAATGGTAGTAATTACTAATTCCCAACTTTCTCTTGTCAATAACAATTTTGTTTAATATGCAGTCTGCTACAGTTTAACTTTAAATGATTCCAACCATTTTTTTTAGTTCTTGATGTGGAAAAACTTTTTCCTTCAATTGTATGTGTGCATGCATGTGTTTGTGTTACACATATTACATACTAAAATATCTCATTTTGTCCAGCATACTTGTTGTAGCTACCTCGGGATCAGGTTATGTCCTTGGCAGCAGCAATGTGATTGATTTTTCCGGATTGTGCTGGACGTGTGCTGGTACTATGATGGTTGCTGCTTCTGCTAACTCCCTAAATCAGGTATGGTCCTGAGAATGGTTAATGAGTTGCATGAATTTCATGATGTGAAATCGCTTTTGAAATGAAAAAGCTTTTGTGAAAACAAGTATAAGAGTACCTGGGGTGTGTGCACGCATGTGCACATATGCTCGAATGTTCAAACATGCACACACAGTGCTGCTTCAATGTGCATTGCAAGTCAATGGTGCTACTTGGCATACCTCCTGCACACTGCTGCAGGCCTTGCACATCGTACAGCACTGCATGCGATCTGTATACCTGCCATTGCTGTGCTGTTGCCCGCCAATGATTGTGCTACTGTTTCACACTAACAGTGCCAGCCATGACCAACACGACGTGCACACTAAGGGGGTGTTTGAATCCCCGCCCACGGGACAACCAAGCGTGGGCCCCATACACCCACGCAAACGCGGGACTCGTGGACGCTAAGTTGGTGCATCCTGCGGATGCTTATTTGACATCCACTGCTGTTCCGTGCCCCCTCCATGGAACAGCGAGAATGGACACTCTCGGACAAAAAAACAAACAAATGTTTTTTTGGTGTTGCATGGACAGGGCGGGACATGCTGTCCTGCCCTGTCTGAGGATGCAACTGGACAGGACATGCTGTCCTGCTCTGTCTGAGGATGCAACTGGACAGGACATGCTGTTCCGTTCTCCACAGTCTGATTCAAACGCCCCCTAAGGCAACCTTTTGTTTTCGAAACAATGACATGGCACTACTTTTCAACTGCGCCAATGCCCTGCACATGCCAACCCTTTTTGGCATGTGAACTAAACCGTTAAGCGAGCAGCTAAGTGTGTGTTAAAATATATATATACATATATACTTATATATATACATTCGTATATATATAAGTATATATATACATATATGTATATATATACATATTGCTTTTTAGTTAAATACCCGATAGGGGTATTATTGTAAAACTACAAATGTACTTTTTTCTTTTTGCTTTTTCTTTTTCTTTTTCCTTTTTTTTCCCTTTTTTCTTTTTCTTTTTTTGCTTTTTGTTGGAACCACAAGGGGCCCCACTCTTGTAGTCATTGGGGCCCCAACGGTCAGATTTCTGACCGTTAGGGGCTCCCAACGACTACAAGGGAGCCCCCTTGTGGTCCCTTCTTGTGCTCTCCTCCTCTATAAATAGAGGAGGTGTTCCTCTCTTATAGGGATGGGTTTTATACCACTCTCTTCTCTTCTTCAATAATATCCAACTTATGACTTTAAGTCATTTCCATATTTGAGAGTTTTTGTGTGTGCACATTTGTTGTTTGTGTTCTTGGCTCTAGTGATCACTCTTAAAGAGTGACACTTGCTCTATTGGTGCTTCCGCCTCTTTTCATTACATGGTATCAGAGCTCGGTTGGTGATTGAGCTTTTTTCTTTTGTCATCTTGGAAAGCGTGCCTCTCAAAGTTTTGAAGAAAGGAAGAGTATTTGGTGCCGATGGAACGTGACTCTAAAGTGAAGCTCTCTTTCAAGCTAAATGGGTTCAACTATCTCATGTGGGCCTCCGCTATGGAAAATCATCTAAGAGGTAAGAAACTTTGGGGTTTTGTTATGGGGACTACTCCCGAACCCTCTCTTGTCCTTACCAAAATTGAAAATGAAGTTGAAAAGACTTTAGATGGCGATGAGCGCATCAAAGCCATTAATGAACATCAATCCAAAATCGAGGATTGGGAAAGTAACCATGCCAAAATTTTGGCATGGTTTATGAACAATGTAGATCTTAAAAATTGTGCCAATATTGCCAAGTTTAGAAGAGCCAATGAGGCTTGGTTTTTCCTTAAGGGTATGTATACCCAAAAGGATCTTGCTCGGCAATTCTTTTGTCAAGAAAAAATTCGTTCCACTAAACAAATGGATATGAGTGTTCGGGATTATTTTAGCTCTCTAACCCCTCTTTGGGATGAGCTTGCCCTTCTTGAGCCCAAATAGGTTGCTCCACAAGACATTGAACTAAGAAGGGAACAAATTGAAAAGGAGCACTTTTTTCAATTTCTTCATGGGCTTCGCCCGGAATTTGAACAAGTGAGGGCATCTCTTCTCCATAGAAGCAAAGCCCTACCTATTGAAGATGCTCTTGCCGAGGTATGTCAAGAAGAAACTCGACTTGGTTTGAGCATTAGGAATGATGAAGTTTTGACCGTTAATAGGCCCGGATCAAATGTTAAAGCATATAGACCTCCCCACTTTAACAAAAATATCAATGGGCCTAGAAAGGGGATCATATGCCACTATTGTAATGAACCGGGGCACATTAGATCGGTTTGTCCAAAGCTTAAAAGAAAGGTTGCCGCGGTTGGAGAAAATTCTCCAAAGAAGGAAGAAAGTACCAAAGAAGGAGATATCAAAGAAACTCTTAATCATATCTCTGAAGTTCTCCAACACCTTCTCAAGTCTTCTCCTTCAACATCCGGAGCCGCCATCGCCTACTCTTCATCACCTCCATGTATGTGGATACTAGACTCTGGTGCTTCTTTCCATATGACATCTCATAAAACCTCCCTTTCCAATGTTTTTTCCGAACCCATGTCCTCCTATGTTTCAACGGCCGATGGAACGCCATTAAAAATAGAAAGTATTGGAACACTTGACTTCAAAAATTCTCAAAACTTTTTTGTTCCTAAAGTAAGAGTTGTTCCAAAAATTAACTTAAATCTTTTTTCCGTTTCCCAAATAACCGACCATGGATGCCAAGTCTCTTTCTCACCTAAAGATTGCATCGTGCAGGATCTCCAGTCAGGGAAGCTGATTGGGCAAGGCCATAGAAGGGGTGATCTCTATTTTATGGACTTTTTGACGCTTCCATCCAAGTCATCTTGCAATCTTGTTAAAGACAAAAGTATTGGAATTTGGCATGAGAGACTTGGTCATCCAAATTTTGTAAAAATGTCTCTTCTCCCTTTTTTGGACAATACTTGTAAAGACAATCACATGACTTGTAAAGATTGCATTTTTGGGAAATCTAAAGCTACTCCGTTTCCTCAAAGAAGTTATTTTGCCACTCGGCCTTTTGAACTTGTTCATTCCGATGTATGGGGACCTTCCCCAATTTTATCTAAAGGAGGTTTTTCGTATTATGTGGTCTTTATTGATGACTTCACTAGATTTACGTGGATATACTTCTTAAGCCGCAAATCTGAAGTTTTTTCGTTCTTTAAAGAATTTCATGCGATGGTTAAAAATCAATTTTTGGGAAATCTATCTATTCTTAGGTCCGATTCGGGAGGTGAATATATGTCTAATGATTTTCAAAATTTCTTAAAAGAAAATGGAATTTGTCATCAACGTTCTTGTCCCAACACTCCGCAACAAAATGGTCTTGCGGAAAGAAAGCATAGGCACATAATAGAAACTACAAGAACATTATTGATTTCAAAAAATATCCCAAAATCCTTTTGGGCCGAAGCGGTTCTAACCAGAGTTACCAGTCGAGGAAGCGGGAGCGGGAAGCGATACGGGAAGCGGGAGCGGGAAGCGAGGCACTTTAAAAAATTTAGGAAGCGGGGAAGCGTGGGACCACTTAGAAGAAAATTCCGAACCGTCTCGGAAACGACCTAGGAAGCGAACCGGAAGCGAGGGGAAGCGAAAAAAAATGAAAAAAATGGGGGAAGCGAGGGGGAAGCGAAGGGGAAGCGTGGGGGAAGCGTTGGGGAAACGTGGGGGAAGCGCGCTTCCCATTTATGGGAAGCGCGTTTCCCATAAAAGGGGGACGCGTTTCCCATAAAAGGGAAGCGCGCTTCCCAAAAAAGGGGGACGCTTCCCCTCACGCTTCGGAAGCGCGACGTTTCGCGCTTCCGAAGCGCGCTTCGGGGAAGCGCGCTTCCCCTTTTGCCTAGGCGCTTCCGGTAACTCTGGTTCTAACTTCAACATATCTCATCAATAGAATACCTTTATCCTCTTTGAAAAATCTTTCTCCATTTGAAAAACTTTACAATATGTCTCCCGATTATAAAAGATTAAGAATTTTTGGATGTAAATGCTTTGTTTTAACTCGCAAAAATGATAAACTTTCTCCTAGGGCTATTGAATGTATTTTTTTGGGATATGGCGAAAAACAAAAAGGATATAGATGTTTTGACATACTTAATAATAAACTTTATATCTCAAAAGACGTCACATTCCTCGAAGAAGAAAATGGTTTTTCGCATCAACCAAATGAAAATATTGACTATTCCTTTTTATTTGACTTGCTACCTCAAGAAAACATCATAGATGATCATATTGATCTTGATGAACCTCTTAATGAAGATCTTGTTGAACATCCAAATAATGATCAAAACTTAGAAGAAAATGTTTCAAGACAAATACAAGTCTACTCTAGAAGGAATGAAAGAAATCCTCCATGTGCCCTTGAAAGATTTTCTCAAAATGAGTCGATAGAAGAAACCTCTCAAAGAAGATCAAATCGCATTCCTAAGATTCCAAATAGATTTGTTTCTTATGACTCCTTTTCCCCTAATTATCGAGCATGTCTTCTTGCTATTCACTCCTTTCATGAACCATCTCATTACAATGATGCTAAACAATATGATCATTGGAATGAAGCTATGAAGCTTGAACTTAATGCCCTTAAAAAGACACAAACTTGGGAAATCATTGATCCTCCCAATGGCAAGAAACCCATTGGATGTAGATGGGTGTTTAAAGTAAAAACTAAGAGTGATGGTTCATTGGAAAGATATAAGGCTAGGTTGGTAGCCAAAGGTTATGCCCAAGAGTATGGGGTAGACTATGATGAAACTTTTGCCCCAGTTGCTCGAATGACTAGTGTTCGAGCCCTTATTGCTATAGCTTCTGTCAAAAAATGACCCATCTTTCAACTTGATGTTAAAAATGCTTTCTTGAATGGTAATTTAAATGAAGAAGTTTATATTGAACCACCTCCAGGTATGAATTTAAATGGAAAAGTTTTAAAATTAAAAAAGGTTTTATATGGACTTAAGCAAGCTCCTAAAGCTTGGTATGACAGGTTTAGTAATGTATTAATCAATTTAGGTTTTTCTTCTTGTTATACTGACACTGCTCTTTTTGTCAAAAGAACAGGTGACTCCATTATTATGCTTCTGCTGTATGTTGATGATATAATCATCACTGGGAATGACAAAAAGGGAGTAAATGATGTTAAGTCTATATTAAAAGATACTTTTGATATGTCTGACCTTGGTTATTTGAGATATTTTTTAGGAATTGAAGTGGCCTATTCAGCGCGTGGGTACATCTTATCTCAAATGAAGTTAGCTGCGGAAATTTGTACCAAATCAGGAATATCTGATGAAAAGAAAGTTGAGACTCCCGAAGTTATCAATGCGAAACTAAGACTTGAAGATGGTGTTCTTCTTGAAGATCCAACTCCCTACCGTCAATTAATTGGATCCCTCACCTATCTATCCATCACCCGTCCTGACATAGCTCATGCGGTTCATGCAGTGAGCCAGTTTCAGCACGCACCTACCACGGTTCATATGGCGGCCGTAATGAGAATTGTGCGATATATCAAAAATACCATCTCCAAGGGACTCTTCTTATCCTCTTCCTTATCTCTTGAATTGACTGCTTTTACTGATGCTGACTGGGAAGGAAATCCCAATGATCGTATCTCAATTACGGGTCTTTGTATTTTTTTAGGTGAATCTCTCATCTCGTGGAGATGCAAGAAGCACCAGAAGGTCTCCTTATCATCTACTGAAGCTGAGTATCGGGCTATGGCGATGACAACTATGGAAATCGTATGGCTCAGAAGTCTCCTTGCTGACATGGGCGTCCTCATTTCTACTCCTACCAAGCTCTGCTGTGATAACAAAAGTGCGATATACATTGCCAGCAATCACACCTTTCATGAGCGGACAAAGCATATCGAGATGGATTGCCATTATGTTCGAGACGAATATCTCAGAGGGACTATCTCATTGCCATATGTTACTTCAGAATATCAGCTAGCTGACTTCTTCACCAAAGCACTTCCAACTCCACGATTTATGTTCCTCCTTAGCAAACTTTCGGTCTTCTCCCCGTAAAGTTTGAGGGGGCATGTTAAAATATATATATATATATATATACTTATATATATACATTCGTATATATATAAGTATATATATACATATATGTATATATATACATATTGCTTTTTAGTTAAATACCCGATAGGGGTATTATTGTAAAACTACAAATGTACTTTTTTCTTTTTGCTTTTTCTTTTTCTTTTTCCTTTTTTTCCCTTTTTTCTTTTTCTTTTTTTGCTTTTTGTTGGAACCACAAGGGGCCCCACTCTTGTAGTCGTTGGGGCCCCAACGGTCAGATTTCTGACCGTTGGGGGCTCCCAACGACTACAAGGGAGCCCCCTTGTGGTCCCTTCTTGTGCTCTCCTCCTCTATAAATAGAGGAGGTGTTCCTCTCTTATAGGGATGGGTTTTATACCCCTCTCTTCTCTTCTTCAATAATATCCAACTTATGACTTTAAGTCATTTCCATATTTGAGAGTTTTTGTGTGTGCACATTTGTCGTTTGTGTTCTTGGCTCTAGTGATCACTCTTAAAGAGTGACACTTGCTCTATTGGTGCTTCTGCCTCTTTTCATTACAGTGTGCACTGCATAGCCGTGCCTGTTGCATTGACTTCATGCACCACTATGTGCTATTATGCATCATTAGGTACCTCATGAATGGTCCAACAACCACGAGCGGTGGTAGGCAATAATGCTGTGATAGTGCATGCATGTATGAGATTCAAATCTCAAGTTTAAATTCGAAAAAGCCACCCAACCTATTTGCTATTAGCAAATAGCTGCCAACTTTTTCAGTTATTTAACTGCTGCTTTCTTAGTCACTTCAAATATCCACCTGAAGTATAAAAATATTTTTTGCGCTTTGTTGGTAGCGTAACCATCTTAATTCTTTTGCCAAAGAAATAAATGTCCAGGGCATTCTAGTTATTTTGTTTCTATTGCCAACTGGATGATTTTAACAAAGTTGAGAAAACAAGCATTTTCTATTATAAAGTTGAACACTTATTGCTTGATTATGACTTTGTTGCCCATGCATTATTCATGTTGATGGTTGTGTTGACATCTTTTGGATGACTTGTATGGATATTATGTCGAGGCATGGTCCTCTACTAGTGGGCTTGGTGGGAGCATTAGATTCATTTATCAGTTGACTTCTGGAAACTGCATTAGTAATGGTGTTGACATTCTCTAGAGAGTAGCTATTTGTAGGCCGAGCACAACTATCTTAATATATTAAATTCTGTTAGCGTATGGATGTTGGTTTCTATTTGTCAAAGACCACTCATGAACTCCATGGTGCGGCCCACGCTCTCTACGTCGATATTGGAAATGTATTTGCGTGAACGGGTGATGCGGGGCTTCGTTTGGCGCTTCCGATGGGACATCAACTGTGCGTAGGGCTTCCAGAACCACCAAGCAGTGCGTGCAGGGGGTAGATCAGTTGTAGGGAAGGCTCAAACTCGTGGGTGATGGCCTTACACTCGTCACCCACAGCAGAGGAGGGCTGTGGCTATGCGGGAGCGAGCTACCAGTGTGCTTGATGCTGTTGGGCACAGCACCAGGAGGCTTACCGATTCCCGGGGTTTGCCTAAGCCCATGTCACCCAAGGAACGCCCAAGAGGGTTGCTGCAACCTGAGGATGAAGGAGAGAGAGGCGTCTACAAGTCAATCCAGAGAGAGAGAGAGAGAGAGAGAGAGAGAGAGAGCTTCTGAGAAGGAATCCAATATCATTCATAATCCTAGGGTTCACCAATAGCGAGCTTTTATAGACAAGCTCACTTATTCCGATCCGGGTCACCACTTGTCAGGCCTCATATCACAATCCAAATAGCCAAAAAGACAAAGGACCAAGAGGGAACGACCCAAGGTCATGGGCGTCCATGCACCCAGCCAGGTGGGGCCTTGCCTAGGCCGAGTGCGGGTGTGCAGCGTCTTGGGTTGTATCACTCCATGCCCTTGGCTGCAATCAACTTGTGCTGGAACTTGGGCTTATCAATGGATAACTTCTAGTCATTATCTGCTCCATAGTTTAGCACTTATTATTATCATATATCTTTTCTATCATTCAAATTGGCAGTAACATTGTCTATATGGATTATCAGGTTTTTGAGGTATCTAATGATGCCAAGATGAAAAGAACTATGCGAAGACCTTTACCTTCTGGGCGTCTTGGTGTTCCTCATGCACTCATGTGGGCGTCTACTATTGGGGTTGCTGGCACAACTTTATTAGCGTGGAAGGTGTTTAATCATTTTGTTAATTTTGGCTTTACCTAACGTGCTTATAAACCATTTTTGTTTACATTTTATGTACTGAGTCTACTGCTTATGAAAATTCCTTGTCAAGGTCTGCGCAGGCTAATGCTTTGGCAGCAGGATTGGCAGCTTCAAATCTTGCACTTTATGCATTTGTATACACTCCTTTAAAGCAATTACACCCAGGAAATACATGGGTTGGAGCAATTGTTGGGGCCATTCCACCACTCATAGGGTGAGATAATTTATTTCGTTACTCTTTTAAATTTTGCTTATTTGCTAATAAGTCATTGTGAGCAGTCAGAGGATAGGTTGCTGAGGTTTATTCTAGAAACTTAGTATGCAAAATGAGGCTGAATTTAAAGAAATATCTTAACATTGTCAGACTAATTGCAATTAATGTCAATGCCAATTGAATCAAATTGGCTGATTTGCATTGGAACAATAGTCAAAATGCATAGATTAGATGGACTCTCAATAATTGGCCGACTATTACCCAAATTGAAGAATCAATTGAATCGGTTCAATTCTTCCTTAAATTGATTGTGAAGTTTTAAACCAAAAAACTTAAAAAGGGGCTATGATACATTTTTGATGTCTTCGATACCATTTTAGGTTTTTCCACTAATTAAAAAAACACATTTTGGTCATCATTTTTTCAAAAACCATAGTTTTTTTTTCTATGCCAAAAAATGGTGACAGGAAACCCATGCTTTGCTGGAAGAAGGGCCTAGCTGGAAAGTGGTGGATTTGAACGTTTACAACACATCTTTTTTAGTTTTTTTTTACTGGAAGCACATTTAATTATTATCACGAAGTGGCGCAAAAACCAAGATACTCCAAACCGAAATCCAAATGCCAAACCAAAAAGCATTTGGATACAAACAAGACACATATTAAAACAAGTACAATACAAATATTGTGAATAAATGATTTCATTAATAATGAACATTAAAAATACACAAAGATGTAATGAAATGAGGGATCACAAGTGGTATCCCTAAACACGCAATAACAAGCCACTAATGGGCAAGATACATAAAGTTACAAGGTGTCTAGGCACAATAGCACAAAAAGAACATAAAAAATAATGTATTTTATTGATAAAATGCTCTAAAGAGCCATACGAATAAGAAGGGACAAGGTCCTTTATTTATACAACAAAGGGGAGCTTAATAGAGTTGTTGGGAGCTCCCCAGCTGTCACATTTGTGACTGGGGAGAATCCCAACAGTCCTATAATATGAATAACTTAGTCCATGGTCAAAAAGTCAAAAAAGTAAAACTAAAAAAAGTAAAAAATAAAAAAGAGAAAAGTCCTTAATGGACTGTGCTAAGTACATATGATAAGAAAAACAAAAATACCCTTGAGGGCTATGTTAATATACAACTATATACATATATATCAAAATATATATGTATATAATAGTATACATGAATACATAAATGCATACATTTTAACACCCCCCCTCAAACTGACAGTGAGATCACCTAAAGTTTGTTAAGTAGAAAAATAGAACGAGGAGCAGGAAGGGCTTTGGTGAAGAAATCCGCAAGTTGCTACTCTGATGTGACATATGGTAACTCAATAGTTCCTTTTAAATATTCATCACGAACATAGTGACAGTCTATCTCAATGTGTTTGGTTCTTTCATGGAAGGTGTGATTGCTTGCTATGTAGATTGTACTTTTTTGAGGACTTGGAGATGAAAACTCCTTTGTCTTGAAGAAGAGACCTAAGCCAAACAATCTCCATTGTTTGTCGTTGCCATTGCGTGATATTCTGCCTAAGTTGAAGATAACAAAAAATTATGTTGTTTCTTACACTTCCAAGAGATCAACGAATCCCCTAAAAAAATACAAAAACCATTTGTTGAGATTCTATCATTTGGGTTACCACCTCAGTCAATATCAATATAAGCAGTTAGATCTAAAGATGATGAAGAGGATAAAAAGAACCCTTCTGAAATGATGTTTTTAATGTATTGCACAATCCTCATAATTGCCGCCATGTGCACTGTGGTAGGGGCATCCTGAAACTGACTTGCTGCATGAACGACATGAGCGATATCAGTTCGGGTGATGGAGAGGTAAGTGAGAGATCCAATCAATTGACGATATGGAGTAGGATCTTCAGGCAATACGCTATCTTCGAGTCTTAATTTTGCATTTAAGACTTCTGGGGTTTCTACCTTCTTTTCATCTAAAACTTCTGACCTAGCACATATGTCAGCAACTAATTTTATTTGAGAGAAAATATATCCTCTGGGAGAGTAGGCAACCTCAATTCCTAAAAAGTATCTCGAAAGCCCCAAGTCAAACATATCAAAAGTTTTCTTTAAAATTGATTTAATTAATTAATTTCAATAACACCTTCTTTGTCATTTCTTGTGATGATCATATCATCAACATATAGAAGAATAATCGCAATTGTAGTACCTGTTTTTTTAATAAAGAAAGTAGTGTCCGTATAATAAATGATAAATCTTGAATTAATCAAAACATTGCTAAATTTATTGTTCCAAGCCTTAGGGTCTTGTTTAAGACCATACAAGGCCTTTAATTTTTAAAAGTTTTTCATTTAAATTAACCCCTGGAGGGGGTTCCATGTAAACTTCCTCACCGAGTTCTCCATTTAAAAAGATATTTTTAACATCTAGTTGGAAAATGAGCTATGTTTTATTAGAAGCAATGGTAATGAGAGTTCAAACACTAGTCATTTTTTCGATGGAAGCAAAGATTTTCTCATAATCTATTTCATATTCTTGGGCATACCCTTTGGCAACTAACCTTGCTTTATATCTTTCTAATGATCTGTTACTTTTGGTTTTGACTTTAAACACCTATCTACATCCTATAGATTTCTTGCCTAAAGGAGGATCAACTATTTTCCATGTGTTGGCTTTTTAAGAGCAAGTTCTATTTCCATTGCTTCATTCCAATGAGGGTATTGTTTGACATCATTATAATGAGATGATTCATAACAATTGTGAAGAGTTATTAAACATGCTTTAAAGCTTGGAGTAAATGAGTCATATGATACAAATCTACTTGGAGCACTAGTGTTATAAAAAATGCACCTTGGCGTGGCCCTCTATGCCTCAAGGCGCAAAAAAATACTTTTTTTTTGTTTACAAACAACAAGATTTCTAAGACATAATTAACAAGATTTTTGTAGGTTAATCTCATACATTTTCCAGTTATTTCAGTTATGTAATCAATTTTAGTATATTTTAACTTTTGTTGGTTAATCTCATATATTTTCCAGTTATGTAATAATTTATTTAGTTACTTTTATATGTTAATCTCATATTTTTTAGAATAATCTCATATATTTTAACTTTTGTAGGTTAATCTCATATATTTTCCAATTATGTCAGTTATGTAATCAATTTCTTAGTATATTTTAACTTTTGTTGGTTAATCTCATATATTTTCCGGTCATGTAATCAGTTTTTTAGTTACTTTTATATGTTAATCTCATATTTTTTAGAATAATCTCATATATTTTAACTTTTATAGGTTAATCTCATATATTTTCTAGTTATTTCAGTTATGTAATCAGTTTCTTAGTATATTTTAACTTTTGTTGGTTAATCTCATATATTTTCTAGTTATGCAATCAGTTTTTAGTTACTTTTATATGTTAATCTCATATTTTTTAGTACTTATTTGAGATTTTCTATTTCTTATTGGTTGTTATTTCATCAATAAAGCAATTCTTTATTTATTTGTATTTTTAGATATTTTTTTTATAAATTTTTTTAAGTTTTCAAAATTTTTTTTGAGGCTTACGCTTTACGCCTCGCTTTGGTTTTTGGTGGAGCGCCTCGCTACGCCTCAACGCTTTGTTAAATTATGTACCTTATCACCTAATGTAATATATATATTTTATATATATAAGGTAATACATATACATATATTAATATATATGTATATGTATCTACTTTTTATATATATAATATATATATTTCTTATTATTTAGTCATAGGGGTAGTCTCGTCTTTTCTTCCATTTTACGCACATTCACCTTTTGAATGTGTTTGTAATTTCTTTTTAGTTTTTTTCTTTTTCTTTATTTTTATTTCTTTTATTTTTGTACTTAAAGGAACCTTGGGGGGCCCACTCAAATAGACGTTGGGCCCCTCCAACGGTCACATTTGTGACCGTTGGAGGGGCTCCAACGTCTATGAGTGGAGCCCCTCCAAGGCTCCCTTTTGGGTTGTTATAAATAGGGGCTCTCCCCTTGTATTCTTTTATGGCTTTGAGTCAAAGCCCAAGTTCTCAATAAATTGATTCCATTGTTTTTATGCCTTTGTGCATTTGTGAGTTATTTGTGGGTTGTGCCTTTTGTGCACAAGTGTTCTAAAGTGTTCTTATTGTGCTTTCGTGGTGGGTTCAATATCAAGAATATTAAGGTCTTGATATTAGTATCTTGTTGGAGATACTTTCACATGGTATCAGAGCCTCGCTGGAAGAAAGAAGATCGTGTATCTCGCCTCTTGTGAAGCACCTCGAAAATCGTGCCCTCAAGCTAGTGAAGTTTTTGAGTTAAGCATTTGCTCCGGGCAATATTTTAGAAGCAACTTTTGTCAAGAAAAGGTTGAAAATCCATTAAGGTACGCTTTATTTTTCATCTTCTCCTCTCCATAATGGGTGAAAAAGACTCCCACTTCTCCCTCGGTTTTAAACTTAGTGGTTCGAACTACCATGTTTGGGCCGGCAACATGGAAGCCCATATCAAAGGGAAAGGTCTTTGGGGTTATGTTCAAGGTTCCATATCGGAACCCGAACCCAAGCTTTCTATCATAGAGAAAGGGAAAATTAAAATTCTTGAAGGAGAAGATAGACAAAAGGACTTAGAAGAATATTCCAAAAAGCATGATGAGTGGGAAATGAAGAACTTTAAAATATTGTCTTGGATTTTTTCGTCCGTGGAAACCAAGATCAACGCCAACATCATCAAGTTTAAAAGGGCCTCCGAAGCTTGGTTATACCTTGAAAAAATGTATACGTCAAGGGATTTGTCTCACAAATACTACCTTCAAAAGAAAGCCTTGACTCTTCAACAAAATGATTTATCTATTCGGGAATATTTTGCCGAATTATCATCTATTTGGGACGAGCTTGCCATGCTCGAACCAAAATGGAGCGGAGAAGCTATTGAATTAAGACACAAACAACTAGAGGAAGATCGGTTCTTCAACTTTCTAAATGGTCTTAGACCCGAATTTGAGCAAATTCGGTCATCCCTTCTATCGGCTTTTACCTCCCCATCTATTGAAGATGTCATCACCAAGCTAAGTGGTGAGGAAACACGTATGGGGATTAGTAAAAATAACCCAAGCATTCTTGCTACACCTTCTCAAAATGACTATGAAGGGGTCAATGCCGTGTCAAGACCCGGTAATAATTTGAAGACCTACAAACCGCCTCATTTCAAAAATCAAGGGCAAAATGATCGATATGGCAAGAGAGATTATAGCAAATTAACTTGCCATTTTTGTAAAGAACCGGGACATATCAAACCCAATTGTCCCAAATGGAAGAAATTCCTCGCCGCGGCTTTAGCATCCCAATCGGAGGAACGGCCTTCAACATCAAATGAACCTCTTTCGCTTCATCAAATTATGGATGCTCTTCAACCTCTTCTCAAAGGAGGCACTTCTGGAGCCGCTATGTCATCTTCTTCTTCTCTTGGTAAGACATCTTGGCTACTTGATTCTGGTGCTTCGTTTCATATGACTCCAAATCATTGTTTTCTTTCTAATTATTCTGAAAATCGTCTTCCATCTTTTGTCTCAACCGCGGATGGAACCCCTCTTGAAATTGAAGGAATGGGCAATTTTGAAAAACAAGACTTCTTTATTCCAAAAATTCATCTTATTCCAAAACTAAACTTAAATTTACTTTCCGTTTCTCAACTCTCGGACTATGGTTGCGATATAAAATTCTCTTCTAATAAATGTTGGATACAGGATCGCCAGTCCGGGAAATTGATTGGGGAAGGCTCTAGGAGAGGAGACCTCTACTATGTTGATTTTCTTAAAATTCCCAAGAATCAATTTTGTAATGTTGCTCAAAACAAAGATATTCATGTATGGCATAAGAGATTGGGTCATCCCAACATTGTTAAAATCTCTTATTTGCCTTTTATTAAGCATCTTTGTAATGAAAATTTTGTTTGTAATGAATGTATTCTTGGAAAAATGAGAAGTCTTCCTTTTCCTCAAAGATCCATGTTTACAACAAAACCTTTTGAAATCGTTCACTCCGATGTATGGGGCCCAACTCCGGTGATATCCAAGGGAGGCTTTTCTTACTATGTTATCTTTGTGGATGATTTCACTAGGTTTAGTTGGATATTTTTTCTTAAACATAAATATGAAGTTTTTTCAACTTTTAAAACATTTCATATGATGGTTTTAAATCAATTCAATGGAAATTTTAAAATTTTTAGAACCGATTCGGGTGGCGAATACCTTTCCAATGAATTTAAAAGCTATCTTGAAAACTATGGAATTCTTCATCAAAAGTCTTGTCCCAAAACCCCCCAACAAAATGGGTTGGCTGAACGGAAACATAGGCATATTATTGAAACCACACGAACTTTGCTCATTTCTCAAAATATACCGAAAAAACTTTGGGCGGAGGCCGCTCTTACTTCTGTCTATCTCATAAATAGACTTCCATCTAAGAACTTGAACAAGATTTTCCCGTTTGAAAAATTATACGGAAAAGAACCTGATTATAGCAGGTTAAGGGTTTTTGGTTGTAAATGTTTTGTCCTTACTGATAAAAATGACAAACTCTCCCCTAAGGCCATTCCTTGTGCCTTTCTTGGTTACTCTGAAACTCATAAAGGCTTTCGCTGTTATGATGTTAAGAGTGATAAACTTTATGTTTCCAGAAATGTAAGCTTCTTGGAAAATGTTAGTGGTTTCGAAAAACTTGAAACTAATAACGAGAATATAGACTATTCTTTTATGTTTGATTTGTTAACTGAAGATGATGATACTAGCGATGATGAAACAAATCAAAATGATGAAACTCATACTGATCAACCCATTAATGAAGAACCACATAGAGATCCTATTACCTACTCTCATAGAGATAGGAGTACTTTTAGAAGTGCCCTCGAAAGATATGATAGTGAGTCTACCCCTTCAAGTGAAGGAAATCTTCGTAGGACCGAAAGATCAAGAAAAACCCCTTCTAGGTTCATCTCATATGAGTCTTTTTCACCAAAATATAGAGCCTGTCTAAGCGCCATTCACTCGTACATAGAACCTAGGGATTTCGAGGAAGCACGAAAATACCCGGAATGGATAATTGCTATGAATAATGAACTTGAAGCCCTAAAGAAAGCAAAAACCTGGGAGTTTCAAGACCTTCCTCAAGATAAGAAAGCAATAGGGTGTAGATGGGTATTTAAAGTCAAAACTAAGAGTGATGGGTCTCTTGAGAGATATAAGGCCCGATTAGTTGCAAAAGGATATGGTCAAAAATATGGGATTGATTATGAGGAGACTTTTGCCCCCGTTGCTCGGATGGTCACCGCCCGATGTCTTATAACCGTTGCTTCAATAAATAAATGGAACATCTATCAGATGGATGTTAAGAATGCGTTTTTAAACGGAGATCTAAACGAAGAAGTATATATGGATGCTCCTCCTGGAATGGAGTATCCTAAAGGAAAAGTGCTTCGTCTTCGGAAAACACTTTATGGTTTAAAACAAGCTCCCAAAGCTTGGTATGATAGGTTTAACTCCGTGATGTTAGATAATGGTTTTTCCTCATGCTTTACTGATACTGCTTTGTTTGTTAGAAAGTCTAATGCAGGGATTGTTATTCTGTTGCTATATGTGGATGACATGCTTATTACTGGGAGTGATTCTAAAGGGATTAAAAGCATAAAATCCATTTTAAAGGATAAGTTTGAAATGTTTGACTTAGGCTTTCTAACTTATTTTTTGGGTATTGAGGCAGCTTACTCTCATAGAGGATATTTTTTGTCTCAAACTAAGCTTGCATATGAGATTATTGACAGGTCAGGCATTACAGATGATAAAATTTCTGAAACTCCTGCTATAGTAGGAGCTAAAATGAAGATTGATGATGGTGTTCCTCTCTCTGATCCTACTCCCTACAGGCAACTAGTAGGATCGTTGATGTATTTAAGTATCACCAGACCAGATATCTCTCATGCGGTGCATACGGCAAGTCAGTTTCAGCATGCACCAACTTCTGTTCACATGAGTGCTATCCTACGTGTCGTAAGATACCTAAAGCACACTATTAATAAGGGAGTTTTTCTGTCTTCTTCTTCTGAGTTAAGGTTAATTGCTTATACTGACTCTGATTGGGGAGGTGACCCAAATAACCGTCACTCCACCACTGATTTTTGTGTTTTCTTAGGAGACTCATTAATCTCATGGAGATGCAAGAAGCAGCAAAAGGTGTCTCTATCATCAACTGAAGCCGAATATCGTGCCATGACAACTACTACCATGGAAATTGTTTGGATTCACCAATTGCTGGAAGACATGAGAATCACTATTGAAGGACCTACCAAGCTTTGCTGTGACAACAAAAGTGCGATTTATATCGCAAAAAATCACACCTTTCATGAGCGGACCAAACACATAGAGATGGATTGTCATTATGTTCGAGAGGCGTACCTCAAGGGAATCATTGACCTTCCATATGTCACGTCCGAATATCAATTGGCGGATTTCTTCACCAAAGCCTTGTGTGCTCCGCGTTTCAACTTTCTTCTTAGCAAACTCTCGGTCATCCTGCCCTAAGTTTGAGGGGGGGTGTTAAATTATGTACCTTTTCACCTAATGTAATATATATATATATATTTTATATATATAAGGTAATACATATACATATATTAATATATATGTATATGTATCTACTTTTTATATATATAAAATATATATATTTCTTATTATTTAGTCATAGGGGTAGTCTCGTCTTTTCTTCCATTTTATGCACATTCACCTTTTGAATGTGTTTGTAATTTCTTTTTAGTTTTTTTCTTTTTCTTTATTTTTATTTCTTTTATTTTTGTACTTAAAGGAACCTTGGGGGACCCACTCAAATAGACGTTGGGCCCCTCCAACGTCTATGAGTGGAGCCCCTCCAAGGCTCCCTTTTGGGTTGTTATAAATAGGGGCTCTCCCCTTGTATTCTTTTATGGCTTTGAGTCAAAGCCCAAGTTCTCAATAAATTGATTCCATTGTTTTTATGCCTTTGTGCATTTGTGAGTTATTTGTGGGTTGTGCTTTTTGTGCACAAGTGTTCTAAAGTGTTCTTATTGTGCTTTCGTGGTGGGTTCAATATCAAGAATATTAAGGTCTTGATATTAGTATCTTGTTGGAGATACTTTCACACGCTTTTCACAACACTGAGCTTTAAAGCTTGGAGAAAATTAGTCATATGATACCAATCTACTTGGAGCACTAGAGATTCAATTTGATCTCCTAAGTTGAGATTCTTCTAAAAGTATCTTTTAAGAAAACTTGTCAAAGGCACATGGGTGATTACCTTCCTCCCATCTAGTATACACATGCATACCATTTGATACATTTTCATTCAAACTTTCATGTTGATGACTAACTTCATCAACAATTGGATGATCAATACTAGAGTTATTGTCAAAAGAATCAAACACCTCAATAGAGTTAGGCTCATCATGTCTTGGTAATAGATCAAATAGAAACGAGTAATCAATTTCTTCTTTAGGTTCTTTGTTATCAAACCCATTTTGATTTTCAAGAAAGGTGACATCTTTTGAAACATAGAGCTTGTTATTTATTGGATCAAAATATCGGTACCCTTTGAATTTTTACCATAGCCTAAGAAAATACATTCAATGGCTTTTGAAGATAGTTTATCATTTTTATGAGTAAGTACATAACACTTACAACGAAAGATTCTTAGTCTTTTGAAATCGGGAGTTATTTTAAAAAGTTTTTCAAATGAAGAAACATTTTGTATCGAAGACGGAGTTTTATTTATTAAGTAAGTTGAGGTTAAAACGATTTTGACCCAATTTTTTTTGGAATGTCCCTTGAAATTAAGTCATAGTGGTTTCTATTATATATCTATTCTTTCTTTCTTCTAACCCATTTTGTTGCGGAGTTATAGGACAAGATCTTTGATGACAAATTTCATTTTGTTTCAAGTGACTTTCAAAATTATTTGACACATACTCCCCTCTCGAATTCGATCTAAGAATAAATAAGTTGCTAAGAAATTGATTTTTAACCATTATATGAAATTTCTTAAATAAAGAGGACACATCGGATTTATGATTTAGAAAATAAATCCATGTGTATCTAGTAAAATCATCAATAAAAATAACATAATAAAAATAACCTCCTTTTGATATGACCGGTGAAGGACCCCATACATCCGATGTACTAATTTAAAAGGCCGAGTAGAAATAAAGGTTCTATGAGGAAAGAGAATAACTTTCATTTTTTTTTAAAATGCAATCTTTACAAGATATATTTTTCATTTCATATATTTTCTAAAAAAGGAAAGAGATACATCTTCGAAAAACTAGGATGCCCAAGTCTTTTATGCCAAGTATCAATACTTTTGTGTTGTACATAATTACAAAATGACTTGGGTGGAAGGAATAAAAAATCTATAAAGTAAAGATCGCTTCTCCTGTGACCTTGCCCAATTAGCTTTCCTGACTAAAGATCCTACACAGTGCAATCTTTAGATAAGAAAAATATTTTGCAACTATGATCGAAAATTTGAGAGATGGAAAAAAGATTTAAATTTAATTTTAAAACCACCCTTATTCTTGGAATAAGAAATTTTTAAGAATTTTTTGAGTAAGTGTACCAATACTATTTATTTTTAAAGAAGTTCCATCGGCCATTGAAACATAAGATGAAGTAGAATTAGTGCAAACTTTGGAGAGGACATTCTTATGAGGTGTCATATGAAAGGCAACACTCGAGTAAAAAATCCACATACCTGAAGGGGATGAAGAAGATACAATGGCGGCACCCGAGGTAGAAGATGATTTGAGAAGTTGAAGTGCCTCCGATATTTGGCTAAGTGTGTCTTTAATATCTCTTTTATTTTTGCTTGTTTCTTCTTTCTTGGATGTGATTTCTCCAACGAAAGCGATTTTGCCTTTGAGCTTTGGGAATATTGGTCCAATGTGTCTCGGTTCATTACAATAGTGACAAATAGCGCCCTTCCTATATTCACTATTATAGTTGAAACCATTATTATAGTTATTTTTGTTTTACAAAGTGAGGGGGCTTATAAACCCTTACATTGAAACCCGACCTAGTAACGACCAAAACATCATCATTCTTATTGGTCATGCAAAGACGAGTTTCTTCTTGACATACCTCGGCAAGAGAATCTTCAAGAGGCATAACTTTGATTCTATCAAGGAGAGAAAACCTCACTTGTTCAAATTTCGGTCTTAGACCATGAAGAAATTGAAAAAAGTGTTCCTTTTCAATTTGCTTTCTTCTAATTTTAACATCTTCGGGAACCACCCATTTAGGCTCAAGAAGTGTTAATTCATCCTAAAGAGGAGACAAAATACTAAAATAATCCCGGACACACATGTCCCCTTGCTTAGTGGATCTAATCTTGTCTTGACAAAAATATTGTCTAGCAAGATCCTTTTGGGTATACATACCCTTAAAAAAGAACAAAGCTTCATTGACTCTTCTAAATTTAGTAATGTTGACACATTTTTATGTTAACATTGTTCATAAACCATGCCAAAATGTTTGTATGATTGCTTTCCCAATCATCTACTTTTATTTGATGTTCATTGATGGCTTTAACATGATCATCTTCAACAAGAGCTTTTTCAACACCTTCTTCGACCTTGGTGTGTTTTAACGATGGTTCAAGAGAAGTTCCCATCACAAAGCCCCAAAGTTTCTTTCATTTAAGATGATTTTTCATAGCCGAAGCCATTATCAAGTAGTTGGATACATTGAGTTTGAAGGAGAACTCTACTCTTGATTCATGCTCCATGACGAAAAAAGATAGGTAAAGAGGAAGAGAGGGCAACACACCTTTGTCACGATCTTCAATCACCACAAACAAGACTTCCAAGATTAAGAGAATCCATTCGGCTCTGATACCATGTACTGAAATGAGGGATCGCAAGTGGTATCCCTAAATACGCAATAACAAGCTACTAATGGGCAAGATACATAAAGTCACAAGGTGTCTAGGCACAATAGCACAAGAGAACATAAAAAAAAATGTATTTTATTAATAAAATGCTCTAAAGAGCCATACAAATAAGAGGGGATAAGGTCCCTTATTTATACAAGGGGAGCTCAATAGAGCTGCTGGGAGCTCCCCAATAGTCCTATAAAGTGGACAACTTAGTCCATGGTCAAAAAGTCAAAAAAGTAAAACTAAAAAAAGTAAAAAATAAAAAAAAGAAAAGTCCTTAATGGACTGACATATGATAAGAAAGACAAACATACCCTTGAGAGTTATGTTAATATACAACTATATACATATATATCAAAAAATATATGTATATAATATTATACATGAAAACCAAAATGCATATATTTTAACAAAAGATCTCACTACAAAATGCACTAAAACACTCAAAAACCTAAAAACTACCCATCACTCACACACACACAATATGCACACACTTCCCCATATATATATATATTATATATATAGAAAAAAAGAAGAAGAGATGGAGTAAAGAGAGGAGAGAGGGATTCCTCTATAGCCGTTTGACTAATTTCTAACGACTAGTAGAAAGTAAACTTTAGTTGACTTAATAACCATAATATATAAATATATATACATATAATATTATATATAAATATATATACATATATATAATATTATATATAAATATATATACATATATATAATATTATATATACAAAAAATGTACAAAAGAATTCATTAATTTTAACACCCTTCCTCAAACTTATGGTGACTCACCGTAAGTTTGCAATTACAAAAAAAAGAACCCATTACATAAAATGTCTTCATTGACTTCATCAAGTTCTTCCATTAGTTGTTTCCTTGAAGGGTGTGCTTGATCTTCTTCGTATGCTCTATTACACAAAGGGTCTCTAGGATCTTCAATATCATCGTTACTTAAGAACCTATAGATAGAGCTAACAAAACATCCAAACTATACACAAGGATATATATCATAAAACATAAAAGAAGATTTCAAAAGTAACTATAGATATACTAGTTATATGTTATGGAGAGAGGATGGTCAATCACACCAAAAATACAATATATAGAAAATATCAATAAGCTGATTCGAGTTTTTTTAAAAGCTTTGAACATAATAAAAAAGTTTAAAAATAAATTTAGAAGGCTTTACCCTTTGGGCCAAGACACTTTATATCTAAAAATCCATTTGAGTTAATACATTCGGATGTATGGGGACCGACTCTTGTTATATCCAAAGGTGGGGCATCGTACTATGTTGTGTTTGTGGATGACTATAAGTAGACATTCTTGGATCTTTTTTTTTAAGCAAAAATCATTGCTTTAAAAAGTTTCATTACTATGTAAAGACTCAATTCAAAACCAACATTCAAATTTTTAAATCGGATTTTTGGGGAGAATTTGTATCAAAAGAATTCAAAAGTTTTCTTAATCTAAATGAGATTATTCATCAAAAATCTTGCCCATACACTCCTCAACAAAATGGACTAGCTGAAAGAAAGCATAAACATATTGTTGAGACCACTAAAACACTTCTTGTATCAAGAAATGTTCCAAAAGTATTTTGGGCCGAAGCCGCTCTTACGACAGTTTATTTGATAAATAGAATGCCTTAAAAAAATATTGAAAATATATCTCCTATTGAAAAATTGTTTAAAACATCTCCCGATTATAAAAGTTAAGTCTTTGGATGTAACTGTTTTGTTCTTACTCATAAGAATGACAAACTTTCCCCAAAAGCAATCCCTTGTGTCTTTTTAGGTTATGTCGAAAATCAAAAGGGATATAGATGTTATGATATAGAAATGGACAAATTATATGTTTTATGAAATGTTACTTTTCTTGAAAATGAAAATAGTTTTAGCAAAGGAAAAATCCAAGATAACTATGATTACTCATTTCTTTTTGATCTTGTCAATGAACATGAAAGGTGTGAAAACATTCATAATGAGCATGAGAGTGAAAATGAAGATACTCATGATGCAAGTGAAAATGTAAACAATGACCTATCTCATTATAACATACAAACCTATACTCGACGTATCGAAGATCACCCACAATATGCTTTAGAAAGATATTCTCAAAATCAAAATGTGGACTCTACTAATATTAGAAAATTGGTAAGAATTTCAAAAGCCCCTAGTAGATTTGTATCATATTATTATTTTGAACCTAGGTATAGATCATGTTTCATGGCTATACACTCATATACAGAACCATCATCCTACCATAAAGCTAAAAATCATCAAGAATGGATTAAAGCGCTGAATGCTGAATTAGAAGCTTTAGAAAAGTCAAAAACTTGGGAAATCCAAACATTACTTAAATGAAGGAAAACTATAGGATGTAGATGAGTCTACAAAATAAAAACTAAATGTGCTGGGATATTGGAAAGATATAAAGCTAGACTGGTAGCTAAGGGATACGGTAAAAAATATCGAATGAAATTGACTACGATGAAACCTTTGCCCAGTTGCTCGAATAACGACTGTTAGAACTCTTATCTCTATAGCATCAATTAAAAAATGACCTATATTTCAAATGGATGTAAAAAATGCCTTTTGGAATGATAATCTGGACGAGGAGGTGTATATGGATCCTCCACCAGGTTTAAATTTAACACATGGGAAAACTCTTCAACTACGAAAAACCCTCTATGACTTAAAACAAGCTCCCAAAGCTTGGTATAATAGGTTCAGTAATGTGATGACACAACTTCATTTTAAATCTTGTTTTAGTGACACTGCGTTATTGGTTAAGTCTTCCAATGTAGGAATGGTTATACTACTACTACTTTACGCAGATAATATGATAACCACAGGAGGCGATAAGAAGGGAGTTAATCATATCAAAGATGTGCTTAAAAGACAATTTTGATATGACAGATCTTGGCTTTTTACGATATTTTCTTGGAATTGAAGTGACTTACTCACCTCGTGGTTATTTTTTATCACAGACTATGTACTCAGCAGAGATTGTTGAGCGATCAGGACTCTCAGATGAAAAACTAGTTGTTGGAGCTGCCCCCATTCACACCTCTTGTATAAATAGGCCTTTAAGGCCTTGTATTTTTCTTATCTCTTGGAGAATTCCTCCACTCAATAATATATATATTTTTGACCCATATATTTTTGACCCTTGTGAGGGTGGTTTGGATTATTCAATCAAGTATTCTACTTGATTGAAGTGCATTCTTATTTGTCCATAAGCGACGTTCTTAGATTTAGTCCATTTCATATTTCATTACACGATTTCGGTTGATGGAGCTCCTTTGAGTAAAGGTTGAAGGGATTCAATAAGTTGACTTTAAGGACATGCTCCCGATATTTGATTCTTGTAAAGCTTTGGACTCACTTGTCTCTTGTGTAACCGAGGCTACCTTCTTCTCATAGGGTCTTTTCAATTTAAGACAATATGTCTTGACATGTCCTGATTCACAACTATGTAACAGGGATTCGGCTAGAAGGGTGCCGCACCTGCGTTGACGAGACTCGACGCGGGTGCGGGTGCAGTCAACCCGATCCTGGGTGCGTTGACCGCACCCAGGTTCATTTCGGTCCATTTTTTTGGCTGCCGGTGGAATGCACAATAAAAAAAGTTATACCCTTTACCCATTGTGGCTTTCATCGGGGAGATGAGGGGGCCAACAATCGTCGGCGGCCTCATCGCTGTCGCTGGCAGAGTTGGAGTACCACCGTTCGCAAGTGGCACTTTCGGTTTCTGTCAGCAGGATCGGGTGGCCAATGCCCTTCGTTGGAAGGGGTTTTTTGTCGTGGATCGCTGGCGGCCTTGCCTGCGTCGTTGGCTGCTACGGATGGTCGTCGGATTTTCGCTGTCACCAGACTGATACTGCTGGCCGAAACCCCAAACCTGTGCATTAGTTGGATTCTTCGCTGGGGTTTCAGCACTTGGTGTTTTTTGGCTCTGGCCAGCAATCCGGCTGCCGTCGCAGGCAAACAGAGAGTTTCTTTCGTCGAGCGTCGCCATTTCATCGATAGCTTCACCAACGATTTTCCTAGTAACTAGGAGGCCGAAGGGGTTTTTGCCCTTTTTTGGTGATTTTGATTTTTGAGAAACTGATCGTTCGGTTTCTCAGAAATTGAACTTTAAGTTTTAAGCGATTTCATTATCGAGGTCAGATCGGGTATTCTGACCCAATGAGAGACCCGATCCAAACCCATTTTGGGTGGATTAGTCTGCCCGGATCTCATTGAGTCAGTCCTGACCCAGGCTCCCACCCAGACCCATTTGGGTTCCAGGTCTGGGTCTGGTCTGGAGAACCTGGATCTGTATCGAGAATCGATCCGACAGACGCACCCGCGTCGGGGGAACCCCCAGACCCCCCTTATATATATATATTACATTTTTGCCCCCGCCGCACCCCCGCACCTAGGTTTTTTGGAAGTGCCGAATCCCCGCACCCGCACCTGCACCCGCACCCGCACCCGCACCCATGTGACATAGGTTCACGACAATAGTAACAAATAATTTTCTTTTTGTCAAACTTATTGCCTTGTCTTCCATGTTGTTCGTAGTTCGATCTTTCATAATGTGGTGGTTTGTAGGCATGAACAAAGTTTTCCGGCCTAGACATTGCTAGGACTGAGTCATCATCATCTTTAGATGTCTTCTTTCTGAGTTTATTTTCCTCCATATACTTAGTTCTTCAATAGTATCTTCAATAGAGGGAACTTTCCCTCTATGAAGAAAAGCCGATTTAGTAGACTCAAACTCTGGCCTTAAACCATTAATAAATTTGATAGAAATGTTCCACATCAATTTGTCTTTAGCGAATTTCTATATCTTCGAGACAATGCCATTGTGGCTCAAGAAGAACCAACTCATTCCAAAGATCAGACAACTCACTAAAGTATTCTCTAATACTTTTTCTTCCTTCAATCATAGTATACACTTTGTCTTGCAAATTGCAAACATGAGCAATATTTTTAAGAGAGTACATTATCTTAAGATAGTCTCATGCTTTATTTGCATGTTTAAATTTAGCAAGACTCGAGTACTTCTTGATATCAACACTACTAATGAGCCAAGACATAATCTTGGCATGCCCCATTCTCCACTGTTTCCATTTTTTCTCATAGGAAGCCATAGCCTTTCTTTTTTTCGCCTCCGTAAGATGTACTTTTTCTCCTTCTATCTTAGTAAGAATTAGTTTGGGTTCCAAATCCGACCCATTTACTAATCCCCACAACCCTTTTTTCCATATAAAGTGCTTCATGATAGAAGCCCATGTTATTAAGTTTGTCATTGAGCTTCATGGGTTTTAGGGTGACATTATCATTGTCATCCATGTCTACAAGGGCTAAGAAAGAGAATAAAAGATTGAGAGGGAGAAGAAAAAAAGAAAGAATCACGAGCACTCTACCACAAAGAGAGCACCTCCAATGAAAAACACGAATACACGGGCACTCCACCACCAAGAGGGCACAACAATCTCACAAGCACTTAAATGAATTTTGCAAAAGAGATTTTATCTCTTGAAAATCTTGAGTGAGATGCTTCCCAATGCACCAAACATTTAGCTAGATCTTCAAGCTTTGATACCATGAAAGGAAACAAGATCGTGAGAAGATGTTCACCAAGAACAACAATGTAGACACTCAAAAGACTTCTACCAAAGTACCCAAAGAACACACACAAGTCATAAGATGGGCTTACACACAAACACCCACTAAAGCGGCAAACAAAAGGGAGAGTCGTTGGGGGTCCAACAACTCTAAATAGAGCCGTTGGACTCCCAACGAGTCATTGGATTGACTAGTCAACCTTTGTTGACTAGTCCCATCCCAACTAAAAAATAAAAAAAATCCTATCTGACCTAACCTAGTTACTATCCTAGTTATATATCTACATAATATATATACATTTTTAACAGACATTCAGTAGAGTTTGGAATTCTAAATTATGGGGGTATAATAGTAAATTAGCATAGCCATCTAACCATGGTTAGCCTAACAAACTTTAATAGAAGGATGAACTTGCACTAACGGTGATAAAGGCAGGTACCTTTTTCCCAAAAGGCATAAGGCAGGGTTCTTTTTGCAAAATCCCTTTAAATTTATACTCTCCTTTCTTAATTTAGTTAAAAAAACATTAAAAGCATGACCAGTTCAATCCGATTCTATTCAATTGAATTTGTTGGATCGTTCAAGAAAGGGGTTCCACCTTGTGAACCAATTTTAACAACATTGGTTAGAGTATTGGAGGGATTGTAATTTTGACTCGTGGTTTCTTTCTCTCTCTCTCTCTCTCTCTCTTTTAGGGGGTTGGGGGGAAGAGGTGGAGGGGGGGCGTCCAAGGTGTCTGAATGATTGAGTTATTCTACCTCATGGTCATGGACATCCAAAGAAAAAAAAATTTGTGATATTTTCAATTATGGTAATTTAAAATATGATAATATTATTGGCATATGACATTTTGTCACTATGTTATCAAGACTTTTTATTTTTATTATATAATTTAAATATACTTTTTTTTTGCAATATTTTCTACCACTTCTGTAATTTTACCAAAAATAACATTTGTTCTTTTCTAGCCTCAAGGGGTTTGGTGCAGTGGAGGGGGCCTTGGCCATTTGACAGGTAGTCAGGGTTCCATTCCCATAAATGTCAAACCCCTTGCATTAATGAGGGCAAGGGATAAGCCCTTGCTCAGCCGCAGTCGGGCCACTCCCTGGGAGAAAGGGATGCACCACAGGTTTACACCAGTGGGAAAGCGAGCTTAGCCAACACAACTAGGTCTCTGAACCCGAGGGTGGTTTCCCCATCCTTAATGGAAAAACATCTGTTCTTTTCTTATTTTCATTTTTTTGAGATGCCCAAATTTGACAGAGATATATAGAAAATCTTATCATATCCTCAGAAATTGCTTCACCAATATATTGTGGGGATCAATATTGCGACAATATTTGGCTATATCAGTCAATAATCATAATTGACTTGTTCCATCCACTCCTTAAATAGCATTGGTGACACTTGTTTCTGTTTTTTGTGTAAGCAAGCTCACTATAATTTAACACCTTTTAAATTGTAATGATCTTATACTCCTTTGGCTTACAATAGAAGTATTTCATACATGTTTTCTGACTTTTGTCATTGGTTGTCGGCTTTGTTATTTGTATATTTGCATGAAGCATATAGAGTTTATCTTTGTTGGACTTTTATCATGAATGTGCCTGCATGTTTGTTTTCATGTATTCAAAGATGTACTCAATGTGATGTTCCAGGTGGGCAGCAGCTTCTGGGGAGATTACACCTGGAGGGATGATCCTTCCTGCTGCCCTCTACTTTTGGCAGATACCACATTTTATGGCACTTGCCTATTTGTGCCGAAATGATTATGTTGCTGGAGGGTATGTTCTTGTATCCATCTTGCGTAATTTGGCTGATTCAATAAGAAATGACGGTTCATAATTATTGCTTAGTATGTGTTGTCATCTGTTTTCAGGTTCCGAATGTTCTCATTTTCTGATTCTTCTGGAGAAAGGACAGCTTTGGTGGCTTTACGTAATTGTTTATATCTGCTTCCAGTGGGCTTCTTTGCTTATGACTGTAAGTTCTAGCATAGTAAAATTTGAAGGTTGCTCTCTTAATTGGGTTTATTGGCCATTTTAATCCTCTTTTGTAATTTCATCTTCTTCCTGGTCATCTTGTTTGCCAGAAGTTACAGCTTTGGGTCATTCTTTGTTTTTCCTGATGTTATTTCCAGTGTACTCTAATCATTGGTTGCATGTTATGGGCTTGGAATTTCCACTTGCTTCAAAATGAAAATTTGATTGTCATTCCAATTCAACCATATTATTTATGTATACAACACGTCTGAGTAAATATTGATATTGGTCAAAATTGGCCCTAGCTACTAAAATTGTTCCAAGTGGATTCTGGTGCGTCTTTTTATGAAACAGCTAAACCAAACCATAACCCCTAATCTTGGTCTTGCCTGTAAAAAATTGCTCCTTTGCGCTATATGGTCCTCATTAATTTTAATTTGTTGTTTCTAGAGGAAACTGAACTGAACTATTTTTTATCTTTCTAGAGAGTTCCTGTTTTTTTTTGTCATTGATGGTCCGAAGTTGCTTATGCTGCTATTAATCGTACACACGCTATGCACGCTCATGGAACGAGTAAGCATTTTGAGAGTTTCAACATCCAGCTTTGTCTTAGAGCACCAACTTTCTTGCAGGGGGAATGACTTCTGGATGGTTCTGTTTTGAGTCGACACTTCTTACGTTGTGCATGTCTGCTACTTCCTTATCATTTTACCTTAACTGCACGGCAAAGAGTGCAAGAAGGATGTTTCATGCAAGCCTCCTCTACCTTCCACTATTTATGGCAGGATTTCTTTTCCATCGACTGCCTAATTTGCAGGAGGAATATGCAAGAGAAGAATTCCCTCTAGAGGATGGCTATATGGAAGAGAAGCACGATAATGAGTGCAAAAGCATGCCGCCGAAAGTTGCACTTTCTGCTCAAGCGAGATCTCCTGTTGCACATGCTTCGATTGCTCCTTTTCCCTTCTTGCCGGCTCCGATATATGCATCAGTGGATTCATGAGTTATTCTGAGTAGTTGCTTGCAAATGGCTGTACCATGATACTTCTTGTTCCCGGTTGCTTTTGTGTGGTACTTCAAATGGCACAGAGCAGATGGGTATCTGCAATGCTTTGATGTGCTTTGCAGCTCATAAATTTTCTTCCTTTAGCCCATTGGAGGCTTTCCTTGTTTTGTTCATTTAACCTCTTGAGAGAACAAAATGCGATGAAGATGGGTCGTGTCTTTCTGCGAGTAATGCATTTTTCTGAAATCAGATGTAATACGACCTTTTAGCACTCTTAAATTTTATTAAGATCAATCAGTTCTTTCGTTTCTTTTTTACCTGCTATACATAAGTCTTGAGATATGCATAATGTCTGTGACAACTCGTGAGTTTCAAATTCGTAACATTCCGTCAACTTGGTGACATTCACGTGCTGCCCCTGCCTGATTAGTGAAGCCCTTAGGGGAGATCTATCTTTTTTTTTTTTCAATTTAGCTACAACGAGAGAGGAGGATTATCCTGCCTCCTTTCTCGTTAGGCCACCTTTTAGGACCCTAAAAAAATTCATGGTTTTAAGTGTTTTATGCTCTATATGAACCGTTAGATGTAACACTCTAAAATCTTAACCCAAATTTTGAGGAATTATTATTATTTTTTTGAAACAACATAAATAAGCAATACTATAAAGTTAAGTATTCCGGAACATTAGAGTGGGAGCAAGACCAAAATATTTATTTCATTTCATTATCAATGAATAATAACATCAGAGTTTCTCAAACTATCCCTGAAACAATAAATTTAAAATCTCGATTCGAAGCTTCAGCCCGCAACCACTCATAAGTTTTACTCTTTACCTGAAAAATGATAAATTTATAGGAATTAAACTACAACTGTCTAAGTAGGAATTACTGTAAATTTTTTTGCAGGTATATCATGTGTCATGTATGTGGTGCAGGTGTCAAGTATAATTTTTAGCATATACAAGAATAAGTAAAGATTTACGCTACGACAGTCAATAATTATTCAGAAGCTAACTGACAGGTAACATCAATAACAACATTTAATTGTCTCATAACCACATATACGAATTCATGCAATAATTCAGAGGAATGTGATTATAAGAATTACATAATTCAGGTAAGCATTCATGCAACATGAAACAATTATTAAGCATGCAAAACATATATCAATAACAAGAATCATAATGTAAGTAAGCAATATATTTAACATGCATTCCCCAACATGTAGCAATTAAAGGAATAGATAAAAGATGCATGTCCTAATGTATAGAAAAAATATGCATGCTTTATGTGCAATGCATGAACATTTTATTATCTTTCTTTAAGGTTTTCCTTTTCCATATGCATGACCTATTAAATGCATACAATTTAAGTTCCTCTTTTTAATTATCGTTGCCCGCGGATACACCAAACGAGTAGAATCTCTGAGGTCAAGTTAGGTTCACAGGGTAGCTTAACACATAATTTGTATTTTAGGGTTCCAAACCTAGCCCTCGACCGATATCAGGAAACAACATCATCCATCGAAACATTAGACCTCCACATCTAATGTCGGGGACACCAGGGACACCCCACGCCCACAAGTGTCACTTTCTTGGTACCAAAACAACAGTTGTGTCAAATACACCACCCTCAGGTAAAGTGACAAACTCTTCCTAAAACCGTGGCCAGGAGAAGGAACCTCAATATTGGGTTCAGGGGACAAAATAAAGCACACAAAGTTTTTGTATCCTCACAGTCTCCCCAAGACTGGATCTCTAAGATTTTCATATTCCAGATGAGATATCCAAGAACATATATTACACTGTTCTTATTCATTATCTTTTTATTAAAAGCCATTTATTGAGTTTTGCAATTCAGCATGAAAAAATAAGGCAAAAACTTGCATCTACCCCTGCGAGAACCATCACGGGACTCCCGCCCGTGGAACCACATAGAACAATGCAATATAGAGCAATAAAATTATATTTGCAAATCAACATGCAAAATTAATAACATAGGCTTGCAAATCAACATGCAACCATAAGCTTGCAAATCAGCATGAACAGCTCCTCACGGTCTACCACCCGTGACAACAATAAAACAACACAATTAAAACCATGGTATAAATGTAATTTATGCGATGCAATTAAAGAAAGAGCAAACCAAAACTCAAGGCTCTCCAGGCCTGTGATGATTCATTTAGACCATCGATGCATCGTATGCAAAAATCATAACAATATGCATTGATACCAACATGATTCCAAATGCACATTCATTCATACCAATTTAACAATGTGCATGAGCAACCACAATCATATGCACGTGTTCACCATCCATGTGAAATTGCTTTCATGTAATCACCTAATATACATGCATTCATTTATGATTTATAAGTATATGAGAACATTTATGCAGAATTGTATATGCCAAACACACATAAATTTCATGTATGCACTTGAAACTAATTCATAAATGCATGATAATTAAACATGTCCTATAAATGTAGGCACATGAAACTTTTCATTCATAACATATGTTAACATCCACACACATGAACATAACCCGGACCTAGGAATTGAATTTCAGGGTTGCACACATTTATAACATGTATGCACCTGTACTAAAATAACCTTTGCAATAACCTATTAACAGACATGTATTCATATCCATCCGGCTAAATCCAAACTAAAGCATAAGGAAAACTCCATTCATCAGATTAAGTCCACCATCATATGTTTGGAACCAATATAACAACCTCATTCCTCAAACACATATAATATGTTGTATACAAGCAATTCAAAACAAACATTTTTCTGACAAAAAAAAGCAGTTTAAGCATGTGGTATTTTATGTAAATCAGTTACTGCACTAGAGGAACCTGGAAGAATGCAATTTAAAGAACCCTATAAAGCCCAAACAACAACTGTGTGCAGCAAAAAAAATCCTTTGTCGTATACATTTCAAGTTTACATGATTTTACCCTCAGAGACACTTGGGATAGAAACTCTCAATGTAGGATATAATTTCAATACATGTGTGTACATTTATTTAACTTGAATTTACTATGAAACTCATTCCACTTAGCTTGGCAATTTATTACTATTATAGAGTTCCATAACACATTTAATTTAGTACTCATGATATGGGGTTGGAAATGCATTATAAACACACATGCTATATGCAGTTTACTACCTTAAACTAAGAATTTCATCATTTACAACATGGTGACTCCACCAGCCGATGCGATGGGATTCATACATGCACCCGACATTGTAATGGTTTTATCACTTATTATAGAAGTGACAACTGAAAAATATCAATTATAATACTGTGCATCTCGAACTATACTCCTATTGTTATAATGTTAATACAATCTGATCAGGGAATTTACTGGGTGTTTCCAAATTTTGTAGCCTTGAGCATAAAAAGAATGCACTTACATAATATAAAAATAATGTATATACTGAAACCATTCAGTGTGACTGGTATTTAACATGCCAGTGAATAACCCTTCCAAACTTATGAAGGTATACAAAAATCAGCACATATAACTTGTTTTCATGGAACCCATAAGGTTATTAACACCTATTGATATAATTAAGACTTAGTAACAGATTATGGATTAACACAATGTTATTAATACACAGAAGTATGATGTTACTAACACCTAGTGATGTAATCTTCATTCACACGTCCCACAATTTACCTGTGTCATAGTATGCACCATTTTACGATAAACCAACAGATAGTTTAAAAATTTAACCAGAACTAACAAAATACATATGAATGCACAAATGTCCATTCTATACTTAACCTCCTTTATAGAACAACAAAAACAATACA
Organism: Nuphar pumila; assembly: GCF_984573655.1. Taxonomy (NCBI): domain Eukaryota; kingdom Viridiplantae; phylum Streptophyta; class Magnoliopsida; order Nymphaeales; family Nymphaeaceae; genus Nuphar; species Nuphar pumila. The sequence continues at coordinate 45,665,563 of NC_143250.1, forward strand.
GTCATGCGATCAGAATGCTGCTGGAAATTATATTAAAAGGTTTCTTCATACTACTTTAATGATGGCTATCAAGAACCCACAAGAATCCTCATCTCTCAGTAGATGGCCTTAGAAGCCCAAAAAGAAAATGATATAACATCAAGTTCTATGTAACCAAGATTCTCAATAGATCACATCTACCGAACCCCTTTAATCGAAAACCCCCTTTTTATCGCAAATCGAACCCCCCCTTACTACAAGCATACCAAAATCCTTTATGTCCACATGCAAACCCCCCCTTAGTAACAGTCAAAATCCTCAAACTTGGTGGATTTTGGGGTTCCCCAACAACCACAACGCAGAATCAAGACTTTCCCCCTTTCTTTCCTTGGAATCCGGTAACCCAATCCCCATGCTTTACTCACAAAATACCTAAAAGAAAGAAAATCCAAATACTTGATTTGCCCTTTCCATAATCCGTTTCAATTGGATATAGAAAACTACGCCTTCGTAATTTCACTCTAATTCCAACTCTATTTACCTGAACACGAAAAACGTTTCTAAAAAAAACCCAAAGAACCTTGGACGGGCACCTGGATGCTGTCCATCATGGAAATGAACGACACTCAAACGTAACTAGATGGCTCTACAAAAAAAATCTGATGTCGTTCACTTTCTAGATGGCCGGTATCAATGACATATAAATTGCCAACATCAATTCCGATGGTGATCTTAGGTCCGCCTCTCTCTGAAGCTCTCCTACAGACCCAACGATTTGGACACCCCCTTCATTGGTGAAATCCGAGGTCACCACAAAAGACAAAACACCAATGTAGAACCTTCCAAAGATAACCTAGTGGTTGTAGTAAGCTTGATTTTTATGATTCAAATGGACAAATGGTGATATGCGGATTTAGGGTCTACAATTCATACTTGTAATGACCGAAGTAAACATACAATGTCGTCGGGAAAGACAATGGAGTCTATATAGGGGACTGTGAAACTCCAATTCACATCCAAAAAATATCTTGCTACGAATGTATATCATGTACCCACTGATCATGCATAATTTTATGTATAATATATACATTCTATATGCATAATTATATGTGAAATGAGTATTAATAACCCTTGTTTAATCGACATTTGGCATGATCCTGCAGGGCACATTTTAATTTCAAAAAGAGAAAAAAATGAATAAGTTGAACCCACTTGAGTGTTTTAGCAAAAAATTACTTTTTACTAACAGTTTTTTTTAGAAAATAGTTTTGAAAATGGAGGCTATTTGAATTTATTGAAAATTTGAAAAGTGTTTTAGAAAATTTCTTAAAACACCTCTAAAACCTAATTCAGCCTATAAATAATAGAGATTAGAAGAGGGGGGGGGGGGATCTTTTCCCTCTTGGAATTCACGCCCTCCCCTCTAATCTTCTCTCTCTCCTCCTTTCTTTTTCCCTCTTCTTCTTCCTTTCTTCCCCTTCTCCTCACCGACTTCTTCTTCTTCTCTCGTTGGAAGGCAGCGTGACACATGCAATCATTGAGGAAGATCGCTTTGTTCTCCCCACTCCGTCGGAGGCAACCCCATGTATGCTTCTTCTCCCTTTCTCTTTAAGTTCTTGTTTCGTGTAGTTGTTGCATAGGTTAGATTCATTTTTTTAGATTATTTTCTGCACAATAGTTAATTGCTTTAACTTGTTGAAAACAAAAATACTATATATATATATATATTTGATTTTTTTGTTTTCCGATCTGATTTGCTGATCAGATCAGCCTTGTACTTGCTGCACGTAGCCTACTCGATCAGCAAGCATGTTGATGCAGACTCATCTGCGAAAAGATTTTTTTTTGCCTGGTCTGATTTGCCGAGCTGCAAAGGATCTAATATGGGACTAAGCTCGACTTGATCTGATTAGCAGTTTTGCCTAGACCAGATCAGGTCGGCTAAGTTCGATAATTTTTTATCAAATCTGCCAACAACAGTTTGGTATTGTCCAGACCCAACAACATGTTAGCTGACTCCAGAGTACCAGTAGAAGAGGCCTGATCTGCAATCAACAATAGAGCAAACTCAATATGTAATCTTTTTAATATAAAATAAGCTGATATACAAGCTGGTTAGCCCAGTGCAGATCAACTTATTACGCCAGCAGGCTGCTCAACTCAAATCTAAAAAAATATTTTTTTAACAAATCCAATCTGATTGGCCAACCTAAAGTGGGAAATCAGATCGTTGGTCTGACAGGCTGAACCTACGTGGCAACATACTGATCTGTTTAATTAGATTTGTCCACTCGGTTAGCAAGCCTGTCAAGTCAGTCTGCTTGTGGATTGAGTGACTGTGTTGACTAGTTTCAAACAAGTCTCGATTAAAGTAGACTGTGTGCTATAGTTTTGCTAATATTCCGTTTCATTAGTGTAGTGATAGATTAGTAAAGTAAATTTGTTTTCTTAGGCAATAGTTTAGTATAGTTAGTTTTTAGTTTGGCTACATTTTGAAGGATAAATTAAAAATATGTGTTAAAAATCATGTTCTAGCTAACTGTGATCTGAACCAATTTGTTTTGTCTAGATTTTCCTTTTCTTTAGAATTAGATATATTTAGATTTGTGGTTTGTGGGTTTAATTATTGTTTTCTTGCAACTAACTTTAAATAAATTAGATAGTCTAGGGTGTCGTTTGTTTTGTGGTTGTGTTTTGCAAGTGGGTTCACGATTGGTGATGAAAGTGTGATGGCGAGGGTCGTGCCTGTGCGAATGAGGAAGTCTAGATCGCGAGAAAAAGAGTCCTGCAAAAATTTTTTTCTTTATTTTTAATTTTTTTAGGGTCACTGGCCAATTTAATTCATTGGGGTTGTAATAACTTTTATTTTTGCTCGACCTTTTGTAATAGGATAGAATGATTTATTTACATTAAATTTAAGGCAATAAAGTTTATTATTATGTGGAGTACGAAAATTTTAAACACATTCCCTATGTTTGACCCAGACTTCACCACTAGTGTGAACCAATAATTTTAAATTTGATGCACGGTTTACACAAATAATTTTTAATGAAAAATCTCTTTTAAAATACCTTCAAGAAAAGTGCCATCACCCACCATGACTAAGAACCTTGTATGAGCCTTCCTATTGGCCACACATGGTTTTAAGTTTGTATTTGAATCCAAAAATTTAATATCGTCGAAGAACTGTGTGTTTATTGGTAAATGTTTTATTTTTTTATGGTCTGTTCAAACTGAATGTGATCAATAAGACTGCTTTTGTTTTTGCTTGCTTGACTCTCTTGAAGTATGAATCCTCCAAGGTATTGTTTTCAACCAAATTTAAGATTTTATTTCGGCACCTAATAAAAAAATTCAAAAATTCTCGAAAAGGTCTAAAAAAATTTCCCAGCTATTACAGTGAGCTTAATGAAAACATTTTCATGGAACATTCTAAAGGCTATATTATTATAGGCTAAGAAGATAAAGTATAGAGGTTAAAAAAATCTCTATATAGACTCATGCAATCACCATGTTAGTGGTACTTAAAGTTTCATAAGACAATTTGTAACACCCCAAAATTTAATCTAAATTTTTGAGTAAATATTTTTTTTAAGGCAGTGGAGACATTCAAATTTAAACAAGCTAAGCATTTCAGGCACGTCACAAGAATCCTCAAAACAATTAGCATTCATTTTATTTCTAATAAAAAGTTCAAAACATAAGGTCAGAGTTTCTGAATGATTTATTGACATAATTAATAATAGTTAAATTAGCTTTTGATATCTCGAGAACACAATAGATCATATATCTAGGTCTGCACACCATCTCACAACTGCTCTTGATCTTTTACTCTTCTCCTGAAAATAATAAAATAATTTATGTCAGAATACAACCAGTCTGCGTAGGAGAATACTATGATTTTGCAGATGTACTATGTAACAAGTATGCAATGTGTTTGCTTAATTATAGACAGTGAAGCATGATACAAAACATGACATAAAATAATAAGTAACATGAAAATAATTTATTGTATATCACTATTCTAACTCACAAAAACATAACAAGAATTAACATCTACTCAGATAAGTAAACACTGGTTTAAATACTTAATCACATGGTCAATTATCTAATCACAAGTTAACAAGTTCAAGTACAACGCTCATAATATTTTGTCCGATTGATAAAGAGAAAAATTTAATATTTCTCTTTAATTATCCCACGAGTACTCGCAGGCCAAGGCAACCGTAACAGAAGAGAACATTCAAGAGTTTATTATGCATTGGTATTTTATTAACTCGAATGTCTAACTGAAACTGAAATCCTAAGGGAGCAATTGAATGACCGAGAGAACCTCCCAAAGGCCCAAAACAATAGGATGCATCACTAACTTCTACAGAAGAAAGTGGAGCTACCGCCTAGAACAAAATTGGTAGTCTGGGTCCCCCAACTCTGAGAATTGGAGAGCAACGAAACATTGCCGCTTGAAACAAGAAGCACATATCCCCGGAGTTGTGTACCACCTACCCTCTCCAAGGTAAGCCCGAATTTGAGTGGGTTGCTATCTTATTTATCTATATTACCCGAATTGTCAGGGCTTTCCCTGATCTGAACCCAATTGCTAAAAGACACTGAAATTCCACAAAATTTAAATCATACCACCAGAGTAGTAGATCCCCTAACCACTCATACCTTAAATAGATATGCTAACCAGATCATTATCTATTTAATTATGCAGACCCACCCAGAGTACTCCGATACCTTTAAACCATCAAGCATGAATGCTTCGATACCTTTAAACTAGTCAGGCAACAGAATTATAGTATTTCAATTTACATGTGTACTCACTCTATAAACTTGAGGGGTCACCATGTAATCCTCAAGTACCAGGCTTGGCAATTCATGTGGCAACATTAAACCAAGTTATCTTTTTACATATGAGGGTATCACTCGTGTTCAAAAGTCAACATTATGGTTCACTGAATTACAACTTCAATTATGAACTTATTTTTGTACGAATTGTAGTTAGCTTAATTCAATACTTAGTAAGCATTAATGAAATTATAAAGTTTAAGAAAACAATAATTATAATGTCACCACTCTACTATCGCTAAGTCATCAATACTATATTATCATTCTCACATGCACTTTTTACAAAAAAATGTTGAAGACAAGGCATACATATCTTGGATTTATCATCAAAGAAAAGTTTTAGGGATTATCCACGGTAAAGCATTCTGACCACTAGACTTGTGTCCTTAACTGTCTCAAAATAGAAAATTCTTTTTAGCTAAAGTATCCTATGTATGCTGTAATTGTAACCGATACACCTATAGGTGCAGAAGACTTAGCGCAAACATGAAGATATGTTACACGCCCTTACGCAGATGTGTATGCAATAGTCTTAAAACATAGGCATGTGTGCATAAGCATCGATCCCCACAGAGTAACAACTGCATACACTAAATCCAGAATTTTGATTCCAACATGCTTAAACCCAGAATTTCTTTAAGGTAACCTCTTATGCCTTAGATCTCATTCATGGCATCCCACTGGGACTGAGTACTATTCTTGAACTATTTATCATTATGAAGAAAAAAACATATAAACATTCCAAAGCATACAAGTGAATCTTGAATTTTGTAAATGAACACAGAAGGACAAATGATTTATGTACTGTATTTAGTACCAAACATCACTCTATCTTTGGCTATAAACTGGAATCAATTTCAGCCGATGCATTAAACGTAAAACACACCACTGTCATTGAATGTAGTTTCATAACCGACTGTCAATGATTAAACACCATTCATTTCTGCCCAAACTCTTAACACATTAACTCAACTATCAATGAGTTAGCTGTAGGAATTAACGACCCCAATTAATTTTATACCTTTGAAACTAACATATAAAATCCAACGAAAACTGACATGAAACTAAATACTGATATTAATTTCTGTCAATGCCCATTCTGCCGAAGACCATTATTGTCCCTTATACTAACACTGATAAGAAAATTTGTTTTTCCAATGCATATGTTACTGAAACTTAAAAGCAATAAAACTTAAATCTAAAGTTCAAAAATCTTTTCTGAAACAACACACACATAGATTAAGACTATAGATGTTCCATGGCATAACTTTAAAGCTACCAGATCAAGAGTTCCAATATGCATATATTTCAAAATTTAAGGCATACAGAATAGGGACTCAACTTATTGCAGGAAATATAACTAAGTACATTCAACTATTACTCATAGAACTAAACATAAACCAAACTATATTTTGCTATAAATACGCAAATCAGAATCTTTAGAGTACTTTCCAATGTTACGCCAAAATATGTTCACGCCGATCGGTCATACCAGAAGGTATTGATCGATTAGCTACACAAGGAGTCACATACTGTTGCATCTACCGAAAACCCCTCTTTAATATCATTTTTTTTTTATTTGTTGTGGTGTGATGCAACTCGTTGCAGAGCTTCACATCACAGAATACCCTACCTTATTTTCGAAGTTGATCCACTTTTTTTGAGTTCCCTTTGCAGTCATACGTACCTTCTACCCTGGACGTGCAACAGAGAGAGAAGAAGAGAACGCTGAAAGGGAGAGGGAGAGAAGAAAGGAAATAGCGAATGAGGGTGACATGAGGGGGGGGGGTAGTTAAATAGAAAGGGGACTGGGGCGACGGTTACAAAACCGTGTGGAGAGGGGGAAGGTCGTGGTCAACAGCTGCGTGAAAAGAAATTTCACGCAGCCCCCTCACCCCCTTTCATGTTTAAAGGAAAACGCAGACCCTACTTAGGGTTTGTGGGTTCTTTAATTTTTTTTTGGTTTGGGTTTCACGTATACGTGACCCGCAACCCATAATATATATATTTTTTCACAGTTTGGGTCGCACGTACTCGTGACCGGCTATAGTTGGTTCCACGCTTTGGGCCTATCTAGAACCATCTGCGGATCCAGATATTCTTTTTAAGGTACTATAATTTTTAATTATGAATCCAAATTAGATTCCTATGGATCCAATTACGTTACCTTGGATTCTAAATGACTTGTTATGGATCCCAGTGAAATTTTAGTTGGATCCCACCCTATTTACCTCTCTGATGTCCAGGATCCAAATGAAGAAATATGGATTCAACCATCGCCTGTGCTATTTACGAATCCCACTAAAGTATTTTAGGTCCCATATACAATTTTTCCTCATTAAAAAATTTGATTTAAACTCTGCGGATTCACTTAATTTGTCCCGGATCTAATATCAAATTTGATAATGATATTGGGGATCCAAAACCATAGATCCGATCTATTTGACCAAAATCTATCATTAAATATCCAATTTAAGGTTCGCGATCCGATATCTAAGATTTGAATGGAATATCAAAGATCCGAACATGATTTTATAGATCCAATACTGAAGATTCAACACAATATCTGAGATTCGAATACGAATAAACAATTAAACAACATAAATATCTCTGTACCAACTTAAGGACATAAATTTCAGGTTTATTTGTTTGATAAAATTTACGGGCATTACACAATTACTTCATTGAGATTTATGGTAAATAAATTTGACCACTATATTTATGTCTGAAAAAGTGAGAGCAAATTTGCTATCCTCTTACTATATGTGGATGACATTCTTTTGACCGAAAACGATAATGATATGGTTGTCAAAATCAAGTCATGTTTAAATTCTCAATTCGAGATGAAAGACATGGGACATACATCCTATGTTCTTGAAATTAAAATCACTCGAGATACAAACAACAACTACGCCTTCATCCCAAAACAATTTGGGTCGGCGATATGAACCAAAAAAGAAAATCATTCTGGGTCTTCCACATGAATCCTTCTCCTCCAATCATTTCTATCCAATGCCATGTCCTCGGTGAGGTTCAAAGCATTCATATCCTTTCCTATCACCTCCATCCATGTCTTCCTAGGCCTACCCTGACCTCTTTTAACTAATATATTTTCCCATTTCTCCATCCTTCTAACTGGAGCATCATTAGGCCTTCGCCGAATATGTCCAAACCACCGTAAACGATTCTCTCTCATCTTATTTTTAATGGGTGCAACACCTACCTTCTTACGTATCTCCTCATTCCGAATCTTATCTTTTATTGTATTTCCACACATCCATCTGAGCATACACATCTCAGCTACACTCATTTTTTGAATATGATGTCTCTTGGCAACCCAACATTCCATACCATATAGTAAAGCGGGCCTAATAGTCATCCTATAAAACTTTTCCTTCAACCACAATGGCATTCTACGATCACACAACACTCCAGTTGTACTTTTCCATTTCATCCACCCAACCTTTATCCTATGATTTACATCTCCATCAATTTCTCCATACTTTTGAATGACAGATCCCAAATATTTGAAACAATCATCCACCGGTATTTCTTGCTCACCAAGCTTCACTACACTTCCATCATTACTTCGTTGCTTACTAAACCGACATTCCATGTATTCTGTCTTACTCTTACTCAACTTAAAACCTCTTGCTTCCAATGTCTGTCTCCATAATTCTAACTTAGCATTAACCCCAACTCTAGACTCATCAACCAAAACAATATCATCTGCAAACAACATACACCATGGCACATTTTCTTGAATTGATCTCGTAAGCTCATCCATCACTATAGCAAATAGGAAAGGGCTTAAAGCAGATCCTTGATGTAACCCAACTGTTATAGGAAAATTGGTTGTCACCCCTCCACAAGTGCGGACATTGGTTACTACTCCTTTATACATATTTTTAATTATACTAATGTACTTGAGAGAAATACCTTTCTTTATCATTGTCCACCAGAGAGCGTTCCTAGGTACTCTATCGTATGCCTTCTCTAAATCAATAAAAACCATATGCAAATCTTTGTTTCTCTCTCTAATTCTCTCAATAAGTTGTCTAAGAAGATGTATATCTTCCATAGTTGATCTTTCAGGCATAAAACCAAATTGATTCTTCGATATCATGACAACCTTCCTCAACCTAAACTCAATCACCCTCTCTCAAAGTTTTATAGTATGACTTATGAGTTTTATACCACGATAGTTTGTGCAATCTTGTATATCACCCTTATTCTTATATAGAGGCACCAAAGTACTCTTCCTCCACTCATTAGGCATCAAATCACTCGAGATAGAAATTCTAAACTTTTAAGCTTGAGTCAAGAAAGATATATAAACTATATACTCAAGAAATTTTGAATGAGTGATTGCAAGCTTGTTAGAATGCCTATAGTAAAATGTGTCAAATTGAGTAACAATGATAGTCCTAGTGATGGACAAGAAAGACTGAATGTCCCTCATGCACAAACTGTTGGAAGCTTGATGTATTCTATGCTATGCATAAGGCCTGATATCAGCTTTACTGTTGGCCTTATTAGACGCTACCAAAGTAATCTCGATTGGCTTCACTGGCAAGCAGTGAAAAGAATATTTAAGTATTTAAAAGAGATTATAAACTTGAAATTGTGTTTTCAATATAGTGCTTTAGAATTGACTGAATATTCTGATGCTGACTTTACACGCAGTAAAGATGATAGTAAATCCACTTTTGGATATGTTTTTCTCTTTAGAGGAGGAACAATTTTCTAGTCATGTAAGAAACAAGGCTGCGTAGCTCAGCATACTCAGGAAGCAAAATATATTGCAAGCAATGCTGCTGCCACATTTGCCATTTAGATAAGCTGTTTCATTAATGATTTAAAGCAGGATATAACCAATGCGCTAGCTCAAATTTATTGTGATAATCAAGCTGCCATCTCTCTTATGAAGAGTAGAGCAGACAATTCTAAGAGTAAACATATAATGATAAAATATAATTATATTCTTGATATGATTGAAAGGAATGAAATCAAAGTCAGTTACTTACCTACATCTGATATGATTGTTGATCCCTTAACAAAATGTATATCGAAGGAAATGTTTTTGAAATATGTATCCTATATGAAATTAAGACATGTCTGATAAGATATATGATTGGATGAGTAACAAAAAAAAAACTTATTCTAGGAACATTGATGCAAGTGAAATACTCCAATAGTAGGAGGCAAAATCCCGCATCATGATTATATTCACATGGCCAAGTGAGAGATGTTGGTCATACATGACTGTGAATGGCCATGTTCACGCATAGGTTCATGCATTGAGGAGAGAGGTAGGCCCACTCTCTCTCCAACGCATAAACCGCTCAATAGTGGGGCCTATCTAAATGAGGCACATTCAAATGTGCTTCATTTGGATAGACATGGTGTGAGTCAGTTATCGATTTTCTCTTTCTCTTTAGAGAGAAAATCGATAAATCTCTTTTTGCTGGGTAAACCCAAGGGGTGAGAGATACCAACAACTCTCCTTTATTAAAGGAAAGGTTCTCACTCATGCAAATCTATATAAAAACACAAGTGAGAGATCCCCTTGAAGAAGGCCTGTTACGAAATATACCTCTCTACTCCTCAAGTCTTTATCTGCGCACAAGTTCAGAGATCCTTACAAAATGAGCCTAATGAACCGAATAGAGGTTGTTCAAGCTTAGCTCATTTCTTTTCTTAGCTTGAGCTCATGAAAAGCCCGAACTAAACAAGCCAAGCACAAGCACAAGCACAAGCACAAGCATTATCATTCACAAAAAAATATTGAAAACAACAGAGTTTGGACCCTAAACCTACCAATCCAAGCCCAAACTAGCTCATTTGCAAAATAAATGATTGTCTCAAACTTGTAAGCAATAGTATTTGAACTCTAAACTTATTGCTTGTAAACCAAACACTTCAACAATCTTCATTCTATAATATAAAACATAGTTAGAATATATTTATTATTGATAAACTAGCCTATACGAGTTGAGCCTACGTGCTCAAGATTGAAAAAGCCTATTTCACGGGTTCTAACGAACTCTTTACCACCCAAACATGAGACGAGCCACGAGTGTCTCATCTCATTTCCCAACCTTAGTTCTGGTTGATTCATTGTCATTGTTAGGAAAGTGCAGCTATATATCGTCATCTTATGTTTGGATCTTCCATCTCTTAGAAAGATAGAAGCTTTCTCGGTGTTATCTTTTGCCATGGGCCTCCCTTTTGCTTCCGATCTCAATGTTGTCAAAACAGTATCGGATCGTTTGGCCAATGATTCTGGTGAATCGTACCGATTCTCAAGTTAATCGTTCTGAATCTACTAAAGAATAATTAAAAAATACTCAGTGTCAATAAGAATGTGATACATGTTAAAACTAATAAAATAATACTAAAAAATTTAATTTTAAGCATTTTTTACATTTATTAAAAAATAGCCGAATGCAGGTTCGTTTCGTATAGATTTTTTGCCGATACGATAAGAATTGGCCGATTCACACCGATACTGACAACATTGCTATGTCTTCCATGCTTTGGATAGTATGGCGTGAAAATGGTTGATGATGAACGGCTGGGAAAGAGCCGTCCTACATTGATGTTTTTGGATGTCGTTCATTGTGAATATGAAGAACATTGACCCGATCAACACTCTTTTGTATTCAGTAACACCCAAAACTCTAGTATGCCAACAACCCGACCCGACCCGACCCGACCCGACCCTTGTAGGGGTTTGGGTTGGACCCAGGCCTTATCAGTTTTGGTCAAACCAGGCTAGTGGGTGTTGGCCGGGTCGACTTCATTCGAGCCAGGTCAGGCCCTCGACTTGGTGGGTTTGAGACCGCAAACCCAATTCCTAGCCCTACCCAACGCCCCATTTCCTAACCATTTCAGTCTTTCAGTCTAAATCCAATTTGTCGAGGGCTGTTTTGGTAGATAGACATACGGATGTCAATTAGGTTTTGAGAATGATTTTCTTATATAAGGCCCTCTTCCTCCGCATCTTTATGCAGTCGCCGTCTTCTTCTTCTTCTTCTCTCTCTCTCTCTCATGTGTGTGTGCTCATTTTGTTAGAGATGCTGGTGGCTTGCCTTGATGAACACTCAGTGTGCCAGAAGGGAGGGTCCTTTTGTTCCTCCCTATGTGATGGTTACACAAACCCTCTAAGAAGTTCTGAGCAATTTCCTCTCTCTCTCTCTTGTTTGGTTTTATTTTGTTTTTTGGGGCAGTTTCATTTGCTTATTTTCTCTTCGCGAGCTTTTTCTCTTTTCCCCCAATTAATAGATGGGGTTTCTTCAAGTCTCTTTTGTTGGTTTCTGTTTTTGGGTGTTTTTTTTTTGAGGGGTAGGAGGCGAAGTGATGAAACAAATCATGTCTGTCAATCCACTGATTTTCCTCGGTGATGTATCTCATGAATCCCGACAGGTTCTGATCGTCTCCTTCTGTTAAACCGCATTTCTTTTTCTTTTTTGCTTTCTGATTTATTGATCTTCATATTGATCCCTTGTAAGTAAACTGTGGGTTTCGCCATATTGGAGATTTTAATTATTTTTTTTCCACTTTTTTCTCCATTTATATATGTACATATATTGGTTCTGATTTGCAATTTTGGTTCTTTATAGAACAACAAAAGCATCGATTTTGGAGATTGCTTTCTTCCCTCTCCACTTTTTCCTATTTGTCTTTTTTCTGTTTCTGGTCTTGACTCTTCATTAAGACACCAAAGGTATTGCTTTCGGTTATTGGTTAATTGCTTTAAAGCTCTGTATATTATTCTTTTATCATACCTTCACGAAATCGATGAAAGATGAAAGGTAAAAAGGAGGAGGAGGAGATCGTTAAACATGCGATCAAATATGGTGATTATTATCATGCATTTAGCTAACTGAAGTCAACAAAGTGGAGAATGAACAACAACCATAGACCAAGATGCTGATCTTGATTCATTATGCCCCTCATTTTTAAGGAGTTCCAAATACTCCCCTCGAGGTTTTCGCCATGGTTTTCTATTTGAGTGCTTCATATTTTACAGCATCAAATTACTTGCCTAGCTTTTCAACAACCTAATATCATGACAATACAGTCCAAATTAATGAAACCCAGTCAAGGTATAGTTAGGCAATTATTTTTGGTGCACCATGTCAGTATCTCCAGGTGATGTAAGGTGTCCCTTAACCTGGATTAGTACTAAAGAATTAGACAAAAAGTTTGGGGGCACATGCAGGGGTGCACAGCCAACCTCTGATCGGGCTTGACTGCATAAAACTCGGCTCGGACTTGTCAGATTAAGTAAACAAGTTGAGCTCTGGCTCGTTAATAAGCATGAATGAGTAGAGTTTGATCAACTACTAAAATCTTATTAAGCACGATTAAGCTCTATAATGAAGAATATTACGATATGTATAATTTTTTTTTTTATTAAAATTCTCTGTACTCTTGTGCGTGATGTCTGGGGTTTGAATCTGCCCTTTAGGCTTGTTTGAAAACACCTTTTTGAAACAAATCACCCAGGCTAGAACTTGGGACGAGCCGATTTTGTATGTTGGGTGAACACATTTTTTTTTGAAGGAGCCGAGTTTTTGAAGCCTAAGCTCGTCAACTTCTTCAAATCATGTGTCATGGAGATCTGGACTTGAAAATCAATTACCAAGTTGGATTTTGACCAACAAAGGAAATTACAATCACAAAGGTAATCACAACTTGTACTTTTCTCATGTTTCACCAACCTTGAGAAAGTGTTGTGATTGTGATTTACAATCAATTGAGAAAATTCATGAATCACAGGGTACAAACATGGCCATAATAAGTTCTTAAGAATCGTAAAATTTTTCAACAATGACAACGGTGATGAACAACTGTTTGGGTCAAGCTGTGGCAACTTATTACCAAGTGATGCTACCCGTATCATCTTCTATGTTTTTGTTATAGTACATACGGAGGGACTAAACTCTCTTTGACTACCACATCTGATTACACAGTGACACATTTTGAAAAGTCTGATGCTGATGTTTTCTCACATAATGAACTTTTGAGGCTTGACTTGCCAACGCCTGAAAGTAAAATGCTGGAGAGATGCCTTAGTTTTTTTTTGGATAGTTTTTTTTTTTATAGTCGCCTGACCAACAGGGCTTGGCTTGTCTGGTAGGACCAGCTAGTGCACATCACTTTGTGTTGGGCCGTTGCAGATTCAAAACCCAATGGTATAGTTTGTATCTGCCTAACCCCAGCTTGCCTTTCAAAAAAAAAAAAACTTTTTTTTAGTGGCTCGACATTATCTTCCAATGTAAATGCTCACAAAGCCATTTCGATTGAAACTAGTTTCTTTATCAGTGTAAAGTGACATGAGTTCTACTTGATTAACAAAACCCAACATATAATCAACATGATGGTGTAACCAAGCTTGAAGATGAGCTAATCAAAGAAATATTCAGGCATACAGAAAAAACATTTGGACTCCATATAATTGGAGTGCCACAGAAAGCAAGCTTTGGTGCTACGCACTTTATCCAGTATTTTAACAAAGAGAGAACTGAATGGATTTGGGTTTGGTATTGAGTTTTGCAGTCAAACCCGAACCCGAATCTGACAAAACCTGGAACCCAATTAAAACCCAACCTGATTAAGTGTAAATGTCAGTTTTAAGCTTGTTGGTTTTGGGTTTGATTTTATCTAATTCCATCCTAACCTGAAACTAAACCCAATTAGGCCATACACGATTAAGTGGGACTTGGTAATGCCCAAACCCAACCAGTTTACATCACTACTCCAAAGTGTCCAAGTTGGAAAGTATGCCAACTTCAAAGAGTCGGTGAAGGGTAACCTGAATCACTTGCTCTGAATTTTAAACTTTCACGACGGTCTGAGATAATAGAGATGCTAAGTTCAAGCAATCCAAGACTGTAATGGCCTTTGATAGAGTTCCAAAGTAAAGCAGCTTGTTGCTGAATCAGGTATCTCCCAGTTAAAAAGCTGAGAAATGAGGCCCTGCAGCCTACCCAAGAACGTGAAAAGATAAGGTGCAATATGATTGCTCAAATATTTGTGCATTAAGCACCTGATCACCCTCCATCTTGAGGACAGGGCCTGTCAGGTGTGGGACCCAAGACCTGATGGAGGGCGGTCGGGTGCTTAATGCACAAATTTTTGTGCAATCATATTGCACCCGATCCAGACTCCCCAAGAACCATACATGCAAGATTGATGGACATAGAGGCCAATAACAGGCCTCTCTTCTGACAACAGTGACTAGTCATCACCTAAAAATGAAGCTATAAACAACGCAAGTAACATGTTGATTCATAAAAAGACTACTTAACTGCTTAGATTTTACACCTAAAAGTAACAAAAGAGAAAAAAAGCAAACAAATAACAGGTTCTTCAGAAGTTTAACCAGTTAAGTTTCCCATCTTAAGCATATTAGTCAAGGAGCTACCTTATACGCATGTGGACTGCAGATTGATCATTGTCAAATTTCTTCAATGATGCAACATCAGGAGTAAAGCCTGCATTAGATAGATCAAGTACCCTTTGAAGCTTCCGATGATTAAAAACTTCAACCTCCACTAGGAATGTGGAACTAACAGGACGATGATCAGAGATGCAGAGTTCGGCTCTATTGTAAGAAAGTTGTTTGATTCCCTTCCCAAACCAGAGTATGCGGTCACACCTGTCCATAGCAACACCCAACAGTCAGTGATGTCTCTGAAATGTAAGGTAGCTACCAACCAATCAACAGAAAAGTACGTTCACTGGAGTCTCAGAGAGAGAGAGAGAGAGAGAGAGAGAGAGAGAGAGAGAGAGAGAGAGATCCAAGTCCTTGCAGTAACATTTTGAATTATTTAGCATGTGTATCATGCATAACAGGCAAGTCTTGAAGAATTACCAAGCTGGTGATCGGCGCTTCTCTCCTTCCCTTGCATTTTCACCGGCATACCTATCTGAGTTGAACTCGTACTTGTACGTTGGAGCAAAATCTATATATCCTTCCTTCCACCCATCAAATACATGACCCCGTCTAAACTCTGTGCATAGCTGCATCATATTGATATTGTATATTAATAACTGCCATGGTTATCAGTTAGGAAGTATTATCAAAGCCACCTAGAAAATCAATCTTCAAGGCTGTCACACAGACTCCAATTTGACTCTGGTTCCGTATCCCCTTGAATATTAGTTACATTGAAAACTTCAAAAAAAATGGCTATATCCATGTGGCATAGCTTCAAGGGCATCTCAGCAGCTTCAAGCCTAAGCACTCTGTTTTCTTTTTCAGTTTCTGTTCTGAATTCAAATACAGCAGATGCATGCTCTTCACCATGATGGTTTTCCTAATCCCTAGTCATTGCTGTAATGAATGTTATTACTACAGTAGCGGAATCTCACCTGATCGCTATTGATGAGCTCAACCCACTGTCGCTTAGCAACAAGTTTTCTTACTTCAATATCATCCATATTGAGGCGATAATTTAAATCCCCAAACCAAAAGATTTGACTGCAAAATTGGACACGTCGACAGCAAAGCAATGGCATATTAAAAACGGTATCCATGATTCAAACTAATATAATTTTGAAAATGAAGAGGGAAACAGGGGAAGAAAAGTTCACCTCTCAAACATATTTGCTTTCCTAATCACAAAATACTGAACTCAGCATTCCTTGAAAAGAAATTTTGGATCAACCTTCTTAAGGATTATAGGATGCAAGCAAATTTATACTACAACAAATGCACCATATGTCAATGTATCCTTCTGTTTTGTGTGTATAACCATCATCTGGTTTCCCATCAAGTGAATGGATACTCTCTAGTGTACGCAGCAGGGGATATGCAAATTTGCTGCTTATTACAAGCATAAAAATTCTTTGCCCAAAGGCTATGTACTTGATTAGCCAAATGATAGTAGGTAGCTTGCTTCGAATTTTGAAACTTTATAAGAAGCCAGTTACTTTAACTCAGCTTGCTGGTAATTTTCTGATTTTTTTTTTCTGCCAAAATCTTATCAATCAAAAATCAGATTTCAACTCAAGGAAACCAGAGGTCAAGTTCTAGTAAATAAAATGGGCACCCGGTGAGGTCATTTCAGGTTTACCTATCACATTTAGAATATGTGCGGCAATCCAGTTTCTGATTTTTAGTTGAACATTTGGAAGCCGTATCAGCCAAATTTGCATGTATAATTTTCATCCAGGAAAATCTCGAGATTGCATCATGTAACATCACCATAAATATGCTCTTCAAACCATGGCAGCATTCACATCTAAATGGAGTTTTATCATATGCAGAATTTAGACAAAAATTTCTAATCTATATCACGAGAACATACATGCCTAAGTGAATGCCCTCAGTGCAGTCCTATAAATTAACTTATAAAAGCTCTAAATCGTTGTCAATTAACTTTTGCGACAAGCACAAACTTTTAGTTGCAGAAGAGTAATGCACATGTACTGCTTAAAGTGAACAATGACACTAGTATAAAAAATTGTCCAGCATCTTGACAAAGAAAAGGTGGATAGGAATAATAAAAGAACGGTATCAACAATTTCTCTTACTCATGACAAGGAATTGTTTGTGGCAGATCAGCAGCAATTGCAGATGAGAACCGTGTGCGCCGCAAGATCTCATGCACATCAGAATTGCGACGTTCCTTATTACCACCCTTCTGACCAGATGTCAGATGGGAACAAACAAAGCATAGTCGCGTCTGGAAAAGGGACAAGCTGACTGAAACAGATCCCTGCATGAAGCACAGGTCACATTAGTTAAGTGAAGCCCATGAGCATGATCACTAGCATGGATTTGAGACATAGATAGTAGAGGACCTTGTTTCCCATGTAGCCCATGAGGCCAATTCCCACTGGAGAAACCTTCAGGTTATTTACGTGTCTTCTCAGACTGCGACGGACCCAAATGGAGACATATATTCCCACCATCTGCTTGCTGACAATGCGTACATACCTAGCACGAACTTCTTTGCACTCTTGTTTGGTTGTATCACAACATTGATCTTCTTTGAAATTGGGGAAACGATCGATGCCAACATCAGCATCAGTTGTGTTGCCAGAAGAAACTTTAAATAGATTGCTTGCCATAGTTACAGAGATCTCATCCTGTTCTGGCCAGATCAATCCAAGGTTTCCTGAGCTATGATACACTCTTTTCAGCTTGCCATCATATTTTGGACCTTGAGAAGCTAAATCAAGTTGCTTTTCAACTTTGTGGGAGCCCAACATCCCAGAACTGCTAAAAACTCTTCTCAATCTACGTGATGACAGACCTTGCACTGCTGCATCCAGTGGATGTTCTGGCCAGTAAAATCTACTATTTCCATCAAGATCACAAACCCCCTTTGCCAAATTTGACAACCCTCCAACGTTTTGTATTCCAAAAGGATCAGTGGAGTGCTCACAAAGTTTACTGCTTCCAAGATCCATGTCGGGCACTTCAACAACGTCGTCAAGTACTTCAGCAGCAGAGGATGAACTCAGTACTGGTGAGGGTGGAGCACTATAGCTTTTGCATTTTGTTTGCTCCTGCTGGGTCTGGTTAAGAGTTTTGCGGATGATGGCCTCCCATTTTGGGATTGGGCTGCTGTCCTCTGCACCTAGTACATTACCAGCATTCAGAGCAACTACCTCTTGCAAACTGCAGAAAAAGGGACAATTCATCATTAACAGACGCGCACACTCACAAATGAAAAGTATTCAAGAAAAGACAACATTGAAGTCTGAACAGGGCATGCAATACAGATTCTACAAGAAACCAACTACTCACCCAATGACGTACATGTCTGCAGATTCTTTAGTACTAATCCACCCATCAATATCAAGAGACTCGTACGGGAGTCTTCCTGCAACATTCCATGTACCTATTGAAACCCTGCAATCCAAAACAGTTAATGTACTCATCGACATTCAAGTCCACAATTCAAGGCAAAGGGCGTCAATTCATTCAACTGAAATAGATGTATGATAAATAGGCAGACCTTATCTCCTTATTAGTTATGTATTGAACACGGAGAGTCTCTGATTTTCGCCTCCTAAGCCTCCATATATGGTCTTTTGATGGTGGGCCTGAAAGATAAAGCTATATGAAACTGTTGATGGAAATAAGATGAAAGCACACACCAACAAAAAGTAAATAATATAGGTTGGTTCATGGAGATGTCAAAGAAAGCAGGTTTGTGCATTGTATATAGGAGTTTCCAGTATATAATAATACTGTATACGTGATCTAATTCTAGATAGATAAACAGGAAGTGAGCTCCTATATGTGAATTGAGCAAAGCTTACAGCAGACTTTCTCAAGTTCTGTCAATATTTTCGATTCTGAATAAAATCTATCCAAGGTAAAGTGCATTCTATGAACCTACATCGAGCATGTTTTTTCTCTTAAAGTCCTAATAACTATATTACAGGAATTCCAGATGTATAAACTAGTCAAAATGCAAAAGTACAAGAGGTTGGTGGTCTATGATTTAAAGGGCCATAATACCAAGCAGAAGCCAAATTGGATCAAGCCGCAAGCCACGGGGCCTGCAGAAATTGTAGTTTATCTTAGACAAGAGGTTGGTGGTTTATGATTTAAAGGGTCACAATACCAAGTAGAATAATAGATGCCAAAGGATCAAGCAGCAAGACACAGCGCCAGCAGAAATAAAAGATTACCTGAATCTTGATTTTTTGACACATCTTGGTCTCCATGTATTGTCCTAACTGGATCTCTTTCCAGGTCTCTTCCATCTTGACACAAGTGGTGCAAGTGTTTTTTTAGAATGACCGGATTGAGTAGAACAAATGAAAACTGAAACCAGTTAACCAGCAAGAAATTCTACACGCTAAATGCAACATACCACCATCCTCACTCTCAGTATCATTCTCATCCTCACTAAATTCATGCACCTTGGGCTTAACATTAAGCCATTTCTTCATCACAATGGATGGCCAAAAGGACTGCGCATGTGAAAGAAAAAAAATGATTCAAGTTTGAAGTCGACCAGAACAGGGGCTTTTGAAAAAAAAATACAGTGCTGTATGCAATACCTCTGAACGCCTTGTTCTACTTGTTCTCATTGCCCAGAACTTTTTTAGAAGCCAACAAAAGGCAAAGACTTCAAGAGGGGTCCAAGTTTAGGGAGGAGGTTAAGGAATAAAATGGCAGAAACAAAAGCTGACGATTCCTCATGAAGCAGTTTGATACCAAGGGCGTCGAATATATACATACCAAACAGTGGCCCTTAGATAGAAACAGATGCTGCTTCAAATTATAAGCAGGCAAGTTGGCATGAAGCTTCCAAAGTAGGAATTGGGTGTCAAGATATGAGATTCCTCATAGGACCAACAAAAAAAAAAACGGTAGAACGTATGGTCAAATACACACCTATAGCAAGAAGATGCATGGAGTCATAAATTGGCCGACGCAAGTAACGACATCTAAAAGCTTAGATATGAGACGAAGAGAGAGTAGTGTCAAGGCACCAAATTCAATACCTAGAAAGTGGCTTTCAACATCAATCTATTAAGTTGGTCAAGTAAATTATAGTTTGGAGCTAAAAAGTAGGGGTGCCAAACCCTATAGTGTTGGTGATAAATAAGAAGGCCCGATTAGAATCCGGATTGGATCTGAAGCCCGAGTTCCAATTAAGATCTAGAAATTTTAAATGCTAAAATATTTTATTTTACCGGGTATGGTCCGGGTTTGATTCATATAATCCTTATAAGATCCAGGTATGGCTTTTCTTTTGGTGAGTTTGATTAGGTTTGAGTCTGGACCTGGTGCCATCATCTCAAATCAGGTCTGAGTCTTGTTCCACCTGGGTTCTAACCAAACCTGACCAGTTGACACCCCTACTAAAAAGTTAATTCTGTGAAGAGTTCAATGGTAGCTATTAAGTTGCTTCCAATTAATGGAGGAATACAAGCGACCAAGCTTCATTAAGTATGATATGTATGACTTAACTCTTAAAGAATAAAGAACAAAACTTCATAATCAACGTTGAATTTGCATAAGCGCTGATTGTGTTATGATGAACAGCAAAGACTAATCATCCGGAGACCAAATGGACAAATGAAATACTTCTGCAACAAAAGGCTAGTTAAGAAAAGTTTAGTCATAGAAAGTAGTGTCATTTTCTTACTATAAAATATACAAAAAGTCTTGACTTATTTGGTGGGGCCTGGCAAAGTCGATCATTGTGGGGGTTCCCTAAAATTCAGAGGCTGACCTTACGAAGACCTTAAACGGCAGCTCTAAGTGCAACCTCTGTGGCCACATATCCAAATGTGTATTTTTGGAGTGAAAACAACATTGTATTTTACTACAAGGTCACAGAGAGTAGACTTTGCATCTACTAGTACACTGATCAAGATCATCAACAACCGACCAATCACTTACAAAATCTGAAATCCTAAATGCCTCCCCACAAAGATTTCCCTGACCCACTGAAACAAGTTGCAAGCAACATACATCAGCAGTTGTGCAAAGCACGGACGAAAAGAACACGACAAAAACAGAGAAAATACCCGAGTGGAAAACGAAATCTGGAAAAAAGATGGGAGTCGAACCGAGACCACATTCATTCCCAACGGTGAAACAGGCTGCACCTTGACACGGCCAGTTATTCCATGTTAGTCCAGAATAGTATTCTAGTTGGCCTACACCGTCCTTGAAATGCCAGAAAACAATTGAAGCTATCTAGGACTGGCATCCAAGTCCACTGGTGGACCAGTTGGCTTTCTCCGCGTCTGAATAGTTCTTCCTGTCGTTAGAGAGAGTCAAAAGCAAAGGAACAAAAAGATTCCATCTTGATCCTATCCTTGACAGAGGCATTTTCTTTAGTTTCCAGCACTCTTCCTGATGATATACTGAGTGTTGAATGCATGGTTGAGAGAGAGAGAGAGAGAGAGAGAGAGAGAGAGAGAGAGAGAGAGAGAGAGAGAGAGAAATTGGTAAGAACATGTCATAATGAAAAGAGTAGGGTGACCACCAAGAATGTTTGCAAGGGACAAGCAGAAAATGTGCTAAATGGTAATGCATGGGCGGGCCACCCCACGCACTACCACCCAGATACATTTTCAGTTGGATGAAATTCTATGGTTGAAATTGGTAGGGGGGAGAGGTCGAATCTGGAGCCACTTTTTGAGGAAAGCTTGGGCAGTAACCCATCGAACATTTGTTTTCCAGCAAGTTGATTGGGTGATGGGTGAAAGACAAATGACGTCGACCAGCACGTTCTAAAGAAGATGAATCTCAAAAGAAGGCACTAGCGCTACTTATCCATTCTGCCTTGCCCCTTGTCGCAAGTACTTTGAAGAACAGAGCCAGTCATCTAGTGAAGCATCTATCAAGTTGCACTTCTTCGTGGTAATCACGCCTTCCACCTGGCGAATTGCTTTGGCTGGAAGCGAAAAGGTGTTAAGAGTACCGAATTATCAGAGTACCAAATTACCATAGTTTTAAGAATTTCAATTCAGAGTTATCCTATCGAGTACATAATTATCGGCAATATCAAGAGTTCAAGATAATAGTGTAGTTTGTATAGTTATCTCCTTGTACGTTTTGAGTTTTTTTTTTATCTTCTTTAGAGTGTATAAATACTCCTGTATGCTTAACGGAACAACAAGAAAGTTTTTCCTCTATCTTCTCTTTCCTTTGTGTGTCGCATTTCACATGGTATCGACATCACCAAGGTTGAGATTTTGTTGATCGATCGCATCACGCCAATGGCACAATGAGGAAGTTTGAAAGATAATGTCTCTCAAGACGAAATCAGGTCAGGATACTTCTAGTCCCTTCTTCATTCATCACTTTGATAATCTCGTCAATGTTCTGGTCTCTCAACAGTTGATCGGAGATAACTATAGCACTTAGAGTAGAGCCATGATGATGGCTCTTAGTACAAAAAATAAACTTGGTTTCATTGACGGCTCTATTGTTGAACCTAAAGAAGGAACAGTCGATCACCCATCCTGGGTCTGTTGTAATAACGTGATATTATTCTGGATTCTGAATTCGGTAAGTAAAGATATTACCGACATTGTACCATCACTGCCCACGAGGTGTGCAGAGATCTATAGGAAATGTACACTCAAAGTTAGGCACCACGAATTTATCATATCCGAAGTTTTATTTGACGCCTACAACAAGAAACAATGTAAGTTGCAACTTATTTTACCAAAATAAAGTCTTTATGGGACGAACTTAGTTTGTATTCTCAAGTACCAACGTGCAAATGTGGCTCAATAAAAATATTTTCCGATCAAATCTAAAAGGAAAGGGTTATTCAATTCTTGATGGGGTTAAATGACTTATAATGCAATAAGAGGATAAATTCTTTTGCTCGAACCCTTGCCCAATGTGACTAAGGTATATGCACTGGTGCTCCAAAAAGAAAAGCAACATGAAACCAGGTTCACGATGCCCGTTAATGGTCAATCAGGTACGGCCTTATCCGTACCATATAGTAATACTTCCAGCCGTGAACCATCAAATGGGTTTAGACGAGAACCAGCAGCCCGATTTAAGAAATTCAGAAATAGCTGGCAAAACTGATTTGTGTGTAGTTATTGCAATGGAGTCAGTCACTTCAAAGAGAAATGTTTCAAGTTGATAGGCTATCCTTCAAGTCATCGGCTATATGACTCGAATTTTAAACCTAGCATTGTTGCAACATCCTTTTGCAATGACCTCCAGGCTACTTCAACGGATACACATAGCGTTACTGGTAAGAGTGATGGGTTAAGTAATATAGCTTCCACATTCACTATGGACGAGTATCATAAAATCCTGTCAATTGTAAAAAACCAGTCCACGTCGGTTAACTTTGCAGGTATGACTTCTCCACTCACGGTTTCTTCTAATCATATTTGGGTAATTGATTCTGGTGTCAGTCAACATATGGGAACCAAATCTCTTGATTTTTATAATCTTGCTCTATGCAATATACCCATTTCATTACCTAACGGTAAACATATTCTTGTGTTACATTAATGTTCAATTTCACTTCCCAAGTTTAGCATGGATCACGTTCTCTGTATTCCTTTATTCAAAATAAATTTACTATTAGTGAGTCAATTGACTAAATCTCCGAATTGTTCAATAACTTTCTATCCTAATTCTTGTGTTATTGAGGACATGAAATCAAAGATGATGATTGGACAATGTGAAGAAAGAAATAAGTTGTATTTTCTACAACCAACCAATAATATCCAAGCTTGTCTTACCAACAGAACCAATCATGAACTATGGCATAGACGATTCAGACATCCCTAATCTTCAAGAATAAAATTAGTAAAATTATATTTAGATTTAGCTTTTGACTTTGATGAATCTCATTATTGTGATACCTGTGTCATAAAGCCAAGCAAACCAGATTAAAATTTCCTTTGAGTGAGATTAATACAGAAAGTGCTTTTGATATGATTCATTGTGATACATAGGGACCCTATTTGAAGTCCACTTTGTCTGGTGCACACTATTTTTTAAGCATAGTGTACTATTTTATAAGAACAACATGAGTTTTCCATAGGAGACATAAGTATAAAACTTTTGCCCTTATAAAAGATTTTTTTAATCTTGTTAAGACCCAATTTCTTAAACAAATCAAGATTCTTCATTCTGATAATGGGTCTGAATTTTTTTCATATGAAATTCAAGATTTTTTCAAAATAATAGTGTGGTACATCAACATAGTTATGTTCACACTCCCCAACAAAATGGAGTAGTTGAACGTAAACATCGACATGTGTGTTCTAGTCACAACCTATCTAATCAATCAAACACCAACACCTAAACTTGAGGGAGAAATGCCTTTCAAAAAACTATTTCATAAAAAACCAATTTACAAGCATCTTCGTGTTTTTGGTTCATTATGTTATGCAACCAATGCAGGCCAAAATAAAAGCAAATTTGACTCAAGAGCCCGACATTGTATATTTCTTGGATATTCGGAAGTGCAAAAAGCATATAAGGTGTATGATTTAGAAAATCATCCAATTTTTACTAGTAGAAATATGATCTTTCATGAAAACATATTTTTTTATAAATCTATTGAAGAAAAGGAGGATGAAACTGTATTGCTTAAGCCTATAGATCACGCTGAAGATCAAAAAACAGTTATCATATCACACCCGTTACAAAATCCAGTCCAGAATCTTTCATTGAGCTTCAACCGAAAATCATGAATGGAAATCCTAATAGTGTTGAACCCATATCTCCCATACCTCCTTTTGAGAGTGGTCTTAGAAGATTATCTCGACCAAGAAAATCCAATATGTGGTTAAAGAAATTCTACTGCTCGTTAATTTCTTCACCATGCTCGAACACGTCTTCAACATAAAGGTCCAAGCTAAGCACTCATTTTCTATCACTACAAGAAATCTGTGGATTAGCGATGACCTCAATCCGTCGCTAAACAGTTTAGCGACGGATAGCTTCTATCATAAAATTATAACCGCTAATTAGCGACAAAAACTATCTATCGCACATTCCATCGCTAATTTGTGACGAATTAGCGAATGTCATGATTCATCGCAAGACCGTCATTAATATACGAAGATTTTGGTTTTGCGACAGATTTTAATCCGTTGCTATTGTAGCGACGGACTTAGCGACGAATTAAAATATGTCGCAAAAACATTGGCAGATTCACATTTGCGATGGATTAATATTCGTCCCTAATTCTTCGCTAAATTGGATGCCGATAGTAAATAGCAACGAAAAATATCCATCGCCAATCCATCGCAAACAAGAATTTTTTTTTTAAAAAATTTGTTTAAAACATAAATATCAAGAAAAAATTCTGGTGATACAATTTATATTTTCTGTACAATTTATATTTCCTGTGTATAAAAAATAAAGTACACATAAAAATACATATAAAAGGCAACTAAAATAATTTATTGATCCACTATAATTTTTGCCAAGTTCTAATTATTTACAAGTGAATATTTACATATTTGAAACAACAAGAAGGTACAACAAATTTAACACATCAATCTAATCATCGCCAAGATTTTGTGTGTCATCTTCTTCAGTGTCTCAATCTGCCCCTTCAGCTCCTCAACACTGATTATCTCCAGCAACCTATAAGAGAAAAGAAAGGTTAGTATTAATAAACAAAATATAATAAAATAAATTATATACAATGCATCTAAGTTAAGGCAATCAAAGTAACATGAAATCTAACGACATGCAATACATCACATGAAACTTTCATACCTGAGAGACACTTGCAGACGAAGTTTCCCTGTCCAAAAAAAAATTGCACAACTCATTACAGACAGCGTCGGGAATTGCTTCATGTAAATAGTCATGCATTGTGTCCTTAACGAGCTGGCGTACACCATCCCAAGAATTAGGCGGGTCAGTCAAATGCTTGGAGATGATGCTGACGGGAGAACTCTGTAAGCCGTGACTGGAGGAAGCAACGACTGGTGAGGTATTCATATTACTCTCAAACCCGAGCACACGACCCTTTTTGGGTTCACCTGTTGCAGTCACCCATGCTGCAGGATCAAAAGGTGGATGCTGAGTGGAGTCATCGCCATATCGCTCTACCATCTGTTGCTCATATGACTCCTACAAAGTAATGATTATAATATGAATTAATAATTAACAATTACAATATTTATGATAACTTGTATATTATAATGTTTATTAATATAATAAATACATACTGTTGTCGTTCTCACCTTCTCTGATACGAACTCTCTTGTGGTCTTATGTTTATGTGTTTCAACAAACACATCCTTGTATGACACAATGCCTTCTTTTTCTGCTTCCTGCGAAGTTAAATGATAAAAGAATTATTTAACAGGTTTGCAACAATACTTATAAAATTGACAATATATAGATTGATGAGTTACTATTTTCTTCTGGTGGCCCCCAAAAGTCCTAGATCCACCTATGTGTACATGGGCATCGGGCATTTTTGTTTTGTTTTGTGCACCCTTCGCTGAGCAGTTTCGAAATTCATGCCCCGCCCACTTATCGCACATTGCATCCCAAACATCTGACCTGATAGTAGGACGTCCATGGCCCTTCTACTACAGTGGATCATCTATCCCGCCAGATGCTTTTCTTACTGCAGTCTTCATATTGTGCAACATGTCTGCAAATCGATTGGCAGCCACCTTCTGCCACACCTTCCTCGCATCCTACTCCTCTATTATAGTCGCGAAGGGATTCGAAGCCTACAAATATTTTTCAGAAAGTTAGTAGACATGACTATAACAAAAAATTAAATATGAAACTCATTAACTATGAGAAATGATTGTATACCATGAATGAGAACCAAAATCTGTCCAACACCTCCTTTATGTATTCTTTTCATTGAGCGACCGGTCCTGGTAGATGTTGAACTAGTGAATTCTTAATCTCTCATATTACTTCTTGTGGCTCGAATCTCACGCTGCACATGAATCGATACACATTAACTATCAATATACAATATTTATAAGATAAATATAGGATAAGTGAAAATGAAATACTTACGGTCGATTATCGATATACACTATTTGAATGAGTCTTCTTGTGTCAGACCGAGAAGACTCTGTATCCTACGTTGTCTCGTGACTTGTATGAACAATTGGTGTAGGTGGGTCATGTGTAGGCGAAACACCATCTGTAAAAAAATGAGTTAGAAATTCACACAACGCGCATTTAAACTAATCAAATATACAATTAGTTAAATGATATACCTATCGAAGCAGCCCGTGAAGATGAAGGTTGAGACTGGTTATCACTGGGTGATCGACCATTGTAACCTCCACGAACCATATTCTAACAAATAAAAAATGTCATGCAATACATTCAAACATTGCAATACCTTCAAATCATTCAAGTCATTGCAATACATTCAAATCATTCACATCAAATATTGCAATACATTCAAATCATTAAAACACGTTACAATACATTCAAATCATAACTCTATACGTATCGAAGATACATAATTAAAGAATAAAAAATGTCATGCAATACATTCAAACATTGCAATACCTTCAAATCATTCAAATCATTGCAATACATTCAAATAACTCAAATCATTCACATCAAATATTGCAATACATTCAAATCATTCAAACATGTTACAATACATTCAAATCATAACTCTTTACGTATCGAAGATACATAATCAAAGAATAAAAAATGTCATGCAATACATTCAAACATTGCAATACCTTCAAATCATTGCAATACATTTTAATACATTCAAATAATTCAAATCATTCACATCAAATATTGCAATACATTCAAATCATTCAAACACGTTACAATACATTAAAATCATAACTCTATACGTGTCGAAGATACATTCTAACAAATAAAAAATATCATGCAATACATTCAAACATTGCAATACCTTTAAATCATTCAAATCATTGCAATACATTTCAATACATTCAAATAATTCAAATCATTCACATCAAATATTGCAATACATTCAAATCATTCAAACATGTTACAGTACATTCAAATCATAACTCTATACATATCGAAGATATATAATCAAAGAATAAAAAATGTCATGCAATACATTCAAACATTGCAATACATTTCAATACATTCAAATAATTCAAATCATTCACATCAAATATTGCAATACATTAAAATCATTCAAACATGTTATAATACATTCAAATCATAACTCTATACGTATCGAAGATACATAATAAAAGAATAAAAAATGTCATTTAATACCTTTAAATCATTACATTACATTTCAATACATTCAAATAATTCAAATCATTCACATCAAATAAAGGTTTGTATTACAAGATTTATTTCACTAGCTCAGGAATTCTTCCTCATCACTTGTTTGACTTTCATATTCTTCTTCTTCCTCCTCCGCTTCTTCATCTTCTTGTTCTTCTTTTTTGTCCGCCCATCCACTTGGTATATCATTTGGATCACATTCTTACATGAATGTTTCATCAACCAATGGAGATATGACATGCATACCATACGTGACATCGTGACCATAAGAGAAGTCATACATATCATCTGATTGATAGTAATCACTATCTTTAGTTAACTTGTCTTTCTATAATTGATCATACTGGGGGTATAATTTGGACTTCACCTTGCAAACTGCCCACAATTCATTTCTATCTGACTTCTTTGTACTCAGATATGAAGTATAGTAAACTTGTTGAGCTTGTGAAGCTAATATGAATGGTTCATATGTTTTAAACCTTGATTTATGATTCACCTCCACAATGCCTAAGGCTTTGTCGACTCTTGTTGCAGTGGGATCAAACCAATGACACTTGAATAGAGTTACCCTATTATTTATGCCTAAGTAAGTCAACTCCATCATTTCTTCTATAACACCATAGTAATCATGTTCATTTTCACCGTAGCTGCTACCCTTGACACACACGTCACTATTCATCATTGATTTGTTTACACCATAGTCTTTTGTATGAAATCGATAACTATTTACGATGTACCCGTTGTAACATTACACAACTTTGGTCAGACCATTTTGTAAATCACATATTTCTTGATCTTTAACATCACCATGGCGGACCTACAAATATAAATAATGATTGTGATCATGACTAATTAAGTAACTTATTGTTGTTTACACGGAGATAATTTTTGTCATCGTCCTTACCAACTCTTTCAACCATGCCACAAACTTAGTTTCACGTTCTTTTTGTACTTCTGCATCAGTGAGATGCGAAAGTTCTCTTTGCAACTCCATATCAAATCGTCTGCACTTATCAAATACTTATATTACCGAACCATGTATGCACATATAGAACATAAAAGGATATAGATTTGTGCTACGTCTACATATACTTACTCGATGTATGGGTCAATCGTCAAGCAATTAAAAAGGATATAGATTTGTGTTGCATCTTGCTCTCGATCTTCCAACAGTCTTGATCGGCAACTGCCAAAGGCATGCCCAAGTGATTGAAATATCGACAGTTTGTCAGCTACAATAAATTGTTCTCCATCATCGTTATGAAGTGGGCATGCATAACGTGTTGGAATGTGAGGTTCAAAGTACATAGATGAGAAATTTGAAATCTCTTCTAAAGTGTACACCTCACAAATAGAGCCCTCTATTCTTGCTTTATTCCAAACCTTTTTTTTGCGGTCAAACATGCATCTGTCAAAAATATACATCTCAGATTACAATAATTTTCTCGATAGCATTAAAGAGACAAATATAAGAAAACATATACCTTTCAAATGGGTACATCCCACCGATATTGCACAGGACCACCAACCCTTAGTTCATATGGCAAATGTATGATCAAATGTTCCATAACATCAAAAAATACTGGCGGAAATATCTTCTCTAACTGACAAATAGTAGTGACGATAAAATCTTCGAGATTCTTTACCTCGAATACTACAACTTCCAATGTACACAATGTTCTAAAAAATCTACTCAACTCAGATAATACCCCCATATAGGTTTGTCCATCTTGAAATCTCAACTGTCTCAACCATTGACGTACCTGCTTTATTTGATCTCGTCTAAGCATGTACCTTGCCTTTGGTTTCAGTACTTTGTCATTGTACTCTTTGAGTTCCAATTCTGGTCTTTTACATATTACTTTTAAATTCATACGGGCCTTCGAATTATCCTTCGTTTTCCCTTTAACATTTATTACTGTATTAAACACATTATTAAACACATTTTTCTCTACATGCATCACATCCAAATTATGTCGTATCAATAAGGTCGACCAATATGGTAGTTCCCAAAATATAGATTTCTTTGTCCAATTATGATTCTTCCCAAATCCAAGGAAGGTCGTCGAGCTACGGGCATCTGTCAGTCCATATGGAAAGTATCACAATCTTCTTAAAATCTCTATGCTAGACAATATTGTGGGTGTACCTTCCATTTTGGTTGTGCCTGCTCGAAACACATTCCTTTATCATCGGAATGGATGGTCGCTGGGTAGAAATTGATGGTGACACTCAAACCAGCACGACTTCCTTCCATGCGTCAATCTAAATGATTTTGTATCCTCCATGCAGTACGAACATGCCAACATTCTATGTGTGCTCCAACCAGATAACATACCATATGCAAGAAAGTCACTGATTGTCCATAGAACAACAACCTTCATATTGAAATTTTGTTTTTTGTGGGCATCATACGTGAGAACACCGTCATCCCACAATACTTTCAGTTCATCAATCAATGACCTCAAATATACATCAAGATTTTGGTCCGTAGAGGTCGGACCAGGGATCAATAGAGACAAGAAAAGATTCTCACACTTCATACACAAGCTTGAATGAAGGTTGTATGGAGTTACAAATATTGGCCAACACGACTATGTGAAATTCCACTAGAGGGGGGGGTGAATAGTGAAATATGATAAAGATCGATAAAATAAAATAATCAGGCAATAAGGCACAACACATAAAACACAGAATTTATACTGGTTCGGTCAATACCCAGACCTACATTCAGTCCCCAAGCAAACCACTTGAGCTTTCCACTATAACATCCGAGTCACCGGATAAATAGTACAACACCCTCTTCCTCAGAGGTCTTCTTCTCTCAACAGAGAAGGGGCACACCCTCTTCCACAGAGGTCTTCTTCTCTCAACAGAGAAGGACAACACCCTCTTTCACAGAGGTCTTCTTCTCTCAACAGAGAAGGACACACCCTCTTACACAGAGGTCTACTTCTTTCAACAAAGAAGGAATACAGTGAATAACAGAGTTACAATACTTCCTATAGAACCTTCAGAATGATATGAATGCACGAATGAAGGATTCTCAGAATGTTCTGTTTGTCACTCAGAGGATACTCTTTGTCAAAGAGCTAGACTTGACTTTTTCTCTTTTCTTTCTTTTCTTTTTCTCTTTCTTTTTTAAGGCTCTCTTTTCAAATAATGAATAGAATTTTTCTCGTTGTAAGCTCACACGTCTATTCCATTCCATGTTGAATAGTTTATTTGAGTGTGTTTATATAGCTTTTAAAAAAGTAGTCATTACATTTTGAAATCGTAGTCTTTTTGAAATGTGAAATGTTATGTCATTTCAAAAACATCTTTTAGAGAAATTCGAGAATGCCTTTTTCCATAAAAGTAAAATATAGGGTACAGTAGTCGTTGTAATATTTTAGGTAATACATATTTTATGTAAAAAGTCTATTTCTTACAATAGTACATTGAACGTTGGATTGTAGTTTTGTCTTTATTCTAATTAATGATTTTGAGGTACATAAGTACTTCTTTACTTTAAATGAGTGTAAGTACAATGAGTGCTTTGAGATATTTATTTGTACATAGTCATGAAAAGTGTTTTCTTTATGTTGTGTTTTTCAAAGTCTTCAGAGAGAATGAGGACTACAAGAAGGTCGACATTCTTGAGAAGGATAATTAACAAGGATTTCTTACAGGAGGTATTTAATGCTTGTACAGAGAGAATGATGACTTCAAGTAAGTCGACATTCTATGGGTTTGTAGAAAGGTAACTAGAGTCTTTATCAAAACCTTTATTATATTTGTTTTCTTTGTGTAGCCGATTTTCATGTTTTGTCTTTTACCCATATTTAAAATTATTTCTTTAAAGAAGATAACTAGAGTCTTTTCAAGAAACATATTATATTTGTTTTTCTTTATGTAACCGATTTCATGTTTTGTCTTTTACCCATATTTAAAATCAATTCTTTAAAGAAGGTAATTAGAGTCTTTTTAAAAACATATTATATTTGTTTTTCTTTATGTAGCCGATTTCATGTTTTGTCTTTTTCCTACATTTCTTTTCATGTTGTCTTGTATATGATGTAAGGTACAATTATTACATTTTGAAATCATGTCAAAATACCTTTTTCATAAATGGTTGTAAGAAGGTACAATTATTAGTTTTCAAAAAGGAGCTTTTTGAAACTATCGTATACTTTTATGATATAGTTTTTATGAATGAGTATGTAATATGCAATATGCATGTTCCTGAAGGTTCTGTTACATATGACTCTAAAGAAGAAAAAATCTTCATCTTGAGGTAGCCGATCTCTTCAGTTGATCTTTAGGAATGCATGGCTCATCAAGCTTTTTCTTCAATGAGTATGATTGCACTAGTTGTACTTGAACAAAAAGTCTCCATCCTTTTTGGGTGAGATATCCTTGCATCAAATACTCGTTAGATTTATGGCAAAACATATTCAGTCATAATATAACATTTTTCAAGAGGACATATTATCATATCATATAAAATCAAATACGACAGTGTATCATATTATGTGACATCAAAACAGAGTTTCTCAACACTATGGAGTTGATCTACTCCCAAATGGATTAAATCCATATGTACATAAACCGAGCCTAACATTTCTCACTTCCATTACGAAGTTCTGATGAGTACGATCAAAGTGCTTCAAGCTTCCGCGTCAATAGGATGCATGATCTTGCCTTCATCATGTCGAACTTTATTTGCATGCCATATCATGTGTTTAGCTATCTTCAAAGACATATACAATTGTTGCAATCTAGGGGTGAGAGGGAAGTAGCGAAGCAACTTGTATGACACTTTTTTTGACCTCGTGCTACCATTGCCTCTTGTCTTTGGCTTGAACCGAGGATGCCCACATGACGAGCATGATCTGCTATTTTTCTGATCTTTGAAATACACATGCAGTGATTTGGACAAGCATCAATCTTTTGATATCCCATACCTAGAGCGTTGACCATAACTTTCGCATGATAGAAATTTTATAGCAATTTTTTATCTTTGGGCAACATACTCTTCACAATAGAGCACAAACGGTCAAAACATAATTGACTCAAATTAAACTCAGACTTCAAATTTAGTAGTTGATGAACTACAGACAAGATAGTGTGACTCTTGCAACCATTCTAAAGTAGCTCATCAGCATCTCTAAGTAAATCATAAAATCTGCTAGCTGCATCGTTTGGTGCTTCTTCCTCTACCCCAGTTGTTACGTCACTAGGGCCCATAGCAGAACCCAGTTCTGGTCCTGCGGCATCAAATATCAAATCCATATAAGGATTATCGTGCACCACATCCACCCATGCGTCAAAATTATTCCTAAATTCTTCACCATGAAACGTCCAATTCTGATAATCACTCACAAAACCCTTCCTGTATAGGTGATGTCTAACACCGTGAGGTTCTACAAATCAATTATTCTTATAAATCTTGTAGGGGCACCTAATCCGATCTATGAGATCTATTGTACTGACACTTGCCGTTGCAAATTCAATAAAACTTTCAACACCATCCATATATTCAAGCGATACCTCATTGTCAACTATCCTACGGTACATCCATTCACGATTTGCAGTCATTTTGTTGTATGATGTTATAAATATTATCCTAACCAGTTAAAAGGGAATCATCAGAATGTTATGATGAAGAAAATATCAAATTTATCATGCATTCGTGGTAGATATAATGATTTGATATATCACACACACACACACACACACACACACATATATATATATATATATATATATATATATATATATATATATATATATATATATATATAATGTCATACAATCACAAGAACTATGATGTATGCATTGATAACTTAATATTTTCATGTGCAAACTATTCATAACACGATACATTCATTTGAAGCATGTTTTCATGATACAATTTCACATGAAAGTCATAAACAAATTGAAAGTAACTTCATGCAAGCATGAATACAATCACATCAAACATTGTAATACATTCAAATCATTAATATCAAAACAATGTCAAACATGTACCTGCAACAAACACACACCAATATCCCGCTAACTACTATAATGACTAGCATGAAATCCGATTTCCTTTTCTCGTTCGATCGGGATCGCCGGAGGATCAACAAAAGGTCGATGTCCTCTGTCGGAGCCTTCCTCTTCCCAGGCTTCCCCCATGATGGTTGAAGGTCCGATAAAGGGCCGGTGGCCTCTGCCAGAGCCTCCCCCTTCCCCTGGGGCCGTCGGAGGTCTGACAGAGGACCGAGTGTCCTCTGCTGAAGCCTTCCCCTTCCTCCGTGACAGTTGGAGGTCCGGCAGAGGGCTGGGGTCCTCTACCAGAGCCTCCCCCTTCTTGAAGGTTCAATAGAGGACCGAATGTCCTCTGCTGAAGCCTTCCCCTTCCCCCGTGAGGGTTGGAGGGCCGACAGAGGGCCAATGGCCTCTGCCAGGGCATCCCTCTCCCCTAGGGTCGTCGGAGGTTTGACAGAGGACCGAGTGTTCTCTGCCGGAGCCTTCCCCTTCCCCCGTGAGGGCCGGTGGCCTCTGTCGGAGCCTCCCCCTTCTTCTGAGGTCGTTGGAGGTCCGACAGAGGACCAGATGTCCTCTGTCGAAGCCTTCCCCTTCCCCCGTGAGGGTTGGAGGTCCGACAAAGGGTCGGTGGCCTCTGTCGGAGCCTCCCCCTTCCCCTGAGGTTGTCAGAGGTCCGATAGAGGACCAGGTGTCCTTTGTCGAAGCCTTCCCCTTCCCCCGTGAGGGTTGCCTCCCCCTTCCCTTGGGGCCATCGGAGGTTCGACAGAGGACCAGATGGCTTATGCCGGAGCCTCCCCTTTTTCCTTCGGTGGTTGCTGGAGGGCCGACAAGTCCCGACTGCCTCTATTGGTACCTCCTCACCCATCTGAGGTTGATGGGTGGGTGGAGGGGCTAGCAGAGGTCCTGACCACCTCTGCCAGGCCTCCCCTGCCCCTTTGATCTCTCCGGCAGGACCAGGGGGGGGGGCTCTGCCCCTGTCCTCGTGCCTGCCCCTTTTATCTTTCAGGCAGGACGAGTCTGTCAGTAGGGGGCTTTGCCCCTTGCCCCTTTGATCTTTTCGGCAGAACATGAGGCTCTACCCCCTATCATTTTGATCGTTGGCAGGGGAAAAGCCCCTGTAGTCACGGGCTGAATGCTTCTCTTATGTGATTTTCTTGAAACATACAGAAATCGGGTTTGGACTTACTTGGCATTACTTCAGATGAGGTAAACTGATTATTTCATGTAAGAGGAAGATCCGAAGATCACATCGGGTTTGGACTTTGGAGAATTTTACGGTACCTTCTGCCACCTTCTATAGAATTTTACTTTCACTTGATGATTGAGAGCTTTAGATTCAGTTCATATCATGCTATTGATACTTATTGCTTAGTTACAAAACATAGTTTGATACCTAGCTTCATAGAAGATTGTCATTTTCATTTTGCTTGATCCTTTTTTACAATAAGATTTGGCTCATAGAAAATTATCTTATTTTTTTTTGTTGCATAGGAATGGATAAGTTTATAATGAAAAGGCCAATCTTTGATAAATCTTCTGTAACTCGAGAAGGAGAACCAAGTCAGAAAATAGGCAAAACAAAAATTGATGAATTAGAGTTACCTGCAAACCCTGCACTTCATCCTTCTATTTCTAGTTATCATCCTGATATCCAAGATAATATTCATAGAGCATATATGATCTGAGGTCCTTGTCAACCTTGAGATTGTACGTTTCAACTAAACCACCAAAAATGAAGGTTCATTCTAGCTTGGTATGATGAGTATAAGGATTGGTTGGAGTATAGTACAAGTAAGCATAAAGCATATTGTTTGCAATGTTATCTTTTCAGGCTAAAAAACACATAGAAGATTAATGCAGAGACATTCGTATCTGAAGGATTTGATAACTAGAAAGACAAGAAGAGGTTTGATAAACATGTTGGAAGCTCTAGCAGTTTTCACAATTCAGCACGAATGAAGTGTCAAAATTTGATGCAACAAAAACAACATATTGATGCTATACTTTATAAAACAAAGTGTTTGACAGAAAGATGAATATAGACTTCGCCTTTGGGCAACTGTTAATGCAATCAAATACTTGTTAAGTCAATGATTGGCATTTCGAGGGCATGATGAAGCTGAAAAATCTCTTAATAGAGAAAATTTTATTGAGTTGTTGAAGATATTTGCAAAGATCAATGGTGACATAAATAAAGTTGTATTGAAAAGTGCTCCAGAAAATAACAAATTGATATCTCCTGATATATAAAAGGATATTGTTAAGGCTGCTTCTATATAAACCACAAATGCTATTATCATGGAACTTGGAGATACTTTTTTTTCTATTTTACTTGATGATTCTCGTGATGTATCAACTAAAGAACAAATGACTATTGTTTTACGGTTTGTTAATGAAAAAGGTCGAGTGGTTGGGTAATTTCTTACTCTTGTGCATGTTCTTGAAATAAGTTTTATGTCACTCAAACAAGCAGTTGAAGAAGCATTTTATAAGAATAAATTAAGCATATCAAGTTTGCGTGGACAGTGTTATGATGGAGCAAGTAATATGAGAGGGGAGTTTAATGGATTGAAAAGTCTTATATTACATGAAAATGCATATGCATATTATATTCATTATTTTGCACATCAACTTCAATTAGCATTAGTTGGTGTTGCTAAAAAAATTTCATTGCTTGATGTGTTTTTCAATATATTAGGCAGGTTGTCAACTTTTTTCTCCACTTCATGCAAGAGATCTGAACTTATTCGAGAAGCATAATTTATGCAAATTGCTGAAGCACTTGCATTAGGTGAACTTGAAACATGATGATGATTAAATCAAGAAATAAGTTTCAAACGACCTGGTGATACTCAGTGGGGTTCTCATTACGATGCTTTGGTTAATTTACTCAATATGTATTCTTCTGTTATTCAAGTGTTAGATTTCATTGTAGAAGATGCATATTCAGGAAAAAGTTCAGATGTAATTATTTTATATCATCAGTTGCAAGATTTTGAATTTATTTTTTGCTTACATTTGATGTGTAAAGTTTTGAGAATAACTAATGACCTTTCACAAGTACTTTAGCGAAAAGATCAAGACATTGTAAATGCTATGAGTTTAGTCACTACATCAAAACAGTGCCTTCAAGGTCTGAGAGACAATGGATGAGACTCTCTCATAAACAAAGTGTCCATATTTTGTAAGAGATTTGATATTCTGATTTTTTATCTAGGGGACTCATATACATGTAAACACCCCAATTTTTCACTCTTATCCAGTGCTTACATTTCATATGTCATTGCATATCATTGCATGCATTTGACATACCATTTCATTGCATTGCATGACATTGCATGCCATTACATCTCATTTTCGAGATCCAGCATTCCTGTTTTCAAAATATTTAATCCAGATTTGGGTTTTAAAACTTTTCTTTCAAAATCAATGTTAAAACTTGGGTTTTTAATCAACATTTTGTCGTTTGCCAACCCCCAGGACCTTATATTTTGAAATGCTTTCTCAGAAAACAATTTGAATTCATTTTAAACTCAATTTTCAACTAATTTCAATTCTCAGACGAGACCCATTTAGGTGGTGTCGCTTCTGAATTCTTTTATTTATAAAAAATCTCAAAAAATTTAGAGTCCTAGTTGGATCAGGACTCTGTATTTTCATCTGTTTGAATCTTTTTGAACCTTTTTAAAACACCATTCTGATTTTAAACCAGTTATGATCATATCCCTTTTCCGTTTCCTCCATTTTGGCCAAAATCTTAGAGTCCAAGTTGGATCAGGACTCTTTTTCCAGAGTCCCAGTCGGATCAGAACTCTACTTTTTACTACCTTTTCTACCTGTTTTCGGAGAAAACCTTTCAAAATCTTCTGTTTTGGCCAAAATCCCAGAGTCCTAATTGAATTAGGACTCTTCTTCAAGAATCCCAGTCAGATTAGGACTCTTCTTCAGAGTTCCAGTCGAACTAGGACTCTGTCTTCTGTCACTATTTCTACCTGTTTTTAACCAAAACTTTCAAAATGAGTCAAAAACTCAGAGTTTCAGTCAAAATAGGACTTTGTTCAGAGAGTCCTAGTTGGATCAGGACTGTGATCTTGATTTCAATTTTGAGAGAATCTTTCAAAATTCTTTCCATCTATCAAAACTATTATACTTTTATCAAAGAATTTCAAAATTCTGAGGTTTTATCCTAGAGTCCTGATCAAATCAGGACTCTACCCCATATTCCTGATCGAATCAGGACTCTAACCAAATTTGGTTTTCATACTTCATTTTCACTGGTTTTCAAAAACTTTGCTTAAAATTCAGCATTTTCTTACCAGAAATACCAAAATTCTTAGAATTCTAGTCGAATTAGGACTCTTTCTTAAAGTCCTAATCAGAACAGGACCCTGAACCAAAACTTCGATATTATCCTGTTTTAACTGTTTTTCAAAATTCTCTTATTTGTTTTCTCAGAAAATCCAAAAATCTAAGAGTCCTAGTTCAATTAGAACTCTGTCCCCAGAGTCTCAGTTGAATCAGAACTCTGTTTTATTTCAATATTTGTTATTGTTTTCACAAGTTCTTTCATCCGTTTTTCAGAAAATACCAAAAAAAAATCTAGAGTTTCAGTCCTATCAGGACTCTGTTCTAGAGTCTTAATTCAGTCAGGAGTCTTTTCTGAAGATTGTTTTCACCTTTAATTTCATTAATTTTCATTTGTTTTCAAAAATTAGGTCATTTTACATAGTCCAGTTAATTCAAGACTCTATTTCAGAGTTCTGATTGAGTTAGGAGTCTAACCCTGACTGTATTTTCTGACCTGTTTCACCATTTTTGATTAAATC
Source organism: Nuphar pumila (assembly GCF_984573655.1). NCBI lineage: Eukaryota > Viridiplantae > Streptophyta > Magnoliopsida > Nymphaeales > Nymphaeaceae > Nuphar > Nuphar pumila. Next base: position 45,704,947 of record NC_143250.1, read on the forward strand.
TTTTCAAAAACTCCTTTATTTGGCTTTTAAAACCCAAAATCTCAGAGTCCAAAAAATCCAGGACTCTAACCCGGAGTTCCAGTTCGCCTGAGACTCTATTTTCAAAGATTTTGAATTTCAATTATTGATTTTAACCTCTTTTTAAAGTTATTTTCAGTGTTTATTTCAAATTTCTCAAAATCTGATGTGGGCCCACCCAGTTGGAGCCACATTCAGAGGAGTTCTGACCCAGTTGGAACTCTATGCCATTCCAAAACTTTTAATTTCAACTTTACTTTTGAAAATCTTTTGAAAATTCTCTCAATTTCAAGTTTTAAAATCATTTTGAAAAATTTAAGTGGGGTCCACTCGAGGTGGCGCCACATTTGAGAAAGTCAGGGCTAGACTAGGGTTAGTCAGTGTCTTGGTTAGTTTTAGAAGTTTAAAAGAGTCAAAATCCATTTTGAAAAACTCATTTGAAAATTTAGTTTTAAATTGTTGTTTTTAAAAGTTTTAGTTAAAACTTTAAAAACCCAATGTGGGAAAACACCAAGTGGCACCACATTTGGGGATTTTTTAGGTTTAGCTAGGGGCTAATTAGGATAATTTAGGCTAGGGGTAGTTAGGTAACTCCACCCAAAAATCGCCCCCCCCCCCCTTAGAGAGTCCAAAATTTCCAAAAGTGTGATTTTTAAAACCTAATTTTTTTATTATAAAATGAGGCTATAGGGGGGACGATTTTCCAAGCTCTCTCATGAAGGATTATTGGAGCTTCTCTCTCCTCTCTAGCCCTTCCTCCATTGCTGCAACCTCAAGGTAAGAAACTTTCTTAATTTTTTGGTTTTATTTAATGCTTTTATTAGTTTAAACATGAATTTAGCCATTTGTGCCTTCTATTTCATGGATTTAACCATGGATTCAAGTCCTAGAACCTCAAGAGAGGTTCAATAAGATGATCTAACTCTGTTTTGATGTTTTTTCAGGGATTCTAATCCGTTAGAATCGATTATAGTATCGTTTTTTATGTTCTTAACCATTAAAACATGCGATTTACCCGTTAAATGGGTCAAATCCATGCTTTTAAAGGTAAAATCAAATTCCAGCCAATGATTCCCTGTGTTTATTAATTTTTTTTACTTCTTTATGTTTATTACATGTGTTTTAGCATAGAAATTAATTTCGTTTTACTGTTTAGTAATTTTTATTATTATTTTCATTAGTTAAAGCATGATTTATTAGGTTTTATCAAATTTCTGTGTGTTTTAAGCTTTAATCAGCAAAGAACATGTTATTTTGTATTGAAGTGCTCACAGTAAATTTCTGATTTTTTAATATGTGATATATGGATATGTCAGTGAACTACTGTAAAAATTTCGGATGTTTTGGGATTCGGTAACCTTGCCAAAAAAAATAAAAGATTAAACCATGATTTTCAGTCATTTAGAATTGATATGGAAATTCATAGGTAACTTGCTGTTGGGTTATGTTTCTCATCCGATATTGGATTTGAGATCCGTAAAGTGATGTGGATTTGTGTTGAGATGATCTATTTACTGTGAAATTTTGATATTTTTTTGTCTCTGTTTAGTACTTTCCCTTTGTCAGAGAATCAGATTTAACAGTTAAAACTCGTTAGGGTTTACCAAAACCCTAATTTGATTTGTAATGATCATAGATCTCAAACCACAGATCCGATTCATAATCTATAAAAAAGGAGTTTCATTATTGTTTTGTCTACTGTTCACTGCTAAAAGTTCAGAATTTTTTTATTAAGTCTGCTATTTATTTCTGTATTTTCAATCGGAAGTACCTGTTTTAACCCTTTTTGGATTCGTTGTATTTTAGTTCAGATTGCCGGAAGGGTTTCTCCCTCACCGAAGATGATTTTTCCAATCTGTAAAAAGGAAATATCTTTTTTTTTGTCTAGTTTACCTATGTGAAATTTCAGAAATTTTCATAGTGATTTGACTCCTGATTCGGGTCTAACATTGCAACTGGTCTGTAACCAAGGGTAAAAATAGCTTATTTTAGGGTTTTAATGCAATTTTTGAGTTGGAATAATTATAAAAATATGTTTCTGCAATTTCAATCTGATTTTAAGGTTATAATAAGTGTAATTGTTAATTTTTATGAAATTTGGAATTCATTTGATGTTTGAATAGATCAAATTGTAAAATAGGGTACCTGAAAGATCCAAAAACACTGCCAAAACCATGATATTTGTAATATTTCTTAATTTTCGTGTATAATTTCATATTTTTAGGGTTTGTTCATGTTTATAATCATATTAGGGTATTTCATGTTTGATTTTATGTTTATTTCAATCATAAATCCCAAGTTTTTACCAAAATCTATTTCAGAAAACCCTGATTTCAAGGCCATAGTCTTGCTATCCGAGGTAATTTGGTCATTTGACCTCAATTTCGAAATTTTAAATCCTAATTTTCATGTTTTTAATCATGTCATATCATACTTAGTTCAATTCATCCTTATTTGGATTTTAAAAGTTGTATTTTACAAAATATCTTTCTAAAAACCCTGATTTCAAGGCCATAGTCTTGCTATCAGGGGTATTTTGGTCATTTTGACCCCAATTTCGAAATTTCAAATTCTATTTTCATATTTATTCCATCTTATTTCATATTTTATTAAGTTTATATAAGGGAATCATTTAGAAAATGACTTATATCTAGCAAAATCCAGTAATTTCTAGATATTACTGGAAAAATCTAGAAAAGCCAACATTTCTTCACTAACAAGTTTTCTAGTTTTGCAGGGACATTGAAGACTTTACTTTCCTTTAAATTCCTGTATTTAAATTCAATTAGTGATGTAAATTGTAATTAAATTTGGAATAAGAATTTCAATTCCTGCATAGAATAGGATGCATTGCATATAGTTTCAACTTTGATATATAATTGCTATGCTTGTCAATTCATGCATTTTCTTTATAAATACACTATGGTCTACACGAATGGCACGTGAACAAGCTCTTATGGAGTTGACAAACTCGGTGGAATTCGTATTTATGGCCATAGTCAGAATACGAATGAGACCCAGATTTGTAATCTTCGTATTAGCCACATTCAGCATACACTATTAGACTAACTTCAAAATGCACTGCATTTCTCAAAAATACAAAAAGGATTTTCTTAATTCCTCAAAATCAAGTCTTTCAAATCCACATTCATTCATTTCATTCATCTACAAATTCCAAGTTCTAATTCAGAGAAATCAAAATTTCCAAAGTTAAAAATTTCTCAGAAATCGGTTTTCGCAAAACCTCTAAATTCCTCAGAAATCGATTTTCATTTTCCTCAGAAATATTCTTTCACCACGACTCGCGATTTTCCAAGTGACATCTTTTCCAAGAATTTTCCAAGTATTTCAAATCTCAAAGCAAACATCATGTTTTCAAACCTGCATTTTCAAAAAAAAAATCATAGCACATGCCTGATTCTTTGTGCATTGAGGAAATAGAACATGATTTAGATAAGTTGAGCAAAGCTAAGCACACAATTGATCCTTGGTTCAATTACCTCTGGTAAAGGCGCCAGGAACGGTTGAACCTCGTACCGACATGCGAGTCCTATTCTTCGAAATTAATCCCGCATTTTAAAACGGAGGCGAGTTATTTTCAAAATCTTTTTCAAAGGTCAGTTTGACTCGCAAAAGCAAAAATTTTGCGATGATAACAATACACCTGAAGGACGACCATGACATAAGGTTGAAAAGATTACCACATTGCATCATTATCGTATTGATGTGTTTTATGCTATTATTGATTTGCAACTTCAAGAGTTGAATGATCGTTTCACTGAAGCAAATACAGAGCTCCTTCTTTCAATGGTATGCTTGAGTCCACATAATTCTTTTTCTGCTTTTGATAAAGATAAGTTGATTTATCTTGCTGAGCTTTACCCTAAGGACTTTTCTAGAGTAAACATAATTAGACTTGAAAAACAATTGGATATATATATTGCAGAAATGCAAAACAGTGATCAGTTTTCAAGTTTAAAATCTTTAGCAGAGATGATGGTAGCAACTCAAAAGCACATTGTATTTTTTCATGTATAACTATTGATTAAGTTGGCATTAACTTTGCCAGTTGCAACAACAAGTGTTGAAAGAGCATTTTCAGCTATAAACTATATCAAAAGTCGTCTACATAATAGAATGGGAGATGAATGGATCAATGATGCTTTGGTTACTTACATAGAGAAGGGGACATTTGATACCATCAGTGATGATGCAATTATGAATTGTTTTCAAAATATGAAAAATAGAAGATGCCCGTTGTAAAATTTTCATGAATTTAGTTGTTTGTATTTCTTAAGTGAACAATCTTTATTTTAGTTTAAAAGTACAATTTAAAGTTTTATCTTATTATGTTCATAAATTTAGTTGTTTGTGTTTGTAACAATTGTTATTTTAATTCAAAGGCTTATTTAAGTTTTATCTCTCCACGAATGATTGTTCCTCTAGCAATTTTTTTTTGGCTCTGCCACTGGTCCGAATAAATGGATCGTCCTTCAAGACCATAGCATTGTCCCCGAGACCCAAAGTCTGCCCACCCAACGAAAAACTGCTGGCTCCGCCACTGAGTGACATACATTGAATTTGAATTAAAATTTGTTTTAAGAGGCTTTTAATCATAGTTTGCCCACCAATTGTTAGTTTTTGGAGAATTGAAACCAGATTCTCCAGGAGGGTTGACAGTTGTGGAGAAATCACAAGGCTGCCTGTTTTTGTTGTCATGGAGGCGGGGTAGGGGTAGGGGTAGGGGGGCTCTGTGGAGTTTGACTTGTTTCTTTAATTATGTATAGCAAGAGTTGGTTGTTGGTTTTGGGGGTTATTATTATTATTATTATTATTATTATTATTATTATTATTGATGTCCATTGTTTTTTGGTGGAAGTTTCTATTCCCTTTAGGTCGTTTAGTTAAACAATAAACTAATCATAGTGGTTTATTATTAGCCCCAAAGGTTGGAAGGTGTCTCTGGCTGTAATAAGGGCAATTGGGTTCGTTTCCTACAGGCGCTATCCCCTTGTGTAAGCCAACACCCAACATAGGTCCTAAGGGTGAAGGTTCTAGCCTTGGAGTTTTACACCATAGGGACGGCGACTATGTTTTCACATCCAAACCTTAAGGCCCAAAGGTGTTTTTGGAAGTGTTTACCATCATAATGCTTTCTCATATTGCATACATAGAGCTAAAAGTTGATTGTGGTGGTCTCTTTTTTATTGAGGCATTGGTTGCAAGAGTGGGAGTTTTCACTAGAACAACGAGGAAAGGTTATTGTTCTCTAATCTTGCAATCTCACCTTAATGGTGTTGGGTGTTTTTTTGTTTTCTATTACCTTAATTATTACTTTCTACATGGGAATCATATCCATGTTTTGTGCTCAATGTGTTACTCCCCCCTCCGTCCTCTTAATAGGTAGAACATTTATATGTGTTTGGCCACAAGACCACGCCTCGCCTACATGCATGGGTACATTTTGTAGGGTTGTTTAAATCAATTTGATATTGTTAGAATTGATTTAGGCAATTAGATTAATATCAATTTACCCAGAGTGACACACAGACTCAAACAATAGGTAAAAATCAAGTCATTTCATTATGGATCAACCATGTTTCTGTGGTCAAAAGCATAGTGACAAATTTTTAAACAACATATTGTCAGGCTTGCCCCAAAGAGGTTTGGTGTAGTGGGATGGGGGCATAGTCTACTAAGCAAGCGGTCTAGGTTCAAATCTCATGGGTTTCACCCCTTACGCAAACTGAAGCGTGATGAATCCCTAGGGGTAAGGGGTAAGCCCACAAAGTTTTACGCTACCAGGACAGTGATCATAAGTACGATAGGCAAAGCCAACATTGTTGGCATAAAACAGAATATAAAAAACAAAAAATACATACTGATAGCCGCCATAGTTGATTCAAATGAAGGAAGCATTGACACGGGTGCTCGGCATTCTCCTCAGCCTATCGATGCCCACGATGAGCACAAGCCATCAAGTCAAAGGTGAGCAGGACCCTTGAACCCAAATGAGAGAGAGAGAACACCTTGGTTGCACTTATCAAGCAACCATGCCCCTCTTTATATAGTGGGAGGATAGTGGGGGTTTCATTCATGTGAACCTTTCACATGCCATGTTGAATGTAAACCTTTCTCATTCACGCAAACCCCTTTCCACTAATGGTTTTCATTAAGTGACCTTTGTGTCAAACCGGGTCACTCATGGTTGAACCCAATCTGAAATGTCCAACATTGTCCCACTTGACCCATTAACACAGAAAGGTATATAATCGAGGTTTTTTACCATTATCTCAATTCAATTTTTATGTGGGTTTACATGCTATCTGGTATCACAAGAATGAATCATATGAGTATTAACACCTCTGTATGAAATGTCATATTTTTTTATTTTCAGTGTTTTAGCATGTTAAGATTACCTTATGAATAAGTTGATCTCTAACTCATTATATTGGTTATTTAATATTGTTATTCTACTACTCTCTCTACGCAAATGAGGTTATTTATACATAATCAATAATACACAAAATCATAGGGAATCAATTTAGTTTCATAATGTGATCACATATAACCATAATGTATTGTCAGAAGGAATCAAACAAACTCATCCCCATTACATGATGAGAATATAATCCTAATGCTAGCCCTTTAATAAGGGGATCCACAATCATTTCCATGCTGGAACCAATAAAAAAATACTTCAAACTGATCTAAAATGTTCCCTAATCAGTCAACCAAAGCCTAGAATCGATTCTGAAACAGTCAAACCAGTCTGAAACATGTATAAAAGCCTACAAGCCCCTAAAATTGAATGAGAAAAGTCCTTGTTCCTTCATTGGTTTATGAAAACAAGGACTCTACATTCAGTAATCAGTGAAAAACTGATAGGAACTTGTCAAAAAGGGCTTAGAACCGGTCTCAGAACACCTCATATCGGTCACAGAATCGGTTCAGCCCTTTAAAGGGTTTAAATAGTACATGAACCCTATTTTGGACCTGATCCAATCTAGTCCGGCTCTAGATCCTATTCCAATGGATTTTGGGCTAGATCTTGTGATCCATATTCAGAACCGATCATAACTAGCTCCCGGGTTGGATTCCATGATCCAGATCCAAAACCTAGTCTAAACTGGATTACAAGTTGGATCATATGATCCAAACCCAATCTAGATCCATACCCGATTCAAAAGGATCTAAGTCAAATTTGGATCCTCGACCTTATCCAAAAAGGACCCGAGTCAGTTTTGTATCCTGTGTCTGGTTTGAATCGGGTTAGACCCAGACCCAAAACCTCAAACAGATCCAGGTGTGGATCAGACCTTCGGGATCGAATGCAAACCCGATCCACCTGGTTCTCAATGGATCTGGGTCTGGTTTGGGTCTCCTTGGGACAAACACTAACCTGATCCACCAGGATTCTTGGATCCGGGTTTGGATTAGGTTCGTGCAGAGCGAAAACAACTTCATCCACCCGGAACTCATCTGGCCCGGGTTCATATCGGGCCAGCTCCGTGTCGGGTTCCACTGCAGATTGCTATAGTGGAACCTGACAACATTAAGTTTTCTGAGAAACCAAACTCCTTCGATTTTATAAGAAACCGAACTCTAATTTCTCAAACCTCCATCGACGATTGTAGCAACGAAGGACTACCAACCCGATAGGGAACTTCGTTCCCTATGGTCTGTGCCTGTCGAAACAACCACCACCATCGGCAGCCGATCCCGGATGCCGTTGGTGAATGGCCAGCCGTCGGTGCCCTGAGTCGACCGCCAGCAACTGTGACAATGGAGGTCTATATATAAAAAAGGTGGGGTTCGCGCCCCTTTGCTTTTATGCTCCTCAATCTAGCGACATCCAGCCTCCGTCGTTGGTCATTGCCAGCGACGGTCAATCGAGGGTAGCCACCACCATCGACCGGCCACCAGTGGTCATCCCTCGATGCCAGGGTCATTTGCAGTGCCGACAGAGTCCATGAGGGCGTTGCTTAAATGGGGTATAAAAAAATTTTAAAAATAGCTGAAGTAGGGATTTCAGCGAGAGGGTGGTGTGTGTTCTCCCCCGAAGACGACTGTTAGCCATAGTGTGTGTAGGGGGGGTCCCAATGAGCACCACGTATATAAGCACATGGGGCTCGTATCCCCGTGTGTGTTGGCATCACTTAGCATTTGGTGCGGTTGCAAAGACATAAGTACCCTTTTCTGTTATTCTCGCCATGAAACGACGGTTCGAGAAAATGATAAAAATGTCCTCTATTCAAAAAAAGAAGAAAATGACGGTTTGAGAAAAGGACAAAAATGTTCTTCATCCATAAAGTCGAGGATGATGTTAACTCTTCAAAGTCCAAACATTTCATTTTTGCCCTAAGCAGTAAACTTTTGCACCATCTGCTGTAACATGAGTTCATTTTGATGACGCAAACTTTGCCACTGGAGTAGCAGCCTTTGTCGTCGTCTCGAGTCAAGGTTCCCGCCTTGGTTTTTAGCTTGTGTTACAACACATTGCCGCCTTCTCGTTCTTGCCTTGTGTTACAAAACATTCCCGGGTTCACGATCGACTGGTTCGATCATTGGTGGGCGTCATAGGGCATTTGTCGGCCATCTCTTTTTATAGTATTCTCTTCTTTTTCGTTGTCGTTAGGCATTATGTAAGAAAGCAATAACGCATAAAAATTCCAACAAGTACCATTAAAGTGTCGTGAGTACCTTTCCATGTCAAGAATGTATGTCATCGTGAGTGCCATTAAAGCATTGTTTTGTTATTGCAGGTGGATCTTGTCCTTTCGATGGTTGGAAACTTAACGATATTTGTAAGACGCTGAGACCTGTTGACAAGAATGTTTGTTTACAGATGCGAGGAAGGGCATCTACCACATCCGGTATCCTCCATTGACTCAGTATATGCAATGTATCCCAAATCATAGTTATAGTAACATATTACCGATTTGTGAGATATTGTTTTGTTTGTTAATATCGATTTGTAAGCTATTATGCTAAATTTCTGTCATTTTGTAATATATTTTGCGATATGTATATCATTTTGTAAGATATTATGTGTTTTGTAGTGTCAATTTGTAAGCTATTATGCTGAATTGCCGTATCGATTTATAATATATTATGCGATATGTATATCGATTTGTAAGATATTATGTATTTTCTAGTATCGATTTGTAAGATATTTGTAGAAAGACTTTTAAAACATGTGCGTGCAGAAATGCATTGTTACACACTTGTGGTGTCGATTTTCGTATTCAAATCGTTGCTCATTTAGCGATTTCTATTGAAATCGCTTCACAACATCGTAGATATAATTAAATCGCTATCGTCACCACACATATACGACAAATTATTTCTTTTATTGGCATGGTAAGTAACAACTCGATGTATAGTATAAGCAAATAACAAATCGTCGTTGCTTTTATACTGTGATTCATTCAATCATTTCTTTGACTTGCTTAACCTTATCAGTATCTGTTGTTATATGCATCTTGAATAAATCGTAGTAAACGTATGCGCTTGCTAATGCAAATTGATATCTTGCTTATAACAGTGATGAACTTATCATCTGGTTGTAATGAAGATAATCTATCTCAATATTTGAAAGACATGGAGAAGTGAACATCTGTACTAATGACACACCTAAAGAAGTGAACATGTGCACTAATGATGCACATGATAACACGGGTGCAGGCATTGGATTTACTCTTGACTTGAATGTTCTAGCAGAAGAAATGCAATTCGATAATGAGGTAGATGATTGTGACAATACACTTGATAAAGGTGTAGGCACTGGGAATGTATATGATAGTACACCTGACTTTGTTCCCATAGAAGGAATGCAGTTTAATAATGAGGATGCTGCATATAAATTTTACAATGATTATGCCTTAAAATTTTAGTGTTAGAAGGTATTCTTGGTCAAAAATTGCACAGGGTGTCGTAGTGAGAAAGACATATGTTTGTTCTAAGGAAGGTTGGAAGAAGTTAAGTGAAAATCCAATAAGGAGCGTGCCAGAATCAAGATGTAGATGTCCAGCGAGAATGGTGTTAAGAAGACTTCCGAATGGGAAATATGTAGTTTGTACTTTAATCAGTGATCATAACCATGAATTAGCAACTTCACATATGAGTCCTATGTTAAGGTCACATTGTAAAGTAACTGAAGTGCATGTTGTAATTGTTGAAATAGCTAATAGCGTCGGCATTGCACCAAGGAAGACATATAATTTATTCACGTACATAGATGGTGGACGCGAGAATGTGTCATTCACACCTATGGATCTAAGAAACCAATTGAGAAGGAAGATGACAGATAACATGAAGAATGAAGAAATATGTTCTTTGGTTGATTACTTATAGAAGAAATCAAGCATTGACCCTGATTTCTTTTGTGCAATGCAATTGGATGAAAATGGATATGTTGTGAACATGTTTTGGGCATATTCAAAGTCAAGAGTAGATTATGAATGCTTCAATGATGTGCTTGTTTTTTATACGATAGTGAAGATTAATACTGAACAATGGACATTTGTGCAGTTTGTCGAAGTGAATCATCACTCACAAAGTTGTATATTAGGCGACACTTTTTTGTACGACCAGACCAAGGAAAGCTTCGAGTGGTTGTTCAGAGTATTTACACAGGCAATGAATGAGAAGCAACCTAAAGTTGTACTTACAGATGGTGATCACACAATTGCGGTTGCAGTGTCTCATGTGTGGCCAGATGCACATCATCGCCTATGTTTGTGGCATATCTTTTAAAATGAAGCAAAAAACATAGGACACATTTAATCAGAAGACAGGGTTTGACAAAAAGTTTACTAGGTGTGTACTTGAGAGTGTAGATGAGATCACCTTTATGTCTGATTGGGAGGAAATGATTCAGATATACGACCTTAAAAACTGTCTGTGGTTACAAAATTTATATGCAGAAAAAGAGAAGTGAGCATTGGCATATGAAAGACAATACTTTTGTGCAGGTATGATAAGCACACAAAGAGCAAAATCTATGTATGTCACGCTGAAGAAAACCCTGTATTCATGTTTAACAATATTTTGCTTCATGAAACAATATAAATTATTTATAGATAGACTTAGACATAATGAGCTTGAACAAGATGTGAAATGCTTCAATACACGCCCTATAACTTTGGGCATTAAAATATTGATGCGACCTACAAATCTGTATACACTAACTGTATTTGAATGAATTAAGAAGAAGGTTATACAGGTTATGAGTTGCAACATAGAAGGATGTATGCAAACTAAAAATATGGACAAATACCATATTGTATGGGAGGGAAAAGAGCATCAAAAAAGGCAAGAAGCACATGTCACGTACAATGTTGACAACAAAACAGTTGAATGCACATGCAAAAAGTATGAATTCAAAGGTATTTTATGTCGCCATGCATTAAAGGCACTTAATGAAGAGAAGATACGAGAAATACTTGAGTCATATTTAATACGAAGATGGAGGAGACAAGCAAAGATTGAACTGCTGGATACAGATAATGTTAGTCAATCTGATGTTGATGAAAAGTGCTACACATCCTCTCGTTACCAACAACTGTGTAGGTCATTTATGCATGTTGCAGATTTGGCATCGAAAAGTGAAGAAGCCTATGTATGCATGAGAAAAACATCAAGGGAGTTACTTGAAAACATGCAGTTAATTCACTATGAGTCTGTTGCAGCTCATGAAGACCAATCGAAGAAAATGGCAACGAACAACGGAGGTGAAAATCATGATTCCCTTGACACTCCTGAGAAGTTGCGTTGAAGCATAAACATCATCTTCAACAAGTCAGGAGTAAACATTATAGATTATGATAGAAAAATTCACCTAGCGAAGGGTATCAAAAGAAAACCTGCCTCTGATCGTAGTCGTCGGAGGACAAAGGGTGGACTAGAATTGGTTCGCAAGAATAGGTCTAAGAAATAACTAACCTTTAAGCAAATGCAACCAAGCCCTTCGCATGAACAGGTATGTAAGACATTATATTGCTTTCCATGTAAATTGCATTACGTGAAGCAATATCTAACTTGTGTAATTTCCAACATGCAACAATACCCTACGAACGTAATTTCCAATGTTGTAACCTTCAATCCTCCCGACCAGTTTTTCTGGAACGATAGCTTCGGTTTTACAAGTCTTTTGATATGTAATTAATGTTGGGAGGATGTTTGCATTTCTTGTGAAACTTAATGTAGTGTCTTATATTGTTCTATTTCATGACAGGCTCAGATGAATTCGAAAGCGAGCTATGAAACACAGGAATCACGTGTGAATTCTGTTTAAGTCTTACTATAAAGTTAGTTGTCATGCCTCTTTGCATGACCCAATTTCTACATTGTCAGATTTGTTAATAGTTTAACAAAAACAGGAGGTGAATATGCTTATACACTGGATGGTCTTATTAAGAAAGAGTTTTTGGATGAAGCCATTTTCATGAATTGTGAGCCACAAAAATAGAATTGCATCTTTCACATGTATTAAAAATAGAACTCTGTTTAATAATGTATCTTTCACATGTATAAATCCTTATAATATGTATCATTCACATGTATAAATCATAGTTAGTGAAAATCGTGAAAGTTAGGTATGAAAATCGGGAATTGTATGTGAACTTAGTGTTTATACAATTAGTGAAAATCGTTTTCTCATCTAGCCTTCACATATACAAATCGCTATATATAAATTGTATCGTCCATATTGTATGGGAGAGCCTCTACAACATCTGGTATTGTCCAAGAATAATTCTTTCATAAACAAAGCCACACGATGTACATACTTAGTAAAGAACAAATCATGAATAATTCAACGATACAAATCGATGTAACTTCATAAATGCAAATCAATTTCGTTCACAAAGACTAACAAGGACATATCGTTGTTGCGGTAACTTCATACTACTATAAATCGCTACTCTTTGATTTGATTTTTACTGTAAATCGCTACTCTTTGATTTGATTTCTACTGTAAATCACTACTCTCTTATCTGATTTCTACTGTAAATTGTTACTCTCTGATTTGATTTCTATTGTAAATCGTTACTCTTTGATTTAATTTTTACTGTAAATTGCTACTCTCTTATCTGATTCCTACTGTAAATCGTTACTCTCTTATCTGTGTTCTATTATAAATCGCTATTTTACTCAGTTTCACATTTTCATCATTATCTCTGTTGTAAATCGCTATTCTCTGTATACTTAGTTCGATGTTTGCACCCTCGTATCATGATGAACAATAGACAAAATGCTGATTTTTCTGGTAGTTCAACTATTTCTCACGAACAGACGACGACAAAGGGTGCTCCAACGATAATAGACGACGACGACAGCAAAGGATGCTCCGACGACGACAAAGGGTGCTCCGACGACAGCAGACGGTAACAAGGGGTGCTCCGACGACAACAGACGACAACAAGGGGTGCTCCGACGGCAGCAGACGGCAACAGACGACAACAAAGGGTGCTCTGACGGCAGCAAACGATGACAAAGGGTGCGTCATCAATCAGAGCTTCTGTTACAACAGATGATGCATTGCCAAAGGGTGATCTAGAACATTTAGGGTGACATATTGCGAGGAGCTCCTGTTAAAGCAAATGAGTTTACTCCTTAGGGAGAAAACAATGATGATTTTAACCCTTTTTTGGCAGGACATTTTTGTCTTTTACTTGAAATGTCATTTTATGGCGCTAATGGCGGGAGAGGGTACTTAAAGTCTTTGCAAACACACCAAACTCTGATGCTAAGTGACACTGACACACACGGGGAAATGAGCCCCACGTGCTTACATATGTGGCGCTCATTCAGACCCGAGAACACCCACCTGTGTGTTCTGGGGGGGGACATATAACCTGCTTCGTCATCCGATGGAGATCAGCTGATCGTTGGAAGCCACTAGACCTCAACTGGATTAAAGTCAATATATTTACATTCATGGCAGATAGGTTTCACCAGTCGTGACTCGGTTCCTTTGTAGAAGCAGGTTGGATCAGCTCCGAGGACCGGTCCTGGTCAATGTTGTCAGCATCGGAATCGGACCTGTATCGTTTGGCCAACGATTCAAGTTAATCGACCGATACAGATTCTCAAGTGAATCGTTCTGAATCGGCCAAAAATAATTATAAATATTACATGTCAATCAGAACGAGACATGTATTAAAGCCATTAAAATAATATTAAAATGTTAATTTTACGCTGTTTTTATTTATTAAAAATAGCCAATTCGGGTCAGTAGCGCGGGAATCTCTTATAAATATCATATATGCCTAGTGGTGTATGAGAGAGAAAGATATAGATAAGGAGGTGGTGTTGACCGGTGATAGGATGAACTCTGCATTTGTGAGCAATGAACTTTCATGGGATCAGACCAACTGGGGCTCCGCTTGTCTGGTAGGAACAGCTAGTGCACGTCACCTTGTGTTGGGATGTTGCAGGTTCAAAACCCCATGGTATAGTTGTATAACTGCTAGTGGTCTGTCTAACCCCAGCTTGCCTTTTAAAAAAAAAATTCATTGAGGAGAAAGGAGATCAAAAGGCATCGAGTGGCTATCTCCTCAATCTTATCATAAATCATTGAAGGTCAACCACAACTTTGAAGAGTGAGAACTACGACAATGCTGTCTGGGAGCGTGCACTCTTTGCGCCTGAGATGGTATACATATATTCGATGACCTCACCAAAAACCGGGTCACTTAATGTGCCCCGCCTCCCTTCAAGGTAAAACTCAGGGACGAAAATATGATCACCCAGCCTTACGTGCCCCAACAGTGATGAAACAATGGCAGCCCCCATGCGCCAGGGGGATTCAATCCTCTGGGCCTTCAGCTTGCCGAAAGACCCCGCTGACCAGGTGGGTAATCACTGCTGTGGTTTGAGATGGCATATAATGGATTATGATCATTGACCACTTATATGTATCATGCCAACTTTGAACCCCAACTGAGCAACGAGCTTGTTGATTTGTCTTACAACTGGTGATGGATGTGATGGGATGATCAGCGTTTGACAAAGAATGACAGGAAACAGATAAATTCAAAACAGGAGCCAGTGACATTTACACATCTCCAGTCCTGTGTGGTCCTACAGACCAAAGTGTTTCACACCCAACTAACAGAAATCCGTCTAACTCGCGGTCCTCCATTTCCAAAGCAGGCATTTGCGTTCGAGCAATCACATTATGGTGCAGCGACTCCTCTCAGGCGGTGGTGCTGCCTGTTGCTGATACCGGTTTGACGCCGAGGGGTTGTAGGTGAACTCTGATGTGTCCAGGGCATACTGCAATGAAGAAAGAAAAGGACAGTCAGTACCAATGAATTATGATATTGAGAGCCTAACACAGCTTGATCTTAGTCAAGAAACTGCCTTCTCAATCAAATGCCCTTAAAGAGGTTGATAATCTTTGACATTAAGAAAAAAATGAGAAAAGAACAAGCTAGATATTTCAAACAGTAATGCAGTACCTTTTCTCTCATTCTAGTGCTCCAAGCATCATTCCTACCGCTGCGCTGATCAGGAACACCAGGTAAAGGCATTCCAGTTGCTGGAACAGCCTGTCTACCTATCAATGGCTGCCTGATTCCAGACCTTGGAGAAATATACTCGTCATCACTATCATATTCTTTTGGACTGTTTGCTGCTCGGACCACAAGGGCTAATGTGAATGTCAAAG
Organism: Nuphar pumila; assembly: GCF_984573655.1. Taxonomy (NCBI): domain Eukaryota; kingdom Viridiplantae; phylum Streptophyta; class Magnoliopsida; order Nymphaeales; family Nymphaeaceae; genus Nuphar; species Nuphar pumila. The sequence goes on from NC_143250.1 coordinate 45,720,641, forward strand.
CCTGCACCACGAAATTTTAAATGCAGCAGTCCCTCTGTGTTTTCAGACATAACGGCATATATATGCAAAGAATATGACTCACAATTAACAGATAGACAGTTAACAGAAACAGTGTGAATCAAGGCAACACAAATAGGATTCCAGCCTAAAGCACTCCCAAATCAAATAGCTCCACACATGTCCAATTAGATTCTGATACATGAATTTTAGACCTTTGACAGAACACCATAGGGAATACACATTTTTAAGCAGAAATGCACATAAACATGCTTATCACAGGCGTGGAAGACCCATAATGATTTTCTTTGTTGGTTCATATCGCCGACCCCAATTGTTTTGGGATGAAGGCGTAGTTGTTGTTGTTGTTGTAATAGGAACGTGAGCGACTCTCCAATGATGCCCTGTGGAGCAGGGAAACAAAGCAGTTATATCTATCAACGTAAAAAGGCAAGCAAGTTGCATTCCATCACTCCTAGTATATGTATATATTCAAAGAGACTGAAAAGGAACTCCAATTTCCAGCACAAATCAACATCAGGAGTAGCTGAAATTTGGCCATGATTTGGCAGACCAAGATACCAGAAACTTGGCTAAGCCTTGACCACTTCTCAATGCCAAATCAGACCAAATCTTGGAGTTCTGCTTTGGATTACCTTGATAAGACTCCAGCCTTACCAGCACCAAGATTCCATCATGATAAGTTGGCTACTGTTAACCTAAAGGGAAACACACGCATGAGCGCATGAGCATGCAAGCAAAGTATGAATGTATGTGTTCTGTACACATTGCAGTCTTCTCATCCACCAACAAACAACAATTGACAGTGCATCAGAAACTAGCCATTTCTGGAATAGGAACTGCCAACAAACTATGTACAATATTTTTGTCAAGAAGACATGAAGGGGGCACAATGATCATGATATTATCATCAAAGCTTTTTTTTTGCCTTGTGTTATTTAAAAGAAACAATTAGAGGAGATATATTGCATCAATACCATGCAATCCTAAAATATTGTGTGTTTTTCTTCGTGTTAAATTTTGAGATTTCAGAAAATTTGGCTAAGTGTTTTGGTAAAGTTGATAAAATCCTCGATTTTAGGTAGCGTCAGATGAATCTGGGCGTGGCCCAGGACCCATTGACAAGAACTAAACGAGTCAATTAAGATTTGGTAAAACTTTTTATCGAGCGAAATTTGGGTTAAATTAAGGCGAAATTCGATGGCAAAATTCAGGTAATATATCATTAGATGCGTTTCAAAATTCTGAAAACATTGATATTTTGTTTTTCTGAATTCGAGCTACGGTTGGCCCGAAAATTGCATTTTTTCAAAAATGACCCGCCTCGATGTGACCGGTTCTAGATTGGATCGGATCGGATCCGTTTGATCCAAGTTAATGTGGATCTGGACCCAGACCAAGACCCATATTAATTGGGATCTGGTCTAGTTCGAGATCCATATAGATATTGGATTTGGATCTTGGATTCAGATCTAGATCCAAAATCCAAGTTCAACGAATTTAAAGATTTAAATTCAATGTAAAGGTTTAATTGAGTGAATTTGCAAGTTAAAAAGACTCCCAGAAGGTGGAGGTACCATCTGGAACTTTTTAGAAATTTATTATTTAATAAATAATAATTAAATAATTACTTAATTATTAAAATTTAATTAATTCTGAAATTTCTTTTGGATATGGCAGCTACCTAATATGTAGGGATTCTAGAAGAGCCCAAATGGGGTTAAAGTAAAATAATAAAACAAAATAAAATACCAAATGCATAAAAAAATAGTTAAAAAGAAAAAAGGAGGTTAGAGATAGAATTCTACGTTAGAAGAACTCTATCTCATAGCCAAATGGGTGAGAAACTCAAGAAGAGACGTCACCCTCTCTTTGGAGAGAAGGAAAAGAAAGAAAAAAAAAAAAGAGAAGAGAGGAAAAGAGGAAGGGAATCTCCTTCCGTTCCAGGCATCCGCCGTATATTTTCGGTCTTTGGTCTTTTTTCATCTCCGATCGAAGGTATGGGTTCTTCTATCGATTCGAATGAGAAGAAATAGCTTAAATTAAGTTTATGTAATGTTTTGGTGAAAAAAAAAAAGAAAGAAACGGGAAAAATCTGATTTAGAATACAAGAATATGTATATATATAGATATATACATATAATGTTAAATCAGCCATTTATTTCCATCATGGCATGTACTCGATTTTCTGATCTTCTGCTTATAGTTGAATTTGTTCTACTGTCCATATGGATAGATCTAGACAGATCTGTCACACCTTGCGTGTAAACATATCTGAACAGACCTGTCTTACTGTCCATGTAGACAGATCTGTCTCACCGTGCGTGTGGACAGATCTGTCTCATTGTTCATGTGGATAGATCTGGACAGATCTATTCCACTGTTCAGGTGGACAGATCTACGGATTTTTGTAGGTGCACAGATCTGGTCTAAATCTATTGATTTATTTTGTGTGCATGCAAGGCGAGTCAGACTGGCCGCAGGGTCAAATATATATATATATATATATATATATATATATATATATATATATATATATATATATATATATATATATATATATGACCCATCCAGGTCTGGTTTGGGATCAGACCCGATCCAAACCAGACCTGTCTCAAGTCCCAGTATGTTGATTATGATCTGTTATCAGACTGCGTTTGAAACTGCCATCAAAACATTTATACACATGCTGAAAATTGTTGGCTGTTAAAAGAATGGAGTTCCAATTTTCTGTTAAAATGAATAGCAGATTTATTTTCCAGCATCGTCATGGTTTTATATTAAAGTTGTTTTGAGGTTATCATGAGTGTTTGATGTCAAAATTTGTATTGATGCATTTAGGCTTGTCAAAACAGTTTTTAATATCGAGTTATGAACTGCCGTCAAGACTGTGTTATTCCGAAACTTTTATTGGACACTGTTAGGCTGTCCAAACTGGTTCAATATCGACACATGACTTGTAAGAAAAAAAAATCTGTTTTAGTTAGGATTTGTCAAACTGTTTATGAGCTAAATATATTTTTCAGTTGGCATGTTCTGAAATGCAGATTTTGTTTTGTTCTAGAACTGCTAACTGCATATAGGCAATCAAGTGTTATCAAAACTTAGATCAATGTATTCCCTTGTTCTCGCATCTGAAATTTATAATTTTTGTTCAGGCTTGCCTATCGTGCATACATTTAACCGAATCAGATAGTTGGTTCATTATGTGGCATACTCTTACATATCCTGTTTTATAATCATGCATGTTTAGTCAACGGTAGAGGAATATTTTTCTGTTAACATTTCTTTGGAACATAGGGTCTTTAACTAGAGTTAGTAGATGTTATGTGTAGGAGAAAGATTGATATTTTATGTCTACAAGAGACCAAATGGGTAGGTGAGAAAGCAAAAGTGATAGAACCTTGGGGATATAAGATTTGGTATACAGGAATAAATAGGAATAGGAATGGAGTAAGGATTGTTATGAGTCATGAGTTTATAGATAATGTAGTTGAGGTCCGTAGGAAGGGTGATAGGATTTTACTTATTAAATTAGTATTAGGTACGGATATTATTAATATTATTAGTGTTTATGCACCTCAAGTAGGTTTAGATGATTCCACTAAGCGTCAATTTTGGGAAGATTTAGATGGAGTAGTACAAGGGATATCTTATGGAGAAAGGCTTTTCATCGGCGGTGACCTTAATGGGCATGTAGGCATTAGTAGGGATGAATTTGAGAGTATCCATGGAGGCTATGGTATAGGAGAAAGAAACGATAGTGGAGAAAGGATTTTAGATTTTGGTTTGTCCTATGATATGATCTTAGCAAACACTTGGTTTAGGAAGAGGGAGTCTCACCTAGTAACATTTAAAAGTGGGGTTAATACGAGTCAGATAGATTTTTTCCTACTTAGAAAGAGAGATAGGGGTTGTTGCATCGATTGTAAGGTTATATCGAGAGAAAGTGTAGCTACACAACATAGAGTCTTAATTTTAGATCTTAGAATTAGACAATGCCGCAAAAGGGATAGACATAGGATAGATCCTAGAATTAAGTGGTGGGCACTGAAAGGAGCTAAACAAGGAATGTTTGTAGAGCGGGTAGTTAAGGAAGTTGATTGGTGTCTCGAGGAGGATTCAGAATCTATGTGGAATAAGATAGCGGGTGGCATGAGAAAGGTGGCTAAGGAGGTATTGGGTGAGTCTAAAGGCGGTGCACCGCTAGGTAAGGATACATCGTGGTGGAACGAGGATGTCAAATTAGCTATTAAGGTTAAAAAAGAGTGTTATAGAAATCTAAGTAAAAGTCGTGATAATGAGAATTTGGAGAAGTATATGATACCAAAGAAGGAAGCTAAAAAAGTAGTTCGGAACGCGAGGGATAAGGTATATAAAGAGGTTTATGACAAGTTGGATACCAAAGAGGGTGAGAAGGATATTTATAGGATTGCAAAAATGAGAGATAGGAAATCGAGGGATCTGGGTATGGTTAGATGTATCAAAGATGAAACGCAAAGGGTTTTAGTCAAAGATGAGGAGATTAAGGAGAGATGGAAATATTATTTTGATAAGCTATTTAATGAAAGTCATGCTCAGGATCTTGGAGACTTTTCCATTCCTTTTCATGAGATGAATCGTGACTTCATGCGCAAGATTCAAAAGAAAGAAATTGTAGAGGCTTTGAAGAAAATGAAATCAAGAAGGGCAGTTGGCCCAGATGGTATACCTATCGAGGCTTGGAAATGCTTGGGAGAGAAAGGTTTAGAATGATTGACAAATCTTTTTAACAAAATTTGGCGGACAAATAAGATGCCTAATGAGTGGAGGAAGAGTACTTTGGTGCCTCTATATAAGAATAAGGGTGATATACAAGATTGCACAAACTATCGTGGTATAAAACTCATGAGTCATACTATGAAACTTTGGGAGAGGGTGATTGAGTCTAGGTTGAGGAAGATTATCATGATATCGGAGAATCAATTTGGTTTTATGCCTGGAAGATCTACTATGGAAGCTATACATCTTCTTAGACAACTTATTGAGAGAAATAGAGAGAGGAACAAAGATTTGTATATGGTTTTTATTGATTTGGAGAAGGCTTACGATAGAGTACCTAGAAACGTTCTCTGGTGGACAATGATGAAGAAAGGTGTTTCTCTCAAGTACATTAGTATAATTAAAGATATGTATGAAGGAGTAGTAACCAATGTCCGCACTTGTGGAGGTGTGACAACCAATTTTCCTATAACGGTTGGGTTACATCAAGGATCTGCTTTAAGCCCTTTCCTATTTGCTATAGTGATGGATGAGCTTACGAGATCAATTGAAGAAAATGTGTCGTGGTGTATGTTGTTTGCTGATGATATTGTTTTGATTGATGAGTCTAGAGCTGGGGTTAATGCTAAGTTAGAATTATGGAGACAGACATTGGAAGCAAGAGGTTTTAAGTTGAGTAAGAGTAAGACATAATACATGGAATGTCGATTTAGTAAGCAACGAAATAGAGATGGGAGTGTAGTGAAGCTTGGTGAGCAAGAAATACCGGTGGATGATTCTTTCAAATATTTGGGATCTATCATTCAAAAGTATGGAGAAATTGATGGAGATGTAAATCATAGGATAAAGGTTGGGTGGATGAAATGGAAGAGTGCAACTGGAGTGTTGTGCGATCGTAGAATGCCATTGCGGTTGAAGGGAAAGTTTTATAGGATGACTATTAGGCCCGCTTTACTATATGGTACGGAATGTTGGGCTGCCAAGAGACATCATATTCAAAAAATGAGTGTAGCTGAGATGCGTATGCTGAGATGGATGTGTGGAAATACAATAAAAGATAAGATTCGGAACGAGGAGATACGTAAGAAGGTAGGCGTTGCACCCATTGAAAATAAGATGAGAGAGAATCGTTTACGGTGGTTTGGACATATTCGACGAAGGCCTAATGATGCTCCAGTTAGAAGGATGGAGAAATGGGAAAATATATTAGTTAAAAGAGGTCGGGGTAGGCCTAGGAAGACATGGATGGAGGTGATAGGAAAGGATATGAATGCTTTGAACCTCACCGAGGACATGGCATTGGATAGAAATGAATGGAGGAGAAGGATTCATGTGGAAGACCCAGAATGATTTTCTTTGTTGGTTCATATCGCCGACCCCAATTGTTTTGGGATGAAGGCGTAGTTGTTGTTGTATCATTTCTTTGGAAACAGTGTATACATGCAATCTGGCCCAAACTTACCGGGTTCACACAGGTAAATCTGGACAAATTTTCGGGCCATCACTCGTAGACAGATCTGGATCGGGTCTGCTGCGTATATGTAGGCAGATCTGGATAGATCTGTCACGGAATTTTTCCCTGGATGGATCTGTCCGGGCTATTCTTCTTGTATTGGCCTACTGTTTTGGAGTGTCGGTTCTCCAAAGCCGAGTTCTCAAAAAACAATTTTTGATGTGACATTTTATTTACCTACATGTGACTGTTCAGAAATCCTTACACAAGAAATTTGAGATGGTTGTCGTTAGGTGGTTCGATGCTGCCATATGGGTGGGCATCGGAACAACCTTGAGATCATTATTTTGATCCATGTTAGCACCCTGATAAAATATTTCCTGCATGCTGAATTTTAATTATTTCTTAATGCTGCCAAATGAGTTATTTTAATGTTGTGAGATGTATTGTATTTATGATTTTGGTGGACTGTTATAGGGCAGGACAATGTTGCACATTGTCCGCTGTCCACTACCATTGGCTGCATGTTTATGCACGAGAAACATGTTGCCAACAGTATGCTAAGGTTGTCCTGTGCATGGGGACAGCATAGCTATGGCTCGGTGGTTATGTGTTGTATCCCGAACATGCTCAAATTGGTGGAAGTATTTATTGGTTATGTATACTCATGCAAATGAATATTATGTTGGCATAAATGTGCATATCATGAACACAAAATTATGAAGTTATTTTGATGTTGCATTAACATAATCGCATGTTTAGATGTTATGCATGAGATGAATCATGATAGAAAAATGCATGTTGCAAGCATTTATTCATTTGCATATGCAATTTGTTTTATATGTGCATTGTGGAAATGTTTCAATAGTTGTGTGTGTGCATGTTCACTGAAGATTTTGTATAAGATGCATCGGTGGTCAAATGTGAACCACCGTAGGCCATGTGGGTCAAAAGCATGTGTGGCTCCAAGATTAGTATTTATGCATTGCAAAATTCACTTTTGAAATTATTGAATTTCTAAATTAATTGCACTGTTAAATTTGTAACGGGCAAGGTTCCGTGTTGTGGTTTGTATGTTGATTTGCAAAATGGTTCTTTTGCAAAGAATTTGACTTTTGTTAAAAAAATAAAAGAGATAAACAGTGTAATTAATACTTTTTCTTCTTGGATGTCCCTTCCACAGTGTGGGAATCCCAGATGGCGATTTTGGAGAAACTGTGAGGATATTAAAACTTTGTGTGTGATTGTGCCCCTGAACCCGATATGGTGGTTCGCCTCTCGTCCACGGTTTTAGGGAGTTTTCAGCAACTTTGCCTGGAGGTGGTGTTGTGACACAACTGTTGTTATTGGTATACCAAGAAAGTGTCATCAGTGGATATTGATTTTTCTGGTATCTCGACATTAGATGATTCCTGATATCGGTCGATGAACGAGTGTGGAACCTAGTAATAAAATACAAATTGTGTGTTAAGCTATAACTGAAAACCTATCTTGGACTTTGGGAATTGTGGTGCCGTTTGGAGTATCCGTGTGTTTAATGAAAAGTGAAACTAAACTTGTGTATATTTAATAGGGACATGCATGCAAAAGAGAACTCTAACAATAACTTAATAAATTGTTCATGCATGTACATTGAAATCATGCATATTTATTGTTCAGCATTAGTTCATGTATTCTTACTTATTCTGTTTCATGTGAGATATTGTTATTGCATTATTGTTGTGGTTATGTTCCTCTAAAATCTTGCATGGATTTGATTTATGTTTTTTCTTGCCTATTTGGATTTTTAGAGGAATTCGTACAAAGAATCTTTAATTCTTACCTAGTACTCTATATTTTTCACAGGATCTGAAACTCAGTGATGAGGATGACTGCCACAGAGAGCCTACGAAACCGTGTGTCTTACTTCTGTTATTCCTGGACAGTGTGGCTCTAGGATTTTAAACTTTAATTTAATTTTATTTTCATACTTTGATTTTTTTTATTAATAAAGTTAGTTATTTTGATTGGATAGTTCAATGTAGAGATCCCTTGTGGTTTGGAATGTTGTTAACTCCATGAAGCCCCGGATCCTTGGGCTTTGATTTCCACAATTGTTTAAAAAAAAATCACTTTTCAACGGGGATGAATTGGGGTCGTTCCGAAGGTAATTGATGATGCTCATAGAAATGGATTTTGAACCTTGTACAGGAAATACATTATAAACACATAAATTAAAAGGACCCTACATCTTTTACAACATCAAACTTGCACATATGTGTTAGAAAATGACTAGAGCAGATGCAATTTGAATTTCAAATCATTGGTAATACTTATTCTTCAACATAAAGGTATCTAAGTTTCTTTATCTATTTCCTTTTACAAAATTCAGATCAAAGCAAATGCAGCCCATCAATGGCAACAATGAAATCCTTATGAATAAAATGGAAAGAAGTAAATTACCTCTAAAATAACAACTCCAAGAACAACCCATTTGGCAATTTTCCACTGTTCCTTTAGAAAATCATATATCATGTCAAAATCTCCAGTGCTGTCTGTCGGAATAACCTATAAACAATCCATAACATCAGTATATTTGTGGAAAATAAGATATTAACTGAAAATACATATATGCAACACTCACATCTTGCCAGCTGTGGTCAAAGAATATGAAAGCTGCAAATCCAAGCTCCACCAAGATCAACAAGAGCACCAAAATAGAGTACTGTTTGTGTTAAGTATATTTCTCACTTAAAAAAAAAGCTGGAGGATGCAATTATCTAGCAAACTTTATGGATGTCAATTTATTATCTATTGTGAATTGATAAAAACTACAAGGAGTGATCACCAAAATGTCATATGAACAATGAAACTTTTTGCATGCGGATAATGCATCAGATCTCAGAAGTTCCTGAAATGCTCAGTTCTTAAAACATGAGTCACAAGTGGCATCACTAGCGAACCACAATACCCCGGGTTCTCTAAGATGCAATATGCGAAGTGTTAAGCATGGAAAATCAGAAGATTTTGACTTCTGATGAACTGCATCGAGTTGAATGCCTACAAAAACATGAATACACTGTATTTTGTAAAACAACTCAATGTTGACCAATCACACCAGGATGAAAAAAGAGACCACTTCTTATGAGCTGGCATTTAGTTGAATTTCTAACAAAAAGATGAATGCACTATGCTGTAAAACAACTCAATGTTGACCAATCACACCAGGACAAACAAGAGACTATCTTCTAGAAGACATTAATATACCATTTTTTCCGGAGAATAGCAGAGCATCAGGAGATACTCTTTAAAATTTGCAAAATTTGTAACATCTGACAGTTATCACTTTAAAAAACCACGACGACTTTCCTTTCCATGAAAATTGTACACTAATTCTTAGCAGTGTTAAAGTGTACTTTTCTGTTTGCAATCACGAGGACAAAAAAGAGACTATCTTCCAGAAGGCATTATATACTTTTTTTTAGATAATAGCAGCCTATCAGATAGTCCCTTTAAAATGTGCTGAAATTTCTGACAGTTATAACTTCAGAAAAACCACAAGAACGACTTCCTTCCCATGACAATTGTGTCAGCACACGTTAATTAGTAGCAGTGTTAAAGTGAACTTTGCTGTTTCCAATTTTAGAGAAAGTTTCAATCATATTTCAAAATTGTGATCTTAGACATGATACGTATTATGCAACACTCATCAGTGAGTAAGGTTCCAACTTAGAAAAGATATATTACTGGCTAAAATCAAAATAAAATTAAGCAAGGAATCAGGATACACAAGACAGGCAGCAACCATGCCTTGTTGCTAGTCCAATACAGCCAAAGACAGAAATGATAAAGAGGATGACTCCGATGCCAATAAATAAATAAATAAACCTGCAAGAAACATGCATAATGTATTAGCAGTTTCTGCATTGAAACAAGTAGCTCGAAATATGTGTTGAGCAAAATTTTGTGGCAAAAATTTGCATGTCAAAAAAGACTGAGATCTCCAGGAAACTGCATAATGCGATCAAGTATACTAAAAACTAGATCTCAAAGAGGTCCAGTAGAAAAGTAGAAGTATACTAGAAACTAGATCTCGAAGAGGCCCAGTAAAAGAGTAGAATAAAATCCATATCACAAATCTCATCGTTAGCATATTCTTGGGCAAGGAAATATCTCAAGAGATTTTAGAAAAAGTGTTTTTCCTTGGAAAAATCTCAAAGAAAATCTTAGCAAGATAAAAACTAAAATATAAAAATACTGAAAGTTAACTAATGTGTCTTAACTCTTAAGTTGGAACAACCAGTTACTCTAAAAATATTGGGCATAGACAAACTAGTCTATTAATTTATTAAACCTGTGGAAAGATTTCTTATTGTTGTTTTCTTACTGTTTGAGGTTATGGGAATAATCCTATACCAAAGGAAAGAAGGAGGGCAGCCCTCCCACCTCCCTCTCCATTGTTAACACATAAAAAGGAGCTGCACACATAATGAAAGCCGAAATTTAATGCCTTCCAACAAAATAGTGTATAGTTTTTTTTAAATGAAGTTGGATGAAATACAATTTTGCCTTAAAATGTCTTACTGGTTTTATTGTAAAATTTTCAAAAAAAAGTGATAAGTAATGCAAATCCATATATGGCGACCTGGTCTTTTTTCTTTTAAATCACCTTTTTTTTTGTTTGGGAGATTACCTGAGGTTTTTCATGATAAATTCAAAATATTGCTGATATTTGTAACTGATATGAATCAAGCCTGCAGAATTGGATCAATACAATAGCCAAAGTAGGACTTCAAATGTAGTTGGCAAAGCCTGATCTGATCTATGACTCCTAACCTGGTCATGTGACCTTTAATGCTTGATAGTGACATTATCATTTGATTAGGTCAAATCATAACAACAACAAGACTAACCAGGCGTCCTAGGTAATCCATCAGCTCTCACACATGGACACTTCACTCAGCATGTGTGCCCTGTGGTCACATAATACAATATCAGACAAGACACTGGTCACACCATGCCATTAATAGACAGGCTTAAGCTTGTAACAGACCAAGTTTACACCGTGTCACTATTTTCAGCAATTTCTTTTACGATCATGATTCTGCATTTAGTTGCATGATTTTTCTCTGAAAATGTCATTTTTCAACTTGGATTTACTATTAACTTTTACAATTATAATGAACTAAAATTGATATCCAAAAAATTGTGGTTTACTGCTTTAAGAATTTTGAACATGCATACAAACACACGTGTGAACACACCCTATTCGTGTCCTTTTGCCCTAGTTTTACACAACTCTCCTATCATACCAAGCACGTCCTATACTTCTGTCCATGTCTGTGCGACATAGTCCAACAGTTGGACCATTGAGTGCATGTGCATACACATGCTTGCAGGCATGCCACATTCTTACATGCCCAAGAAAAAGGAAGTGATCTGCATGTCCCCATGAGTCAAGGACCAATCAAGTTGAGTCCCATCAAAGGTTTGCCTACTGTACCTCAAGCAGTTTCAACTGAAGTAATGACCCTAGAATTGAGAAAAGGAAGAGGTGGGAAGAAGACACTGAATTCCAATATAAAACATTTATACAGCACACATTAATAAATAAAATAAAGCAATCTAATCATGAAAACCTGAAACCTTGAGAAAAAGTATAAAAAGCCACCATGCAGCCATAGCTTGAACGGCAAGAAACATAAAAGTGCTGCTGAAAGGGAGAAAAAGAAAAGGAAAGACTATGGCGACCCAGAAGAACAATATAAATGATATGGGCAAAGAAAAAAATTGAACTGATATGGGCAAAGAAAAAAATTGAAGGCACAAGGTCAAGAAGGAGAAAAGACGTATGAGTACTGAGAGAAATGATGCCAGTGTTGATGAGAAACATAAATTTCACATTGTAAGACATAACCACATGATTATTATTTGTTTTTTTTTTGTTTTCATTAGTTCTAAGTCAGTTGACATCTCAGTCAAATATTTGCACGGCAAAAAGTGTCAACCTGCAGCTGCAGCATCCCCTGCTGGTACATTATGTGCATGTTTCCATTAACATTGGTCAAGTCAGCAATACAAATGCTATACAAAGAACACGATGTGTCACATTGACTATCCAATTACAATCTACACTATACACTGAAGTATCACAAAATAATTTTAAGAAAATGTTCCTTTTTGCTAGTAAAAATTCATATTGTATCGCACCATAAGCCCATCAGATTGGAGAAATATCAGTCTACTGCAGCAAGATAATGTCATCTAAAGTTGGCAAATGACATGCCTAACAAATGACAATAGAGCTAATTTTATATATAATAATATAAAGGAGTTAATCAAACCCACAAAAACTTCAGTTCCCGAAACTCTACCCAAACCCACCAAAAAAATGGAGAAAAAAGGAAAAGGAAAATAAAGAGAGTTTTTTCATCATCCAACTTATTTAAACTCCAGGCATTCAAGAAGTGATTTTCTGCATTCAATCCAATTGATTTCCATAAATCCCTGTACTTTCCCATTAGAAGAAAGAAAAGCAATAGTGCCGACCAAACGCCGCCTACATGCTAACCTGGTAGTCGCCTGACAGCCAACATGTGCATGAATTAGCACAGAAATGTTAAGAAGCAGAAAATGACTGGAGCAAACGTGATTCAGCTACCACACATATGATGCTTAAAGCCTTAAACCAATAAAAAATACTAAAAACCACCAAGATCCATTGACTCTTTTGTTCGTTAACATAACCAGTTTCTCAAATGTGAAACTACACCAAAAGAGTTAAACTGTTAAACCATAATTGCAATGAAACACCTCTAGGCCTTGCGTTTCACATTGCAGTGGTACCAGTATGAGGTATTGGTACGAAACTAGTTTCAGAAACCATAAATTCCCGTCCCATAAATATATGACTGGTTTCTGTGCATAAGAAACTCATCTCTAAGTGTATAGGAAACAAGTTTCTTATGTAGGGGAAATGAGTTTCTCATGCAGTTTCCTTGTATGGTGGTGGCAGTCATTGTCATGTTATAGTAATATACTATAAAAAAGCTATGTTTCCTCTTTCATCTAAGATTCTAACTCAAACCAATTACACAAAAAAAAGGAAAAAAAAGCTTAAGAACGTTGGATTTGAGGCTTAGAGTCCTTCAAGGTTGCACTTGATGGAAAGAGGAAGAGAGCTCGGTTTGTTGGTGCCGGTACAAAACTCTCTCTCTCTCTCTCTCTCTCTCTCTCTCTCTCTCTCTCTCTCTCTCTCTCTCTCTCTCTCTCTCTCTCTCTCTCTCTCATGTAATGTTAGATATGGATATGCACAAAAGTCAAGGTTATTTTCATAGGGCCATCTCATATTGAATGCTAAAGAGAATTATGAGTCTGAAAGTAAAAAGTGGTGTTAAATTGATTTCATCAAGATGTCGTTGGATTGGTTCCATGAACCATATCTTATTCAAAGCTATACTTGGTTACCAACTTCTGCCTTGGATCATGATGTCCTATCAAATATCAGCAACATTCTGAAATATCACGTCCTTTCATTTTTTGGGGTTTTGTTGTAAATCCGATCCTACATATGCAATCTACATGGTTTCTTTAGCAAAAATCAGCTTTTGGATCATTAATCTGATTAGAAGAGCTTCAAAAACCAATGACTCGTAATTGTTTATATTCTCAAGATTCAAGAAATCATATTTTTATTAAAAAAACATGGTTCAAAATATGTGAGGTTTGATTTGTATATGTTTTGGTATATGAAAGATTAGCACCGACCACACCGTTATGCACAGATTAGCATTGTCCACAGTCCACACTGTTACGGATGTTAGAGGCAACCCGTTACTTTTTCAAGGCCAAGGAAGCAAATCAAGTTTGCTGCCCAATTGATCATGAAATCTCTCTCTACAATGACAAACTTAGGAGATTAATAAAAAGGTTTTAATTATTTTTCAAAGATGAGCAAATTATTGGTATGTATGTTGTATGTATGATGATAAGATAAAACAAAGAAAAAATTATGGCAAATTTAGACTTTTAAAAACTGTCATTTAGATGATATTTTTATTAAGACTGACTGGATCGTTGTATCTCTGTACCCATTATGGGTTTGGGTCTGAACCCGAAATCCATGTATTTACCCTATTGTTTGCATTGGGTCTGGATCTAATGTAACATAATGTAATATCCAGACCCAACCTAATTTCAATATAAATATAACATATAGGGCACGATCCTATTGTTGAGGATCGTACCACTTGTTGCTGCAGCCTCCCTCTCTCTCACAGTTGTCTTCTCCCTCCTTAGCACCAACCTAACGACGGTGGGCACATTCTTACATGGTATCAGAGCGGGATCGCATCTGACTTCAATTCAAGGGCGTGAATCCGATTCCAGAAAGTAACTTGAGAGATTCATCTTCTGTTCCAGGCTAGTAAAACCCCAAATTTTTTCTTTCATCGATTATTTATTCAATCTTTGGGTTTTCAGATCTGTTTTCGTTCCAGATCTGATTTCGTCCCAGATCTGATTTCGTTCCAAATCTGAGTTCGTCTCTTCCTATTGCAAAAAAAAAAAAAACTTTTTTATCGATTCTTATATCTAATTTTTCAGATCTGCTTCTTTTCTCATCGATTCTTTATTTCCATTCAATCTTTGGGTTTTCAGACCTGATTTCGTTCCAGATCTGAGTTTGTCTCTTCCTATTGCAAAAAAAAAGATAAAAATTACCCACCTTCATCGTTGATTCCGGATCTGATTGGTGCATTAGATATATTCGTGACTTGCCCCATCTACCTCGCATTAACATCAGTTCTGACTCTTCACGTCAGAACTCTCATCTGGTTTCAAACTTGTATACCCATTTTCGTCAGACCTGACGTTACATTTTTGGAGTCTGTGATAGATCTGTGGAGATTCTGACCAGTACCAATCGGGCAGTCCACTAAAGGTATTCGAGAAGCAGTGACCCGTATCTTAAAAAAAAAAGGGTCGTGAACACCGATTGTTTCTCTAACTTGTGGGACTGTCTTGTTGATATATTTCCCGTTCTCCTCTTCAATTCCATTTATTCTTATTCCTTTCATGGATTCTCCTTCTCTTCCATCTAGCTTCCTTGGTCAACTTATTTCCGAGAAACTCACCCACTCGAACTACTTAACTTGGAAGAGGAAAATATTGCCTTTTATTAGGAGTTTGGATCTCTCTGGATATCTTGATGAATCTGTTCGTACACCACCAGAGTTTGTTTTGCAAGAGGAGAGAGATGATAAAGGGGAGGTTTCCAACAAATTGGTTCGTAATCCAGAATTCATAGCATGAAGGAGAAAGGATCAGGCGGTTGTGGCATATATTACTTCTACTCTTTCCCAAGAAGTATTAGTGGGCATTCCCGACGAATGCTCCGCTATGGAGCTATGGCAAAGGTTGGTGCTGTTAAAATATTATGTCTTTTTTAACTATAAACTGAAATACCCATCAGGGGTATTTCAGTCCTTTTACTCAATAGGTGTCAACCACCCTAATGAGCTAACATTTTTTACGTTTTCTTTTTTTATTTACTTTTGCTTTTTATACTTTTTTTCCTTTTTGACTGTTGTGAAAGGGACAGCTCCATATAGCTGTTGGAGCTGCCCCAACAGTCACAAATGTGACCGTTGGGTGCAGCTCCAACAGTCATATTGAGCTGCACCTGTGGCTTCTTTTTGCATTATAAATAGGCCTTAGTGGCCCTTGTAAACATATTCTTTTTTGTGAGTGCATATGCAATATTGTAAAGCCCCTCTTGGGAACTTATGAATTGAAGTTCATTTTGTTTCATGCTGTTGTGCATGTGTAACCGTGCATTCGTGCACTTGTGAGTGTTCTCCTTTGTGCCCTTGTGCACTCTTTGTATTTCTTGTATTGTGGTGTTACACACAATCTCTTTTTGTAGAGATTTTCACAAGGTATCAGAGCAAGGTTGTTTGGAGAAAGAAATTGGTGTGATTCTTCTCAATATCAAGTGCCTCGAAAAACGTGCCTTCAAATTTTTGGGGATTGGAGTGGAGGCGCTTCTTCATTCAATATTTTAGAAGATTACTACAACAAGAAAGATTTAAAATCTTATTGTGGTACGTATTTTTTTCTTTCTTCTTTCCTCTCTAATGGGTGAGAAAGACTCCCATTTTTCTCTTGGTTTCAAGCTAAATGGCTCAAATTATCATGTGTGGGCCGGAAATATGGAAGCTCACATCAAAGGGAAAGGGCTTTGGGGTTACATTCAAGGCTCGATTCCGGAACCCGAGCCTAAAATTACTTTGGTTAAAGAAGGAGAAATCAAAATCCTTGAGGGAGATGAAAGAACTAATGCTCTTGAGGAATATAGTAGGAAACATGAGCAATGGGAAATGAAGAATTTTAAGATCTTGTCTTGGATTTTCTCTTCCGTTGAGACAAGGATTAATGCCAACATTATAAAGTTTAAAAAGCCTTCTCAAGCGTGGGAGTATCTTGAGAAGATGTATACTTTTAGGGACTTGTCCTATAAGTATTATCTTCAAAAGAGAGCGTTAACTCTTGTTCAAGGTGATATGTCTATAAGAGAGTATTTTGCGGAACTCTCTTCAATTTGGGATTTGAACCCAAGTGGAGTGGAGAAGCCATAGAGCTTCGTCATAAGCAATTAGAAGAAGACCGATTCTTCAATTTTTTGAATGGGCTAAGGCCCGAGTTTGAGCAAATAAGATTTTCTCTCCTATCCTCTTTTATCTCTCCTTCTCTTGAAGATGTCTTAACTAAATTAAGTGGAGAGGAAACCCGTATGGGCATTAGCAAGCAAAATCCTAGTGTGCTTGCAATGTCCACAAATCAAGAAGAATGTGATGGTGTTAATGCCGTTTCTAGACCCGGTAACAATTTAAGAACATATAGACCTCCTCATTTTAAGAATCAAAATCAAGGAGGAAGAAGAGATTATAGCAAAATCTCGTGTCACTTTTGCAAAGAACCGGGTCATATCAAACCGGTTTGCCCAAAATGGAAGAAACTTCTAGCAATGGCAACTACATCTCAACCATCCAAAGAGGAATCTTCAAAAGAAGCTCTATCTCTCAATCAAATTGTGGAGACTCTTCAACCTCTTCTAAAGGGAGCTATTTTCGGTGCCGCCGTATCCACCTCTTCTCCTCCAGGTAAAACTTCTTGGCTCTTAGATTCGGGTGCATCCTTTCATATGACCCCAAACATTTCATCTCTTTCCGAGTATTCTAAAAATGTGTCACCTTCTTTTGTTTCGACCGCGGATGGTACTTCTCTAGAAATTAAGGGAATTGGAAATTTTAAAACCCAAAACTTCTTTATTCCAAAAATTAGACTTATACCAAAATTAAATTTAAACTTGCTTTCCGTTTCTCAACTCACGGACCTTGGGTGTAACATTCAATTCTCATCTAATAAATGTTTAATACAGGATCACCGGTCCGGGAGATTGAATGGGGAAGGCTCTAGGAAAGGAGACTTGTACTATGTGGACTTTCTTCAAATTCCTAAAAACACCTTTTGTAATGTGGCCCAACATAAAGACATAAATGTTTGGCACAAGAGACTTGGTCGTCCCAACATTACCAAGTTATCCTATCTACATTTTGTTAAAGATCTTTGTAAAAATACTTTATCTTGTAATGATTGTATTCTTGGAAAAATGAGAAGTATACCTTTTGAACCAAGAACTATGTTTAGTACTAAACCTTTTGAAATTATTCACTCGGATGTTTGGGGACCGGCACCTGTCATATCCAAAGGTGGTTTTGCTTACTATGTGATTTTTGTAAATGATTTCTCACGATATTGTTAGATACATTTTCTCAAACATAAGCATGAAGTTTTTTCATGTTTTAAAACATATCATATGATGATTAAAAATCAATTTAATAGTAATTTAAAGATATTTAGGACCGATTCCGGAGGTGAATATCTCTCTAATGAGTTTAAGAAATATCTTGAGGATTGTGGCATTGTCCATCAAATATCGTGTCCTAAGACCCCACAACAAAATGGTTTGGCCGAAAGAAAGCATAGGCATATCATTGAAACCACTAGAACCCTTCTCATTTCCCAAAATATTCCTAAAAAATTTTGGGCCGAAGCAACTCTTGCTTCCGTCTATCTTATCAACCGACTTCCATCCAAAAATTTAGATAAAATTTCTCCCTTTGAGATTCTATATGAAAAAAACCCTGATTATAATAGGTTGAGAGTTTTTTGTTGTAAGTGTTTTGTTCTTACCGATAAAAATGATAAACTCTCACCAAAAGTCATTCCTTGTGCTTTCCTTGGCTATTCGGAAACTCAAAAAGGATTTCGATGTTATGACTCTAAGAATGATAAATTATATGTTTCAAGGAATGTAACTTTTTTGGAAAATGATAGTGGTTTTGAAAAAAATGAATCTCATTTAGAAAATGCCGATTACTCCTTTCTTTTTGACCTTTTATCTAAGGATGATGATATTTCTAGTGATGATGAATCAACATATAATAGTGAAAATGAAATGGTTGTGATCAACAATAACTCTAACCCTTCTACCCCTCAAGAAGAAAATGTATCTAGAGAACCCATCACTTATTCGCATATAGATAGAAGCACCTTTAGGAGTGCTATTGAACTATATAGTGAACCTAGTGAGACTATTTCCACTCATGATTCTCATCCTAGGAGAACTGAAAGAACTAGAAGGACTCCCTCTAGATTCGTATCTTTTGATTCTTTCTCTCCTAAATATCGAGCTTGTTTGAGTGCCATTCACTCTTATTTTGAACCAAAAAATTTTGGAGAAGCCAAACAATGTACTGAATGGAGAGAAGCCATGGAGAGTGAACTCAAAGCTCTTAAGAAAGCTAACACTTGGAAATTTCAATCTCTTCCCAATGGCAAGAAAACTATAGGATGTCGATGGGTGTTCAAGGTCAAGACTAAGAGTGATGGTTCTCTTGAAAGGTATAAGGCTCGTCTTGTAGCTAAAGGGTACAGTCAAGAATATGGGATTGACTATGAAGAGACATTTGCTCCAGTAGCTCGTATGGTTACTGTCAGATGTCTTATCACCATTGCTTCAATTCGAAAATGGAATATTTACCAAATGGATGTCAAAAATGCCTTTTTAAATGGAGATCTTAATGAAGAAGTTTACATGGATGCTCCACCTGGTATGGAAATCCCTAAAAATAAAGTTCTTCGTCTTCGTAAAGCTCTTTATGGACTGAAACAAGCACCCAAGGCTTGACACGATAGGTTTAACAATGTAATGACTGAAAATGGTTTCACTTCATGTTATACTGACACTGCATTGTTTGTTAAGAAATCTGATGCAGGGATTGTTATATTATTGTTATATGTTGATGATATGTTAATAACAGGTGATGATATCAAAGGAATCAAGAGCATTAAATCTATTTTGACTTCAAAATTTGAAATGTCAGACTTATGATTTCTGACATATTTTTTGGGAATTGAGGTTGCCTATTCTCAGAAAGGCTATTTTTTGTCTCAAACTAAACTTGCTTGTGAGATTCTTGATAGATCAGGAATCACAGATGACAAGGTCTGCGAAACTCCTGAAATAGTAGGTTCGAAGATGAAGATTGATGATGGGATTCTCTTAAAAGATCCCACACCTTACCGGCAACTGGTTGGATCCCTAACGTATCTCAGCATTACCAGGCCTGATATTTCTCATGCAGTACATGTTGCTAGTCAATTTCAACATGCACCTACTACAGTCCATATGAGCGCCATCCTTCGCATCATCAGATACATAAAGGGTACAGTAAACAAGGGAGTATTTCTATCTTCTACGTCTGAATTAAGTTTAATTGCTTATACTGACTCTGATTGGGGAGGTGACACAAATAACCGTCACTCCACCACTGGTTTCTGTATTTTTTTAGGTGAATCATTAATCTCTTGGAGATGCAAGAAGCAGCAAAAAGTATCGCTTTCATCCACCGAAGCTGAGTATAGAGCCATGGCATCTACTACCATGGAGATTGTTTGGATTCGCAACTTGTTGGAAGATATGAATATTCAAGTTCAAGGGCCCACAAAATTATGTTGTGATAATAAAAGTGCAATCTACATTGCCAAAAATCACACATTTCATGAGCGCACGAAGCATATCGAGATGGACTGCCACTATGTTCGTGAAGAATATTTAAGAAAAACCATTGACCTTCCTTATGTTACATCAGAATATCAACTGGCAGACTTCTTCACTAAGGCGCTGTGTTCTCCAAGATTTAACTTCCTTCTTGGCAAACTTTCGGTCGTGACACCCTAAGTTTGAGGGGGAGTGTTAAAATATTATGTCTTTTTTAACTGTAAACTGAAATACCCATCAGGGGTATTTTAGTCCTTTTACTCAATAGGTGTCAGCCACCCTAATGAGCTAACATTTTTACTTTTTCTTTTTTTATTTACTTTTGCTTTTTATACTTTTTTTTCTTTTTGACTGTTGTGAAAGAGACAACTCCATATAGCTGTTGGAGCTGCCCCAACAGTCACAAATGTGACCGTTGGGTGCAGCTCCAACAGTCATATTGAGCTGCACCTGTGGGTTCTTTTTGCATTATAAATAGGCCTTAGTGGCCCTTGTAAACATATTCTTTTTTGTGAGTGCATATGCAATATTGTAAAGCCCCTCTTGGGAACTTATGAATTGAAGTTCATTTTGTTTCATGCTGTTGTGCATGTGTAACTGTGCATTCGTGCACTTGTGAGTGTTCTCCTTTGTGCCTTTGTGCACTCTTTGTATTTCTTGTATTGTGGTGTTACACACAATCTCTTTTTGTAGAGATTTTCACATGTGCAAACCTATTCACAGATTTCAGAGGCCAGAATCCTACATTTGAAGAAAGAATTTCAGCTTTTAAAGAAGGAAAACTTGTCAGTCACAGAGTACATGAACAAAGTCAAGACCATCACTGATCAACTCGCCATGGTGGGCTGTGAAATTCCTGACAAAGAAAAAGTTCAACAGGCACTAAATGGTCTTGGATCTGATTATCACATGCTGGTCACATCCCTCCTATGCCTTCCTTTTTTACCAAGTTTTGAGGATCTTCGCGCGAAGCTATTACAGTATGAAGTTACTATTCGAGAAGAAGAGATGCACTCCAACCACCATGATGTATTGGTTACAGGGATTATGTCAGGACGAGGACGTGGAGGCTTTCGAGGTGGACGTGGACAGGGAAGGAATAGTCAAGGAGGACGAGGATTGTTGCCCACGCCCAACGTGTCACCTAATTCTTTCCCAAGGAATCAGAGCTCTAGAAACATACCGACATGTTTTCAATGCAACAAAAGGAGGCACATCAAAGCTAATTGTTGGTTCAATCCACAGAACAAGGAAAAATTCAATGGTGCAGGATCCTCTCACAGAGGAAGAATAGGAGAAGACTCGAAGGATGATGAAAAAGCTAATGTGAATAATCTTCTGATATCTGCTCTTTCAAGTTTAAGCTTCAAGCAGAATAAGCAAGGAACCTGGTACATTGATTCTGGGGATGCAGCACATGTGACAAGTGATGTCGGTAAGATTTTAAAACTTGTTCCTTATCGCGAAAAATTTCATATTAAAACTGGAGATGGAACTCTTCACTCTATATACTGGAAATGTTAACCTTTCCCTCCCTAATTCTTCTCTAAATTTGTCCAATGTCTATCATTCTCCAAGTATTGTCAAGAATATTGTCTCTGTCTCTAAACTTGTTGATGATACTAATTCTTCCATTGAATTCACTCCTTCTGTATGTGTCAAGGATCTTCTCACGAAGAAGACGCTCGTTAAAGGAGAACGACAAGGAAATATGTATATCCTCAAGGAGCTTTCTTCTTCTTCTGTTTGTGGTGCTTCATCAAATTCATCTGTCGTTCAGCCAGTCCAACCAGTGTCGTCCAAAGATTGTTTTAGTTTATCGCAGTGTAATAAACCAGAGATTTGGCATCGTCTTTTAGGTCATTGTAATGGTTCCTTCATTAAGAAACTTGTGTCGAGTGGACTTGTTCCAGAGTCTAGTCTGAGTGTTGAGTCTGATACTTCACTTTGTTCCAATTGTCAAATATGCAAGAGTCATGTTCTTCCTTTTAATTCAATAAATCAAAGAGCTTCAGTACCTTTTGAAATTGTGTATTTTGATGTTTGGGGTCCTGCCCCACAATCCTTCTTATCCGGGAGTCGCTATTACGTAACCTTTATTGATAGCTACTCCAGATATACTTAGATTTATTTTATGAAACATAAATCTGAAGTGTTCAATCTCTTTCGTTCATTTTTCGCTTCAGTCTGTAATCAATTCTCATCTAAAATTCAATATTTCCATGTATATTTTTCTCCTTTCTTAAATTCAATATTTCCATGTATATTTTTCTCCTTTCTTTTTTTCCCTTTTCCTTTTTTCTTTTCTTTTTCTTTTTTTTTTCCTTTTTTCTTTTTCCTTGGAAAAGCTCCCCTTGAGGGATGTGGGAGCCTCCAACGGTCACATTTGTGACCGTTGGAAGGGCTCCAACGTCCCTTAGGAGCCCTTCCAAGGGTCCTCTTCTTGTGCCTATAAATAAAGGGGTTCTCCCCCATTGTATGTAAGCTTCTTTGAAGCCCTCTTGAGTGGAATATATTTTTTCACTTTATTTTGTGTGTTTTTACCACTTTTGTGGTTTGTTGTATTTTTGCCCATTAGTGGCTACTTGTGTATGTGTGTGTTTTGCTCTTGGAGATTTCGCTTCACTCATTTGGAACTTCATTACAGCACTTCATTACAAAAATCAGATCCTTAAGTATTTTCTCCTGGGGACCAAGTAGACACCCCTTTCTTCAAAGTTATTAAGGGCATTGTTATTATGGGTTCAATGTTTACAAAACAGAGTAGCTGTATAAATCACTTATAATTCAAATTGCTTTTTGTCTATCTGAATTTTCTTTTTCAATATAACGAGTTACTGAACTATACACATTCTTTCAAAAAAAAAAAGAACAAACCATATCTGCCTCTTATATGGAAAACTGCACAATAATGACATGTTTGTGTCCTTTTGGGTGTATCCATGTGACATAAGATCTTGTGTGTTCTATTTGAGTAAACAGGACTATCAACTGCTTCTTAATGAAGCGATCGTCTTACAAGGTGATAAACCCCGCTTACTTTTTTCTGACAGAGAAAGTTGGGGTTAGGGAGACCCCTACCAGTTAAAACAACCATACCATTTAGATTCGAACTTGCAACGTCCCAAATAATTGCAAATGGGGAATGTTTGGTTAGAGTGATATGGATAGTTCGGTTCCGGAATTGTATGTTCATGAGAATTAGATTCTTCTTTCCCAAAAGTGAAGTAAAAAGGAGGTGCTAATGAAATCCCAAATCCCCACCTAAAAAAGGTTGGCGCTTCTTGTGGGCGCCTCAAAGACTATTCTTTTATATCCAGCACAACATGAAAACCATTTTAGATGGTTGTGGCCATTTTACCATTTTGGATATTTTTTCCGTATTTATTTGAGATTTTTTATTTTTTGTTGGTTGTTGCTGTTAGAATGGCCCACTCGATCTTGCTGGAACGTGAGAATGAGGCGTGAGAGAGAGAGAGAGAGCTGCGGCAGCAAAAGGGGACTTCAATAATGAAGTCGTGCCCTACTTTATGTTTATATATACATATACAAAACAGTAACTGGTTTGGACCAAGTATTTGGATCCATACCCAGACATAAACTTACAAGTTACATTGGAGAACCCGACCCATACTGGAAAACCCGATCCAGTTTATGATACAGTCTTAATACCCTCCCTCAAGTCGTGCATGGTCCTGTACCATGGACAACTTGCCTTTGAGATACCAAAACCGCGCACTCGTAAGTCCTTTGGTAAGTAGATCAGCAACTTGATCTTCTGTTGGTACATAGACTGGAATAACTTCTTTGTCCTCTACCTTCTGTCGGACAAAGTGTTGATCGATCTCTATGTGTTTCGTTCGACCATGATGGATAGGATTGAAAGCAATTTGAATGGCACTTTGATTATCGCAAAACAGATTCGCAACCTTCACTTTTTCTCCTATCTCTGTTAATAAATGTCTTAACCATGTAACTTCGGCAGTGGCAGAGGCCATGGATCGGTACTCAGCTTCTGTACTTGAACGCGCAACAGCACGTTGCTTCTGACTACTCCATGCTATTAAGTTTTCATCAACATACACACAATACCCAGAGACTGACTTTCTATCATCTGGATCTCCTGCCCAATCTGCATCTGCATACACTTCTAGTGGTCTATGTTCTCCTTTTGCCTTTGATTGACGATAAACAAGCCCATCTCCAAGAGTACCCTTCAAGTACCGAAGAATTCTTTTAACTGCATTCATGTGTTCTGTACGTGGATCGTGCATGAACTGAGAGACTTGATTCACTGCATATACAATATCCGGCCTCGTAAAAGTAAGATATTGAAGCATCCCAACTAAGCGACGATAATATTTCGGGTCCTCATAGATCTCCCCATCTTGAGCACTAAGTTTATGGTTTAACACGCTAGGAGTATTCAATGGCTTGCAGTTCTTCATTCTTGACTTTTCCAGAAGATCCAGAGCGTACTTGTGTTGGGTCAACAAGAGGCTAGTATTTTGTCGATCCACTTCAACCCCCAAGAAATATCGTAGGACACCCAGGTCCTTCATCTTGAACTTCTGATTCAATAGGATCTTTGTAGCCTCTATATGCTTGCAAGAACTTCCTGTAATAATAATGTCATCTACATATATGAGAAGTAAGGTGTTGACCTGATGTTCTCGAAAAATGAACAATGAATGATCAAGTTGAGAACGGACAAATCCAAATCGCTGTACTTCAATGGAGAAACTGTCAAACCATGACCGAGATGCTTGTTTTAGTCCATAAATGGCTCGTCGCAATCTGCAAACATGTGTCTCAGGATTGTTTTCTGCATAACCAAGAGGCTGCTCCATGTAAACTTCCTCCTTCAGATCGCCATGTAAGAATGCATTTTTAACATCAAGTTGACTTAGAGACCATCCATGCTGAACCGCCAAGGATAACACAAGTCGAATGGTTCCCATTTTTACAACTGGACTAAAGGTCTCGTCATAGTCTTCTCCATATGCTTGTGTGAAGCCTTTAGCGACTAGTCTTGCCTTATATCTTTCAATGGATCCGTCAGGTTTGTACTTAATTTTATATACCCACTTAGACCCTACAACATTCTTATCCGGAGGCCTAGGAACTATTTCCCAGGTCCTGCATTCATGCAAGGCTCCCATTTCTTCATTCATAGCATCTGCCCATTTTGATGACAAGGAGGCTTGGGAGAAATCGATGGGTTCTTCTTGTTTTTCAACCTGTGCAACGAATAACTGCATTTCTGTGGAAAAATTCTCATAGCTTACCCATCTTTCAATAGGGTGTCTGATCCTTTCCGAACGTCTGACATGCTCAGTTATGTGGGGTGTGTCCCTTCTTCTGACATACACTGCCCCTTTGAATCTTCTGCCATCTGGACGAGCAGTACCTGATGTCAAGGTTTCTTCTGCGATGGGAGGCACAGTAGATCCCTGAGCAACTGTCAACACGTTCCCACTAGGTTCTGCATTGGTTTCCATGGGCTCACACTCATCTATTACTGTGTGACATGGAGCAGAGTTATCCATTTCTAGCTGATCAAATAATTCATTCGCTAGCCACGGCTGATAGCTTTCTTCCTCCTTAGTAACCCTTGCTTCTTTGTTCGAGATCTTAACATTGTTCTCATCAAAGACAACGTTTCGTGAGATTTTAATGCGTCGAGTGTCTGGATCATAGCATCGATATCCTTTATACTCTTCAGCGTACCCAACAAACCTGCATCTACAAGCTTTATCCTGAAATTTATTACGTTGGGAACTGTCAATGTGAACATAGCATACACATCCAAACACTCGTAGTTGACTGTATTGAGGTTGGGTACCAAACAACACGAAATAAGGAGTCAAATTATTCAACATTTTCATCGGTAAACGATTTATTACATAAACCGCAGAGTGGAAAGCTTCTGTCCAAAGACTTAAAGGAATATGAGTGTCATGCAGCATACTTAGGGCACTTTCAACAATATGACGATGTTTTCTTTCCGCAACCCCATTTTGTTGTGGTGTGTGTGGGCAAGATATTCTACGCCTTATCCCGTTGTTTTGAAGAAATTCAGTAAATTCCTTTGATAGATACTCTCCCCCTCCGTCACACTGGAATTGTTGAATACTTGTCGAGAATTGATTGACAACAAGAGCATGAAATAAACGAAAGAATTTGAATACCTCAGACTTGTATTTCATAAAATAAATCCAAGTATATCTGGAAAAACTATCAATGAATGTGACATAGTAGCGACTACCAGACAAAGAGGGTTGTGGAGCAGGTCCCCAAATATCAGAATGAATAAGTTCAAAAGGAAAGGAAGCTCTTTCATTTATTGAATTGAAGGGAAGTACATGACTCTTACACAACTGACAACTAGAACAAAGAAAACCATCAACCTTATTATGCGGACTTGATCTTGAAATAAGTCCACTTGACACAAGTTTCTCAAGAGAAGAATTATTACAATGACCCAAACGACAATGCCAAATATTTGGCTTATTGTA
The DNA here is from genome assembly GCF_984573655.1 of Nuphar pumila. Lineage (NCBI taxonomy): Eukaryota > Viridiplantae > Streptophyta > Magnoliopsida > Nymphaeales > Nymphaeaceae > Nuphar > Nuphar pumila. The sequence continues at coordinate 45,747,495 of NC_143250.1, forward strand.
CGAAGACAAACTCAAACAATCCTTAGATGAATCTAATTTGAATGGTTGACCAATTGACGATTTCGATCCAGCTCTGCAAACAAGTGAAGAAGTCTCTTTGAGGATATACATATTTCCCTTTCGCTCTCCCTCAACGAGCGTCTTCTTCGTGAGTGGATCCTTGACACAGACAGAAGGAGTAAATTCGACGCAAGAATGAATGTCATCAACCAATTTAGAAACAGAAATGATATTTTTTACAATATTAGGGGAATGAAAAACATTGGACAATTTTAGGGAACCATCGGAAAGAGGAATATTCACGTTTCCAGTGTAAGTTATTGGATGGAGAGCTCCATCTCCAGTTTTAATACTTGCATTTCCATGATAAGGGATAGGTTTCAAAATCTTACCAATATCACCTGTCACGTGGGCTGTAGCTCCAGAATCAATATACCAAGTTCCCTGATCACCCTGTTTGAAATTCAATCCTGACAAAGCTGATATTAAAAGACTCTTGACATTGTCTTCATCCCATTGAGTTCCTCCAGCTTTTCCCTTGCTTGACGATCCTGTGCCATTCATTTTCCCTTTATTTTGCGGGTTGTGCCAACAATTTGCTTTGATATGTCCATTTTTGTTGCAAAAATAGCAAGTTGGAACATTTTTGAAATTGTGATTTCCCGAAAAACTACCTGACGGCATGCTAGGCGTGGGCAACAATCCACGCCCCCCTTGATTATTTCTTATCTGTCCATGTCCTCCTCGAAAGTGGCCACGTCCTCTTCCTGAATTTGTCCCTGTAAACAATACTTCTTGGCTTCCTGAATTGTTGCCTACATCTTCTCCTTTAATGGAAATTTCATATTGTAGTAATTTTGCCCGAAGATCCTCAAAGTTAGGAAGTGAAGGAAGACACAAGAGAGATGTTACCAACATATGATAATCTGATCCAAGCCCGTTTAGCGCTTGTTGAACTTTGTCCTTATCAGAAATCACACAGCCCACCATAGCCAATTGATCTGTGATGATCTTCACCTTGTTCATATACTCTGTAACAGTCATGCTTTCTTTCTTTAGGAGTTGAAACTCCCTCTTCAAATGCATAATTCTTGCCTCTGAGATTTGAGAATAGGTCTTCGCAAGTTGTTCCCACAGCTCCATTGCTGAGCACTCATCTGGAATACCTACAAGAACCTCTCGCGAAAGAGTAGAGGTAATGTAGGCTACAACAGCTTGATCTCGTTTTCTCCAAGTGGTGAATTCAAGATTTCGAATCAACTTGTTAGAAGTCTCTCCCTTATCGTCCACAATTTCCTGCACAATAAATTCTGATGGTGCAGAGATCGTTCCATCTAGGTGTCCATAGAGATCGAGGCTCTTAATGAAAGGCAGTATTTGCCTCTTCCAGGTTAAATAGTTATTGTTATTCAGTTTGTCTGAGATAAGTTGTCCTAGAAAACTAGATGGCAGGGTAACAGAATCCATGAAAACTGAACTATAAAGTTGCTGACTGCTGACAAACACTTAAGGAATGACTTTAGATCTGAAATAAATTCAGACCAGATTAAATCAAGAATAAAGAATAAATGAATAGGTATTTTAGACCTTGAAGGAATAACCAGAAATCAAGAATAAAGGAGTGAAATTGGATCGAGAAGAAATAAAAATCATATTCGCTTCAGATCTGGAGTGAACTCAGATCTAACCGTGACAGATGAAGGAACAGCAGCAACTAAGAAAACAGATCTGATCTTGATTTCAGACTGGAATGAAACAGATGCAACAATCAAAACACAATATATGAACCTAAACAGTTGATGGCTGTTTTCAACTTAATACCAAATCTGATATCAGAACCCACGTTTGGGCAGATTCGGATTTCAGATAGCCTTTGGGTTCGACAGTCTGATCCAAATCAGACGTGATAAACAAAAGGAAGAAAAGATAGATAAAAAAAGGACAGCAGTCACGCAGGGTCCAATCTATCGATAGATTGGAAGAAAACAAACAAAAAGAGGAACGACGACTAAACAGAAGGGAAAAGCTGGATGAAGGCAGAAAGAGGATGCAGACAGAAATAGAAAATAGAAAAGGAGGTAGATTGAAGAACCTGGAAGAAGAAACACCTGGGACGTTGATCTCGCTGGATAGCCCTAGACGGAACAGCACCTGCAGTGTCGATCTTGCTAGACACGCCCTTCGGAGTCGATTCACTGTGCAGAAGCCTGCTCTGATACCATGTTAGAATGGCCCACTCGATCTTGCTGGAACGTGAGAATGAGGCGTGAGAGAGAGAGAGAGAGCTGCGGCAGCAAAAGGGGACTTCAATAATGAAGTCGTGCCCTACTTTATGTTTATATATACATATACAAAACAGTAACTGGGTTGGACCAAGTATTTGGATCCATACCCAGACATAAACTTACAAGTTACATTGGAGAACCCGACCCATACTGGAAAACCCGATCCAGTTTATGATACAGTCTTAATAGTTGCTTCATCAATAAAGCATTTTTTTATTTATAATTTTAGATAATTTTTATAGTTTTTTTAAGTTAACAAAAAAAAGTTGAGGCTTACGCCTCGCCTCAAATTTTGGTAGAGCGCCTCGCTACGCCTCAACGCTTTTCACAACATTGGTTAAAAGCAAGCTCCCAAGGCTTGGTAATGATAGGTTTAACTTCGTAATGTTAGAAAATGGTTTTTCATCCTATTTCACTGACACTGCCTTATTTGTTAGAAAAACCAATGCAGGGATTGTCATTCTGCTTTTATATGTGGATGATATGCTTATAACTGAAAGTAATTCTAAAGGAGTTAAAAGCATAAAATCAATTTTGAATGATAGATTTGAAATGTCTCATTTGAGATTCCTAACTTATTTTTTGGGTATTGAAGTAGCATATTGTTAAAATGTACTTCATATATATATATATATATATATATATATATATATATATATATATATATATATATATATATATATATATATATATATATATATATATTACATCAATACCTGATAGGGGTATTTTTGTAATTTCACATAATTTTAGAAAACAACTATTTTTATTTTTTGTTAAAATGTAACTTTTTTTTATTTTTTTATTTTCTTTTTTGTATTTTTTAGGAACCAAAAGGGGCTCCAACCATAGAGTCGTTGGAGCCCCCAACGGTTACAAATGTGACCGTTGGGGGCTCCCAACGACTCCATGGGAGCCCCCTTTTGAGCTCTCCTTTTGAGGCCCTTGGCCCTCCTTTTCTTTCCACTCCCTCTTGTATAAATAGGGGTGAACCCCTTGTATATTTTCATTCTTGAGAGCTCTCTCTCTTTTCAATAAAAGGCTTTTTATATTGTTGCCTTCTTAAAGGCTTGTGCTTGCATTGTCCCTTAGTGGACTTGTGATATTGTCTCTTTTATTCATTGTTGTAAGTGCTTATAAGCACTCTTTATATTTCCGCAATATCTCGTTACATGGTATAGTGATGGATGAGCTTACGAGATCAATTCAAGAAAATGTGTCGTGGTGTATGTTGTTTGCTGATGATATTGTTTTGATTGATGAGTCTAGAGCTGGGGTTAATGCTAAGTTAGAATTATGGAGACAGACATTGGAAGCAAGAGGTTTTAAGTTGAGTAAGAGTAAGACAGAATACATGGAATGTCGGTTTAGTAAGCAACGAAGTAGTGATGGGAGTGTAGTGAAGCTTGGTGAGCAAGAAATACCGGTGGATGATTGTTTCAAATATTTGGGATCTATCATTCAAAAGTATGGAGAAATTGATGGAGATGTAAATCATAGGATAAAGGTTGGGTGGATGAAATGAAAAAGTGCAACTGGAGTATTGTGCGATCGTAGAATGCCATTGCGGTTGAAGGGAAAGTTTTATAGGACGATTATTAGGCTCACTTTACTATATGGTACGGAATGTTGGGCTGCCAAAAGACATCATATTCAAAAAATGAGTGTAGCTGAGATGCGTATGCTGAGATGGATGTGTGGAAATACAATAAAAGATAAGATTAGGAACGAGGAGATACGTAAGAAGGTAGGTGTTGCACCCATTGAAAATAAGATGAGAGAGAATCGTTTACGGTGGTTTGGACATATTCGGCGAAGGCCTAATGATGCTCCAGTTAGAAGGATGGAGAAATGGGAAAATATATTAGTTAAAAGAGGTCGGGGTAGGCCTAGGAAGACATGGATGGAGGTGATAGGAAAGGATATGAATGCTTTGAACCTCACCGAGGACATGGCATTGGATAGAAATGATTGGAGGAGAAGGATTCATGTGGAAGACCCAGAATGATCTTTTTTGGTTCATATCGTTGACCCCAATTGTTTTGGGATGAAGGCGTAGTTGTTGTTGTTGTATCTCATTACATGGTATCAGAGTCACTCGATTCTTGAAGGAAAAGTGTGGTTCGTGTATTTCATATTTTGTGTATCTCTTCTCACTTCTTGGAAACATCATGGAGGCAAAGATCGACCTATCCTTCTCAATAGAAAGAATTACATGATGTGGGCATCGACAATGGAAAACAACCTCAAAAGAAAGAAACTTTGAAGTTTTGTCATGGGTACCGTTCCAGAACCTAAGCTTATGCTCAAGAAGAACGAAGGAGGTCAAGAAAAGGCTCTTGAAGGAGATGCTCGCCTCAAGGCCATTGAAAATCATCAAAAAGAAGTGGAAGATTGGGAAAGCAATCACGCGAAAATCCTTGCGTGGTTTATGAACAATGTTGAGCTTAAGGTATGTGCTAATATAGCTAAATTTCGTCGGGCCAATGAGGTTTGGTCCTTTATGAAGGGTATGTATACCCAAAAAGATCTTGCAAGAGCATATTTTTTGCAAGAAAAGATTAGAACCACCAAACAAGGTGATTCTAGCATTCAAGACTATTATAGTGCCCTAAACCCGCTATGGGATGAATTGGCTCTTTTAGAGCCAAAATGGGTTTCTATGGAAGATATTGAATTAAGACAAAAACAAATGGAACAAGAATGATTGTTTCAATTTCTTTTTGGGCTACGTCCTGAATTTGAGCAAGTGAGATCCTCACTTCTCCATAGATCTATTTTTCCTCCTATTGAGGATGCCATTGCCGAAATCACTCAAGAGGAGACAAGGCTTGGCATAAGTAAACATGTTGATGAAGTGCTTGACGTATCGTAACCCGATAACAATGTAAGAACCTATAAACCTCCTCATTTTGGGAAACAAGGAAACTATAATGGAGGGAAAAAAATGATTGTTTGTCATCATTGCTATGAGCCGGGTCACATCAAACTTGCTTGCCCAAAGCTTAATAGAACTTTCAAGTCTAAGGTGGCATCTCTTGAAGAAACTACCACCAAAGAAGATGAAAGCAAGAATAATGACCTCAAAGAGACTCTTGGGCAAATATTTATGGCTCTCCAACAAATTCTAAAAGCTTCTTCCTCCACATCGGGTGCGGCTATTGCTTCTACATCATCACCCAATACGTATTCTTGGATCCTTGACTCCAGAGCCTCTTTTCATATGACCCCCCATGAAAATGCACTTGTTGATGTTTGCACCAATTCAAAGGATTCTTGTGTCTCTACGGCCGATGGAACCTTTTTAAAAATTTCAAGTATTGGCTCTTTTAAAAATTCTCAAAATTTTTGTATTCCAAAAGTAAGAGTTGTTCCCAAACTAAATTTAAACCTTTTTTCGGTCTCCCAAATTGCCGACCATGGATGTGAAATATCTTTCTCATCTAATGGTTGCTTTGTGCAGGATCTCCAGTCCGGAAAGCGGATTGGGCAAGGACATAGAAAGGGAGACCTCTACTATATGGACCATCTCGATCTTCCTACAAATTATTTTTGTTCTTATGTCCAAGAAAAAAATATGGAAACTTGGCATAAAAGACTTGGTCATCCAAGTTATTCCAAAATATATTTTTTTCCTTTGGAAACAAATTTTGTAAGGAAAAAGAAATTAGTTGCAAAGATTGTATTTTTGGAAAAATGAAGTCTATTCAATTTTCAACTAGAACTTTTCTTTCATCAAGACCTTTTTGAATTGGTGCATTCGGATGTTTGGGGGCCTTCTCCGGTTATGTCTAAAGGGGGTTATTCTTATTATGTTACTTTTATTGATGACTTTACTCGGTATGTTTGGATTTATTTTCTTAGTCAAAAGTCGGAAGTATTTACCTTCTTTAAAGATTTTCATAGAAAAATTCAAAATCAATTCCAAAGTAACATATCTATTTTGAGAACCGATTCCGGTGGTGAATATTTATCTCACGAATTTCAAAACTATTTAACCCAAAATGAAATTTGTCATCAAAAATCATGTCCTAGGACCCCTCAACAAAATGGCCTAGCGGAAAAGAAACATAGGCACATTGTAGAAACCGCTAGAACATTACTTGTTTCTAGAAATATTCGAAAGAAGTTTTGGGTCGAAGCCGTTCTAACCGCAACTTATCTAATCAATAGAATGCCCTCTTCTAAATTAAAAAATGCTTCTCCCTATGAAAAGATCTTTAAACTTTCACCCGATTTCAATTGTATTCGTATTTTTGGTTGCAAATGCTTTGTCTTATTGCATAAAAGAAATAAGTTGTCTCCAAAAGCAATTGAATGTGTTTTTCTAGGATATGGTGAAAATCAAAAAAGGTATAGATGTTATGATTTTAAGAATGATAAACTATATGTTTCAAAAGATGTAACATTTCTAGAAGAAGAGAATGGTTTTGATAAAATAGAAGAAACAAATGAAATTGATTACATATTTTTATATGATCTTATTGATGACATACAAAAAGATTTCCTTGAAAGCATAGAAGATACATGTGAGGCGTTCCATCTTGATATAATACCCTCAAATGATAATAATACAAATATGAATGTTTACTCAAGAAGAAATCAAGAAAACCCTATTAGTGCCCTCTAAAAATACTCTCAAATTTCTAAGTCTACTGAGGAACCACAAGTTAGACATTCTTCTAGAATATCAATACCCCCAAATAGGTTTGTATCCTATGATTCCTTAATGCCCAACTATCGAGTTGGTTTAATAACCCTACATTCTTATTTTGAACCCGCTCACTATAATAAGCTAAATCTATACCACATTGGGTTGAAGCAATGCAGGTTGAACTAAATGCACTAAAAAAGGCTAATACTTGGGAAATAGTTAATCTACCCCCACACAAAAAAAACTTATTGGGTGTCGCTGGGTCTTCAAAGTCAAAACTAAAAGCGATGGCTCTTTAGAACGATATAAAGCTAGGTTAGTCGCTAAGGGATACTCACAAGAATATGGAATTGATTATGAAGAAACATTCGCTCCCGTAGCTCGAATGACCAGTGTCAGGACTTTAATAGATGTCGCATCAACCAAAAAATGGCCTATTTATCAACTTGATGTAAAAAATGTCTTTTTAAATGGAAGTTTAAGTGAAGAAGTTTACATGGATCCACCACCCGGAATTAATATTAAGCAAGGTCAAACTCTTCGACTTTTAAAAGCATTGTATGGCCTTAAACAAGCCCCTAAGGCTTGGTATGATCGTTTCAGTGATATCATGATAAAATTAGGATTTCACTCTTGTTATACTGACACTGCTCCTTTTGTTAAAAATGCAGGTACTAGTATCGTAATATTGTTATTTTATGTTGATGATATGATTATCACTGGGAATTATCAAAATAGTATTATTGATGTTAAAAACATGTTAAAAAATAATTTTGATATGTCTGATTTAGGTTTTCTTAGATACTTTCTTGGAATTGAAGTTGCATACTCTTCTCGAGGATATATTTTGTCACAGATGAAGCTTGTTGCAGATATATGTTCTAAGTCTGGGATTTCTGATGACAAAAAAGTAGAGACTCCCGAGGTTATTAATGCCAAATTACGGTTGGAGGATGGGGTTCTTCTGGAAGATCCCACACCCTACAGACAACTCATTGGGTCTCTCACCTATTTAACCATCACCAGACCGGATATCACTCATGCGGTTCACTCAGTTAGTCAATTTCAGCATGCTCCTACAACTGTGCATATGAGTGTTTTTCTCCGGATCATCCGTTATATTCGGAACGCCATCAATAAAGGGTTATTTCTATCATCCTCTTCTTCTTTGAATCTTCTTGTTTATACTGATGCAGATTGGGGAGGTAATCCTACCGATCGAGTCTCAACTACTGGTTTTTGTGTCTTTTTAGGGGACTCTTTGATTGTCAGGCGATGCAAGAAGCAGCAGAAAGTTTCACTATCATCTACTGAAGCTGAGTATCGTGCTATGGCAACTACAACAATGGAACTTGTATGGCTTCGCAGTCTGCTTAAAGACATGGGGGTTGATATTACCGAAGCTTCAAAATTATGTTACGACAACAAGAGTGTCATCTATATTGCAAGCAATCATACCTTCCATGAGCGTACCAAACATATCGAAATGGATTGCCACTATGTTCGTGACGAATACTTACGAGGAACAATTGCTCTATCGTATGTCACTTCAGAATATCAGTTGGCGGACTTCTTTACTAAAGCTCTTCCGACTCACCGCTTCATGTTTCTTCTTGGCAAACTTTCCGTCATTTCCCCGTAAAGTTTGAGGGGGGGTGTTAAAATATATATATATGTATGTATATTACATCAATACCCGATAGGGGTATTTTTGTAATTTCACATAGCTTTAGAAAACAACTATTTTTATTTTTTGTTAAAATGTAATTTCTTTTTTTTTTGTATTTTTTAGGAACCAAAACGGGCTCCAACCATAGAGTCGTTGGAGCCCCCAACAGTTACAAATGTGACCGTTGGGGGCTCCCAACGACTCCATGGGAGCCCCCTTTTGGGCTCTCCTTTTGAGGCCCTTGGCCCTCCTTTTCTTTCCACTCCTTGTATAAATAGGGGTGAACCCCTTGTATATTTTCATTCTTGAGAGCTCTCTCTCTTTTCAATAAGAGGCTTTTTATATTGTTGCCTTCTTAAAGGCTTGTGCTTGCATTGTCCCTTAGTGGACTTGTGATATTGTCTCTTTTATTCATTGTTGTAAGTGCTTATAAGCACTCTTTATATTTCCGCAATATCTCATTACACATACTCTCATAGAGGGTATTTTTTATCTCAAACTAAGCTTGTCTCTGAGATTATTGACAAGTAAGGTATTACGGATGATAAGGTTTGTGAAACTCCTGCTATAGTGGGAGCCAAAATGAAGATTGATGATGGTATTCCTCTCTCTGATCTCACCTCCTACCGCCAGTTTGTGGGATCATTATTATATCTGAGTATTACTAGACCAGATATTTCTCATGCAGTTCATACTGCAAGTCAGTTTCAACACGCACCAACATCGGTTCACATGAGTGCAATTCTACAGGTCGTAAGATACATAAAGGGTACTTTAAATAAAAGAGTATTCTTATCCTCTTCTTCTGAATTAAAATTAATTGTTTATATTGACTCTGACTGGGGAGGTGACCCAAATAACCGTCACTCCACCACTGGTTTTTATGTGTTTTTAGGATACTCGTTGATCTCATGGAGATGTAAGAAGCAGCAAAAAGTGTCTTTATCCTCAACAGAAGCTGAATATCGTGCCATGACAACTACTACCATGAAAATTATATAGATTCATCAGCTATTAGAAGACATGGGGATCACAATAGAAGCCCACCAAGCTATGATGTGATAACAAGAGTGCAATATACTTTGCCAAAAATCATATTTTTCATAAGCGGACTAAACACATTGAGATGGACTGTCACTATGTTCGGGAAGCGTATCTGAAAGGAGTTACAGATCTTTCATATGTAAGTTCAGAGTATCAATTGACAGATTTCTTCACCAAAGCTTTGTGTGCTCTGTGGTTCAATTTCCTCCTTGACAAACTTTTGGTCATCCTGCCCTAAGTTTGAGGGGGGGGGGTGTTAAATTATGTAATCAAATCTTGTAATCTAATATATATTTTATATATATAAGGTAATACATATACATATATATATAATATATGTATATGTATCTATCTATTATATATATATATATATATATATATATATATATATATATATAATATATTTAGTCGTAAGGGTATATTCATCATTTTACACATATTCTTTTTTGAGAATATATATGTAATTTTTCTTTTTTATTTTCTTTTTCCTTCTTTTTTCTTTTTTCTCTTTTTATTCTTTCATCTTTTAGCACATGGAGAGGGCCACCCAACATGACCATTGGACCCTCCGACGGTTATAATTATAATCGTTGGAGGGGTCCCAACGATCATATTGGGAGCCCCTCCATGGCCTCTCATTGTGTATAAATAGGGGTGTTCCCCCTTGAGTTTCGAGCATGGCTTTGGGTCAAAGCCCAAGTGTTTCTCAATAAAGCTTTTATTCTTTTATGCCTTTTGTGCATTTGTGAGATTTGATGAGTTGTGCACAAGTGTTCTAAGAGTGCTTATTGTGCATGTGTATGTATTTATCATCAAGAATATTAAGGTCTTGATCATAGTATCTTGTTAAAGATACTTCTACAACTCCACCATTGGTTTTTGTGTGCTTTTAGGAGACTCGTTAATCTCATGGAGATGCAAGAAGCAGCAGAAAGTGTCTTTATCTTCAACTGAAGCTGAATATAGCACCATGACAACTACTACCATGGAAATTTTATGAATTCATCAGCTACTAGAAGACATAGGGATCACAATAAAAAAGCTTACTAAGCTATGTTGTGACAACAAGAGTGCAATTTATATTGCCAAAAATCATACCTTCCACAAGCGGACTAAGCACATTGAAATGGACTGTCACTATGTTCGAGAAGCCTATCTGAAAGGAGTCATTGATCTTCCATATGTCACTTCAGAATATCAGATGACAGATTTCTTCACCAAAGCTTTGTGTGCTCCGTGATTCAACTTTCTCCTTGGCATACTTTCGGTCATCTTGCCCTAAGTTTGAGGGGGGGTGTTAAATTATGTATCAAATATTGTAATCTCATATATATTTTATATATATAAGGTGATAATCATATATGTATATGTATCTACCTAATTATATATATAAAATATATATTCCTTTATTATTAGTTGTAGGGGTAGTTCAGTCATTCCTCAATTCTTGCGCATATTCATTTTACGAATATGCTTGTATTTTTGTTTTTTGTTTTTTTCTTTTTCTTCTTTTTTATTTTTCTTTTCTTTTGACTAAAGTCAAATGTACCTTGGGAGGCCACTCTCATAGACGTTGGGCCCCTCCAACGTCTATGAGTTGGCCCCTCCAAGGCCCTCCTCATTGTATATAAATAGGGGTGTTCCCCCTTGAGTTTGGTATGACTTTGGGTCAAAGCCCAAGTGTTTCTCAATAAAGCTTTTATTCTTTTATGCCTTTTATGCATTTGTGAGATTTGTTGAGTTGTGCTTTTGTGCACAAGTGTTCTAAGAGTGCTTATTGTGCATGTGTGCACCTGTTTATCATCAAGAATATTAAGGTCTTGATCATAGTATCTTGTTAAAGATACTTTTACAGATACGTGATACACATCTTGGAGGGTTAAGCATTTTCCAGAGTTCAAGTAAAACTTCACACTCTCTTTTCCATGAACCTTAGCTTTATGTTTATCTCTCATATAGATCTTATGGTTTTCTCCCACGGTTTCTTATGTTTTGAACATACTTCTATCATTATATAAATGGATCGTTGATTCAGAATCCATCGTTGATCCAGAATCCACGTATCACCCTTTACTTAACATTAGCTTTATGTTTTAAACGTACTTCTATCATTATATCTCACTAACTATAGCCATCCGGTCGTCATCGGGCTTACTAGCTTTATTGCCTTAAAATTTATTCCTGTATCGGCATTCTCTCACATAATAACCCGGTTTTTCACAAGTATAACACGAAACAAAAAATTTCTTCTTAACAATGGAGTTGGATTTTTGGTTTTTGTTACTAAGTACGGGTTTGAACCTTGGTTTGCGTTCAACCATGTTTACCTTAGCACAAACTTCTTTTACTTCATCTTTCTTATCTCGAGATCAAGCTTCCTCCTCGATTTTAAGATGTTAAAGAAGTTGTTCTAAGGTAAACTCTTCATTTTTATGTTTTAATTCATTTTGATAATCTTTTCAAGATGGGGGCAATCTACCAATGATTGCAGTCACCTGAAATAATTCAATAAGATTCGTACCCTCAAACTTGATCTGATTAGCTAATATATGTGAAAATCTCTATAAAAAGAGATTTTGTGTATAAACATAATGTCGAAAACACAAAGTTTGCACAAAGGCACAAAGGAGAACTCTCACAAGTGTACAAAGGCACGGATACACATGCACAAGGGCATAAAAAATATCAACTTCAATAAATTGGGTCCCAAAAGGGGCTTTACAAAAGAATAAAATATCTTAAGGGGGAACACCCCTATTTATACAGAAATGGAGACCATGGAGGGGCTCCCAATATGATTGTTGGGACCCCTCCAACAGTCATAATTAGGACCGTTGGAGGGCCCAACGATCATGTTGGGTGGGCCCCTCCATGTGCTAAAAAGTAAAAGAACAAAAAAGAAATAAAAAAAGAAAATTACATACATATTTTTATAAAAAAGAATATGTAAAATAAAGTGAAATGATGAATATACCCTTATTGGGTACGAATATATATATATATATATATAAGAGAAGATACAATTTAACACCCCCCTCAAATTTAGGGTGATATAACCAAAAGTTTGTCAAGAAGAAAGTTAAACCTTGGAGAGCACAACGCTTTGATGAAGAAGTCTATCAGTTGATATTCTGATGTAACATATGGAAGGTCTATGGTTCTTCTTAAGTATTCTTCACTAACATAGTGGTAGTTCATCTCAATATGCTTTGTGCGTTCATGAAATGTGTGATTTTTGGCAATATAAATTGCATTTTTATTATCACAACATAGTTTTGTGGGCCCTTGAACTTGAATATTCATATCTTTTAGCAAGCTGCGAATCCAAACAATCTCCATGGTAATAGATGTCATAGCTCTATATTCGGCTTATGTGGATGACAATGAGACCTGTTGTTTCTTACATTTCTAAGAAATTAAAGATTCCCTTAAAAAATGCAAAAAACAATGGTGGAGTGACGGTTATTCGGGTCACCTCCCCAATCAGAGTCAGTATAAGCCATTAAATTCAATTCAGAAGAGGAAGATAGAAATACTCACTTGTTTATTGTACCCTTTATATATATCATGATGCGGAGAATAGCGCTCATATGAACTGTAGTAGGTGCATGTTGAAATTGACTAGCAACATGTACTGCATGAGAAATATCAGGCCTCGTAATGCTGAGATAAGTTAAAGATCCAACCAGTTGTCGATAAGGTGTGGGATCTTTTAAGAGAATCCCATCAATAATCTTCATTTTCGAACCTACTATTTCAGGAGTTTCACAGACCTTGTCATATGTGATTCTTGATCTGTCAAGAATCTCACAAGCAAGTTTAGTTTGAGACAAAAAATAGCCTCTATGAGAATAGGCAACCTCAATTCCCAAAAAATATGTCAGAAATCCCAAGTCTGACATTTCAAATTTAGAAGTCAAGATAGATTTCATGCTCTTGATTCATTCAGTATCATCACCTGTTATTAACATATCATCAACATATAACAGTAATATAACAATCTTTGCATCAGATTTCTTAACAAACAACGCAGTGTCAGTATAGCATCAAGATAAACCATTTTCAGTCATTACATTGTTAAACCTATCATGCCAAGCTTTGGGAGTTTGTTTCAAGCCATAAAGAGCTTTACGCAGACGAAGAACTTTATTTTTAAGAATTTCTATAACAGGTGAAGCATCCATGTAGACTTCTTTAGTAAGATCATCATTCAAAAAGGCATTTTTTGACATCTATTTGGTAAATATTTTATTTTCTTATGAAAGCATGGTAATTAGACATCTGACAGTAACCATATGAGCTACTGGAGCAAATGTCTCTTCATAGTCAATCTCGTATTCTTGACTATACCCTTTAGCTACGAGACGAGCTTTATACCTCTCAAAAGATCCATCACTCTTGGTTTTGACTTTGAACACCCATCGACATCCTATAGTTTTTTTTTCACTGGGAAGCGTTTGAAATTCCCAAGTGTTGGCTTTCCTAAGCGTTTTGAGTTCATTCTCCATGGCTTCTCTCCATTCAATACAACGTTTGGCATCGTCAAAAAAATTGGTTCAAAATATGAGTGAATGGCACTTAAGCAAGCCCGATATTTAGGAGAGAAAGAATCAAAGGATACGAATCTAGAGGGAGTTCTTCTAGTTCTTTCGATTCTTCTGGGGTTGGAATCATGTGAGGAGATAGATTCGCTAGGTTCACTATATTGCTCAATAGCACTTTTAAAAGTGTGTCTATCTCTATGAGTATAGGTGATAGGGTCTCTAGTTATATTTTCTTCTTGAGAGGTAGTAGGGTTAAAATTATTGTTGATTTCAACCACTTCATTGTCACTGTTATATGTCGATTCATCATCACTAGAGATATCATCATCCTTAGATAATAGATCCAAAAGAAAGCAATAGTCAGCATTTTCTAAATGAGATTAATTCTTTTCAAAACCACTATCATTTTCTAAAAACGTTACCTTCCTTGAGACATATAACTTATCATTCTTAGTATCATAACATCAAAACCCTTTTTGGGTTTCGAAATAGCCAAGAAAAACACAAGGAATGGCTTTGGGTGAGAGTTTATCATTTTTACATGTAAGGACAAAGCACTTACAACAAAAAACTCTCAATCTATTATAGTCAGGTTCTTTTTCGTATAGAGCCTCAAAAGGAGAGATTTTATCTAAATTTTTGGATGGAAGACGATTAATAAGATAAACAAAAGCAAGAGCCGCCTCGGCCCAAAAAAAGATTGGAATACTTTGAGAAATAAGAAGGGTTCTTGTGGTTTCAATGATATGTCTATGCTTCCTTTCGGCCAAACCATTTTGTTGTGGGGTCTTAGGACACGATCTTTGATGAATAATGCCATAGTCTTCAAGATATTTTTTAAATTCATTAGAGAGATATTCACCTCCGAAATCGGTCCTAAATATCTTTAAATTACTATTAAATTAATTTTTGATCATCTTATGATATTATTTAAAACATGAAAAAACCTCATTCTTATGTTTGAAAAAATATATCCAACAATATAGTGAAAAATCATCCACAAAAATCACATAATAGGCAAAACCTCACTTGGATATGGCGAGTGTCGGTCCCCAAACATCCGAATGAATAATTTCAAAGGGTTTAGAGATAAACATAGATCTTTGTTCAAAATGCATACTTCTCATTTTTTCAAAAATACAATCATTACAAGAGAAAGTACGTTTACAAAGATTTTTAATAAAGTCCAAATAGGACAACTTGGTGATGTTGGGATGACCAAGTCTTTTGTGCCAAACATTTATGTCTTTATGTTAGGTCACATTACAAAAAGAGGGTTTTTATGTTAGGTCACATTACAAAAAGAGGGTTTAGGAATTTAAAGAGAGTCTGCATAGTATAAGTCTCACTTCCTAGAGCCTTCCCCAATCAACCTCCTGGACCGTTGATCCTGTATTAAACATTTATTAGATGAGAATTGAATATCACACCCAAGGTCTGAGAGTTGAGAGACGGAAAGTAAGTTTAAGTTCAATTTTGGTATAAATCTAATTTTAGGAATAAAGAAGTTTTGGGTTTTGAAATTTCCAATTCCCTTAATTTCAAGAGAAGTGTCATCCACGGTTGACACAAAAGACGGTGACGAACTTTCAAGATATTCGAAAAGAGAGAAAATGTTTGGAGACATATGAAATGAAGCACCCGAATCTAAAAGCCAATAAGTTTTACCTGGAGGAGGAGGAGACACGGCAGCACCGGAAATAGCTCCTTTAAGAAGAGGTTGAAGAGCTTCTATAATTTGATTTAGAGATAGAGCTCCATTGGTAGATTCATCTTTTTGTGGTTGAGATGTGGTGGCCATTGCTAGTAATTTCTTTCACTTAGGACAAACCAGTTTGATATGACCCGGTTCTTTGCAAAAGTGACACAGCTTTGCTATAGTCCCTTCTTCCACGTTGACCACCTTGATTTTGGTTTTTAAAATGACGAGGTTTATATGTCCTTAAGTTGTTCCAGGGCCTAGAAACGACATTAGCTTCATCACACTCATCTTGATTTGTGGGCATTGCAAGAACACTTGGATTTTGCTTGCTAATGCCCATACAAGTTTCCTCTCCATTTAATTTAGTAATGACGTCTTCAAGAGAGGGAGAAGTGAAGGAGGATAGGAGAGAAGATCTAATTTGCTCAAACTCGAGCCTTAGCCCATTCAAAAAGTTGAAAAAACGATCATCTTCAAGTTGCTTATGACGAAGTTCTATGGCTTCTCCACTCCACTTAGGTTCGAGCATAACAAGTTCATCCCAAATGGATAACAGTTCGGGAAAATATTCTCTTATAGTCATCTCTCCTTGAAGAAGGGTTAGCGCCCTCTTTTGGAGGTAATATTTATGGGACAAGTCTCTAGAAGTGCACATCTTCTCAAGGTACTCCCATGCTTGAGAAGCCTTTTTAAACTTTATGATATTGGTGTTAATTCTAATCTCAATGGATGAGAAAATCCAAGACAAAATCTTAAAGTTCTTCGTATCCCACTCATGCTTTTTGCTATATTCTTCAAGAGCCTTCGTTCTTTCATCTCCCTCAAGAATTTTGATTTCTCTTCTTTCAACCAAAGTAATTTTTTGCTCCGGTTCCGGAATCGAGCCTTGAACATAACTCCAAAACCCTTTTTCCTTTAATAAGGGCTTCCATATTTTCGGCCCATACGTGATAATTGGAGCCATTGAACTTAAAGCCAAGAGAGAAATGAGTCTTTTTCACCCATTAGAGAGATAAGATAAAGGAAAAGAATACGTACCAAAAAGAGATTTTAACTCTTACTTGTTGAAGTAATCTTCTAAAATATTTGATGAAGAGAAGTCTTCACGCCAATCACAAAAAAATTGAAGGAACGCTTTTCGAGGCACTCGATATTGTGAAGAATGGCATGAATTTCTTTCTCCAAGCAACCTTGCTCTGATACCATGTGAAAATCTCTATAAAAAGAGATTTTGTGTATAAACACAATGCCAAAAACACGAAGTGTGCACAAAGGCACAAAGGAGAACTCTCACAAGTGCGCAAAGGCACGGATACACATGCACAAAGGCATAAAAAGTATCAACTTCAATAAATTGGGTCCCAAAAGGGGCTTTACAAAAGAATAGAATATCTTAAGGGGGAACACCCCTATTTATACAAAAAGGGAGACCATGGAGGGGCTCCCAATATGATCGTTGGGACCCCTCCAACGGTCATAATTAGGACCGTTGGAGGGCCCAACGATCATGTTGGGTGGGCCCCTCCATGTGCTAAAAAGTAAAAGAACAAAAAAGAAAAAGAAATAAAAAAGAAAATTACATACATATTCTTATAAAAAAGAATGTGTAAAATAAAGTGAAATGACGAATATACCCTTATCGGGTATATGTATATATATATATATAAGAGAAGATACAATTTAACAATATATGCATCTCATGGACTTGACGTACAGTGGTTTATCATAGAAGAATTTGAAACCCATATACTTATTAATCAAAAACTTACGATTTCTTGCATCCTCTATTTTGCTTGCTTTCAAGGGCTTCCCACAACTTATTTGCAGTGTTGACTTCTGAGTAGAGATCGAATAGGGTGTTTGAAAAAGGCATTCATTATATGTCAGCGACATACGAAGTCATCCAGCTTTCACTTTCGCCTCTTTCGGTTTTCAATAATGGTTTCATCCTCCCATTCTTCGGGACAGTCCTCCGTGAGCACGTACACCACATTTGCAATAGTGAGGAAGATGGGCACTTGTGTTATCACCTTTTGAAATTGGTGCCATCGAACTGGAACAATTTTGGCAGCTACTGGTTTTCAACCTTCACAATTGTCATTTTGCAGTCCTATCGCTTGAAAATTGTTATAAATTATGTTTTAACTTAGTGGGTCAGACAACTGAGCTTGAACCAAGTATGCTCGGAGGCACGTGTATACACACGCTATCTTTGAAGCAATAGTTGCCCCACTTAAGTGCAAATGGGTACTCATGTAACTATGCTCCCAGGATACAACCGAGCTTTCGCCAATTCAAGAAAAATCAAATCACGCCTTGCACTGGGTGAGACTGATAACCTCGACACGAACCACCTTGAACAGCTTCCTAACTAGGATAGGATGATTCAGGCTCGAATTGGATATGGATTCAGATATGGGTGTGGATCTTAACTGTAAGTGGGTATAGATCCTAATTGCAACTGGATATGGATCCTAATAGAAACTGGATAAGGATACGAACTACAATCGGATCTCGATCTTAACTAGATCTGGATATAGTTGGATCTTAGGTCAAACCGGATAAGGATCTGGGTCACACAGGGCATGGGTCTTAGCTTGAGTGGGACCCTAGGCTTAGCCTTGACTAGAACTAGGCTGAACCCGAGAGAGAGAGGAGAGAATGAGATGGATAGAATGGGGGAGACATGGGGTTTATATAGGCCTAGCCCCCAAGGGTCACATAAAGGCTCATAATGTATAAAACCCGCGTTAAAAAAAAAAGTTTTCGGACCCGGGTCGGGGCCGGACCCGAGCCCGTTAGGGTTATAAAACCCGACGCAGGAGAAAGGGTTTTTAAGAAAACCCCTCTCCCTTGTGCGCCGCACCCCGCCCGTGCCACTCCACCCCCTCGACCGGATAAGGGAAACCCTTGAGGGTTTCCCCGAAGATCCCCCCCCCCCCCCCGAGCTCTTTAAGAGCATCGCAGGAGCGAAGGGTGGATGAGCCTCTCTTCTCTCCTCCTCCTGGCTCTCCTCGCATCGGCGCCCCCTTATCACGAACCCTGATGCCTCCTCCCTCTGGTCCGATCGACGTCGACGTCACCGCTGCCACCATTGTCGGCGACCTCGAAGGTACGCCCTTCCTCTCTTCTCTCTATCTTCTTCTTTGATTTCTTCTCCTTCTCTGTCTTCCTCTTTTGGGTTGTCTAAGGGTCGACAGCCACTGGCGTGCCTTCCCCTGCTCCCCTTTTTTTTTCCTCTGTTGACCCTCTCATTGTTGGCTCGCTGGGAGGTCGGCAGGAGGCCCACGGCCCTGCCGCGCCCTCTCTCTCTCTCTCTCTCTCTCTCTCTCTCTCTCTCTCTCTCTCTCTCTCTCTCTCTCTCTCTCCCTCTGTTGTCTCGCTGGGAGGACGGCAGGAAGTCGGCGACCCCTGTCGCGCCCTCCCGCTCCCTATGTGCCTACCTGAAGGGTGGCAGGGGACCGACGCCCCCCCCCCCCTCAGCACCTTCCTCCTTTTCTTTGGGTTGTCGGGAGGCTGGCATGGGCCGGCGGTCCCTGACATGCTCCCCCCCCCCCCCCCTATTCATCGTTGTTTTGCCAAGCAGGGGCCGAGGCCCCTGCCATTCGTCGTTTCATCAGGCAGGAGCCCAGGCCCCTACCATTCCTTGTTTTGTCAGGCAGGGGGCGAGGCCCCTACCATTCCTTGTTTTGTCAGGCAGGGGTCGTTGGCTGTTTTGTCAGGCAGGGCTGAGGCCCCTACCATTCAGTGATTGTCAGGCAGGGGTCGAGGCCCCTGCCATTCGTTACTGTAGAAGAGAAAAAGAGGTAAAGAGAGAAGTCTAAAATCGTGTATTAGATCTAATCTCTACTTGTTTAAATAGAGATCAGCCATAAGAAAGAAATTACATATGGTCCCTCATTATTTAGAAAATACCAAAATCAGACTTAAGTAAAACTTTAAGAGCTCGACTTATTTAGAAGTCGACTTATTTTAACACTCCCCCTCAAGCTGGAGCATAAATATCAATCATGCTCAGCTTGCCGCAACATTTTGAGAAACTGGACCTGGCAAGAGGCTTTGTAAAAATATCGGCAACTTGGTCCTCAGACATTATATGCTTGGTAGATATATGTTCGGCTTGAACCATATCTCTTATGTAGTGGCAGTCAACTTCAATATGTTTTGTCCTCTCATGAAATACCGGATTATTTGCTATATATGTAGCCGCCTTGTTATCACACATCATCACCATAGGAGATGAAACCTTCACTTGAAGATCAGTCAACACAGTTCAAACCCACATCAATTCAGTTGTAGTTTGGGTCACAGCCCTATATTCAGATTCGGCACTCGACCTAGCTACCACGGTTTGTTTCTTGCTTCTCCAAGAGATTAAGTTTCCTCCAACAAATACATAGAATCCTGTGGTAGATTTTCTATCCTCTAGAGACCCAGCATAATCAGCATCAGAGTAAGCAACTACCTCCAGAGTACCTCCCTTTTTTAATAATAATCATTTTTCAAGGGAAGATTTTAAATACCTGAGTATCATCATTGTGGCATTCCAGTGTATCTTTGTTGGTTTGTCCATGAATTGGCTAACCTTGCTTACATACACAGCAATATCAGGTCTAGTCACTGTCACATACAGTAACTTCCCTACCAACGAGCGATAACTCCTACTATCGACGGGTTTTGACCCCTTATCCAATAAATGAACTTTATGATCCATGGGAATATTTGTTGGTTTAGCTCCCAACATTCCTGTCTCTTTTAATAGATCAAGCACATACTTTTGTTGAGACAAAACCACTCCCTCACTGCTCCTGACCACTTCTATGCCCAGAAAGTATCTAAGTGGACCAAGGTCTTTGGTAACAAAATGTTTTTGAAGATGAGCCTTTGTAGCTGCAATTTCTTTCATGTTATCTCCTGTAAGGATGATGTCATCCACATATACCACCATAACGATTAGGCCTTTCTTAATAAATAATGAGTGGTCTGACGCTGACCTATCAAAACCAAACTTTGACATCACATCAAACAACTTTTGAAACCATGCACAAGGACTTTGCTTCAGCCCATATATCGTCTTTCTTAATCTGCACACCTTCTGACACTCCCCTTCAACCTTGAACGCAGGAGGTTGTTGCATGTATATTGTCTCAGACGAATCCCCATATAGGAAGGCATTTTTCACATCTAGTTGACACAAACTCCATCCATGGTGAACAGCTACCAAGAGAACAAGACGGATGGTGCCCATCCGCGCGACAGGAAAAAAATGTCTCAAAGAAATCAACATTATATGTCTGAGTGTAACCTTTTGTTACTAACCTGGCCTTATATCTTTCAATTGAACCATCTGAGTTGTACTTAATGGTATATACCCATTTGCATCCAACGATGTCCGCATCCACTGGGGGATCAACAAGGTCCCATGTCTGTTGAGATAGTAAAGTGTCCATTTTATCTTGCATAGCCTGCTTCCACCTGCTATCGAGAACGGTCGTTTGATAACTCAGAAGAATAGTTTCAGCAGATAAGGCTGAGATAAATGCTTTCATCTGATTACCAATTCTGGCGTCTGACACAAACTGAGACATAGGATATAAGGTACATTGTCGTGTCCCCTTTCGTAGAGCTATTGGCCTGTTATCATCAACATAAATGTCATTGCTATCAGGAACACTTACCTCAGGAGAAGAAAAGGATGGAGGCTCTGGAGGAGGTGGAGTTCTACGCGCATACACCAATGGAGGATTGTGAAACCGTGAGGTAGGTGGAGATGAAGATGGAGTTGGATTCGGTAATGGGGGCACTGATTTCAAAGGAAAAGGAGAAACAGGAAGAGGAAATGAGTCATCTTGATCGGTTTGCAACTGAGCACCAGTACTGGAATAATATGGAATAGTCTCCAAGAAAGAAACATCTGCACTGACATACTCCCGACGGGAAATCGAATCATAACATCAATACCCCTTTTGATTCTTTGGATAGCCTATAAACATACACTTAGTGGCTTGAGTGGCTAATTTATCACGGTCAGGTCCAAGTCTGTGCACAAAACAAAAGCACCCAAATACCTTGGGCGAAAGAGAGAATAGAGGTATATTAGGATACAAGATTTGCAAAGGAATTTGGTCTTCCACGGATGATGAAGGCATGTGGTTGATCAAATAACAAGCTGTGATAACCGCATCACCGCAATATAAAGCAGGAACATTGGATTGAATCATAAGGGTGCGGGCTACATCAAGGAGGTGCCTGTGTTTTCGCTCAGCCACCCCATTTTATTGGGAAGTATAGGCATAAGTGGTTTGGGGTTGAATGTCATGGTCTCGATAAAATTGCAATAGAGCTTTGGTTTTAAACTCAAGAACATTATCAGTACGAATAATCTTGACAACAGATTTAAACTGAGTTTTTATTTCAATAACTAATGATTTGAGGATACTAGGAACTTCGGATCTTTCTTTTATTAAGAATACCCAAGACAACTTAGAAAAATCAACGACATTGGGTCCTGGTAGGAATCTTACTGGGACCCCATATATCCGCATGAAGAAGTTCAAAGACCTTCTGACTAGAAGGAAATGAACTCCGATGATGTTTGCCCAACTGACATGATTCACACTGGAATGATGTAGTAGACGGAATTTGAAGAATGACACGACGAAGTTTCAACAATGAAGGATGTTCGAGACGACGATGCCACTGAACATGACTCGAGGAAGAATCGACTGCAGCATAAATGTTTCCCACAAGGTGATGTAGATAGTAGACTCCATTTTCTTCATAGCCTCCACCAATCTTCTTCCCCGTTAGCAAATCCTGAAAATGACAGCACACAGAATCAAATATCACTCTACAATTTAGCTCTTTTGTAAGGCAACTCACTGATAATAAACTTTGAAGGAATGAAGGAGCATGAAGAACATTTTTCAACTGCAAGGAAGAGGAATATAGAGACATTTCCCTGACCAAGAACCGAAGAGGAACTGCCATCAGCTAATGAGACTCCCCGATGTACAGTAATAGCCTTTAGATCTGAAAATTTTTAGAGTTTTCACATAGATGTCTAGATGCACCAGAGTCAATAATCCACTTACTATCATGGGGAGAAAGATGGTCTCCAGTAGAGTAGGCCACACCAGCAATAGGAGAAGAGAAACTTGAAGGACGATGAGAAACCAGCTCTTCATATTATGCACGGCTAAGAGTGATAGATTCACTAGGAGAATTGGTTTCATGCTCCACCTCTAGTTTTGTAACATTAACTTTTGGAGCATTTGGCTTCAATGGAGAAAAAATTGGTCGTCCATGTTTACCCCAGCAGCGGTCTTCTAAATGTCCAGATTTTCCACAATAGGTACATTTGAGTTTGCCTCTACCTCCCATACCTCTTCCACGACGTCTGCCTCTAACATGCATAGTATTTCCTCGTCCATAACTAGGTGGTACAGCTAAAGCAGATGACTGAGATGCAGGTTAAGATTGTGGAAGAGAGATGGCAAGTCTACTCAATCGATTGTATACATCAGCGAGAGTAGGAACATCTGACCAGGTCAACATTTGAACTTTTGCAACTGAGAACTCTGATGATAGACCTGTGAGGAACCGAGCAACCATAGTCTGTTCTTGATGATCCTTCTGTTTGGAACACAGAGGCCTGTGAGCATTCAGTCTTTCAAAGGCTGCCTTAACAGAGGCATATTATTGGGCCAATGATTGATCACCTTGCTATAAATTATATATTTCCTATTCAACTTGCATAATATGACTCACATTGGTCTCTTGAGAGTACGTATCTCGAAGAGTGTCCCACATCTGTTTAGCCGTATTGTAATAAATTAAGCCATCTGTAATATGAGATTCAATGTTATTCATGATCCATGACATAACAATGTCATTATCTTCGTCCCAAGTATTATATTTTCTTGTTTTATCATCAGGTTCAGATTCCAATAGAATATATTTTCTACGATGTCCAGACACGGACGTCATAAAGGTTCTGGACCACCTTACATAGTTAGTTTCATTTAATTTCACAGAAGAACCATAGGAGAAGGGATTGGCAAAGGCTTTAAATTCCCCAATAGCTTCATTCTTATAATCAGATTTTTGAGCATCACCCATAATGAATAACACGAACTAAGAAGCCACAACCACTGACACTGCTGAAGTAGATGTCCACGTGCACAAAAAAAAAACTTTGTCACAGTTCGTAAATGACCAGCTACACCATGAACCGATCCACTATAGAGATCGACCTTCACCACAACACTCAGATCTGTGATCAGATCTGAATCAAACAGGACATAAGGTAGAAAACCATATGCCGATCCAAAACAAAATGACGATATACGCTTCACAGCCACCTGAACATACGATCAAATCCAAAGAAATATGCAGATCTACGACTATAAAAGTTCCTGTTTTTTTTTCGACAGCCAGAACATAAAAGAAGATCCAAAACAAACGACGATATAAGCTTCACAGCCAGCTAAATATACAATCAGATCCAAAGAAATAAGCAGATCTATGACTATAAGAGTTCCTGTTGTTGTTTTTCAACAGCCAGAACATAAAAATTAATGGCAATATAAGATTTTTAATCTTCACAGCAACCTGAATATACGATCAGATCCAAAAGAATATGCAGGTCCACGACGTACGACCAGATTTTTCTTCATGACAAAAAAAAAAACACGACAAGTCTGGTCGTCACCCACACCCACGACAAAAAAAAAATTGCTCGCCACCCACTTCACTACACCATTCCTGCACCGTACCTGTACCGAAACCCATACTTCCACCTGGACATTTAGATCTGATTACAGATCTGAGTCATGACTTTTGTTAGACTGCAAATTTGTTATCAGATCTATACCACTCGATTCTAAAAAAAAATCGAACACACCTTAGGTCTGGTCCCCTTCACACGATCTAGTACCCTTCACGCAAGCTTTCGCGCAGACCCTGAAGTCACACCCCTTCACACGATCTGGTACCCTTCACGCACACTTTGGCGCAGACCCTGAAGTCACGCCCCCCAAGGTCGATGGCTCTGATACCATGTAGAAGAGAAAAAGAGGTAAACAGAGAAGTCTAAAATCGTGTATTAGGTCTAATCTCTACTTGTTTAAATAGAGATCAGCCATAAGAAAGAAATTACATATGGGTCCCTCATTATTTAGAGAATACCAAAAACAGACTTAAGTAAAACTTAAAGAGCTTGACTTATTTAGAGGTCGACTTATTTTAACAATTACTTTTGTCAGGCAGGGGCCGAGACCCCTACAATTCGTTGTTCTGTCAGACAGAGGTTGAGGCCCTTGTTGTTCACCGTTTTGTCAGGCAGGGGTCTTGAGGCCCTGCCGTTCAATTCTTTCCTAGTAAGCAGGGGCCTTGACCCCTACCACTCATCAGATTCCGTACAACAGGAGTCTCAACCCTTGTCGCTCATGTTTTTCGTCGACATGGCAGGCCTTACCATTGTCCTTCTATTCTTTTTACAACTATGGCATAATAGCTTTCACACTCTTGCAGATTTACGCAACGAATCACGCTCTGGCTCCGCGGCCCAAGCCTCGTATCATCTACACTCGTAGGCGCATGCAACTACACAGCATCCCGAGGTAGAGGAAAGTCGCACGAGGATTTTGGATGAATGAAATAAAGTATAAGAGTTCTAAGATAGAATAGTTTATTTTGCATACATGTAGAACAATATAACTTGTGATTACCTGTTTGTGTTTTCTTGTTCCTACTCTTCAAAACTTACGTGCTTGATGTATACTGTATGGGTAGGCTCATTTCTACAGAAATTCCTATTACTATGTTTATATACTTGCTCGCCGTTGTGATTGTACTGTAGATGCCTTGTTTGTTATTGCATGAAGAATCTTGTTGCTGCCCTCGTGCAAGCCTCGTGGGGTATGCAGGTGCACGTACCATATTTTGTGTCTTTTGAAAAGGTGTGAAATTTGGGTATATACATCAAATCTCTTAAAGAGGATCTTCTTAGTGCAAGGCTCGACTTCTCGAGCACGATATCTTGTTTTAAAAATGAATATTTCACCTGTGTGTTGCTAGAGGCAACTAAAAGTACCCTGAGTCGGTTACTCGGAGGAAATGATGAGATCCACAACGATCCAAAGACTTGTCTGAAAATTCCTGTTTTGTAGTGTTTGAGCATACCAAGTATATTACTGATTCTATAAAATACTGTGATGGGGTTATCCTTCGAGAAACCCATAAGTGGCTATCGTAACCGGACCTTGAGACAGGTACGGTATATACATTACGATAAGAAGTATGAGAGGTCATTGAGTACCTTGAAGTGTGCAATAAGCACTTTATTGAAATAATGATGTCGGCCTCCACAGGCCAAATGCTTAAAGAGCAATGCATGTCATGTAGGAACTAAAGGAATTGCAAGATATTAAATGTTTGCCCTCTCATCGTAAGTCATACCTTTAGGCTGGTACGACCATACTTTCAGACAAGTACGTCACATTGGTGTTACAATGTTTGGACGATGAGGTTGTGGCAACCTCGAAGCGTGCATAAGGCACAAATGCTGAGATCACATAAATGGTGACAACTCGCCTTCACAGGCAAGATGCTCGAGTGGGTCTAATAGACTAGAGCATATAGAATGGGGCGGCGGTTAAGAAACTCCCATCGTACCCATTCGACATTCACGGTTCATCAAGAGAGAGGATGGATGGTACAAAAACTCCGATGGACAGCTTGTTAACAACCACCCTACGGGCAAAAGACTCAGTTTCCCCAGTCATCGGAGTTAGGGGAATTGGAATTACTATAAATTATCCTAATTGGTAACTCACAGGCACTTCTGCAGAAGTTGAATGCATCCATGGGCCACGAATGCCTTTGGGGATTTACTCTCTTGGTCACTGACCGTCCCTTTAGGAGCGGACTCAATCAGCCATCCGGGTTAATGAAAAACACCTGACATAATAATAAACCCCCAGATCGGTCTCAGCTGTTTTTACGTTTCGCGTCTGTGCGTACCCATAAGCCAGTTAATATCAGAACTTAAAGAATATCCCTTTCATAATAAGTTGTAGATGATTGATATTTATACTACTTGAAATGTTGTTATATCTGTTTCACGACAATAGATCTTTGCATAGTTTGCATATGTTGCACCTGCTAGAATAGATTACATTGTACTTGTTGCTTCTAATATAATAAATTGTTTATCTCATAAATGTTATGCTTTATTTTATTCTATATTGTTTATTCGTGCACCTACTAGTTTGTTATGAAACTGACCCATTTCATGGGCAGGTGATGAGTAGGACTTCACAGGCGGTCGATGGCGCGATGCAACATGGCTCGAGATTGTCCTTCTTTATGCTGATGTCTTGGCTGTGAATTTTGAGTTTTTCTTTAGGTTATTGGATAGTGGGAAAATGCTCATTTTGTAAGAAACTGCAGATTTTATTAATAATCTATTGTTTTGTTTCCTCACTTCTTTTGAGAAGTTGTTTCATGTGAAATGATGATTTTACTGCTAACATACCCAGAATTTGGTAACTTGTGCTCATTTCTAAATGTCTTCCGCTCTTGATTTTTAAAGTAAAAACTTTAATCTCTGAAAGGTTTTTCGTCAATGTTTTTCGAAATCACAAGTTGAAATTTTGGGGCGTTACATAAAGGGCCTTAAAGTGACCCAAATAGTACTGAACAAAGGACCAAGGCTGGCCATTTTAAAAGGGAAACACAAAATGGACAAGAAGGGCAAATTGTTGATCCATCATAACCCTGACAAGGTCAAGACAGTCCAAGACCGAGTCTAAGGTCAACAGTTAGAAGGGTTGGGTAGCTATGGACAGTTTGAACCTTTAATGCCCATGCAAGACTTGAGGATAAAAATGTCCCAAGTACCAAAAAGAAAGACAAAGCAGGACCGGATCCAAATCCAAAGGCCAAGGACCAAGAGATGCAATATCTAATGCACTTGAGTCTTGCCTTCGAAGGCACCACTCCTATATAAAATGACAAGAAAGGTTTCTACAACTTTCAATATGAAACTAAACTTAAAAGAAAAGACAAGAAACCCATAAACTTAAGAAAGTAGGAAAAAAACATGAAAAAAATTAGGAATAGTTTTGAGCCAAAATCCAACATATAGTGGAGATTCTTGTAAGTTCTTTTGCTATTGTTCTTAGTTTTTCTTTTATCTTAATATATAGGATATTATTCTTACAAGGTAAATGATGAGGTCTAATTTCTAGAAACTTGTATCAATTTCATTGGAAACTACCAATGTTAAAGAAAATGGAGTACCAATGCTTATTAGAAACTGGTACCAACAATTTTTAGAAACTAGTTTCAATCAAAAACGTACCTGAAACTTTTGAGGGTTCCCGTACCAACACCAGTACCGGTACCCGTACCCGTCTCTGGCAACTATGAGTTAAACCAATTTTGGTGAAATCTAAATGCACACAATTCCGTCAGAATGCATTAGGGCGGTTCTTGGATGGGTGGTGGAATCACATCTTGTGCAGGATCGATCCCCCCTGGGAACAGACCGGTGGCTTGCCAGGTGGGTATTCTTTCTTTCCGGGCTAGGGCACTCACCCAAGGTTTACCATCTAAGGAGGGGAGAGGCCCATTAAGGGACCTCTCCTTCAAAGCAGGTTCTTCGTCGTTGAGAAAAAAGAAAAGGAACAATATCATCATAAAAAGTGGAAAAAAAACGCCACAATGAAACTATCAGCAACCGCCTTAATTCCTAATACAGCAACAAGAACCGACACCAATACTTGGATCAATCCGATCAGAGCAAGAAACCACATACCAAGCTTTATGAAGTTTATCAAGGATGCTGGTCGAGACAGGAACGCTCATCAGCAACGGCCGACCTAACGTCATAATCACTGAACTCTCGCCCGCCGGCGGATTCGAATCCGCCGAGCTCCTCAACCATTCAACCAACAAATAGATCCCATACCCCACCATCGCCAACCCGGCCAGCGTGAGCAAGAAATTCAGCAGCTTCAATAAGCACTCCCAAAACCCCCGGCACGCCATTTCTGGGGAGGATCAAGATCTCCAAAAAGCAATCGCCGACGTCTCCCGGTTCCCCAAAACCCTAACCTACCAAACACTACACAAAATCAAGCAGAAACGGCAGAAAGTAAGAACATTCACTAACATCGCGAATCTGATGAAGAAGAGAACTCGTATTTCTAGTTTTTATGGGAAATTTTTGGTTTACATATGATTAGGAGAAATAAAGAGTGATTTCTAGACGGAAAATTTACAGAAAAATGTGAAAAAAATAGCAAAAAAAAAGGAGGAATCGGTAATTCTTTTTGCTGATTAATTTCTAAATCATGTAATCGAACAAATGCGAACGTTGAATCATCGATGCTGTTTTTTACGAATCCAGGGGTTTTGAGGGAGGAATTTTTTTACCTCTTTTCGGATTTGTGAGAGGAGACGGAGACGATGAGCAAAGAATAAGAAGAAGAAGAAAGGGAGGGATATGAATGTCATTTTCGGAGTTTTTCTTCGCTCAATAGACCATCCAATAGTCGTGCACCACGTGGGATGAGGACGCGGCGAGCTGGCAAGCGCATGTGGCGCGCTTCGGAAACGGGATCTCTCCGGCAACGCTGACGTCATCTCGGCTCAGCTGAGACGGCTTATGTTAGAACGAGCCGGTGGAAAGTCTATCGCTTGACCGGTTTCGGCAAACAGGCGGAGCAGAGTCGCCAAAGAATGGGTTTGATGACTCGTTTGGATCTAGATCCATATAAAATAGTCCAGAAGGATACTCAAACCTACTTAACTATGTGGGTTGGCTTAAGGCATTCAGGTTGAAAGATGTTGCGAGCTAGTTATTCACAGTGTGGTGTTCATTGGGCAAAGGGTGCACCACGGGTTTATACCGTTGCAAAAATAATCACAAGTATGGCCGGCCTAAGAAGTGCCACCAAGTCTTTGATCCCGAAGGTTTGGTATTTTGTAGGTTTCTATTTCCTTATATATAACATTAATCTTACTAAAAACTCTAGCCATACCCAAGTCCGCTGTGAAATTTTACAAACAATACCTGTCTTCATGTACTAATTGGATCCTTGGATCCCGAATTCTAATAAGGCATCCTGGGTAAGGGATAGGTTCGGGTCAAACTATTATGTTTTGTATTTTGTAATTTTCATTATATATATATATAGAGAGAGAGAGAGAGATGAAAACCTGCTAGATAGAAAGAAAGTATTATGCACCAACGGGGTCTCGGATTGTCTGGTAGGAGCAGTTAGTGCATGTTACCTTGTGTTGGGACATTCTAAGTTTGAATCCCAATGGTATCATTGTATAACTGGTAGGGGTCTGCCTAACCACAGCTTGCCTTTCAAAAAAAAGAAAAAAGCATACCATGGTTCATGTATTTTATAAGGTATGAGACAGGTCTGGTTCATGTATTTCTTATAGGATTGTGAATATTTTTTTTTATTATTGTGAACACGGACCCAGTTCCAGCACCTCAAAGTCAGATTTAGGTTCAAGTCCTCCTTGGTTTGAACTAGGTCGGACCCGTTGGCCTTTTCTCAAGTGGAAGTGGGTGAGAGTTGACTCGCTCTCAAGTTACATTGTGAACCGGAATTCAGCCAACCGTATCGCTTGAGCTTGGCTTTGGCAGCTCAGCTAACCAAGCCACTGTTTGGTGATATGTCATTATTGCACGCGGGCAGAAACATTGGGATTGCGTTGTACGAATGGACCCCACATCCATGTGGGACCCATGAATGAGTGGGTCCCTGTGGCCTGTTATTAGCTAATCCTATATACGCTAATCTTTTGAACTGAAAGTTTGCCCTCATTGATACTTGACCGAATTCGTGAACTTCTAAGTTCTTGATTTTCTAGTTGGAGTTCACTAGGTATTGATTGTGAACCGTGTGTCTTGACGCTGAAGTTCCGTTTGAAGCTGTGATAGTTAGGCTCAAGCATTAACCTTTTGTATCATATGAAATGCGACCAAGTTCTTGATTCTAGTTCTTTCACTGATCAAAGATTTTGGAGTTCGTTAACTTGGCTGCATAATCTGTAATAGCAGTATTAGGTACTGTCTAACTAGACTAAGATAAGATCTGGACTTGGTTTGGGCATTGTTAGATAGTACTAAATGGACAAACGCATCCAAATATCAGAGAAAATTTCCTAACTGGCAATGCTCTGGTAAATATTTGAGCCACATACATGGTTTATTTTAATATAGCAGCATGGTTGGACTTGTGAGCCTAGAACACAAAATGGGCCAGACTTATCTGCACCCAAGCAGGTCCAATCAACCTTGGTTTAGGTGGGTTGGATTCAGTTTCAAATTTGAATGCTTAAAAACCACATATATATATATATATAAAACCTACCCAATAAGAAACATTTATCAGAATTTTGGTATTTTTTCAAAACTAACCTTAAAGATGTGATCTATGCACTTATTTTTATAGGAATCAGTTCTTGGATCATTTGATTCCAATGCATGGATATATTTTTATAAGGTTTCAATAATCAAAGTCTTACATTTTCATAAATTTTCAAGGCTCCAAATACCATTTTTTTTCATCCAAAATGCATGATTCAAGTGTCAATTTTTAGTAAATCAATTATGCTATCTGTAAGGTCAGAATTTTAAAAAAAAAACACAGAAATCTGATAAATGTTTTTTTTATTGGTAGGTTTTCATTTTCCAAGTCCCTATTGTCCCATAGAGAGTACATTCGGCTCAGGGTATGGGGGCAGGGCAAGAGATGCATACTTATTGGTTTCGAACTTGTGACATCCTTTTAACTTGATAATGTCGATAAGTTGAGTGGGACCTTCGTATTCAGGTAGATACAAAAGTTTGGGCGTTATAAAAAAAAGTTGACCAAGTGGAAATATTTGGAGTTCATGATTTTGGTCATGTTCTGCTTGACATTTGCATGGGTAAAAGTAGGGTAGCACACAAGTCAGGCTCCAGCCGAGCTCAGGCACAAAAAAGCTCAGCTTAAATCTAGCCGAGCTTGAAAGGCTGTGTACAAACTCAAGCTCAACTTTAAGCTCGGGTCTGGCTCGACATGGCTCGAGTCACACTAACTTATATTTAAAAAAAAAAAATCTATTGCGTAGAGTGTTTAAACCCAAGTCATCACACATGCAAGGCAAACACGTCACCCACTTAGCTAAAGGCAAGATTATGATTATTAGTCAACAAAAAATACTATATATTCTAAAAGTAATCCCCATATATCTCTATTGGCCAAGCTTAATCGAGCTAATCAAGCTTAATCAAACTCTAATACCTGATCAAGCTCGGCTCTGAATGATCCCTAGTCGGGTTTAAACCAGTCGAGCTCGAGCTAGCTCTGCTCATTGTGCAGCCCTAGGTAAAAGGGTTTGTATTGTTCTATCTTTTGATAAAAAGATAGCGACTATATTGAAATTACTAAAAAAAGAGGGAAAACTAGCCGTTGAAAGGACGGTGCAACTGACGTTCAAAGATGACTGTCGTTTTCTGCTGAATTATTAAATGGGCGTATCGGTCAAAGTCCCAATGTGGTCAGTATCGTTCGGAATCCTCCCGAATCGAGCCGGTTCGTATCGTATTGGTATGAAAACAATAAGAAGCGCTCTGAATTGGCTTATCTTTAAATTTTAAAATAAATTTTTTATATTTTTCCTGACACGTGTCATCTTCTGGTTAAAAGTTGGTTTATTCAGCTGATTCGGTTTAGAATCGGAATCAACCGATTCTCTGATTCATTTTGAAAATGGATTCAAGGTCCGATTCTGAAAACATTGAATCAAACCAATCCTCAAAAGTCAGAACTTAGAGCAAGATGCATAGCCAATTCAGTGTCGTCAGAATTGGTTCAAGTCCTGAACCGAATTCAAAGAATCAGTCAACTTAAACTTGAATGACGCTTGTTCAGTAGGGCTGCAAACGGATCGGATATGATCAGATATTGGAAACCAAGTTCAACATGTTATTTTTTTTGGATATGGATCTTTTAAGTAGGATCTGAATGTACATTCGGATTGGATTCAGATCTATCCAATCGGATTACTTTTAGGCCGGATCTAGAATTGATCCGATTCAAAATCTGACTCAATTACGTTTTTTACATCTAAATAGCTTGTTTTTGTTCAAATTTTTCCCGATCTTGGATCCGGATTCAACCTTACCTCCTCTGATCCTTACCTCCTCTGATCTGTTTCAGATCCAGATTCAGATTCGAATATACTATTTATCATTTCAGCTCGAATCTGGCAAGATCCAGCCAGAGGGAACCATAGTTGATGGTGGACCTAAAGGATACAGCTATATATATATATATGTGTGTGTGTGTGTGTGTGTGTGTGTGTGTGTGAAACTGTTGAGATGTGAACAAAAAGTAAATAAAAAGTAAATATAGGTTGGTTTGTGGAGATGTCATAAAAAACAGGTTTTATGCATTATACAAGGAGTTTCCAGTATATAATAATACTGTGACTATTGTTTTTTCCTTTGATTCTTTTAGATGTAACATGTTTTTAAGAGCAACAACTATGTTGCTTATTGTCTTGAGAGGATGGAGACCATTCGGAGCAATGTTGTCAGCATCGGATCTGTATCGTTTGGCCAACGATTCAGGTTAATAGGCTGATACCGATTCTCAAGTGAATCGTTCTGAATTGGCCAAAAAATGATTAAAAAAATATTATATGTAAATCAAAACGTGACGTGTTAAATCCATTAAAATAATAGTACAATTTATTTTTAAATTATTTTTTACATTTATTAAAAAATAGCTGATTCAAGTAAGCATCCTATCTATTTATAGAGTCTCTAAAGACAAACCTCCGGATTTGCCTGAACTCATAGTGACAAATATTGTCAGTTTTATGAAAAATCTCGCAATAATATCGCAAGAAATTGCCTAAAGTTTAAAACGGCAATTTCTTGCAAGATTTTCAAAATATCGTGAGATTCATGAAAAAACATAAATACTGCTATTTAAATGTGATATTTACATTTTAAATGGCTATTTATCATGAAAAAAAACCATGCATTTTTATTTTTAAATAAATTTTATTAATATTTTCTTATAAACCTATTTTTTATATTTTTAAATTTATTTTTTATTAATGAGATTTTACTAAAAAAAATGCGAGATTTATGAAAAAAAAATCAAATTCTAGCGAGTTTTTTAAAATAAGATTCTGTCATTTTTAACGTTTGTCACTATGTCTGAACTTAATGAGGAGGATATTTCTGGTCGGGGTCTGCCTAACTCTTATACGTGATTTGACCAAAGCTTAGCACCAAGGTGGTATCCCATGTGGTAAGTTGGGTCCTGTGCCAAGCTGAAGGCCCAGGTTCGAATCCCTCTGTCACGCCACATGGGGCTGAAGAGATATCTGGTAGGGGTCTGCCTAACCCGAGCAGGTTATATGGTCCCCCCCGAAACACGCAGGTGCATGTTCTCGGGTCTGAATGAGTGCCACATATGTAAGCATGTAGGGCTCGTTTCCCCGTGCATGTCTGCATCACTTAGCATCGAAGTTCGGTGCGTTTGCAAAGACTTAAGTACTCTTTCTCGCCATTAGCGCCATGAAACGATGTTTCAAGTAAAGGACAAAAATGTTCTCTTGCCAAAGTTTGCAAATACTTAAGTACCCTTTCCCACCATTAGCATCGTGAAACGATGTTTTGAGTAAAGGACAAAAAATGTCCTCTCGCCAGAAGAGAGAAAGGGTTAAAATCATCACTGTTTTCGTCCTAAGGAGTAAACTCCTCTGCTTTAATAAGAGCTCCTCGCAATATGTCACCCTCAACGTTTTGGATCACCCTTTGACGACGCACCATCTGCTGTAACAGAAGCTCCCTTTGACGACGCAACCTTTGTCGTCGTCTACTACCGCTGAAGTACCCTTTGTCATCGTCTACTGCAGTCGGAGCGTAGTGGGAGCACCGTTGCCACCATCGGCTGCATCTACCTTCTAGGTGTTTCTCCTCCACTGTCGGATTAGCAAAACTTGTGTCCTAGAAGGTGAGTTCTGTGTAAGTTTTCGTTATATAAACAAATCGATTTGTAAATCCGAATGTTAAATCTTACAAGTGATTATACTATACATGCTAAATAACACCTATTTTCATACTGAAACAAGAGTCGTGTAAGGTAACAATATGTACTTATGAAGGTTAAATTTCTATAACGATTTGTAAGTTTGAAATTAACAAAGAGTTATACATCTGTTCAATGCCGCAACGATTTATACGTTTGAAGCAGTAACGATTTATGATTCATGATTTATAAATTTAAAGCAATAATGATTTATACATTTAATGCAGTAGCGATTTATGATTTACAACGATATGTACTTATGAAGGGTTTGATTTCTACAATGATTTATACATTTGAAGGAGCACTTTGTACGTTCGATGCAACAACAATTTATATGTTTGAAGCAGTAGTCATGTATATTTATGATTTATGAAGTTACCATGATTTGTACTTAAGTTTGCTAAATCGTACTACGATGTTTACTTAGGAAGCCAAAATGTTACAACAATATGTACTTATAAAGGGTGCGATTTGTACAGCGATTTATACATTTGAAGCAACAACGATTTATACGTTTGATGCAGTAGCGATGTGTAATTATGAAGTTACCTCGATTTGTACTTAATTTTGCTAAGTCGTACTACGATGTTTATTTATGAAGCTAAATATTATGACGGCTTGTAATGTTGGTGATTGTTTAACAAATGCGATAATTTGTAATAATATATACTTGGGAAAGCCGTTGTAACATACAATGATGCGGTTAAATTTATGTGTTATGCAGGTTAGTAATGACTACAATTTGTAAAACAAGAAAACCTTCGTCATTTGAGGGGATGACTCTTGGAGAAATCATCCGACAATCCGATATATGTGAGGGTTATGTAAAGAACATTGAGAATGAAAAAGATAGGAACATATTGTTGGATATTTATTATGCAGAGCCTGATCCTTGAGATATTGAAGATAAAAAGCAAACGAAGAAAGATGAGGAAGAACTAAATATGAAGAAGAAGAAGAAGGATAACGAAGAGAAGGAAAAGCAATAGAAGAAGGAGGAGGAGAATGAAAACTACGCGCACTTATGGAGCAAATGGATTTCTTCTTGCCGACCATGTAAAATTAAATCTAGATGCACATCATTCTTCATGTTATCTGTCATGATCGTCAGTTGCATCGCACTATACTATGCATCGAGTTGTTATTTACCGCGCCAATAAAAGAAATGACTTATCGTACATGTGTGTTGACAATAGCGATTCAAGAGACAACAATTTAATGACATCTACGACATTGCGGAGCGATTTCAATTTTAATCGTTAAATGAAGAACGATTTGAATATGCACATCGCCACCACAATCGTGCAACAATGTAAATAGTATGTTAAATATAAATATCATACAAATCAACACTAAAAGACACATAGTATGTTACAAATCAATTTACATATCGCATAATATATTACAAATTGATACGAAAATTCAACATAATAGCTTACAAATTGATATTAACAAACAAAATAATATCTCGCAAATTGATAGTATGTTACAACGACCGCGATTTGCGTTATACTATTCCAATATTTTCTATACAAAGGCAAATCGTTGTTGCTTAAATAGACATCATTGCTTAAATCACAAACATCACAACCAGAATCTAGGTCTCACAAGGCATATCAATTTTTTACAATGAGCGGGATGTGAAACAACGTTTCTTTTATAAATGAATGACACATATTTTTGTAACAAAGGCAAATCGTTGTGATGATTTATGATTTATGATTTATACATTTAATGCAATAGAGATTTATGATTTATAAAGTTACCAAGATTTGCAATCAAGTTTGCTAAATTGTACAACGATGTTTAATGTCGAAGTCTAAACGTTACAACTATATGTACTTATGAAGGGTGTGATATCTACATCGATTTATATGTTTGAAGCAGCAATTTGTATGTTTAAGGCAGAAACCCTGAAACCCTTAATGCCTAAACCCTAACCCTAAACCCTAAACCCTAAACCTTAAACCCTAACCCTAAACCCTAAACCTTAAACCCTAACCCTAAACCTTAAACTCTAACGTTAAACCCTTAACCTAAACCCTAAACCCTTAATATCTTACTAAAGCATAACCCTAGACCCTAAACCCTAAACCCTAAACCCTTAACCTAAACCCTAAACCCTTAATATCTTACTAAACTCTAACCCTAAACCCTTAATGTCTTACTAAACCCTAACCCTAAACCCTTAACCTAAATCATAAACCCTTAATATCTTACTAAACCCTAACCCTTAATATCTTACTAAACCACAATGCTAAACCATAAACCCTTAATATATTACTAAACCCTAAACCTTTTACCCTAAACCCTTAACCTAAATCGTAAACCCTTAATATCTTACTAAACCCTAACCCTAAACCCTTAATATCTTACTAAATTGTAATGCTAAACCATAAACTCTTAATATATTACTAAACCCTAAACCCTAAACCCTAACCCTAAAATCTATAAACTAAACCCTATAACTAAACCCTTGATCATGAAGATCATTCAGTATATCGATTTATAAACTATAAACAAAATTTCGTATATTGATTTGTATGATATTTGATCATCGATTTGCGTTATACTATGACAATATTTTTATAACAAAGGCAAATCGAATAAACATTACAACGATTTTTAAGATATCAATAGGATCTGCCATATCAATTTAAGAAAATATTTTGATTCTTAATATTGATTTAAGATATTGTTTTGATTCTAAATATTGATTTTTAATATATCAAAATGAATTTTCAGATCGATTTAAGATATTGTTCTGAATCTTAATATCGATTTTTATGCTGATTCTTGATATCGATTTAAGTTATTGTTTTGATTTTTAATATCGATTTATATGTTATTGTTATGATTCTAAATATTGAGTTATATGTTGATTCTGTATATCGATTTATAAGCTATCAATAAAAATTTCTATATCGATTTGTATGATGCTATGACAATATTTTTGTAACAAAGGCAAATGGACTAAACTGTTGTCACTGAACAAATCATTGTAATGATCGACATTCATAAATAAAAATCAAACAATCGTTTAGCTTTGTGTATAGTGAAAATGCCACTGATTTGTTTTTACGAGCTGTTCCTATCGCGATTTACACAGTTGAGTTAATAAATGTCTGAAACGGTGAATTATGAAACATAAAAGCAATTTACTAATAATGAATCACTTTGCATAAATTTTGAAAATGACTGA
Organism: Nuphar pumila; assembly: GCF_984573655.1. Taxonomy (NCBI): domain Eukaryota; kingdom Viridiplantae; phylum Streptophyta; class Magnoliopsida; order Nymphaeales; family Nymphaeaceae; genus Nuphar; species Nuphar pumila. The sequence goes on from NC_143250.1 coordinate 45,785,719, forward strand.
AACGATTTGCACAAACGCGCTCTGTACTCATGCACCATGATTTTTATTCAGATGTGGTTGACATAGACGTCATTGTGTAAATCATTATACCATCACGATTTACACAATGACGTCTATCTTTTAGACAATGAGTTTTGTCTAAGTGAATGACACGTACCATCGCGATTTACACAATGACGTACGAAGGCCACGTGCTATCGCAATTTACTTTTACAAATATATATCGTTCTCGCCGCAATTTCGTAACTACAAATCCACATGATTTAAAACCACGTTCATATATAAAAATTATTAGAAATTAGATACAATAAATCATGACCAATGGTTTGGCTTAGATACAATACGTGACCATCATCAAGAAAGAAAACAGATATCATTACAAGTATGAAACCCACATCCAAATTAGTGATGTGCTTCTAATGCAATCCAGGTACAGGAATGTGGAAAGCTATTTATGGGAGAACATTTTCGTCAAATGCATATCTATCTTTATGAGACTCCCATTTTTACAGAAGCGATCACCAAAACATTTGTATCATTCATCATCGAGTTCATTTCCTACTGCAAAGCGATTATATTTGCAGTTGCAGATACATCCTCTCCAAAAAAATGAGCTCATTAGCAATGGCATGCCATTGCACAATTTCCCTCGAGCTGAGGTTGATAGAGACTCGAGCAATTCGTCTGATGGAATATCATTATCGAATTGCATTTTGTCTGCTAGAATATTCAAGTCTAGAGTGAATCCAATGCTTGCACCCTTATTATCATGTGCATCAATAGTGCACATATTCACTTCTTCAAGTGCATCGATAGTATGAATGTTCGTTGCTTTGTGACTTTCCAGTGATTGAGACACATCATCTTCACTGCAACCAGTTGATATGTTCAACACTGTCATGAGCAAAACATCAATTTGCATTAGCCATCGCATACGTTTACAAAAATTCAGCAAAATATATTACAAATCGATAATAACAATCAAAACAATATCTCAAAAATCGACACTGAAAAACAAATAACATCTTACAAATCGATTTACGAAAATTCAATATAATATATTACAAATCGAGAATAACAAACAAAACAATATCTCACAAATCGATACTAGAAAATACATAATATCTTACAGATCGATATACAACAATTCAACATGATATATTACAAATCAATATTAACAAACAAAACAATATATGACAAATCGACACTGGAAAACACATAACATCTTACAAATTGATATATAAAAATTCAACAAAATATATTACAAATCGAGATTTTCAACCGAAACAATATCTCATAAATGAATCTAGAAAATACAGAATATCTTACAAATCCATATACGGCAATTCAATATAATATATTACAAATCAATATTATCAAGCAAAACAATATCTCACAAATCGACACTAGAAAATACATAATATATTACAAATCGATATACGACATTTCAACATAATATATTACAAATCGATATTAATAAATAAAAAAATATCTCACAAATCGATATATGTGTTACTACAACCGCGATTTGCATTACATTGAATATACTGAGTGAATGGATGATACCGGATGGGGTAGAGGCCCTTGCTCGCATCTGTAACCAAACATTCTTGTCAATAGGTTCCAACGTCTTACAAATGTCTTCAAGTTTCCAACCATTGAAATGATAAAATCTAGCTGCAATAACAAAACAACGCCTTAATGATACTCACGATGACATACATTCTTCAACAATAGCATGATGACATGGAAAAATACTCATGATGTGACCTTAATGACACTTGTTGGAATGTTTGTGCGTCATTGCTTTTTTTCATACTGCCTAACGAAAATGAAGAAGAAGAGAAGACTGTAAAAAGAGATGGCCGACAAATCCCCCTATGACGTCCACCAATGATTGAACCAGTCGTTCGATTTATAGTTATCTCCACGAGATAAGAACGAACCCGAAAAAGTTTTCTATCTAATACAAGGTAGGAACGAGAAGGCAACCATGTGTTGTAACACAAGCTAAAAACAAAGGCGGAACGTGCAAATCTATTTACGGGGAGCGGGAGGACATTTTCATCCAACGCATATCTATCTTATGGGAGGACATTTCCGTCAAAAGCATATCTATCTTTTTTATATGTTATTTTATTATAAAGTCATCATGGGCAACATTAGCATATGAATTATCGTGGGTCTCAAAATATTCCTCCGTACACACCGAAACACACAATTTGTGTTCCGGGGAGAACACACAACACCCTCTCCTGCCCAACCCCAACTTGCCTTTAAAAAAAGAAGAAGCTATATAAGTTAAGATGATTGAAATAACTAAAACAACCTCAAAAGCAATGGCATTTTTTTAGGAAGCAGATCAGGTCATGCTGAAAATGAGCGTTTTTGCTCATGCTGACATCATGGCCGTCTGTTTGCATTTTGGATGCCACGTGGTTTTGTTGACTTTTGAGCTTTTTAAAATGCAAATCGGATGGCCACGATGTCAGCATGAGTGAAAACGCTCATTTTCGCTTCCATTTTTTTAAATGCATAAAATGTGTGTGCGCGTGTGTATGTGCACGTGAGCCAGTGTTTGAACTATAATACTATATGGTGGCGTTATTCTAGCACCAAATGTTTCAATCTAACTTATAAATGTGTTTAACATAGTTGATTTACTATGTTGGTAGGTTTGATAATCAAGCAACCACAAGATTTAAATTTCAAGGTGGTAAAAAGTCAAAAGCCTGGAATTCATGAAGATAAAGATGGTTTACAAATAACCCAAAACATTATGTTGAACTGGATGTTAACACTTTTTTTCATAACCGGGTTTGGCAGACCCTTACCAGTTATACAACTATACCATTGGGTTTTGTACTTGCAACGTCCCAACACAAGGTGATGTGCACTAGCTGCTCCTACCAGACTAGCGGAGCCCCCCGTTGGTGGTAACTCGATGTTAATACATGAATGAGGATAGTCGGTAGAACATGTCAAACATGATCCAAAGGTTAGATTTTTGCTTTTGGAGATCAGAACCATGTAAATAAAGTGCACTGCCATAATTATGGTTCGGTACTAGAATAAGAGCACCATAATATAGTTTAATTTCTAGCTACATTACACATGGATATGCACTTATATTATTATAAAAAGTGAGGAGTGGATATCTTAGACACGCACCAAAGTTTTCCACATGAATGATCAGCAGATGTGATTCTCAGAAGACACTGTACAATTTGCCATATAAAAATGATATGGTTCCCCTCTACACGTGCTTTTTGAGTGCTTTTACAGGAGCGGTAGGGGTGGCAATCGGGTCGGGTTGGCGGGTCAGCATACCTCAACCTGAACCCGATCCGTTTATTAAACGGGTCGGTTGTGGCAAACACGAACCCGACCCGTTTATTAAACGGGTAACCCGACACGCCCCGCCAACCCGCTTAATAAACTGGTTGGGTCGGGTAAACGGGTTGGCAGGTTAGCGGGTCGGGTTGGCGGGTTGACCCGCCCGCCTAACCCGTTTATTAAACGGGTCAGCCGGGTTGGCGGGTTGGCATACCCCTAACATGAACCCGACCTGTTTAATAAACGGGTTCATTTTTGCCCAACCCAAACCCGCCTAAGAGGTGGGTTGGCAGGTCGTGTCAGGTTTTGCCACCCCAAAGGAGCGGTGTCTTTTTATGTATGCCAAACATATTTTTATTTGAATAAAAACTTCAGGTCCCTTTTGCCTAATAGATTCTCAGCTTCGGGTTTGGGGGCAAGAAATGCATGCTTGTGGGTTTCGAACTTGTGACATCTCTTTAACTTTAACTTGGTAACCTTCCAGAGTGCCCTTTACCCGATGAGTGGGGCCCACATGTGCTACACCGGACAATTTTTGTTAATGCATAATTTTGGGCATTATAAAAAAAATAAGGTGACCGATTGAAAATATTTGGAGTTCATGATTTTGGTCATGTTTGCTTGATGTTTACAAGGATTTATATTGTTATGCTTTTCACAAAAGATCGTGTAGATTCTGCCGTTCATCTTTTCCCAAGCATGCACAAACCATAATTTCACAAAAAATGGCTATATTAAAATTACTAAAAAAAGAGAAAAAAACATAGCAGATGTTGAATGGATGGTGCAACCATTTGTTGTGGCTCAGAATTAGTAGCTTTTTAACTAATCTCTTTGGCTAAAATAATTCTCTTTCTTTTTACCTAAGGTTTTTGGGAAATGAGTTTTGAAGGAAAAGTTAACTTTATGAAATTTGTTTAGTCTTACATTGAGTATTTTTTGAGAAATAAGTTAGATTTAAAATATGTAGAGTTGACTTAGAGGGCAAGGCCTTCAGGGAACTTTGGACTTGGGTTTAAACTTCGATTAGGCTTAATCGGGTCTGGTCTTGGTTTTGACCAATATTTTTCACTCTTTTTTTTTTTACTATTTTAGATCTCATAAAACCTTTTTAAAAATGATTTAATAGCTTCTTAAAAGAAATTTAACACAAAAAGCTGCTTGAGAGATTGACCAACTAGTCAAGGAACATTCTAGACCAACATTAGGTGGGACACCCAACCCAAGCCTTAATATCTAGCCCAAACGCTTTGTTGATGTTAGTGGGTGCATGCAACCAACATTCTAGACCAATATGTAGTGTTCTACCTAGCCTTAATGGTTAGCCTTAGCTTAAGTAAGTGCATGTAAGGCTTTGAGAGCCATTAAGAGAGTGCATGAATGGCTTTAAGAGTTATTACGAAACATGCTAAATGTTGTAATAAATGAACCTCTGAGGGCCTGTTGACTACTCGACTAACTCTAGAAGTTCCTTTAGTTCAAAGAGATAGAGACTTGGCATAGCTTGAGTACACTCCTTTCTTCTCTTTTGTTTTTTTTTTACTCTTGAATCAAAGTTGCTTTCTTTTTCTCTGTGGAGCTGTTCAGGGTTAGGGATGGCAGTGGGGCGGGGCGGGGGACAAGGTCTCCACCCCCGCCCCGCCTCAAGATTAGAACCTCCATCCCCGACAGGGATGGATTTTAACCTGCACCTTCATCCCCGTTTCATGTCCTCCATCCCCAGTTTAAACGGGGATGAGGCGGGGCGGGGCGGGGATCGTGGCTGGGACGGGGCGGGGAAAAGGGTACGTCCATCCCCGCCTCCATCAGCGAACGAGGATGGATTTTAACCTTTGTCCCCACCTCCATCCCCGTTTCATACCCTTCATCCCCAGTCCAAGTGGGGCGGGCCCCACTTTCCCCCGGTCCACTGCCATCCCTATTCAGGTTAACCATATCGTGGTAGTCAATATGAAATATAATCGAGAAAAACATGATAGGTGCGGGCTTGGAATCAGATCAGGTCATGCTGAAAATGAGCGTTTTTGCTCATGCGGGCATCTTGGCCATCCGATTTGCATTTTAAAAAGCTCAAAAGTCAACAAAACCACGTGGCATTCATCCAAAATGCAAACAGACGGCCAAGATGCCCGCATCAGCAAAAACGCTCATTTTCATCATGACCTGATCTGCTTCCTGCGGGCTTCGTTGTATCCTAGAAGCAAAGTTGCAATTCACCTTTACCCAAGCTTTTATCCCAAAGGGCAACTGTTGCTTATAAGAGAGCATCACATTACACCCCTCCAAATCAATCTTGTTATCACCATTGTCATCATCCAGATAGTGCAAAAATTCCAAAACAACCAACATTCAAAAGATGGTGTTGCATTGTGACACACGCCATGTCATGCTTTTTGCTGAATTATTAGATGGGCGTATCGTTCAAAGTCCCAATGTTGTGTCGGTATCGTTGCGAATCAGCCTGATTCATATCGTATAGCAAAAAAAAAAAAAAACAATAAAATGATCTGAATTGGCTTACTTTATAAATAATTTTAAAAAATATTTTTAATATTTTCCTAACACATGTCATCTTTTGGTTAAAAATTGGCCGATTCATCTCAAATCAAATCGGACATTTTAAAAACCGATTCAAGGTTGGATGATGACAACATCGATTCAAACCAATCCTGAAAAGTCAGAACTTGGAGCATGGCCTCAGCTAAGATTCAAACTTTGAAATGTGTAACGTTTGGAAGCAGGAAAATGCTGGGACAAAAAAGTGGCAACCTTTTCATTCTTTTCAAACTATAGAAAAAATTGTGAAAGAATTTTTTTTATTTATTTTGCCTTGATTTTAACAGGAAAAATTTGTCCATCTCATAGATGGGGGCATTCTTATCAAAAAAATTCAATTTCACTAATCAAATCACTCTGACATTTTCTCAACCCGATTTTCTCATCATCACACACAAAAAAAAGAAAAAAAAATCATAAAGAAAGTCATGAAGCAGGAAAAAATCTCGTAGGAAAAGAAAAGTTTTTGTACGAGGAGTTTTCATATGAGAGCTTTTGTTTTTGAAAATTTTATTTATCTTGTTTGTACAACATGAGAAAATCAGGTTGGAAATTTGTTAGTTTTTCTATTAGGCTGAATGCTGCCCTCAAAACTGAAAATCTTTTATATGAAATATTTTCCCCATTTCTAAGTTGAAGGAATTTTTCTAGACAAAATTAGGGCAAAATAGAAAAGTTTACCTTGCAAAAAATTTCTATTGTTTGGAACGATTGCCACTTTTCCTTTTCGAATAGCATTTTTCTTAGCATTTTCCTAATTTCCAAAGTGCCCTCGGATGGATCTGTTGAAGGATTGATCCGATTAAGATCTCAAATTGGTAGATGACCAAGCAAGGGTTTATTTCATATCACGCTAATACCAAGCTGGAAGTTTATGCACATTCTTGTCAGACACATCGCCAAAAGGCAATGGAGTTCATGATCTGGATCACCTCAGCCATGATCCCAAACGTTATAATTGCTGGAGTTCATAAACTTTGTCGTGCTTGCTGGGGGTTGCCAAACGCACAAATGTGCCAACATCTTCCATCTCACACAAATGGTGGGTCCAGGAAGAGGATCCAGGTCATCCATCCCAATATCACAGATGTTGGTATTTGTGATTTTCTTGGCAAGAAAAAAAAATCTCTCAATAAATTCTGAAGAAACGTTTTCTTGGGAAAACCTCAGGAAAATATCAGCACATGAAACATTTAAAAATAAAAGATATAAATTCTTTAAAAATAAAGACTGATAATATCATGATAAAACCAAGCCATTTTAGTAATAATTAATGATTGAAAATACCAAGATTTTACCGGCTCTTGAAAATATCACAATAAATTTGTGATTTTGTTGTGACTATGATACATCCCTTCGTTTCCACTTTCCAGCAACCTTATAACGTTACTCTTTCATCGCTTGAAATGCGTCCAAGTTCATAGGTCCGATCTCTGGTCACCTTAGCGTCATCCAAACAGGATCAGATCATAAATGCAAACCACAATAGGGATACCATTTGGGATCCAACTAAAACAATCAAGATCCTCAAAGCTGATAACAAGTTGCCAGGACCAAGGACTGAGTTTGGTTGGATCTGATCAAAGTCCAATCCAGACCTGACATATCGTAAACTATTCTGTTCTGGGTCAGCCCAATATCATTGAGGGACAAAACAATGGCTAGCAAAAAAGTGGATGTACATTGAGGAGTTTGAAATGGGTCAGATGTATATGAGGTAGATCATGGTTGTTCTGAACCTGAATCCAAGTCCAGATCTGAACTACATCTAATTTATTAACGTTTAATCTGAACCAAAAATTATACGATTGTAACGGATCTGATGGGCAAATAAGTTAGATAGAGGAATTTTACATGTAAATACGCAAACAGATTGAATGTGATTCAAATCTAAATACAGATCCATCCAAAAATACTGAAATAAATCCAAATCCAAACACAAAAGGATCAGATCATATGCATCTCTATATGATACGGATTCCGGACTGTGACCAGGATACATATTCCGATCTTGGTTTAAGGTTCATATCATAGTCATGAATCTCCTTCTCAGCATTTTCTGGGCAAAGGAAAATCTTGACATATTTCTTAGGAAAATCTGAAAAAATATTGGTATACTTAAATCTTCAAAATATATAAGAAAATAAAAAAATATAAGAAAAACATTGAACATATTATTAATGTGAATATATATATATATATATATATATATATATATATATATATATATATATATATAGAGAGAGAGAGAGAGAGAGAGAGAGAGAGATGCAACCATTATGTGAATGGTACCAAGTCCATGATGCATGGGTGTTCTCATTTACGTGAGGGGTGAACCACATCACATGCAACCATGTGAGGTGACTGCCATGACTGATATCATCATCAGATACAACCACCATGAAAATAGAACAAATGGAAAAACACCACTTAGATTATAACTAGTTAATATTCGTGGGAAAGAAATTACTGAAAAATGGTCGTGCTTGTGTGTATGTATATATATAATGTGTAGAAATCACTTTTTCTTCAAAAATTTCTAACTTTTTGTAGATCAAATGTTAAGGATGTGATCTACGTGGTTTGTTTAGTAGGAAACTTGTTTTGAATCACGTGATTGTGACCATACAAATGTTAAAAACCGCAAAATATCGTTTTCCAAAAACTTGTGAGAATTTGAAAAAAAATCACAAATCTCATATTTTTCGGCAAAATCTTGACAATAAAAAATAAATTAAAAATATATAAAATAATTTTCTAAGAAAATATTAATAAAAATTATTTAAAAATAAAAACACATGATTTTTCATGATAAATAGTCATTTAAAACGTAAATATCAGGTTTAAATCACGATATTTATGTTTTTTCATAAATCTCGCAGTATTTTGAAAATCTAAGAAGAAATTGCCATTTTAAACCTTCAAGCAATTTCTCATATTTTCACTATGATTGTGACAAGTAAATAGGTTTTTAAAGGAGTCTAAAAATCAATGGCTCATAATGTGCTAAAATTTCATAACTCAAAATATCACATTTTTACATTAAAAAAGCACGATCCAAGGCTTGATCCTTAGCAAACAAATCATGTTGAACACATATATTCGGTGAGATTGAGTCAAAACAACTTGCACCTATGATTTTTAGCTCATTAGTTCTATACCTTCATTAGTAGCCAATATTTATCTTATATATATATGGCACCAACTGTTTAGTCATGCATATGATATGGATTATTTAGTCATGCATGAGAATATGAACTATTGATATCATGCATGAGAACATGAGAAGGTTATCGTATAAGATAATGATATTAAAATGTGACCTATGACTTAATAATAAAGATAATCGTGAATCATGGGTCCATTTGAGGCATCGGTGAAGTCAAGCTCTTAGAGATGGCTGGGTTGTATCCCAATCTCATGAGATAGCTGCGTCTATCCATTTCTTTTTGTCATCCCAAGAAAGTGAAGAACGATACACACCTCATAAAACATATTGAGTTTTAAAGGGATGAAGGCATCTCTTATCCTCATCCCACGGAGGTTAGGGGATAGGTTTATTAATGAGTCCTAGGTGGTAATACCACAACTCTTTAGAGTTAAGAATACATGCCTGATTTTCGCTGACAATATTGGTTTGGCGCAGGCCAAGACTTGGGACCATGGGTTTGTTCTCCCAACCACTGCATTGCAGAGTTTAATCACTCGAAAAAGAACCAGTTAAGTCATAGGAGGAAAAAATAAAATATATACAATAATAAATACTCATATGATTGTTTCTAGATGTTTATATCCTCTTTTGTTTCAGATGTGTTTGAATAAACATGAGAAACAATGAATTTAATTTTTTAGAATCACTGTTATCGTATGCATAAACATATAGATACGAATATGCAGAGACTACTAAGGTTTGCATATATCATTGCATATGAATTTCACATATAAATGAAAAAGACTGTTTATGGTCATGTGATACACCTGTTGATGCAAGTCATGAGTTTGTTGATGCACGTGAGGTGCTCGTGTGTGTGAAACACACAGAAAAGGTCGAGTTAGGGCATGTTTCTTATATCATTTGAAATACAATATTTCATTGATATCCTGATAATGAGTTTGATAATTTGATAATTGAAGGAGTGTGTATCATAGTCATGAGTATGCTCTTTGGAGGAAAAAGAATGTGAATGCTTATATATGTCTTATTGCACTTGAAATATGCACGTAAGTATGCTGAGATGGTTAAATGAGACTTTAACCTATTAGTCATATGCATTCTTTTAGAAGCATATGCTATATTGTGAGGAACTCTAATGTCCTGAATTTTTTGAGAAGCATTAGCATGAGTTTTACGCTGGACACAGTCAAATGAGATTTGACCTAATTATGTTTATGAAAATATATATTAATTGTGTATTATCATTCATTTTTTGAAATTTATGTCATAAATATGAATGAATGTAATATATATTGCCATGGATGTTAATAAATGCAAATATGAATGTTATGGATGCAAATTACATAATTATGAATGCCATGAAATGAATGGTTATGAATGTTATGAGAGTGCTTGAATGAGGATTCCCTTGACTCATATTTTTTAAATGATAAAAATCACACTTTGGTTTTACCATTACAAACTTGATATGTATTCTTCAAGTTTAGTTTTGGTTTTTCTACAGGCAAATGGTTAATGCCCTACAATATTACAGATAACCTCGTTGAGAACTGAGGCGAAGTGCAGGTTGCTACACGACTGAAGGCTCCACTCTTACCTATTATGATTCTTAGAGGATCCAGATATTTTTTGTGGTTATAAACTTATAAATGATTAAACCTTGTTATTTCACGATGTTTATATTCGAAGACTTGTAAATATTTGGAATGAGAATTCTTATGAATGTCTTTCCATTTATGTGATGATTGCACGTATGCTTTAAAATCTCAAATCTTTATGTAACTTTTTTATTATCTTAAACCTTAAATGAATTTTGTCTTCCACATTTTCTTATGTGTGAAGATTCTTAAAGTAATAATCTCAATCGAGTTGTATCTATGAATGATTCTGTATTGGATCTAATATTGGTAGGCTAATATACACTTGTACTTGTGCTCAGGCGGGGGGCGCCCAGTATTTGAAACGGTTAAAATGTGGTCATAGATAAACTCGTTGACATATTACTCTCGAGAATCATACCAAACTTTATAATAAAAAGAAAGTTTTAATTTTTTCTTAAAATTTGGGGTTTGGAAAAGTTTTTAAAAAGGTTGAATTTTTTAGGGATGTTACACCCAAACCCATTGGCAGTACCGAATGGATCAGGTCTGTGTCTGACTTGGTCGAACCCGTTTCGGGACCCGCACCTGTTGGGGGTTTTGGGTGGACCCGGTCTATGCCTGACCCGATGGGACCCATGACTCAGTTTCCAATCATTTCTGAACCGGATCAAGTCCTTTCTAGATTCGGTTCAGACAAAATTGGTTCTTGGGTTTTTGAAACCAGTTCATGCATCATAAGACCTATTATGAGGTTTTCAAAATTAGTTCAAGGCATTTTAGGACTGGTTTAATGATGTTTGGGACCAGTTCATGTATCCTGAGACCGGTTATGAGGTTTTTCAGAATTGGTTTAGGGAATTTTGGGACTAGTTCAATGGTTCTTTAAGACCGATTCATTCTTTCTAGGACCAGTTAAGGGGTTTTCTGATCGATTTAGTAGTTTTTTGACAGGTTCAGTGGTTTTCTGAACCAGTTCAGGGTTTTTGTGACCGCTTCAGGGCTTTTTGGTTCAGGGTCTTTAAAGACCTATTTAAGTTGCTTTAAGACCTTAATCTCGGATATTGTAACGCCCCAACATTTTATCCCAAAAACATGAGGAATTTTTTTTAAATAGTTTTGAAATCATAGCAGAAATCATTTATAATAAAATTAAATAAAGAGATTAGGTGGGTTAGAGATTTATCAAACCATTTGCTGTATTAGATTGAATTTAACAATCATATAATTAATTGAATTTAGTCCCATTGTTTGAAAGTAACATCAGTCATAAATGTTCAAATATCAATAAATGTCCAATTCCAAAATTCTGTAGTTAAGGAAAGACTTGGCGCTGGTCCCGCTACAAATTTTTGCCATGGCAAAGATCCTCTATTCAATACGTACATGATATATTGGGGTCAGGCTCTCTAAGTTCCCAGTAGGAGATACTATTCAACGCAGTTAAATCAAAACTTGTATACATAAACATATTCTGATAAAATTTACACCATTATTCAGAAAGTTAACAATTTCAAGCATCTATAACATTTCAGTGCATAACATGAATATCATTCATAAACAATTACAATCTTATGCATGAGTAGGTAATTAATATATGTACTCACCGATGCAGAACAGATAACCTTTTCATGCATGAGTGACTTGCAATTTCTTTTCTTTTATTTTATTTTTACGTGATGCATGTCATGCTTAAATAAATTCATAAACAATTGTGATTTTTACTTCTTAACCATATGGGTACTACACAGGCTTAACCTGAATCAGGATTACGACTCAAAAATGTACTTTCAAACAATTTATGACTTAACCCTAGCCGAACACCTTTCATCAGTACCGAGTGAGGGATGACCTAGTCGAGAGAGACTTCCTAACACCAACATCCTGATACATCAGACGTTTCTCATGAGTTTCATGACCTACCATCTCGCAGCTAGTGTGAAGGCTTTCTCTATCTTCATGGTTGAGTATGAGCAACCTTCTGTGCTTAAAACACATTCCACGGAGCCTACAGTACCACTTACCCTCTCATTGTAAGCCTAATAGAATTAATGTTCACATGATTGTTCTTTTAATGCATTAATTCTAATATTTATCTATGCACATATAAAATGAATCTAATCTAAGATTTAAGCCTCCAATTCAAGCATATAAATGTAATATTCAGTGTCAACGATGCTATCATGCCATATATATAATTTGAAACACATCAAATACATTTATGCATTCATTTGTAGGCATTGATCATGATTAATTATATGCATCTATACATAATCATATGAAACAATACAATGCACAACATAGACAATTCGATAGTAGTGTGTACTCAATCATAAGCATACATAAATAATCTTTTTTGATGCCATGCTCATTAAGCACTTAAAATCTGCATATATATAGTATCACATGCTACATTTGCATGCTAATTTAAAATTTTAAAAAATAGATTCATATCAGACATTCATTCTATATGATTAATCGGTTCATAACCAGATCAAGACCCATTTAGGCCCATATATATTTTGTTGTTTCAATAGTCACTAATTTGTGCACAGATTGAGAATAGAGTTTATGCTTCTATATAATGTGTGAAATTTTGTCAGCTTTTCAACACCGTAAATCGTTCATAAAATTTTCTCTAGACAAAAGAGATACCAATGATTTAACGGACAAATGTCTGATCTTACCCACATAAACGTAAATAATATAATTCATGTGATACTGTATAAATTATTTTCTTTTTATATAGACGGCAAAACAAGTTATAATCTAAATCTATATATATAATATATATTGGGTAGAGCCGTACCAGCCCTGTGCTCACCACTAGAACTATTTACAGCCTATCACAGCCTGAATGATAAATACCAATTCCAATAAATAGAGTACATCCCAGTTGGCATGTGCCTCAGACCCCATCCACGTGGTTATCACATCCACAATGAAAACAGGCTGGGCCAGGCCCTATACAAATATGGTTCACATGCGCATGCAAATTTCGGGTACATGGACTGGTTTGGATCGGGTCATATTTGACTTTTGCCATATGAACATTATTGTGGCACATGCCTCTAGCCTTTGGCACAATTAGGGATGTAAAGGGTCGGTCTCAGGTCGGACTGAGTGCGACTTAATTGGGTATGGCCTAATAGGTTTAGGTTTCAATTTCAGAATCGGATGAAAATAGATAAAACTGAATAGGGATCCGACTAATCAAGTCAAGTTTTTGTCAGATTAGGGTTTGGGTTTGAATGCAAAACCCAATACTGAACTCAAATCTGATTATTAAGAGGATACGAATCTTACTATCAAACCTGATTAATGGGATTCAGATTAGGGTTGTATGTCCGGTTATATCTGACCCGTTGACATCCCTAGGCACGATACATCATGGTTATACATTTGCTACTGTAGTTTGTACAAGCAATCCAGTAAGAAAGGGATAGCATTTGCTACCGTCGTGGGTAAGGATCTCTTTAGTTGGAACTCATAAGGGGGAGATTGTTTTTACCAAAATCTGACACCATGGATGTGTTCAGCATGATCAAAATAGCAGGAATAGTCCTTTGGATCATAGTTTTTCAATGTAAAAATATACATTTTTGTATGTTTGAAAATTTCGTATAATGTAGGCCATTGATTTTTCAACCCTCATAAAATCTGACTATACGTCATAGAAAAATGATCCAAAGGACAGTTTATACTAAATTTAAAATGTAGATCACATCTCAAAAAATTTGAAAAAACTAAAAATATTACATTTTTTCTCTAGGGGTTTCCTTACCCACGAGTGTTGGAAACATTACCTTAGTAAGAAACACCATTTAAAAAAAAAAACATTTAGATCTAACCATATAAATGTATAGATGTGATTATATAGTTTCTTTAGTAGAAAACTGGCTTTGGATCATGTTTTTGCAACATGTAAGTCAGCTTGTCAAGGGTTTCAAAAATCAATGGTTCATAACTTATCAAAATTTTATGACTCAAAAATTATATTTTTTCAAGTGTTGAAGTATCAACCCTAGCATACAAACCATGATGAACACATTTGTGAGGTCAGATCGAGTGGATACAACTTACACCTATGATTTTCCAACTACATTGTACATACAGCAGCAAATACATATTCAATTATTAAGGGGGGCTTCGCTTGGTTGGTAGGAGCTGTCAGCCTGTCAGTTCACGCCTCCTTGTGGTGGGACTTTGCAGGTTCAAAACCAAGTAATGTGTTGAATAATAACTGTTGTGGGTTTGCCCAACCCCAACTTGCCTTTCAAAAAAAAAAAAAAGTTCATATATTGCCCACCAAAGTAGGAGCAATATGCCCTATGGGTGAATGCTTTTTTTTTTGACAGAGAAAGCTGGGGTTATGGGGACGCCTACCAGTTATACAACCATACCACTGCTAGGCTTTTAGGCCACATGAAGATTGACCTGCCACAGTTTGTATCTGATTACACTGTGATGATAGTGGTAAAACTAAACAGTGGGACTGCTGAATGGTGTTTGCGATTCTGTTAAGTCCAAGAACATCAGTCAAAAATATCCTGATATTTTGAACATATCACGGTTTTATCAGGATAATTTCAAAGGGTGATATTACCCAGAAAATCACGATATTGTTAAAATATTGCCCATTCCTAGACGATTATTTTCCAAGAGCGAGATGTTTGGTATGTTCAACAAATTTTTTGATAGGCTTTTTATTTTATTTTTATAGGCCGCATTTTTCTATAATTCATGGCATAGGATTAATGGACCCAACTTGGTTAACAAACTTCGAACAATCACTTCATTTGAAAGATTGTAACCAATATGATGGTTGTGTGGGAAAAGCACAGCCTGGTTGTTCCCCCATTAAGGATAGCCTCTTGAGGCCACAGGTCAGTTTACGGCAGGCAGAGCCAGCGTGACTAGGTCTCTGATCCTGAGGGCGGTTTTTCCATGTAAATAAAAAAATTCAGCTTCTAAAAGCTGAGATATACATCTGTAACATTTTTCTTGGGCACCACCCCTTGAAAGAATCCCTCTTGTTCCCATGGTTGGCTTTTATCCCCATCCAATGTTGTCCATCTTTCCATACAACCACCCCCAACAAAAAACAATGTTGTCAAATTCGGCCCAAAGACAATTCAAAAGGACCAGATTTAAGGTCGATTCAGTTCATTCTTTTTAATATTTTTAAGGGGTTAAAAAGAATATTTTAACAATTTTAAATTTTTTATAACAGGTCATCTAATAGTAAAAAGTGGCTAATTCAATTGAAGTCTATTTTTTGGTTTTTTTAAGAAATCGATTCACCTATTGAACCGATTTTAACATTGATAAAAAGTCTAATAGACTGCCTTGAATTGCATTAGTTCTGTCATAGCACATCTGGATATCAACGGCATCCGAAACATGTACAAATGAGATGTTCACCACTTAGATGGGCCCCACCATTTTTTCTGATTCATGTTTCGGATGGACGGCATAGGAGTGGTTTAAAATGAACGGCTCACAATGGGCCTTTACACTGTTTTGATGGGTGTAATTTATTTTTAAGATGAACGACATCCAAGGCGCCTGACATGATCCTCTCTCGTTGTTTTCTTTATGACGAGGAACCTGACTAGGAATGGTCACTCAATGAGTACCTCATGGACAGTAAACCTTGAGTGAGTGCCCTAATCCACAGAAAACACCCTCTGGGCAAGCCACCAGTATGATTACAGGGAAAATCGATCCTGAGCAAGTTGGTGCTCCACGAGCTTACCAAGAAGCATTCTAACCATCACCATTATGCATGTTCCCCATTCTGAGCTTTCTTTTTCACCTAATTGGTAGCTAATCTTGACATGCATTCGCATTTGCCAACCACCTTGATTAAAAGGTTAGACCAGTGTTGTCAGTCCTGAATCAGCCGATACATGTCATACGATACAATACTGACCTGAATCGGCTATTTTTTAATAAAATATAAAAAACATCTTAAAAATTTTAATATTATTTTAATAGCTTTAACACATGCCATGTTCTGATTGACACAATATTTTTTGGCCAATTCAGAATGATTCACTTGAGAATCCAAATTGGCCGATTCACCTGAATAATTGAACAAACGATACAGGTCCGATTCCGACACTGAAACATTGGGTTAGACCCACCAAGCACTAAATAGTTGGCCCAGTAGGATGGGCAATTTTGTCACAGACGGCATGGGGTTAGGATTGGTAACACACTAACACTTCATAGTCAAGAATGGAGGGTGGTGACCTGCTGGTAATGAAGTGCAACACTTGGAAAGGGACTTTGAGTACAACCTTTTTGGTAAAAATGGGGTTAGGCAGAACCCTATCACAGTTTGAATAATCTTTTCTAAATGTGAAAATATAATTTTTTTTTTCAAGTCATAACATTTTGGTGGACCGTGGACTGGATTTTTTAAGTTCTTGGAAAATCCAACTTGTGTTGCAAAAACATGATCCAAAGAAACTATGTATATCACATCAATAAGGTTAGATCTAAAAATGTTTTCATTTTTGTTGACTTGTAAAAATGTTTTCGTTGGTATCCCTACAAAACGTCGGTCAAGCAACCAAAAGATAAATTCATGAAACGACACCTTCTCTGCCATGCACGTAAGGTTGGGTGGTTATGTCCTCAACTCAGAGTTTTACCTCGCAGGAACCCGGGCCCATTAAGTGACCCAGCTCTCAAGAGGGTTTTCCTTCATCATAATAAAAGAAAAACCACTTTTACTTGTAATAGTATTAACAAATTGTATAAAGACTATAAACTTGTGCTCAAATTAATAATGTTACAAACGCACTTGAGAGAGGGAGAGTAGGCTCGCCAAGATGTTGATGCTGAAGCATCCTCTCCATTTGTGGTTACACCAGATAGGAATGTCGTATGATGGGACTTCCAACCAAAAAAAAATGAAAAAGGGAAAGACGAAATCATTTAAAGTGCCAGTTTTGACTAACAAAAAAAGTAGAGCTCTTACACCAAGAGGAAGACAGAACAGGGAAGGAGGATGTACACTGCACCCAAGCCAGCTTCAGAAAGGGTGGCTTGTTTTGCTTCCTTTGGCAACAAGGAAGCCTAATTAATCATCTAGCTATACATGTATAACAACCAGAGGGGCAATACTTCATTCCCCCCTTGGTTACTAGCAAGATAAGACTTAATATTAAGCCGACAGATGAATTTACTGACAACAGCAAAAAGAATGACTACAACAAATGGGAAATGAAAGACACTTTACTGTACACTCACTCGAGCAAATCTTTTGAGATCTCTCAATTGCAGGAGATCATTCTTGCTCATATTTATGGTTCCACCCAATTCATCCACTTTTTCTATCAGAAGCTTCAACAATGGAACTTTTGAAAGGGTTTTGCTCGACCCGACCATGATAAACTTTTTCTGCAACACAACCATCACATTCCTGGTTATCATAATTCAACAGACTAATATAGTAGCAAGGTAATTTGGTTGAATGGCTGACCTCATTTTCATCTGCAGAGATACTATCAAATGATAAATGAGATGACACAAAGGAAAGATCTAAAGCCTAGTTGAGCCTTAAAAGTGGAGCATCCAACTTAGTCTCAGACTGAAAGTGATCAAGATGGGCTAAACCCATTTACCAGATTCTCTACTTTTGGATGAGATCCACAACCCATGACCTAATGTCACAGAGCTTACCACATACGTCTAACATTTACCTCCAGTTAGTTTTGTGCCTAATTACATGCATTGAGAATGTAATATTACGAACAAGGAGACGAACCTTTGGCATTAGTTTCAACGACATAATTTAAAAGGGAAATAAACTAAACCACCAGTGAATGGCATCAGCAAACGTGTTCAAAGTTCAAAGAATAAACTCACAAATGTACAAACAGAGCTTGAAGACACCAAAGAGGCATCAAATCCCATCAAAACGGAAAAAAAAAATCAAGCAAGAAACAAACATGCCATGCACCAGCAAGCACCAAACAGGTGAAAGACTAGGGCGAGAGATCAGGTTTCATACCTTGGCCCGTGTTATAGCAACATTGATCCTATGCCAGTCCCCAATGAGGGAAGATGCACATGCCCGAGGATTTTCGCTTGATCTTACAAAGGATACCATGATGCAATCTTTATCTCTTCCCTGCTCAAACCACATTAAAATGAGATGCTACATATTTGGAACCCTATCCTAAAAGCATCACAAGAAGAATTATCCTTGTCCTGTTTTAATAATCACGTGACCTGATATTTGTCAATGGTATGTATCTCCACTGAACTTGCACACAAGACGTGTTGAATGAGATCCACCTGCGCATTGTAAGGGGTAATGATCCCAATCTCATTCGCCAGTATTCCTCCTTCAAGCAACCTCCCGGTGATCTATCCACATATAAGATATATGCATAAGTCTCCAAATACAATCATCAATGGACAATCTGCAACCCAGTTCTGGGCAGAAAAACACTATCAGAGGAAGTCGGGAATCACCATGACCTTCAACTGGAACCTAGTCGGTTCACATGTTTGATCGGACTTGACCTGGACCACAGTCACAAATATCTGTCTCATGATAGCATCAGCAAAAGTTTTTCTTGGGATACTTCAAACAAATGGGTTTTCTGTGAAAAAAACATGCAACATTTTGAAAAATAGAAAACATAAGAAATATATTTTTAATGAAAAATCAAAGAAAATTTATTTTGCAGTTTTTTTAATTTACAGAAATATTTTGAAGGTTTCTATCCTTGAAAATGTAATAAAAACATCTGATATTTGTGGCCATGAATCAAAGGTTGCCCTGGTCAGCTTTCTGAGCCATAAATGACTGGCTTGAGTCCTCAATCCCTATACAACACATTTCTGTGACAGAGCCATGAGTACTGAACATCCCAAAGTTTGCCATAAATAAAGGAGAAAAGGAAATTTTATCATGATTTGACAGAATACCTCTGATAAAATATTAGCTTCCACAGGATTTTTTATAGTTGTATGCTTTTTCACTTCCAGAGCAGGTAAGAAATCTAGAAAGCAAACGACTAGTAAGAAACAAAGATGGATATAATTTGTCAGGTGAAACCATTCAAGGATGGCATATATAATCATACAAAGGATAAAAAGGAAAAAATATGTAAAAATAAAAAGCATTAACCTGTATTGATAAATATTACTGGCCTGTTTGGATCCAAAGCCTACAGAATTCAGCAAAAGATAAATAAGCATGATTTATGCATATGAATGCACATTAATAAGCAGACAAACAACATTTATTGCAAGAAAAGCTAACCGGCATGCAAGATAACCAATACCTACAACATGTTCAGCCACATGGCACAAAGAGAAACTCATCATGAACAGTATGCCAGATGAAGTGATTACCTCATTTACCCATGATGAAAATGATTTTGCATTAGAAATATTTAGCGTAGCAATGGCTACTTCATCAGATCCACATCTAAGTCTATTCCCATATATCAGAGTGTTTGACAGCGCCATAATTCCAGCACACATACGGTACTGTCAATAACACATTCCACCCAAATTAAGTCTCACAACGTAAATCTAAAACCTTCTGAGAGAACTAACAGCCTTCAAATCAAAATAAATAACAATTAAGACCTGGCATTGCAAAGCTGAAATAGCTTGGGGATGTGCTTCAGAAAGCCTACAAAACAAACTGACCTCCATTCCGTTCTCCCGAGCCTCTGTGCTCTAAATGAATACAGGTACAATAATAGTCATGTAAATCAGAAGGGCTAGCATTTGATCTCTATTCATTTAAAAAGAAAGTGCCATTCATACTTGAACAAGTGGAGGAAGCTGGTAATGATCTCCAACAAGAACAAATGTTGATGCAAACATCAAAGGACCCAAAGAGACCTGCATGTGGGAAAGAAATCAATGAAAGAATATCTTTAGTGAACATGTTTATGAGTCATGCAAAGCTACCTAAACTAGGTAAAAAAGCGAAAAAGAAAAAACAACTACTAGTAATTATAAGTGTGAGGATGTAGCAAGATTTTGCCCATGAAAGCTGAAAAATATGCACTTTAACTATTATTCCTTTATTGGTTATCAGACAGGGTATTTAATCTCACTGCACTATTGGGTACTAGCATTGGAGGTCAAAATATGCATTCTAGGCAACAGTAAAATAAAAGGATATCCAAAACAACACAATATCACGATATCTTATGTCAACAAGAAGAAGCACATACAGGCAGAGTGATTTGTCCAGCTTCATCCATAATGCAAATATCAAACTTTTTGTTTGTAAGTAATGGGTGTGTTATTCCCAAACATGTGACCCCCACCACATGAGCGTCATCCATCTTTAGTTTAAGTTCTTTCACACTTTTAACATTGGCTGCTGAAGAATGAACAAGATCAGATAGAGCAAAGAAAAATCTTGTTAGAGAATAGAATAAATATGAAAACTGAACTGATCCAACCTGATAAACAATAATCTCGAATTTCATCATGTATAGCTTCATCTCTCCCAATTCTCACAAAATGTATGCCCTGCAACATCAGAAAATCACTTGTGAAAGCAGAAAAATCCAAAAACAAGCAAGTAGGATTAACATGATTGCTGAACATGGAACAAACTGAATGTTCCAAGACAAGTGCTGCTGGTCTTGGAGAAACATAGGGACAGACGTCAGTGGTCTGACAAAAGCAACATTTGTTACGGATACAAGGAAATTCAACTGACTGAGTGATAAGGGCACTATTTACATGGTTGACAACCTAGCAAGTCAACCCATGACTCAGCCAAGTCATCCCAAATCAGGACCTAGAGTCAACAGTCACATGTGACTTGGTTTATACCAAATTCATTTGAGTTTATTAAAGACTCGATTTGGTAAGGCCGACTCACAAGTCAATGATGACCCAGCTGAGTCATGTAAAATTTATTTCTTAACATCTAGGTGACAAAATTAAAAAAGAAACCTTGATCAGCAGCACAAAGGAAAAGTAAATACAAAAAGTGTTGGCCAAAGGATGTACATGTTTGGCCAGTAGAAACATGAGTTATAGCAGAGTATAAAATGAAATAACCTGATATTTCAATTTGATGAGCAAATTATCAACGGCTGAGTTTGTATATGATGTAAGTAAAATGGAAGCACCTCGCATCAGCAATGCTTTCACTGCATGCACGAGAGTTGATGTCTTGCCCGTTCCAGGCATTCCTAAAATAAGGGTGTAGTCTCTTGCTGTAAGTATCTGGAAGCATAAAAAAGTTCAACATGCTTCAGAAATTTAAAAGCATCCATCAAGTTACTGTGGGATAATGATATCTACTCACTGCATATCAGAAATGCATCCAGACCATCAGAAAGATATCACATTTGAGAAGAAAATGCACTTAGTGCAGGGAATACCTTCAGTATTGCTCTTCGTTGATCATCATTTAGACTCTTTTCTGATTTGATATAAGATATTGCTGGATCTTGACTAAGTATGACTCCACTTTCAAACCTGGGAACCTGCATACCAGGTCCAATGAATAGTATCAACAGTACCAGGCAAACATGGCTAGGATGACAAGATTGGGCCTAAGCAAGTATATTCACCTCAAGGTCAACAATTATCTTCCTAAGCCGAGTACTTTCATTGCTTGGACCAAACAGTTGCATTAGGTTCGACCTACAAACAAGCACAGGTAACACGTAAAAGATTCATGCCACAAGGAAGATACAAATTATCAACCAATAAATCACAGACAAGGCCGGATAATGGTTGAAACCTCATAATAGCATATGATGATGAAGATTCATTCTTGTCTATCCGCCAGACTTCCTGCTTGAATTCATTAACCTCGGCAGGGAAACAGCTTCCAGGAATCCTAAGCCGCCGAGATAAAGAAACCTATAATATTTAGAGAAAAATATGTGAGGGTGGATGTTACATTTAGGTGTGATAAGTTGAATGAAGAAGTATAAACATATAACAATTTGCAGAACATCTTCAACAACAGGTTTTGTTTTTTGGTTACATCACATGAGATATATACCGTTACGTTGTGATTTTTCGAGCCCAAGCATTTAATTCACATTTTTAGAAGAAAAAAAATTTAATGTAAAAAGAAAAAGGCTCCTACTGAAACATGATAGTTGTCGATGTCAACAATAACACCACTTGCAACAGCCACATGTCCAGATTCAGTGCTTAGTATCTGCATATAAAATGGGAACGCATTAGTAGGTCACAACAGTGACTAAGTAAAAACAAAGAACAACAACAGTTCAAAGCTTATATTGCTAGCATAACATCAGATGAATGCCATATCAATATTCAAACTTAAGGTTTCATAGAAGCATACTAGCATTTACAAGGGGAAGATATCTTGCAGGCAAAATGGATGGTTGTCAAAGAAAAAGCAAGAAAAACCTTTCACATATAAATGCCCTGTAAAATTAACAAAGGAGCCCAATGAACAAAAAGTAGCCCCATGACACATCATCATGATTAAGACATTACCATGTCCAGTACATACATAAAATCTAGAGCACCCATACTAAATACATGCAGTGATCAACGTTGTTGTCCAAACTGATGATCAGTAAGAAGGAACAAAAAGAATATTTAATTTGAATTGACTGAAAGTCCTCTAGAAAATTATGAAATATAACAACCCACAACTAAAATTATTCCACCAAATTTGCATTATTTAAAACAAGCAATGTATCAAACACTTGAACTACATGCTGGACGAATATCCCTCAACTTAATATAGAACTAGATGAACTAGACGAGAAATTCATGAATGAGCCGGACAACCCTATATAGTATGAGCAACACACGAATGTGGGAATTTTCAAGGCATCACACGTAATAGTCAATCATTCTTAACTGTATCGAGCCAACTTATTACCTTTGACACCGATTCAACCAAGGTTGTTAAATGTGATGAGGCGAAGCGAGGCGTTGAGCCTGCGCTTCGCCTCTGAGCCCCTCTCACAACGTGAGACTCTCAAGCAAGGTTGTAAATGCGATGAGGCAAAGCGAGGCGTTGAGCCTGCGCTTCGCCTCTGAGGCGTACGCCTCTCACAACACTGGATTCAACACCAATGAATTTCCCGCCACCACCAAAAAATATGTACCTCTAAAAGATTATGCACAAACCAACATATCATCCAACTAATGAGTGACAAGGCTGTGAATCGATTTATCCCCTCGCCACCCACATTTCATCCACTATGCATAGGTGGGGATTCTGAAACATATTCATTGGTTCTTTCGGGCAAACCAATTCCGGCTTCTATCAAGGAAGGGAAGTCCCTCGACCCTCAAACACTGTCTGTGGTTAATTATCGTCACAATCAACTAAAAAGTTGTTCTAAGCATTGCCATTAGACTTTCTTTAAAATGTGATTTTTCCCTTGTGGATATGGAAATCCCTGCTACTTGATCCTAGTTAAAGCATTGAGTGAGGGCATCTTCCATGAAGCTTCGATGTGGTAGTTTTTTGAAGAAATGTGAATAAAAGTTCTAACCCAAGGCAAGAAAGATACTCTTTCTCCATCTTCAACTAACCCTTCTTATATCCAACATTGGGAGAGGCAAGTATGGCAGCAGGGGGATACAATCTCCTTAGCTACTTTCTAATGGATAAGCGAAAGCCACTCTTTAGAATCACTAAGTCAAATTTGGCTTCTTATATTAGGGGTGTCAACGGGTCGGATTTACTCGGACCAAACTCTATAGCATCCGGGTATGGCGATGAATAAGAAGACTCGATTAAGATCCACATCCGAACCTGAAGCAATCAATGTACCCTTTTCAAGATTAAATAAGAGACAATACAAAAAAATACAAAATGAATATGAGAAGAGGAAGACAATGAGTGATTTTTGTGCAATCAATGTATCATTTTCAAGCCACCAAAAATGTAACGCCCCAAATTTCAAACTTGCGAACCCTTTTCAGAAAAACAGGCAAGAGACTAGAAATATCTCTTTCCTTCAGAGTTTGTTTATGTAATCAGCGAAAGATTTTTCTTTGGTAAATCATAAGGCAAGCTGACAACTTTGGGCACGTTAGCTAAAAGAACCAAAACTCACAAGATTCGGATATCCTAAGGGAAATCCGATACAAACCCAAGCGTCCAGGACGCGAGCTAAGAGCAGGAAGAAGAAGTCTTGAAGCCATCTTGCAATCGCGCCATCGCCCGTAGTGTACCTAATCATCACCTGTACCCATAGAATGGGTTAGTTTCGCGAAAAACTAGTAGGTGCACAAGAAAGACTACAAGGAACTGAATTAAGTACATTTAATTCAGTAGGCTACGCAGTTTAAAGCAGATATGCAGTTAAACAGGTAAGCAATGCAAGCAGGTGAATAGTGCAAACACGTAAGCAGTACAAGCGAATAAGGCGTGCGAACGAGTAAGTAGTGCACGCGAGTAAGCAGTGCAAATGCATAAGTAGTGCAAACAGTAAGCAGTTCAACGCAAGTAAGCAGTTCAAAGCAAGTAAGCAGTGCAACTGACCAACGCAGCATACGATCAATTTGATCGTAAGCTGTGAACTACTACGCAACAAGCTTGTCCTCGTTCCTAGAACGAGGTCTCTGCATCTAATCACCATCAGGACATCGTTTGTCGCTCACTACTTCTAACAAACGCTTTGTCCTGAACAACCTTAATCTATTCTCATCTCTCAAAGTCTTACGCGGCTAACTGTCACCGGTTATGACGCATTAAGGCGTCATACCTTCTCAGAGAAGCTCACCCTTCCGTAGAAGGTCCAAAACATGATCACTAACTCAAATCACTAACGATCTGATTATCACATCTGAGTCACGCATGTAATCATGATAAAACAGAAAGCCGAAACTATGAATTCATAGTTGGCTATCACAAACAATCTCAAAAGATCGTCACAGCTCACCATAACTTTTTATGGTAAGCGAAAACACAAGATCCACGTCGGATCGTTCGGTCCGGGAGTTATACGACTGGACAAGAAATTACCGCCCTAGAGGGTACACCTGATCTTGGACCCTACACTTCCTCACAGGAGTTCACCGTCTTTGCAGCTACCCATTCGTGGACAGTGTACATTCTCACAGAGATCTCCCACTCTAGCCAGGTCACCTGATCTGGGAAATGTATAACCTCACAGCGAAACCTTTGGGAAACCGATCCCCAACATATGCCATATCCAATGAAAATCATTGCGATACACGCATCAACACAAAAGACCGCTCTTGGAGTCGATAGCTACTAATACCAACAACAAGATCAACGCCGGATCACCTGGTCTGGGAAATGTATAACCTCACAAGGAATTCTGCTCTAGATGGTATACCTGATCTTGGACCATACACTTCCTCACAGGAGTTCACCGTCCTTGCGGCTACCCATTCGTGGACAGTGTACATCCTCACAGAGAATCAACCACTCTAGCCGGGTACCTGGTCTTGATCATACACGCCCTCGCAGATAATCCTTTGGAGATCAGGTGCTAGTCATACACCCTACTCGGTGATACACGCATCTATACAATCGACTGCTCCGAACAGTTGACTGCTCTCGAGGTCAGTAGCCATAATATGGGCACAAGCATGCATATAAGCAATATGCATTGTATCACTCCGCGCAGAAGCATATAATCCTACGCATCGTATGATTGCCACGAGGAATATTACAATCCTCAAATAGGCCCTCAAAGCATGTGTAAACGACACATGAGAACGCGCAGATATGGCAATTCAGTTGATTCTATGGGCGAAGGGTAACTAACTCTACCCGTCAGCCAAACAAAACAACTGAATAAGACAAGCACTCATGACAATGCTCGTAAAACATATAATTACCATAGAATGGCTCAGTCCATCAACAAGTAATTAAATTAATCGTAAGGCATAAACCATTACATCACAAACCATTCATAAGCAATCATACGGCAACATTTATATCACAATATGTAAGCAACTTATAAGACAAGCGGCCACATCAATCCTAGTTGCCACCAGTTCGTAGATTACGAGCTGTATGCAATCACATCAATCATAAGAGATGCAAGCCAACAAGTGCTACGCTACAATAAGCACCAAACAGTTCGACCAAAGGATAAAGCAAGTCACATACTAATATGTAGCAACTGGCATAATGCTACTATTATAAGCATTTAACTAGTATGAGAAACTCCTTATTACTCCGCAAAGAACTGCGTAAGCAGTTTAACCAACTAGAGTAACGCCTTGACAGGCGTGCACAGTTCAACGAGTAGCAAACTGAACTATCGAGCAAGCAAACAAATTAGTAGTGCAGGCGAAGCAGTAGTGCAAGCAAAGCAGTAGTGCAAGCGAAGCAGTAGTACAAGTGAATCAGTAGTGCAAGCGAATCAGTAGTGCAAGTGAAACTCACGACCCGTGACCAGTGTGAACAGACCTTATGTTTTGATAATTACTGGCCCGCGGGTACGCGCAGGCAAAACATAGAAACAAATGAGACTAGTTCGGGCGTCTGTTATTCTATGTATTTTTGATAACCCGAATAGCTAGTTGAGTCCGCGCCAAAGGGGACGGCATTAGCCGAGAGAGGATTGCCCAGAGGCTGAAAAGCAGTGCCACGGATGCATCCAACTTCTGCAGAAGTGTTGAGCTAACTTGTGTAGCCCCTATCCCCTAACTCCAATGACTGAGGAGGCCGGATCTTTGCCCGTGGGGTGGTTGTTAACAACCTGTCCATTGGAGTTTTTGTACCGATCTGTCCTCTCCCTTGACAGACAACCAGAAGCGAACAGGTGCGTTAGGGGTTGCTTAACTAACGACCCATTCTATGCTGTGGTCTTTAAACCACTCGAGCATCTTGCCTGTGAAGGCGAATGTGAGGCCATTTATGTGATTACAGCATTTTGCATTTAGCGTTGTTCGAGGTCGCACGACCGTCTCATCCGATCATCGCAGTACAAGACGTGTCGTGCACGACTACAAGTACTCTAGGATGAAGGGGGTATAGCTCCTCAATAGAAGCCTCAACAGGAGTGTTTCACAAAGATGTAAAGTTTATCAACTTTACTCTATCTTTTGAAACAGCAGTACCTTGTGCCAACATGATGCATGTGATTATCTCGAATCACATCTGCTATCGGGGTATCTACATGCTTCACATGACTCGATATCGGCCTCGATAGACGGGATACGGGTCTCTCAACAGAACACCCGCTAAGAAGTTCGCTTGAACCTCCAATTAAGGATCACCCAAGATATGCCAAAAAGGCAAGCAGAACCAGCCAGTCACATCCTTCCAAATGCTTCGATTTGGAGCAGTCTTTGATGCTTTTGCGCAGCTCCCTGAAACCTCAAGTCGACTCTGCAGTACTGCACGCACGAAGAGCCAGGATCCTTGCGAGGTACCCCTGTCCTTAGACGAGGATGTATCGCCAGCTCCCAACTGAACTCTTGTCGCAAGAGTGAGTGATAGATGTCTCTTGCATCCTCCACGAGGATGCCTTTAAGGCATACGCAAAGAGCACGAACCTGCACGTCATCTGCAAAAGCAAGGCAATACCAACACATATGCAAAAGCAAGAGCCTAGGCGCAACGACAAAGTAAAGGCAGTAAGCAGAAGTGCAACGCAAACCCTCGCACAACTCGCGACGACAAGTAAAGACTATAAGCAGGAGTGCAACGCAGAACCTTTGCACGATGCGCAACGGCAAAGTAAAGGAACTGTAAACAAGAGTGCAACACAAAACCTGTGCGCGATGCACAACGGCAAAGTAAAGGACAAGGATCGCGAAACTGCGTCCTTGAGTTAAATGTGTACTCGTATAAATATATATGATATATATATGTATATATATTTATTTAATTGCCCTTTTTAGTTAATTGAACTCAATTCAATTGTCCAAGTCTTCTGTGCAATCTTCCCCTACCTTTGAGAATTGCAAGCTTGCTGTCGTCTGCGGATGTATGCGATTGGGGGCTCGGATCGCAGAGCGCGAGCGGGATCCGTCGTATGAGCTGCAAAAGTAACGATCTTAGCAAGCTAATACCAAAATAGAAAGTCAGAGGCACTATCGCCGCCCTGACGTAAGGGAAACAGAGGCAGGGGCATCGTGCGCACCTGCTATAAGCGCAAGAAGCAGAAGCAGGGGCCGCGAGCCCCTGCTGACTTGCTGTCGGCGGACTCCGAGGAGGCAGGGGGTTGCACCCCTACCCTCATAAAGCGAGGGCAAACAGGGTTGCGCCCCTGCCTGACAAAGTAGAAGAGAGGCAAGGGCAGAGCCCCTGCCTGTCAGCAACGAAGGGGAGGCAGGGGGCTTCGCACCTGCCAGACGACATACAAAGAGGGAGGCAGGGGGCCTTGCCCCTGCCTGCCGAAGAACAACAGAGGCAGGGGTGATGCCCCTGCCTAAAGAGAGAAAAGGCACAGGGAGGGGGCTCGACCCCTCCCCTGAACGACGAGGGCACAGGGAGGGGGATTGACCCCTCCCCTGACCAAAAGAGGAAGCAGGGAGGGTTCGACCCTCCCCTGCTGTCAAAGGGAGCAGGGAGGGGTCGACCCTCCCTTGCTGTCCAAAGGAGACACAGGGAGGAGGGGCTCGACCCCCTCCCCTGTAAACACAAAGAGCAGGGAGGGGGCTCAGCCCCTCCCCTAAAGTAACACGAAGCAGGGAGGGGGCTCGGCCCCTCCCCTGCCGATCAAAAGGGCAGGGAGGGGGCTCGGCCCCTCCCCTACCGATTAAAAGGGCAGAGAGGGGGCTTGGCCCCTCCCCTGCCGATCAAAAGGGCAAGGAGGGGGCTCAGCCCCTCCCTGCCGATCAAAAGGGACAGAGAGGAGGGGGTGAGCCCCTCCTCTACCGATCAAAAGGGCAAGGAGGGGGCTCAGCCCCTCCCTGCCGATCAAAAGGAACAGAGAGGAGGGGGCGAGCCCCTCCTCTGCCGTAATAGGAGGCAGGGAGGAGGGGCTCGGCCCCTCCCCTGCCGTGACAGAGGGAGCATAGAGACGGGACAGGTAGAGAGGAGAGAGAGAGTGGCGAACGAAAGAGGGGGAGGTGCGTACCTGGTGGTCGCCGGCGGCGGCATCGTCGACGTCGGAGGGAGGTCGCAGGTGGCGGCGGGTCGGCAACGCAGAGGAAGGAGACGAGAGAGACCGAGAGACGAGAGGGGGAAGGAGGTTTCCAGAACCTCCCCCCCTTCGTCGCTGCGTGCTTTTAAAAGCACGCAGCCGACTTGTTTACCCGGGTCGGATCCGGGTCCGGATCCGGCCCGGATCCAAACATAATTTTTTTTTTGATTATTACAAAAAAGATGCTAAAAAAAAAGGTAGATGTAAGAGGTAGAGGAAGAGAGACGATACAAGCATCATTCAATATATATAGAAGGAAGGAGATGGATAAAAAAGTGAGGTATTTTTATTTTAATTCACGTCTATTTAAGGCAGTTAAAAATCCTTATAGGAAGGGTTTAATTACTTCACTGGCAAATTGTAACTTGAGTGGTTATGTACCTTCAAGCCCAAAAAGACTACGAATGACAACTCTTGCAAAAGAGAGGGAAAATGTTAAGAGATTGTTAGAAATTAAAAAAAAAATCATGAAAACAAAATGAAGTTTTCATTGTTTCTGATGAATGAACGAATATTCAAAGGCATTCACTAACTAATTTCATTGTTTCTTCACTTAGTGACCCAATATTCTTGAAAGCAGTTGATGCATTTGGGCAATATAAAAATGTTATTTAAAGGGGTTATTTATAGAAGTAATAAAAGAAGTGGGTGATCAGAAAGTAATGCAAATCACTAAAGACAATGCTCCAGTTTGTAAAAGTACAATATTGAGTTTGAAGAGTAAGTATTCTTACATTTTTTTTTACTCCCCGTGTGGCACACAGCTTGAATTTGACCCTCAAAAGCATCTTTAACCCAAAAGAGGAAGAAGATTTGCATGCATATGCTCTATGTTCGTGGAATGAAGAATTAAAAAAAATATCAAAAGCATTAGAAATTTTGTTGTCAACCACCGTCAAGCTAATGCCAAATTTAATAGGCATTCTTATCTAACATTGTTGAAGGTTGTTGAAACATGTTTTGTGTCCATCATTGTGATGATAAAAAGAATTAAGGAAGTCAAGAGTGCTTTTGTTAACATAGTGACAGATGATAAATAGACATTCTATCGTATTTATGATGTTGTCAAGGCCCAATAAATTAAGAAATTCATTGTTGATAATGAGTTTTGAGATAAAGTCATGTACTTGAGTTTATGCAACCTATTTGAGAAATGCTAAGAGAAGTTGACAATGATGAACCTATGATCCACAAATTTTATGAAATATGGGATAATATGATTGAAAAAATTCAAGTTGCAATTTTAAAGCATAAAGGAAAAAATCATGCACAGGATGATTCATAATTTTCTAATCATATACGTTCAATTTTAGTTAGAAGACAGGATAAGAGCAACACTCCTTTGCATTGCATGGCACGTTCTCTCAATACCAAATATTATGCAAAGTGGCAGGAAGGTGGTGTTGGTCGTGTCCGTCCAAATTTAGACCCAAATTAAGGCATAAAAATATGTGTATAGCAAGACTTTATTGAAAATTAGAGTTTGGAAAAAATTTCTCACCGAGGTTATATGGACAGGCATTAATAGCGACAGAGGAAGAGGATATAGATCATATCACATGCTGGTTAAAATATGGATCAGAAACACCTCTTCTCCAACGTCTTGCATTGAGATTGTTATCCAAACCTACCAGTTCATCTTGTTATGAAAGAAATTAGAGCACATATGCTCAAATCCGCAACATGAATAAAAACAAACTCACCAAATTTAATCTTCTAACGCCCCAAAATTTCAAACTTGAAAACCTTTCAGAAAAACAGACAAGAGACTAAAAAAAATCCCTTTATTTCAGAGATGGTTTATAAAATAAGTGGAAGACTATTCTTTTGTTAATTTCAGAACCTGTCTTAACAACTCAGTGTGCTCAGAGGGGTTCATGCGATAAGCGGGAAGGTTGGGTAGACTCGACCCGGGCACAAAATCAATGGCATGTTGAACCACCCTTGTCGAAGGTAATCCATCAGGAAGGTCATCCGGCATAACGTCGCGGAATTCCTCGAGAAGAGGGGCAACATCCGCGGGAATGGACACATGCAAACTCATCACTGGCTTAGCCACCAGGGCATAACAATAGCCATCTTCCTGGCAGTGGTCCAGGAAAAGCCGGTACGAAAGGCCTGCGAGTCGGGGGACTCGCTCGGGTTTGTCAACTGTGGGGAAACCTATCTCCCGGATAGGTAGAAGGACGATCTTATGGCCGTTAAAGATAAAAGAGTAAGTGTTCTTGCGGCCATCGTGAGTGGTTTGGCGATCAAACTGCCAGGGACGTCCCAAAAGAATGTGACACGCATGCATAGGGGCCACATCACACCACACCTCATCGTGGTAGTGTTCCCCCATGGAAAACCGGACTAGGCAACGCTGAGTGATGGGAACCTCATTTCCTTTCTTGAACCAGGCCATCTTATAGGGTTGGGACAACTTTTCGGTGTTGAGTTTCAAGGTAGACACCACACTCTCAGATACCATGTTCTCACATGCTCCGGTGTCAATGATGACATCACAAACGTGACCTTCACAGTTGCATCGGGTCCTAAAAATGTTATTCCTTAGCCATTTCGATGGGGTCAATTCTCGGGGTATGGTCAACACATGACGGATGGACAACAAACTTTCGACGTTGTCGTCGAACTCTATAACTCCCCGCTCATCCTCAACCTCCACTAATGAATTGTCCTCACTATCACTCTCACTTGCGGACTCTACAATCCCTTCAACCAGATGGGTGTTCTTGCTCACGGTCGGACACTTGGACGCGACATGTCCTAACTCTTGACACCTAAAGCAACGAAGGGTCGACTCAGTAGGTTTGGCTTTAGACCGGGTGTGGAAAGCTGGACCTGACTGGTCAGGTTTGCTAAGGTCGGTCCTAGGTTTTGAATCACTAGGGGAGCTTGCTCCCCTGGTTGGGAAACTCGGCTTGGGTCGGCTAGAGGGATCATTACGGGTCGTCCGATATTCCTGCCTCCGCTTCAGCTTGTCCTCGATGTTCATGGCATAACTGCTGGCTTGATCTAATGTTTCGACTGTGACACAACTAAAATCATCAGAGATAGCAGGGCGGAGACCCGAAATGTACCTCGTGACCTGCTGACGAGTTGTTTCTTCGATCTGCACACGCAGGGAAAGACGATGAAACTCCGCGGTGTACTCTGCTACAGTTCGGGAACCTTGGCGCAGGGTCAGGTATTCCTTGTAGGCTCGCTCGGCGTGATCCGAAGGCACGAACTTTGACTGCATCAGTCTTTGCATTTCCTC
Organism: Nuphar pumila; assembly: GCF_984573655.1. Taxonomy (NCBI): domain Eukaryota; kingdom Viridiplantae; phylum Streptophyta; class Magnoliopsida; order Nymphaeales; family Nymphaeaceae; genus Nuphar; species Nuphar pumila. The sequence continues at coordinate 45,818,734 of NC_143250.1, forward strand.
CCACGACTGTACGCGCTCTAATCCCTGCCGCTCCCTTGATCGTTGTAGCTCCACCCACCATGTCTGGGCTAGGCCCCTCAATCGTGTAGAAGCTAACGAGACACGACGATGTTCAGCAACTGTGTGATAATCGAAGAAGAACTGCACTGCATAAGACCAGTCGAAAAACTGTTCCGCGTCGAATCGCCCCGCAAACTCCGGAAGATCCAATTTCACGCCATAGGTGGAAGAGTGGTATGGCGGTCTCTGTTGTCGCGGCTCCACTATCCCTGCAGGATGCTCATTCCAGAAAATGTCGCCGTCCCAAGCTGCTTCATTGCCCATATGGCGGTATTGCTCGTCGGGATGCTGGTGCTGTCGAACTCTCCCGATGGGGGGTCGGCGGTCGGGGCGCGCCGGTTCCTGCTGACATTGCCTCGGTCGGGTTTGCCCGTGGGCGGGCACCATCTACGGCCGGTATTGTGGTACTGGAATGACGGGAAGTCCAAGGTTCGGGGGAGGGTTCGGTTGAGGTTCTGGTGCCGGACGAGTAGAATTGGTATAAATATGGTTGTGGGTTAGGAGTATGGTGTTGGGCTGGATATTGGGTTGGGTTTTGGGTCAGGTTTGGGTAAACAGGTTGGTTTGGGTAGGGGTATGGGTATGGGGTTTGGTGGGTATATGGATGGGTTGACTCGCCCGATGGGATGTGATTCGGGCCCACTCCTACACTACTCGTCGGACCCAGATATGAGTGGGTTGGATCGAGGTTCGAGTTGTGGGGATAGGAAGCTTGGTTTGAACTCGATCCCCGATCCATAGCATTATGGGTCTGGTTTTGACCCGGCTCAAATCCAAACTGGAGCTCTGTCCGAGTCCGATATGGGTTAGGGTCGGTCTGAGGTATCTGTTGAGGGTCGGAACTAGTGGGTTGGTTCTGGCCTGGGGCTGCCCGCGAACCGGAACCAACTAGGTAGGCTGGGTAAGGGGTGTCTAGACCCAAACCCGTTCCCTGAGACCCAATGGTTGGTCCCAGTGACACAAGCCTGGGTCCTGTTGCATTACAAACTGGATTGGGTCTTCTTGGATCTGGGTCCATCAACAAAGGTTCACCCATTCCAACTCGCACGGATGCGGCTACGGAGCCTCCCCGTGTGGGGTCGGGGAAGGAATGCTCGTCTCTCCCAAACTGGACTGATAGGACCGGGCTAGCAGCAGGGTCCAGCGTGACGCTGGGCCCCTGCCGACTCAGCTCACCCTGCGACACAGCCCGAGCGAGTCCCTGCCACGATCCTGGGCCCGCAGGTGGGCCCAGCGCAACACTGGGGCCTTGCAGGCTCGGGCCGACCCTCAGCGCACTTGTGGTTGCGCCTGGCCACGCGCCCTGGCCTGCAGGTGGACCCAGCGTACCGCTGGGGCCCTGCAGGCTCGGGTCCACCTGTGAAGCAGGCGATCCAGTCAACCTTTGTCGGGAGTGGGGTGCTCTTACCAGGGCATCGTTGTTCGCCGGGATCCCCTGGTGCTGTCGTGAGGTGTCCGGACCATACACGGATGCTGGAACTGCTGGGTAGGCCGGACCCTTCGTGGATGCTGAAACAGGTACAGTCACTCGCTGTAGAGGTATCGGCTGGTGTGATTCAGCCCCTTGGAGGTTCAGATTTGCAGACATGCCATCATCGACGTCAACACCTGGTATTGCGCACGTCCCCTTGCGCGACTCGAGTGCTGCCAAACGATCGTCCATCCCATCCAGCCTTTTCGATAGGCCTGCCACATCCCGGGTCACGCGCAACACATTCTCCTGGATTTTCGTCAACACCTCCATGACACGCAGCATGGGATCTTCGCTGCTCGCCTCACGCACTTCGCCTTGTACCGGATCGGTTCCCTCCTCAAGAGCCATACCGCTGATGAAGTTGGAACGCCCGCTGCTCTGATACCACTTTGATGCAACTGCGTTGGAGGAGGAGTGAAAACTAATGGCCCACCGTGAATCGGTGTGGCTGAACTTCTTTATTAACTCAGAAATGTCCAATAAAACAATGGGAATATGCAATAACAGTAAGGAAAAGTAAAGGGAAAACAACAATCAAATAGAGAAAAGAAAACTGCAGAAGAGAAGTCGGCTTCGGCTGGGGTTGTTTTCAATCTTCAATAATGCTTCACGCAACCCTAGACAGCCTCTTAAAGACTGTTTACTGGACCGGGTCGTGGGCCCAGATTTGGATCCGACCCACAATCTGGTTCAGTCTTCCTTTGCAGCTGGTTCTGGGGCGTGAGAGCTCCACCACGCCTGACGTAGGTGCGCAGGGGTACCTCCCTGCGTCGTGGCTCCGTCCCTGCAGGTGAGTCATCTTCACGGGGTCTTTCATCTGCCCTGTGTGGTGGATCGAGTGGCACGATGGGCCCAATCGGGTCCTGCCCTGCATCAGAAATACAAGTAACGACATTCGCCAAATTTGGAAGGATGACAGGAGGCAGATGAGCTACACACAAGCAATGTCAATACATTACAACCACCGAAACAACCAATATATATACTGCAAATATCGCCACAACGAAAGGTCTTAATTGTTGTATTAATGTAACAAGTTACAAGTATGAATTTAAAATTGAAAAAAAATGATGAAATTAAAACAATCTACATTTATGTAGGGTAATATTGATTTACTAGTCAAACTAAAAAGTAAACAAAAGCAGAAAGAAAAGATCCATACCACTAAGTCTCCATGTTTAAGAGCAGAACCCATTTTTGATGATGGAGGTGCCAGAGACAGCGCATCCAAAGGGCCTTCATTGTTCAAGTTAGAACTGTAAGTAGATAATTCTTGAGAAGTAAACCTATAAATAAATTGGCCATTCTTTAGAGATTCTGTGAGTTTGAGTTCTTTTGAGACATCAAGAATTAATGAAGAAAGGCTAGAGCCACATTCTCTCTTAGAATTATCTACATGCCAAAATTTGCCCTTTAAAACCTGCATTGCAGAACATGAAATCAACAGTAGTATCCAAGACAAAATGCAACCAAATTCTAAACCCAGACTTCCAAGGATGACTATTTTACCTGGGTCTCTTTAGCTTCCAAATCAATCAATCGACCCCAATGAAGAAGGAAATCATAGTGACGACCAGTTAAATGGTCAACATTTAAAGAAAACAAATCACCAAGTCCACTGCTTTCTATATCACCACCATGTGTCTGCAATACTCATAGTACAATAGTTCTATATCAAAACAAACTTCTAGATACATGCAACTGAAGCTTTATCCAACAAAATGAAAAGCAACAAATATTTCAATGACTAAATAAAGACAAGCAATACAGGGCTATCCACATTTGACAGCATTATCAATTTCGCTTGCACAAAAATGTAATATAACTAATAATTAAAAGTTAAACTGGGTATTCAGCATAGTCACCAATCTCAGCATTATTCTGAAAACAAGTGCACTTTTAATGTATTTTTTACTCAAGCTGTTAAAATATCAACTTAAACTCACATGGACATACAGGTCTAGGTAGCTAGAAAACCACAATATGTTGAGAGGTTCACTACTCCGTTTGTATGCACATGGATGCCCTCTAAGACAGAACTTATCTCAACATTACACTAACTTATAAATAAAAATACATATAGATTCAAACATAATCATGTCCCGCTGGCAGACCATGAATAATAATAATAATAACAATAATAATAATGATGATAATGATAATAATAACAAGTTAATAACATTAACCTCTCTTTGCGCATAAAACAAAGCTGACATGAACATGAGTAAGCTGATTGCAATGCTAGGACTCTCCAAGCAAAATGGCATACAAAGAACACCACCAACAAAACCAAAGTAGAATAACATGTTAATAAAATGAATTGGTACCTCATGCCATTATCAAAAATTCCATATTTACCTTATGATATACAGCACACACATTCAAGTGGCGACAACCTTCACAAATTTTCAGATTCTGAAATGGAAGATATAAGATTAAGTGATAAGATAAAAATAGCACAGATTCACTTCCTCAAATAATATCAAACTGAATACCCTTAACATAGGAGGGAGAAGCTGGGTAGCAGATGCCTTCAATACATCACTGGCATGTTCATTACGGCGCATTATCAACCCAACCAAATCAGCCCTCTGAACTGTAATTCCCTGAACAAAATTGAATTTTGTCAAGATTACAATAATTAAAGAAGAAAATGGTATGACCAGAACATGAGAAGAAAATTATAGTATTTTACTGGAATTCAAACGATTTCAAAGAATTAAAATTGATTCTTAGAAACATAAATCATCACAAGCATGACATATTCAATTCGTCATTAGATGTTTGATGCAGCATCCTATAAAAATACTAGAATTAATTAACTGAATCCTGTGATCAGAATACAACATGATTAATTGTAGGGATTATCTGACACAAAATCTACGACACACACTTGAAAGACCATATTTTGAATTGAATGAACAATAGAAAAGAGTCCTAACAATACCATGTTTTAATGTTCTCAAACATGAAACTGGGGGAGCTATTCAGAGGTAAGGTAAATAATTGAGTATGAAAGACTTCAAGCATCAACCACCTTCCAACAAGAAATGGACCAGACTAGCTTGACCAACAAAGGTACATTTGGCCATGGCCAGAAAACTTGACCACGACTAGTGCGGCCTACTAGGTTATTAGGGCTAGGCCTAGCCTTAACCTTTAAGCAGAGTTTATCCATAATCAGGCTTGGGGGAAGAATGAGACTGCTCAAGGTCAAGCCATAACTTTGCCACCTGACAGTTATGATGAGATAACCATAAAGCAGAAAAAGACAGATGAAGAGAACAGAACAAAACACATAAATTCTTCAAATAGGATAGACTCACAAAGTAATAAATAATGAAGACTTAAAAGTCGAATATAACAAATAAATGTTTCTTGTTAAAAGATTGCTGGCATAATCCTGTTGCCAATGTTTTTCCTCTATAAGAGGATAATTGGGACAATACTCAAATGGTTCATGATCAAGTCTTCATGCTCCAGAAAGAAGTTATTTGTTAATTGAAAGTTCAATTCCCTATGCTTAGAAAGTTTTTTTTGTATTCAGATTATTGTCCACCACATAAAATGCAGGTAGATATACTCAATCTTGATTGATTGGTTACAAAAATTCATGTTTTATGTAACGTTCATTTTGCAATCCATTCATGACTCATGTTTATTATTTTGTTAATAATTGACATCTGATTTTAGTTAACTGAGTCCTTGTTCATGGCTGCAAAATGTCATTCATATAATCATATGCATGAGTAGAAATGTAGGAGAGGTTTTTGGTAATCTTAAAAACAGAATAAATACTTTCTTGATGAGATTTGTGTCGACTAAACTCAGCAACTCTATCATTTGTTATTGTTACAAAGAACTGAACAGAAACCTGTGCAAATTTTTGGCATACCAGAAACCAAATATAATTAGGTACAGTCTGCATGGTCATGTCCAAGATGCATACCATCATATGGTGTTTAACATGACACATATTTGACTGTATAGTATTGGCCCAACATCGCTTTTCATATATTTTTCTATGAACAATAGAATGGATGGTTTTAATAGCATGAGTCCACTAATAAACTCCACAGGCCATGGGACAAAAAGAGAGTGATTGGTAGATACCAAAAAATAGAAAAAGTAGCAAAATTAAAATATATAAAAAATTTGATGTAATCTGGTGATATTTTGAAATTATCATAATATTTTTCTGATATTATTGGTTTACTTTGAAATATTGATAAAATTATGATATTTTCAAAACATTGATGATATCAGTGACTATATTTACACATAATGCAAACACTCAACAGCAATCAATCCAGCTGGAGATGCCACGGGTGATTCAAAACAAGCAAAACATAATCAACAAGTGTTCCAACATGACAAGCAACGAGAGGTAGAAAATGAGTGCAGCATATGCAAAAGCCTAAGAAATGAAAATAAGACCAAAGGATAACTAGCACAGTAGTACAAAATCATAAGAATGTATCATTCAGTCAACAGCATGCCTGCATAGGATCAATATCCAAAGAAACACATTTCATGTATCTGAGCTAAATAAGATACTAATATAACAGAAGTAGGGTATACAAAAGGTAATGGCATGCAGCAGCATGTTGATGCAAAGAGAGCAAAATTATGTTTAGCCAATTGACAGCACCTGTGTTTGGTCAGTATTGAGATAATATAGAAGACCCGACTGAATATTGCACATATATCTGGAAAGATGCATCGAAAAAAGTTAGCATAGAGAATCACCATGACGACCAAATAAAGTTCAACCGTACACAAAAGTTTAACAAGTCTTTACTCATGGATTAGGAAAATCAAAATGATAAAGATAGACATGCAGGGCAAACCTGTCAGACATCAGAAGTGTGTATAGGACTACTTGAGCGTGATGTTCCAATGCAGTCTACAACAATAAAAATAAAGAAACACGTGAATAAATATAACATAGAGACAGCATCATAACATTGGCCAGAAAAGAATCTCGGGAAAATGAAAAACATTTCCAGGTTGAAGCAATGTCCCATCTCATGATATGACCTTGAGACCCTTCTAAAAAAATTGAAAGTCAAACCTTTGAATAATTATCCACATCTAAGACAACAAATTAGCTCATTAAGAAAAAATAGCATTTACAGAATAAATGTTAATCGGCTGATGATGCTGCAAAAGGATTAGAGTCATACAAAAAAGTCAAAAAATGAGAAGTACATGAAGAAGAACAAAATTGAATAACCCATCCTTACTCCAGTTAGAAAAATCTCTTATACCTCCAAAATATTGAGAAAATGCCATCAAATCTTGATAGAATTATCTTAAGGGCACTTTGACGCAATATTTCAAATATAGTAGCTTTCCAATAGGCACAACAATAATGACATTGACGTTTTAATTTCTACTTTTTTTAATTTAAATAAGATCAAATCCCTTATTTTGATAAAATATTTTTTCCGTGTTAGGGAGGGGGAGCGGCAGGGTTAGAAGCAGCAGCAGCAGCAGCAGCAGCAAAGCCCCATTTAAACATAAAGAAAACAACAAAGAGATGCAAGAGTAGTAGCAATGATGAGCAGTTATGATGAATGGACATTTCACTCTTACTTCTGTACAATATCTCCTCATATACTTCATAAATATGGCCATATCACCACAACTCCTTACAGTATCTGCTTAAATACTAGTTATATTGAAAAACCTCATAATTATGGCCATATCCCCGCATCCACAGCCATATTCATGTGACACAGATGCATGCACAAACACAAATCGCCTTTAATTTTTTTCATATAAGACTGATACGATGGTGTCCCCCACCAAACTAAGAGCAGCATACATCTCCACACTAAACATCATTTCCTCTGCCTTTCATCCAAGAAGCTAAAAACAAATTTCTCATTCTGATCCTCTGATTAGTAAGACACGAAAAATCTAGCCAAGTTAAAATGAAGATTTTTTGGACAATAATGTTTAAAAGAGGCAAAAAGGTGAGCCAAGGTGGTAAGACTGGTTTAAGGAAAGGCACACGCCTCAAGGAGTACAAAGGTGCAAATGTTTGAATGCACCAAGGCATAAGGCTCAAAAGGTAATATTATAATAAAATCAAGTAGCATTGACCTAAGTAATAATAAAATAAAAAAGATAACAAAGCACAAAGAAGGCACAACTAATCGAGGCATTTTCCAAAATCATAATTCTTTTCCCGCAAATTGGAATGATTTATCTTGAAAATTCCACAAAGTTTATGCTTCTTTAAACAACATATAAAAGAATAATACGAAAATAAATATGATCAGGATTTCTCATTGGAGAAGAAAGTGGGACATCTGCTAACCAACAAAGAAACTATTCTTTTCCATTTAAAGAGTGTCAATTGTTTGTCTAAAGGCACCAGCCAAGCAAAGGCAACAGCCCAAGGTGAGGGTCCCTGACCCCATATATCTTTTTTTGAGAAAAAGATGCCAAGAGCAATTAGCGAATGCCAATAGAATTTTAGTACCAAAGATGCCAGACCTAACAAAGGAATTCAAACCAATCACTGACATCCAATGAGAAATGTACTCCAAGAGATCAAGCCAGTCCTTGATTCTGTGCCAGTTGGGTGCCTTCTCAAATTACCTCCTAGCCCCTGGGTTCATCCAGCAATCTGCAACCTTGTTGTTCCTGCATCTACAAATCTCACAGATGTTGAGGAAAAAGAAATACAGTGTCAGTCCGGGTATCATTTGAGTCAACATTAGAACCACTACCAAGTTTTATCATTATTATCTCCTCCTTGAAAGCACCAAAAGACTTAACCAAGCCATTACACAGGGCAGAACAAGATTCCTAACAACAATTCCCAGCCCATTTCCACGACTGCCCTTTGAGACCATGCTTCTCCTTCAACAGTAATGTCCACCATCCATTCTCCACAGCTAATAACCACCACCAGTTTATTGCATCACTTTGCAGAAGCCCGCAACATATGAACCTTGTTTCACCTAACTTCGTGACAATGATACTTGACCCCATCAAGCAAAGCAAAGCCTCTTAGAGTGACCATAACTATATCAAGAGAATGATTTTATTAATTTGTTGATTCCTTTCAGTTTATTGGAGAACTCTGGAAGTTGTTAACATGTGGAAAGGGATTCAAGAGAGAATGTGTTTAGTATAACAGATTTCCCAGTGATTGAAAGGTATTTGATAGCCCATGCTTGGAATCTACTTACCATTCTATCAACAACAAAATACCAAATGGAATCCTTTTGAGCATTCCTTGATGAGAGGAACTTTAAGCCACTTCATCAGAAGGGATCCCAACTCACAACCACATATAAATGAAATATTTTGAAGCACCTTAGCACTGAAGACCATAACACCACCTTTTTGTAATGCTGAAGTCTGTGAATCATCATTTATGGCACAATGTTAGGGATTAAAGAGAAAAGAGAAGACAAATCTGATGGGCTACCTGGGTGAAGATGTTGGTTGTGATACCATGTGAGAAACCTCAAAAATCGGGCCTCCAAAACCTACAGCAACATGTTTGAGAGAAAGAGGAAGAAAAAGTTGGAACAATGTAGAGAGAAACCCACGATTTCTGTCTCGGCTGAATCTTCTTTTCATTGGTATCAATATTAGTGATTAGGGTTCAGGTCTGACCTGATTACCATTAATACAAAACAAATATTACATAAGAATACATTCTATACAGGGTGGATCGGGTCCAATATGACCCCATCCAAACTGAACACATGTGACTCTATTTTCTTACAAGGTTTTGACGTCAATAAGTTCTTCCAAGTAGAATTATCCATTTGACTTGAATTGTTCGTATCAGTTCCTTTGCAGTACCTGCAACTGATAGACCACAACCAATTCCTCTAGCTTCCTTTACTTCTTTAAGAAATGCACTCAAACCACAACAATGAAGTAAAGGCACACAAACTCCATGTTGATTTTTTTCAAAAAGCTCCCCCATAATATGTCAAATTATGAGTGCAAAATCTAGATATCCATCCACACCAATACAGGGTAGAATAGTAAATGTTTTATCCCAAATGATAAATAATAGGACAGTATCTGAACGCCATAAGGAACATTTTCATTCAAAGATAGCCAAACAACAAGCAACTAACATGATTAGCTCTATTGCATAAAGCTACATGAAACTATGTAATCTCAATCTGCAAGAAAAATCTAACAGGATCATGTGATCAACAATTTATTTGTTTGTTCATAAGCATAGGAAAGGCAGATGGAATGGAACTTGCCTGACCACTAGTTCTCTTTCCAGTCTTGAACTCCAACGGCATGATGCACTCTTCAACCCTATCCATTTTTGGGTTTAATCTAACCCTAACAGAAGCATCAATCATTCCTTTTAACCCATAACTTGGTGACCATGCCATCTCTTCAATGTCAACAACCTTCACAACAAATCAACTAAAAAGTTGTCAAGGAACAAAACAGAAATTATTAGTGAGATTGAAAAGAATTGTGGAATGATTATCAAACTGAAGCAAAACCATGGAATGCATACATACTGAGCAGGATCATACATACCTAGCTAGACAACTACAAGGCATGAATAAGATGCATAACTTTAGCCAAAGTGCATAAAAATTAAAAAATGTTTTTTGTTGCAAAAAAAAAGAAAACTATTTGAAGCTCAAAATCTATGCTTTTTTTTCTTGGGAAAAATATCTATGAAGGTATTTAACAACACAAACTTAGTGAATAAGACATTGCCTCAATTATGTTGACCTCTTTTGACCCATCCTTTGATCCAAAATCAACTGAAGGCGCCTTAGAAGCCTGCAAGCAGTATTTACATGAGAGTCAACAATTTGCTAGAAAAGAAAATAAATAATTGTCATTCTCGTAATCATCATCCCACCCTTAGTTGTCAAAGGCGCAGCCCAACTGCATGGGCGACCCGGTTCGGGTAATGGGGCCTTATATTACCGCCTAGGCATGTTTTTTAGAGCCTAAGTTTTTTTTTTGAAGATTTTTTTTTGAAGACATCATTTGTTTTCTTCTTCAAGGAGGAGGAGAATAAGAAAAAGAAGGAGAAGACATGTTATTTGTCCATTGCTTGTATTATGTTTGTTGTGGAGGAGAAGAAGAAGAAGAACGCATGTTATTTGTCTATTGCTTGTATTATATCTATTGTTGAGAAGAAGAAGACATTATTTGTTTATAGCTTGTATTATGTCTATTTGTTATTTTGTCGTATACATGATTTTATTTTTTGTGTATTATTCTTCACATTGTTAGTTGTATTGTTTGTTTATTCAATTAATTTATTCTTAATTTGTTTGAGAAAGTTAAGGTTATGTAATATAATTGCTTTATAGTGCTTAACAACATATTATTTGTCTATTGCTCATTGTTGAATGATTTTATGTTGTATACATGTTATTATATTTTTTAGGTTTTTTTAATTTTTTTTATTCAAACTACCCCCGCCTAGGCCTTTTTAAGGGATCACTGTAATGAAGTATACGGAAATGTAACCCAAGTATGCTTAATGCATTTACAATGTCCAATAATGAACAAGCACTAAAGCACAAGAGAGAGAGAATAAAGAAGTTCATTATGGGACAATACAAAAAACCTTTAAAAGGCTTAAATGAGAAAATATAGAGAACTTTATTCGAGGAGAGCTCCACAAGCTTAAAAATACAAGGGGGAAAGCCCCTATCTATACACAATGAAAAAGGAGAAAAGGGGGAACCATTAGGGGCTCCCAAATGGTGTCGTTGGGAGCCCCAAACGGTCATATTTATGACCGTTGGGGGTCCCAACGACTCTATGTGGGACCCCCAATGCATATAAAAAATAATTTAAATAAAAAAAGGAAAAAAGTAAAAATAAACTACCTATAAAAATAGTTGTTTCTAGAAACAACTATGTAAAATAACCAAAATACCCCCATCGGGTATTGTGTGTGTGTGCGTGTATATATATATATATATATATATATATATATATATATATATATATATATATATATATATATATATATTAACACCCCCCCTCAAACTTTATGGGGGGGTTGACCGAAAGTTTGCTAATAAGAAAAATAAAACGTGAAGCAGGAAGAGGAAAAAGTCTACCAACTGATACTCTGATGTGACATATGACAGGGTAACCGCTTCTCTCAGATATTCATCACGTACATAGTGACAGTCCATCTCTATATGTTTGGTGCGCTCATGGAAGGTGTGATTGCTGGCAAAGTAAATTGAACTTTTGTTATCGCAGCATAGCTTCAAAAGATCGAAAATGCCTGCACTCATATCTTTGAGAAGACTTCGTAACCAAACTAGTTCCACAATGGTAGTTGTCATAGCTCGGTATTCGAACTCAGTAAAGGATAGCGAAACTTTTTGCTGCTTCTTGCATCTCCAGGCAATCAGAGAATCTCCTAAAGAGACATAAAAACCAATAGTTGATATTCCACCATTAAGGTTTCCTCCCCAATCAGCATCAATATAATCAAGTAAACTTAATGATGAGGATAGAAATAGACCTTTAATGATGGTATTCTTGATGTATCTGACGATTCTTAGCACAACACTCAAGTAAACAATTGTAGGAGCATACTGAAACTGATTGGTAGAGTGAACGACATGAGCAATATTTGGTCGGGTAATGGACAAATAGGTGAGAGAGCCAATGAGTTGTCTGTAGGGTTTGGGATCCTCTAGAAGAGTCCCATCTTCCGGTCTTAATTTAGCATTGATCACTTCAGGAGTTTTCCCCTTCTTATCATCTAAAATTCTAGATTTGCAGCAAGTTTCATTTGAGAAAGTATATATCCTCGGGGAGAGTATGCATCTTCAATTCTTAAAAAATATCTTAAAAATCCCAAGTCAAACATATCAAAATTATCTTTTAACATAATTTTAACATTACGAACACCAATTTGATCATTCCCTGTTATAATCATTGTAATGAAATGGTGGATCTTCCATGAATGCACTCGGATCACTAAAAAGGAAGGGTCTAAAAGACACTTTAAGCAAGACCCATAAAAGGATAAAAGCGAAAAAACATAAATAAATAATGCAACTTTATTGAAGTAGACAAATGCTTAAAAAGCATTTGAAGAAGTGATTTTAAAACAGGGGTTGCACCCCTATTTATACAAGAGCAAGAAGGAGAGCTCATAAGGAGCTCTCCCTTCTAGCCGTTGGACTAGTTCTAACGACTAGATGTTTGGTCAAGCTCCGGTTGAAACTTAACCAAACTATATTATCTAGTTCTATATGAACTAGATAATATAAAATACATAAAAATAAAAAAAATAAAAATAAAAATAAAATGGGAAAATATATATAATATAATAATATTATTATTATATTATTATTATTATAATATATATATGATACATTTTAACACTCTCCTCAAACTTACGTACAATGAGCGAAAGTTTGTCTGAAAGGAAGTAAAATTTGGGAGTTGTGAGAGGTTTGATGAAGAAATCTGCTAATTGGTATTCCGATGTAACATATGACAGATCAATGGTGTCATGCACGTATTCCTCTCTGTCGTAGTGACAATCCATCTCAATGTGTTTGGTGTGTTCATGGAAAGTCCGGTTGCTTGCGATGTAGATTGCACTCTTGTTGTCACAACACATTCGTGAGGCTTGTGTTGCTTCAGCTCCCATATCAGAGAGCAACCGCCTGAGCCAAACAACTTCCATTGTGGTGGTTGTCATGGCTCAATATTCAGCTTCAGTGGAGGAAAGGGAAACCTTATGCTGTTTCTAGCACATCCACGATATTAGAGATTCACCTAAAAACAGAGAGAAACCAGTGGTTGAGTGCCTACTGTTAGGATCATCTCTCCAGTCAGCATCAGTATAAGCAATTAAATCTAAAGATGACGATTCAGACAAAAAAAGTCTGCGTGAGAGAGAACTCTTTAAATATCTAATAATGCATAAAACTGCTCCCATGTGAACGGAGGTCGAAGCATGCTAAAACTGGCTAGCTGTGTGAACGGCATGTGCAATGTCTAGTCGAATGATAGAAAGGTAAGAAAGTACTCCAACAAGTTGTCTAAACGGAGTGGGATCCTCTAGCCGTTCGCCATCATCAATTTTCATTTTAACATTTACTACTTCTGGAGTGTCAACTTTCTTAACATCGATAATGCCAGACCTGCAAACAATATCAAAAGCAAATTTAGATTGAGATATTAAGTACCCACGAGGGGAATAAGCAACTTCTATTCCTAGAAAAATATCGTAAAAGTCCTAGGTCAAACATTTCAAAATGAGTTTTGATATTGGCTACTCCTTATTTGTCACCTCTAGTGATGGTCATATCATCCACAGAAAGAAGAAATATCCTCCACATAAAGAAGAAGAATGATGATACTTGCATCAGATTGCTTAATAAACAAGGCAGTGTCAGTCAAACAAGAACGAAATCCAATATCAGTCATAACATGACTAAATCTGTCATACTATGTTTTTGGTGCCTACTTAAGACCATAAAGGGCCTTCTTAAGACGAAGATATTTACCCTTAGGAAGACTGATACCAGGTGAAGCTTTCATGTATACTTCTTCAATAAAACACTCATTTAAAAAGGCATTTTTGACGTCCATTTGAAATATAGGTCATTTTTTTATAGAAGCTACAACAATTAAAGTTCGAACAATGGTCATTCAGGCCACAAGAGCAAAGGTTTCTTCGTAGTCAATGTCATACTCTTGAGCATAACCTTTGGCCACAAAATTGGGCCTTATATCTTTCAAGTGTCCCATCACTTTTGGCTTTGACTCTATAGACCCATCTACAACCTATAGGTTTCTTTCCAAGCGGCAAGTATTGAATGGACCAAGTGTCGGCCTTCTCTAATGCATCTAATTCAGTTTTCATAGCTTCAATCCATTCTATATGATTTTTGGCTTCAAAGTATGAGGAAGGTTCAACATAGGATCGAATTAATACAAGGGTTGCCTCATACGAAGAAGAAAAAGATTCATAAGAGACGAATTTTCTGGGAGGTCTAGAAATTCTAGAAGTCCTACGAAGAGGAGCTTCAGAAGATTTTTCTAACGCACATGGAGGGTGTTGCTCTCTAATTCTTCGTCTTGAATATTGTAAACCAACATCCCTATTGGTTTGGTCTTCACTATCATTTTCAGAGCCAGTAGGACTTTGATCACTGTCAAAATTATATTTAAAATCCTCTTCGTTGGATTTTGAAGTTAAATCAACTAAAAAAGAATATTCAGTAATATCTTTGGATTTTTCACTTTCAAAGAAATTTTCTTTTACAAGAAAAGTCAAATTTCTTGACACACAATTTACCATTTTAAAGATCATGTCATCTGTACCCTTTTTTATTTTCAACATATCCTAAAAAAGCACATGGGATTGCTCGAGGGGAGAATTTATCGTTCTTGTTTGTAAATACAAAACATTTGCAACCAAACACTCTTAATCTGGAGTGGTCCAGAGTTAGATCATAGAGTTTTTGAATTGAAGATGTATTTTCTAAAGAAGAAGATGGCATTCTATTGATGAGATAAGTGGTTGTTAGATCTGCTTCAGCCCAAAACCCTTTTGTCACTTGACATGCAATTAGCAAAGTCCAAATAGTTTCCATAATATGGCAATGTTTGTGTTCCACAAGACCATTTTGTTGAGGGGTGTTTGGGCAAGATCGTTGATGAATAATGCCATATGAATTAAGATAGTTTTTAAATTCTCCAGACATAAATTCTTTCTCTGAATCGGTGCGAAAGATGGAAATATTATTTTGAAATTTGTTTGTGACCATTTTATGAAAGATTTGAAAGTGAGCAAAAACTTTGAATTTACGTTTAAGAAAATAAATCCAGGTATATCTAGAAAAATCATCAACAAAGATGAAATAATATATATAACCGCCTTTAGAAATAACTGGTGTGGGTCCCCAAATATCCAAATGTATTAACTCAACAAGTTTGGTAGAAACAAAGTTTCTACTAGAAAATGGTAATCTTTTCATTTTTCCAAGAATGCAGTCTTTACAAGCAAAATTTTCATATTAACAAAATTTTTCCAAACTTGAAAAGTATTGAATGGCCAAGTCTTTTGTGCCATAAGTCTGTTTCCAATTTCTGAACATTTAAACAAAATACATTCTTTGGAAGTTCCAAAAAGTCCATGTAATATAGCCCTCCTTCTTTATGGTCTTCCCAAATCAGCTTCCCTGACTGGCGATCCTTAATCAAGCAACCATCAGAAAAGAAGAATATATTACATGTAACGACCCCAACTCATACCTTTGAAAAATGCAGAATTTTTTTTTCTAAGAGTTGCGGAAAACTTTCCAGACACCTGGGATCCCTACAGTTCCAATTTCAGTTGGATAACCACACACCACAAACAAACTTACATTTATCATTCATAACCAACCAACTAAACTCTTTTATTAATGAATCAATAAGAGTCGCATACTCAATGTCAAAAGTGAAATAACAACTTGCAGGAAATAAAAACTAAAAGAAAACAAAAGTAGAGGCACTCTGTCCGTAAATGAAGCCGTATGGGAAAACCAATAAAATGAGAGGGTCAGAAATCCGAAGAATTCTGCGTACAGGTTTCCCTAATGAATCAAATAAGAAAAAGAGCATAAATAAGATCCATGTAATATTTTGAGGAATACGGTTATAATCAATTCATAAGACAATTAACCATTCATGCAGAATTAAACATTGAACATGAGGGAACACGAAGAAGTAACAGTGATCATAATTTAATCAATAAGGCAATTAAATGCAAAAGAGATCAACATCATGCAATGATCAACATATAACAACCAAGTGAACAGATGAACATGCATGAGCTAATGCATAACAAGAATATGCATAATTTATGTGTAATGCATGAACCATTTATTATCTTTCATTTAAGCTTCCCTCTTTTCATATGCATGTCCTATTAAATGCACACAATCTTTAAATTCCTCTTTTTAATTTACCATTGCCCGCGGACACACCAAACGGATACAATCCCTGAGGTCAAGTAAGGTTCCTGGGGTATCTTAACACACAATTTGTATTTTAGTACCGGGTTCCAAACTTAGCCCTCGACCGATATCAAGAAACAGCATCATCCATCGGAACCTTGGAAAACAACATCCAAAGTCGGGGACACCAGGAAAAACAGCATCCACTGGCGCCACTTTATTGGTATACCAAAACAACAACAGTT
The DNA here is from genome assembly GCF_984573655.1 of Nuphar pumila. Lineage (NCBI taxonomy): Eukaryota > Viridiplantae > Streptophyta > Magnoliopsida > Nymphaeales > Nymphaeaceae > Nuphar > Nuphar pumila. The sequence continues at coordinate 45,835,473 of NC_143250.1, forward strand.
GTGTCAAAACACACCACCCCCAGGAAAAGTGACGGACTCTCCCTAAAACCGTGGCCAGGAGAAGAACCTCAATATCGGGTTCAGGGGCAACCATACGCACACGGAGTTTTTGTATCCTCACGGTTTTCCCCAAAACCGCCACATCAAAGATTCCCTACACTAAAGCAAGGACATCAAGGAGTAAATGAATTACACTGTTCTTTATTAATTATTATTTTTTTTCTGGTTATTAATTCATCTCCCAGGTGGATTGTTGTCAATAGGTTCTTCTAAAGAGAAGTCTTGAGAGTATCTGTTAATAGCAGGTTGATGTTCATTTCCTAACCGTCGAATATATACATTTATATCATTAAGATTTTCATTTTGGGAAACATTATCATGTTGTGGTATATCATTATAATGTAAAATGTCATCACAAGTAGTATCACAAATAATTGCCTCAGGGGACTCAATTCTAGAAGCTAAGTCAAATAGAAAAGAATAGTCAATGTCTTCCCTAGATGTGTGGATATCGAAACCATTTTGTTCTTCAATAAAGTTTACATTTCTCGACACATATAGTTTATTGTTTCGAATATCATAGCATCTATAACCTTTTTTATTCTCACCATAGCCAATGAACACACTTTCAAGAGCTTTAGGTGATAATTTATCTTGTCCTTGACTAAGTACGAAACATTTCCATCCAAAGATTCTTAGTCTATTAAAATCTGGAGTAATTTTAAATAATTTTTCAAAAGGTGAAACATTTTTTAAAGAAGAAGAAGGCATACGATTTATAAGATATGTTGCGGTAAGAAGAGCTTCGGCCCAAAAGTTTTTAGGAACATTTTTAGACACAAGAAGAGTTCTTGTGGTTTTGATTAAATGTCTATGTTTCCTTTCCGCAAGACCATTTTGTTGCGGAGTTTTAGGACAAGATCGTTGGTGCAAAATTCCATTTGTTTTAAAATAATTTTGAAAATCTTTAGACATGTACTCACCTCCCGAGTCAGATCTAAATATGGCTATATTGTGTTGAAATTGATTTTGAACAAGAACATGAAATTCTTTAAAATTATTGAAGACATCGGATTTATTCTTAATAATGTAAACGCATGTATATCTAGTAAAGTCATCAATAAAAGAAACATAGTAAGAATAGCCCCCTTTGGACATAACGGGTGTCGGTCCCCATACATCGGAATGCACAAGTTCAAAAGGCCTTTTTGACACGAAATTACTATGTGAATATGGAAGAGAGTGAATTTTCCCAAGAATACAATCATTGAATGTAAATGTATTTGTATTACAAAATTTTTCCAAAAATGAAAAGAGATACAACTTCGAAATACTAGGGTGTCCAAGTCTCTTATGCTAAGTCTCAATATCTTTAGATTGAACATGATTACAAAATAATTTGGATGGGAAAGACAAAAAATCCATATAATAAAGGTCCCCTCTTCTATGGCCTTGCCCAATCTGCTTCCCGGACCGGAGATCCTGCACATAGCAATGAGTTGGTGAAAAAGAGACATTACACTCAAAATCGGTAATTTCAGAAACAGAAAAAAGATTTAAATTGAGTTTTGGAATAATTCGGATTTTGGGAACAAAAAATTCTTTGTTTTGGTCATAAGTTTTCTCAAGATTTCCAATGCCTTCAACATTCAAGGATGTTCCATCGGCAGTGGATACATATGATTTAAATTTATTGAGACTTGGTTTTGACAAAAGTGATGCATTTGGAGTCATATGGAAAGAGGCACCCGAGTCAAGAATCCAAGAAGTCATGCCTGGAAAGGAGGAGATGGCGGCACCGGAAGTGGAAGGTGAAGATGATGATGTAGAGGAGTTCATCTTGATAAATTGTTGAAGAGTTTCGGTTATGAGCGATGGACTCATTTATGTCACCATCCTTCTTTGAATCTTCATTGATGATTGGAGGAGTTTCTCCCACGGAAGCCACCTTTTTAAATTTAGGGCAATCCGGACGAATATGGCCCGGTTCATTACAATTATGACAAATGATTTTTCTTCCTCCACCACCATTATTCTTCCAAAAATGTGGAGGTTTATATGATCTTACATTGTTGTCGGGTCTAGACACAGCATGAACTTCATCAACATCTCTTTTCAAGGCCAAACGGATTTCTTCTTGACATAAGTCGGCCAAAATATCACTTAGAGGAGTAGAGGCCCTATGAAGAAGAGATCCTTTAAGTTGCTCAAATTCAGGACGAAGCCCATGAATAAATTGAAAGAACCTCTCTTTTTCCATTTGCTCTTGTCTCATGGCAATAGCACTTCCTTCCCATTGCGGTTCGAGAAGAACAAGCTCATCCCATAAAGAGGATAGAGCACTATAGTAGTCCCTAATACTCATATCACCTTGCTTGGTGGCTCTTACCTTTTCTTGTAGAAAAAAATGCCTAGCAAGGTCTCTTTGGGTGTACATGCCTTTCATAAAAAACCAAGCTTCATAAGTCTTCTTGAATTTTGCAATATTTGCACAAATCTTCAATTCGACATTATTCATGAACCATGCTAAGATTTTAGCATGCTCACTTTCCCAATCTTCCATTTTAGAAGAGTAATTAAGAATAGCTTTTTCTTTTTCTTCTTCGTTCAATGCTTTTTCCTCATCTCCTTCAAACTTAGTTAACTTCAATTGTGGTTCCGGAATGGTTCCACATACGTAACCCCAAAGTTTTTTACCTTTGAGATTATTTTCCATAGAGGCCGCCCACAAGCGGTAATTGGTCCCATCCAATTTGAATGCGAGATCGATTTTTGCATCTTTGTTGGCCATTTATAGAAAAAGAATTTTGAAGACAAGAGAGAGGAGAGATATTACTTGTCAAGAGAGAATCCGATGAAGCCTACTCAACCAAGGCTTTGATACCATGTAATGAAGTGCCAAATGAGAGAGGCGAAATCTCCAAGAGAGAGTATCGAAGCACGCACATACACAAGAGGCCACTAATGGGCAAAATAAACCACAAAAAGTGGTCAAGCACACAAAGAGGTAAAAAAATATATTTCACTCATGAAATGCTTCATAAGAAGCTTGAAGAATACATGGGGCCATGCCCCTTATTTATACACAACAAAGGACCCAAGGAGGGGCTCCCATAGAGTCGTTGGAACCCCTCCAACGGTCATATTTCTGATCGTTGGAGGGGTCCAACGACTCTATGTGGACCCCTCTCAAACAATAAAAAAAAGGAAAACTAAAAAGTAAAAAAAGGAAAAAGAATAAAAGGGAAAAAGAAAAGAAAGCATATCTAGGATATGCGTGTACAAGTGAAATGACATAATTACCCCTATCGGCTATTACAAAATAAATATATATATTTATATATGTAGATAGACACATAGACATATATATGATAATATATATGTGTATGTGTCATAATCTATATATATAGATATATATATACATCATATTTTAACATCTCTTTCTTAGTAAGGGATAGTTTAGGTTCCGAATCGGAACCATCCACAATCCCCCATAAGCCTTTACCCCCATATGTGGTGCTTCATGATTGAAGCCCATGTTACATAATTTGTGTCACTTAATTTCATGGGGAAGATGGTGACTTTATCAATCATCCATCGTTAACAAGAGGAGAAAAAGAAAAAGATAGAAAAAAAGAACAAAAAAAAGAAGTGGGAAGGGAAAGAGATACAATACAAAGATGTTGAAGCCCTCCAAATGATGCAATTTGACGTCGATAATGAAGTGATAAAACACTTCTCTCTAAGTGATGAAACACTTTGCAAGAACAAGATGATGACACACCTTTTGCAGAAAGGGCACGAAAACCGAGACAACTTTCTCCAAGATCTAATAATCTCGCGGCTCTGATACCATGTAATGAAATGGTGATCTTCCACAAATGCACTCGGATCACTCAAAAAGAAATGTTTAAAAGATGCTTTAAGCAAGACCCATGAAAGGGTAAAAGCAGAAAAACACAAATAAATAATGCAACTTTATTGAAGTAGACAAATGCTTAAAAAGCATTTGAAGAAGTGATTTTACAAGAGGGGTTGCACCCCTATTTATACAAGAGCAAGAGGGAGAGCTCATAAGGAGCTCTCCCTTCTAGTCGTTGGACTAGTCCAACGGCTAGAAATTTGGCCGTTGGATAGTTTCAACAACTAGATGTTTGGTTATTATCTAATTCTATATGAACTAGATAATATAAAATACATAAAAGTAAAATAAAATTATATATATATATATATAATATAATAATAATATTATAATATTGTTATTATTATTATATATATATGCTACATTTTAACAATCATATCATCTACATAGAGTAGAAGAATAACAATACTAGTTCATGCATTTATCACAAAGAGATATAACATGAACAAAAACCCATACTAGTCATGACATCACTAAATCTATAATACCACGCCTTGGGAGCCTGCTTAAGACCATACAATGCTTTTAAAAGTTCAATAGTTTTTCCATGTTCAATGTTAAATCCCGGTGGAGGATCCATATAGACTTCTTTATTTAGTTTTTCATTAAGGAAGGCATTTTTAACATCCAATTGATATATAGGTCATTTTTTAGTTGATGCAACAACTATTAGGATCCTAACACTAGTCATTATAGCCACGGGTGAAAAGGTTTTCTCATAATCAATGTCATATTCTTGTAAGTATCCTTTAACTACTAATCTTGCTTTATATCGGTCAAAAGTTTCAGCACTTTTAATTTTAACTTTAAAAACCCACCGACATCCAATAGGTTTCTTGTTGGGAGGGAGCTTAAATACTTCTCAAGTGTTAGCTTTCTTAAAAGCATCTAGTTCTATATTCAAGGCTTCAATCTAATGCGGTATATTTTTGGCTTGATTATAATGTGTGGGCTCATGATGGGAGTGTAAAGTTATTAAGAGTAATAGTGTTTCATAGGATACAAACCTATTTGGTGGAATAGATTCTCTAGTAGATGGTCTAAGAGAGGTTTCTTCTAGAGACTCATTGTTTTGAGAAAATCTTTCTAAGGCACTAATGGGTTTATTTTGCTCACACCGAGTATAAACTTAAAGGTTTTTAGAATTATCAATGATGTCATCACTACTTGGTGATGTTTCAATATTAGAGTTTTCATAATGTGTATCATCTATTGTTTCAAAATGATTCAATGAATCATCACTAAAATGCGTATCTTCCGTTAAAGAAAGATCATACAAAAACATATAGTCAATTTCATCTTTCTTATCAAGACATTCAAAACCATTTTCATCTTCTAAGAATGTCACATTTTTGGTAACATAAGGTTTGTTATTTTTTAAATCAAAGCATCTATATCCTTTATTTTCACCGTATCCAAGGAAAACACACTCAATCGCTTTTGGAGACAACTTATCTCTTTTATGTAAAAGTACAAAGCATTTGCAACCGAAAACACGTTAGCAATTGAAGTCGGGTGCCATGTTGAGAAGGATATTTTTCAAGGTGGAAGATGGCATACGATTTATTAAATAAGTGGAGGTTAAAACGGCTTTGGCCCAACAATTTTTGGGAATATTTTTAGAAATAAGTAATGTTCTAGCGGTTTCTACGATATGCCTATGTTTTCTTTCCGCTAGACCGTTTTGTTGAGGTGTTCTAACACATGATCTTGGATGACAAATTTCATTTAGCTTTAGGTAATTTTGAAAATCATTAGATAGATATTCTCCACCCGAATCGGATCTAAGAATAGATATATTGCTTTGAAATTGATTTTTAACTTTTATGCAAAACTCTTTAAAAAAAGAGAACTTTTTGTTTAAGATTAAGAAAATAGATCCATGCATACCTAGAAAAATCATCGATGAATGTTACATAAAATGAATAACTAACCGGAGATGGACCCCATACATCTGAGTACACCAATTTATCTCTTTTATGCAAAAGTACAAAGCATTTGCAACCGAAAACACGTTAGCGATTGAAGTCGGGTGCCATGTTGAGAAGGATATTTTTCAAGTTGGAAGATGGCATACGATTTATTAAATAAGTGGAGGTTAAAACAGCTTTGGCCAAACAATTTTTTGGAATATTTTTAGAAATAAGTAATGTTCTAGCGGTTTCTACGATATGCCTATGTTTTCTTTCCGCTAGCTCGTTTTGTTAAGGTGTTCTAGCACACAATCTTTGATGATAAATTTCATTTAGCTTTAGGTAATTTTGGATAGATATTATTCACCTGAATCATATCTAAGAATAGATATATTGCTTTGAAATTGATTTTTAACTTTTATGCAAAACTCTTTAAAAAAGGAGAAAACTTCTTGTTTAAGATTAAGAAAATAGATCCATACATACCTAGAAAAATCATCGATGAATGTTACATAATATGAATAACTACCCTTAACCGGAGATGGACCCATTCATTTGAGTACACGAATTCAAAAGGTCTTGATGAAACAAAGGTTCTAGTTGAAAATCGAATAGATTTCATTTTTCCAATAATACAATCTTTGCAAGTCATGTCTTTTTCTTTACAAAATCCGTTCGTAAAAAGAAAAAGATACATTTTTGAGTAGCTAGGATGTACAAGTCTTTTATGCCAAGTTTCAATACTCTTGTCTTGAACATATGTACAAAAGGAGTTTGAAAGAAGAGTCAAATAATACATAAAGCAAAGGTCTCCTTTCCTATGGCTTTTTCCAATCCACTTTCCAGACTAGAGATCCTGAACAAAGCAACCATTACATGAGAAAGATATTTCACATCCATGGTCGGCAATTTGAGAAACCGAAAAAAGGTAAGTTTAGTTTTGGAACAACTCTAACTTTTAGAATAAAAAATTTTTAAGAATTTTTAGAATCTAGTGTTTTTATACTCTTTATTTTTTAAAAGGTTCTATCGACCGTAGACACATGAAATTTTTGAATTGGTGCATACATCTGTTAAAGCATTTTCATGGGGAGTCATATGAAAAGATGCTCCCGAATCTAAAATCCAAGAATACATACAGGGTGATCATGTGGAGGCAATGGCGGCACCCGATGTAGAGATAGCTTTGAAAATTTGTTAAAGTGCCATGGAAATTTGCCTTCATCTTCTTTTTTGGTAGTTGATTCTTTAATGAAAGCAACCTTATGCTTGAAAGTTCCATTCAATTTGGGGCAAGCGGATTTAATATGACCTGGCTCATTACAATGATGACAAACAATCATCTTTCTACCTCCACCGTAGTTATTATTGTTTGTATAGTTACCTTGCCTCCCAAAATGTCGGGGTTTTTATGTTTTAACATTGATATTGGGTTTAGACAAGGCTAAGACCTCATCAACATTCTTACTCATGCCAAGCCGAGTTTCTTCTTGAAAAAATTCGGCAATAGCATTCTCCAAAGGAGGAAGAGTAGATCTATGTAAAAGGGAAGATCGAACTTGCTCAAACTCGGGACAAAGCCCAAATAGAAATTGAAAAAACATTTCTTGTTTCATTTGTTTTTTCCTAAGTTCCACATCCTCAATGGCAACCCACTTAGGCTTTAAGAGTGTTAATTCATCCCATAGAGGATTTACAACACTATAGTAATCTTGAATACTTAAATCACCTTGTTTGGTGGTTCTCACTTTTTCTTGCAAAAAATATGTTCTTGCAAGATGTTTTTGGGTATACATAACCTTCATAAAGAACCAAGCCTCATTGGCTTTACGAAATTTGGCAATATTAGCGGATACCTTGAGTTCTACATTGTTCATAAACCATGCAAGAATCTTTGCATGATTGTTCTCCCAATCTTCCGTTTTTTTTATGTTCTTCAATGACCTTGAGGCGAGCATCTCCCACAAGAGCTTTCTCTTGACCTCCTTCTATCTTGGTGAGCTTTAGTTGAAGTTCGAGAATAGAACCCATTATATAACCCCCAAAGTTTTTTTCCTTTGAGATTATTCTCAATTACGGATGCCACATCATGTAATTCTTGCCATTGAGCTTGAAGGAGAGATCAATCTTAGATTCCATTATATGGACAAGATATGAAAGAGAAAAAAGAGAGCGTTGTCACGACTTCAACTCCAAGAACTGTATGGCTCTGATACCATGTAATGAAGTATGCGAAAATGTAACCCAAGAATGCTTCATGCATTCACAATGTCCAATAATGAACAAGCACTAAAGCACAAGAGAGAGATAATAAACAAGTCCTCTATAGGACAATACAAAAAGGCTTTAAAAGGCTTAAACAAGAAAATGTAGAGAACTTTATTCAAAGAGAGCGCCACAAGCTTAACAATACAAGCAGGAAAGCCCCTATTTATACATAATGAAAAAGGAGAAAAAGGGAAACTATTGGGGGCTCCCACATGGTGTCGTTGGGGTCCCAACGACTCCATGTGGGACCCCCAATGCATATAAAAAATAATTTAAATAAAAAAAAAGAAAAAAATTAAAAATAAACTACCTATTAAAATAGTTGTTTCTAGAAACAACTATGTAAAATAACCAAAAATACCCCCATTGTGTGTGTGTATACATACATATATTTTAATACTCACCGCCTAGGCTCTGCCTAGCGCCTATGACAACTAAGATCGCGTCTATCCCAACTACATGGGGTCGGATTTATGAGCCCTATTTTTTCATTCCTTGGCGATATGGGGCACCAAAATCATGCAGCCTATGTTGCCAAAGCCTCCGCCGCCCTGACAGAAATTCATTCATCATAAACCATCTGACCCTTAAATGCATACCAACAATGAACATAAATAACTTGTGCACATCAACTAGTAGTCTAATAGTTTAATATGTTATTGCAGTTCCTTATAAGTTGATCTATTACAAATCCAAAGATTGCAAAACAGGTTGGATTGATAGTATGTGTACGAGATAGGAAATTCAATGTGTTATGGTAAAGAAACACAACCATGTTGTTCATTAAAAAGTAAATCAAGAGGCAGAGTCCCAATTGTTGAGTGCTCACTTATGATGGAGCATAATGCTATACCAATTCAATGAATCTAACAATCAACAAGGTATCCAACAGTTGTTTCTTTTGCTTCCTCCACTCAAGTTTGAAACAGTGTCTTGATAGGGGTGCAATTATGTACATCAGTGTCATTGTTTTTGTTAGTTGATATATGCCTAATTCAACCATTAATCAAAGATATTTTTAAAATCTTGATTTTGTTTTAAATAATGAATGATGAAAGTGATCATAAGGCATGTCTCATTACCATTGCACACTTGCGCGCACACACACGTGTATAATAGCATACTAATACAAGCAGGGGAGAAGGAAAAAAAGGAAAAAGAAAAACCCTACCAATGCAGTACCTCTAAATCCCTAAGTTGACAGATCCATGTCAGCATCTTTGGAATCGCTTCAAACAATGTTAAAAGTATGTCATTTTCATCAGCTGCACAATCAAATCAGCAAGTTTTATTACAGGAGAAAACAAACTAGAAAATTATTAACATATGAATACCACCAGAGCAATGAGAGATAATCAACTAAAAAACAACAGAGCAGGACCAGAATAAGGTTAATAATTTGAAGACAACCAGAGTATATGTTACATGTATCCATTAGCTTGTGACCAAGAGAGTGGAAACCAGTCCACCTGCAACCCCTACCACACTATGGCAAAAACAATAACAAGAACACAATTGTTTCCCAGTAGTGCCCTAAACACAGGAGGGTAGATTTTGGATTTGTTTTAGACCATCCAACATTTTTTATTGTCATGACTGACATTAACTTGACCACAAACTAATTACCACTGGCAGCATAAGCCGATTAAATTCCACTGAAGCTGGTGTTTGACAATGTCAAGAAACACTGGAGTGCATGTGAACTTAGTAGACTAATGCGTGTATGATTATTAATTAACTGCAATAAATAGTTGTGACTGATGACAACAAAGACACGGTATTGCATCCCATTTTCTCAAACATCGACCTCTACAAAGCTTATAGAAGAAATCAACAAACAATATTGTGTAACTTAAACTTCTAACCCTAGTTGCCAAGCAGGAATGGGAATCAGTAAGCAGTTGTTTCAAATTTTTAGAGAATTTCAGAAGCAAAGAGGAAGCAATATGTGAAATCACGTGAACATAGAAATTGGGATTCCTAAGAGAACAAGATTCCTGCCATGGGCATCCAGATTACTAAACATAGGAACCAGGATTCATTGAGATTTGGGATTCCCATGTAAGGGAAGTGGGATTCTCATATTTGGGAAACAGGATTTCATACTGTTTCTGCTTCTCGCTTTCTAGGAAACACAATTCCTACTTTAAGTGCTTCCAGTAACTATGCCTCTACCACAAAGCTTTTGTTGTCAATAAAAGTTACATCGTAGAAAAAAAACAAACATTAATATCATCAATCTTCAAATATGAATGCTAAAATGGATTTTAGTCCCAATCTTTCTATAATGTCAAGTGGCACATAACAGTCTTTCAAAACACCATCATCACCAATGTGTAAGAAAACGAATTCCTCCTAAGATGTTCACCAAATCATCAAAGTGGATACTCAAAAGAGTTCCACCAAAGCACCAAAAGAACACACACAAAAGCCTCGAAATGAGCTCAGACACCAAATCCACCAAAGGTGGCCTAGATAAGTTAAAAAAAATAATATTTTATTGAGGCTGAATATATGCAAGAAGCATTACAAAATGATGGGGTTTTGCCCCATATTTATACACAAGAATGGAGACCCTAAAGGAGTCGTTGGGCGTCCAACGGCTCTAAATAGAGTCATTGGACCTCCAACGACTCTATCTTTTAACTAGTCAACAAGTGTTGACTAGTCCCATTTTAACAAAAAATAAAACCTAATCTAATTCTAGTTACTACCTATATATATAGATATATTAACACTCTCCCTCAAACTTACGGTTGGATAACCGAAAGTTTGTTCAAGAGAAAGTGAAATCTAAGAGCCGCAAGAGATTTGGTGAAGAATCCGCCAATTGATATTCTGAAGTAACATATAGATATTTCTTTGGTACATAGTGACATTCGATCTCAATGTGTTTGGATTGTTCGTGGAAGGTCTGGTTGCTAGCAATGTAGATGGAACTTTTGTTGTCCCAACACATTCTGTTAGATTTTCAGATCTCCAGTCTTTTACCTGTAGAAAAAAGAAAGACAATAGAAAGAAAGAAGCTACACGAAACAGGGAGGGAACCCAGCCACCTTGGGCGTCCTTTCTCATTGAATATATGGATCTTACAAGACGTATTAGGGTACAAGTTTACCCTTAAACAATAATTAAAAATTACATGTTCACCTATAAGTGACGTTTGGAATATTAGACATAAAAATGATTGAATCTGGATCTTAAGGATCTGGTTCAAGATACAAAACAAACCAATGTTATCTTTTCACCCTCCCTCAAGTTGTACATGGCCTTGTACCATGGACAACTTGCCTTTTTGTATCCAAAATTTGTCCTTTGTTAACCTTTTGGTGAATAAATCTGCTACTTGATCTTCAGTTCTCACAAATTGAGGTTCAACATCCTTGTCTTCTACCTTTTGCCTCACAAAATATTGGTCTATTTCAATATGTTTAGCCCGCCTATGATGAATGAGGTTGAAAGACATATTAATTGCACTCTGATTGTCAGACAATAAGAGTGTTCGTGAAATATGTTGTTCCACTTCAGTCAATATATGTTTGATCCAAGTGGCAACAGCCATTGATCTATATTCGACTATTGTACTTGATCTTGCAACAGCCTTTTGTTTTCTATTGCTTTATGATATTAAGCTCAGCCCAATATAAACATAGTAACCTGAAACTGACCTTCGTTCATCGGGATCTCCTCCCCAATGAACATCGTTGTAGACAACAATCTCATGTTTTGTCGTTCCTGACAAGCTCGGTTTATACAGAAGACCATCTCCAATCGTACCTTTTAAATATCGAATGATCCTTTTAATAGCTTCCATATGCCCTACCCTGGGTTCATGCATAAACTATGAGACCTGATTGACAGAGTAAACTATGTCAGGTCGAGTAAAGTGGGATACTGGAGCATGCCAACCAAGCTTTGATATCGTGTAGGATCTTCATATAAATCTCCATCTTCTGAGCCTAACTTTTGGTGAAGTATGCATGGAGTGCTAGGTTTATGTTCTTTCATACATGCCTTAGTCAAGATATCCATGGTGTATTTATGTTGAGTGAGCATTAGGACATCTGATTTTCTGTCAACCTCAATTCCAAGAAAATATTGCAACTCCCCCAAGTCTTTCATCTTAAACCTTTGACTTAGAAGTTGTTTGACCTTTTCAATATGATCTCTAGAGTTCCCAGAAATAACAATATCATCAACATATATGAGCGGCAAGGTGATTACATCTCCCCATCCAAAAATAAACAAAGAATGATCTAAGAGTGATCGTGAGAAACCGCGCATTTGTATCTCTACAGAAAAACTGTCAAACCAAGAATGTGATGCCTGTTACAATCCATAAATTGCCCTTCTTAACTTACATACATACCTTTGTGGATCTCCTTCAGCATATCTTGTGGTTTGCTCCATGCAAACTTTCTCATTTAGATCACCATGAAGGAAGGCATTTTTAACATCAAGTTAACTTAGTACCCATCCATGCTCAACGGCTAAAGAGAGAATAAGTCGAATTGTCCCCATCTTTATAACAGGACTAAATGTTTCATCATAATCTAGCCCTTGTTCTTGGGTGAAGCCTTTGGCCACAAGCCTCGCCTTATATCGTTCAATAGTGCAATCTGGCTTGTATTTGATTTTGTATACCCACTTTGACCCAACAACATTTCTATTTGATGGTCTTGGAACAATCTCCCAAGTTCCACACTCATGTGGTGCCTCTATCTCATCATTCATGGCCTCAACCCACTCTCTAGAATGTGTTGCTCAATAAAAAGTAATGGGTTACCCATCTCTCAACTGGATGTCGAATTCGATTAGACCTTCTAAGATGAGGATTTTGTGAGGATGCATGACCAAGCATAGTGGTTGTTGGTCTGTGCTGCTCTCGTCGAGTATATACAATGTCCCTGTACCTGCCTAGTTGTGGTGAGGTTTCTGCATTTTCCTGGTGACTCCAATTTTCATGGTGACTCAAATTGTCATGTTGTTCAACCCTCTCTATTACCTGTCTACACTCTGCAGGACAACTGGTATCGGCTTCAGTAAATAATTCTAAGTTCAACCATGGATAGTAGAATTCAACAGCACTCGACAAGGGATCTATGAAGCCTAAATGAGAATCAAAACTCACCTCATCGAAAATGACGCGTCCGAAGACTTTGATGCGCTTTGTCCCTAGATCATAACACTTGTAACCCTTGTAGTCATCTGCATACCCTACAAATCTACACTTTAGAGCATTATCTTGAAATTTGTGCCTTAATGAGCTGTCAACATGAACATAGCAAACACATCCAAACACACGTAAATCATGATAATTGGGATGGAGTCCATGTAGAGTAAAATATGGAGATTTATTTTCAAAATATTCATCGATAATTTATTTATAATATGAATTGCAGTATGGAAGGCTTTTGTCCATAAATTTATGGGTAAATTATTGTCGTGCATTATGCTCATTGCAGTTTCCACAATGTGTCAGTGCTTCCTCTCAGCAATTCCATTTTGCTGAGGGGTGTGTGAGCAAGACACCTTCCTTCCTATTCCATTATTCTGGAGAAAACTAATAAAATCACTAGAAGAAAATTCACCTCCCCCATCGGACTGTAAATACTGAATATTTTCGGAGAAGTGGTTCTTGACAAAAGAATGGAATCTTTAAAACAAGGGAAAAGTTTCTGACTTATGTTTCATGAAAAATATCCACGTATAACGAGAATAGCTATCAACAAAAATGAGATAATATCTAGTACCAGAACAGGAAATGACCAGAGCAAGTCCCCAGACATCTGAACAAATAATTTCAAAAGGCCTTGAAGCTAGAACATTTTTGTTTGTTCTTTTCAAGACTCAGACTCTTCCTAGAAATAAGATTATTAGTGACAAGCTTTTTAACAAAATGATCACCACAGTGACCCAACCGACCATGCCATAGATATGGCTTATTACAATCTGAGACACTGAAGACAAAATAAGAGGAGACAAAGGAAGACACACACGAAGGCTTCAAGGCATTACAGATTGGTCGACGACATGTAGGAGGATCCTCTTGAAAAACGTACATGTTACCATGTCGCTTCCCTTCAATGAATGTTTTCTTCGAGTGGAGATCCTTAACATGAACAGAAGGAGTGAATTCAACTGAGACATGACTATAATCAACAAGCTTGGAAACAGAAACAATATTCTTTTTGATATTTGGGACATGAAGAACATTGAAAAGTTTGAGAATGGACTTGGACATAGGGATAACCGAATTTTCAACATGAGAAATAGAGTGATGGGATCCATCCCCAGTGACTATACAGTTTTTGCCAAAATAAGAAATAGGATTTAGAAGCTTATCTGCATCTCCAGTAACATGAGTTGCTGCCCCGGAATCAACATACCATGTTCCCTGCTCATTCTGCTTCAAATTCAACGCTGCTAGGGCTGACATGAGCAATTCTTTTAATTCTCCATTTGCTCATTGCTGGCTTTTCCCTTTATTCTGTGGATTAAACCAGCAGTTGGTCTTAACATGACCCCTTTTGTTGCATATGTAGCATGTAGGCACGTTTATCTGTCCTTAAGAATTCGGAAGAACATTAGGAGTGGGCAAAAGCCCACGCCCCCCTGATGCGTTTCTGCCCTATCCTCCACGTCCTCCAAAACTGTATCCTCCTCTCCCTCGTCCATAGTTGACTCCTGTAGCAAGAACATCCAGAGTGTATCCTTGCGTATGAGATTCATCTGGCAAACCCTTCAACGACATCTCATACTGTAACAACTTAGCAGGCAGATCCTCAAACTTTGGTAACTCGCAAACACGGCAATGAAGTCGTAAGGACATGATAATCAGCCCCCAATTCACTCAAAATCTATTGAACCATCTCCTTATCGCTAACGGGGCATCCAATGATGGCTAAGTGATAAGCTATGCTTTTCATTTTATTCAAATATTCCATGACGGTCAAAGAAGCATTCATCATCATCTGAAACTCACGCTTGAGAAATACAACTAGAGCCTATGAAATCTGAGAATAAGTGCAAACCAATATGTCCCATAATTGTACGGTTGTGCAATCATCTGGAATGGCAAGGAGAACCTCCTGTGATAGAGTCGAAGTGATATAGGCCACAAGCAACTGATCCCGTTTTTCCCAAGTAAGGTATTTTGGGTTCTTGACGAGAACAATAGACGTTGCCCCTTTGTCATCCTTATCTTCACGAGATACAAATTCTGGAGGGGCTGGCACGGATCCATCGAGATGACTCAGGACACCCTGACTCCTTAGAAAAGGAATTATTTGTCTTTTCCAGGTCAAAAAAATTGAAGTATGTAGTTTTTCAGACTTAAGTTGGTTAAGAAAACTCGCGGAGAGACTGGATTGTGCGGCTGGGAAATCCATAGGAAATAAAAATAATATGGAAAGGAAAATATTGAGAGAAATGCTGCACTTCAACAATATCGAGTTGTGATTCTTGATTTGTCCCATTTTTTGTTGAGAAAAAAAGCAAGATTGGGCGACAAGCAGATCTGATAATAATCAGATCTGGTGATTCTTTGTTGAACAAATACAGAAATACAGAAATCGTTAAAAAAGAGGAACGATATTCAGCGAAAAGGAATATAGGTGCAGAGAGCAACAATTTCAGATCTGGGATTCACAATTCCAGATCTGGAGATCTGACGCAAGAAGAAAACTTTAGATCAGAAATAAAAATCAAATCTGCGACATCCTGGAACCTATGTCACAAGGATTCGGCTAGCAGGGTGCCACACCAGCGTCGACGCGACTCGACGCGGGTGCGGTCAACCCGATCCTGGGTGCGTTCACCGCAACCAAGATATTTAGGTTTTTTTTTTGGATTTTTTTTTTAAAAAATTGCCCTATGAAATGGGCTGCAAATTTTTTTAAAAAAAAAATCTGCAGACATCTGCTGATGGTCTGCGAAATTTTTTCTGTTGATAGCTCCAGTCAGCTGCTAACAGCTCCTGTCAGCTGCTGAGCTCCTGCCTTTTCAAATCCTTTTTTTTGTAAAGGATTTTCTCAGCTGATAGCTCATGTCAGCTGCTGACAGACAGCTCCTGCCTTTTCAAATCCTTTTTTTAGTAAAGGATTTTCTCTCTCCCCTTTATATATATATATATATATATATATATATATATATATATATTTACATTTTTTCCCCTGCCGCACCACCGCACTCGGGTTTTTCGGAAGTGCAGAATCCCCGCACCCGCACCCATGTGACATAGCTTGGAACAATTCAGATTTGAAGTCAAAAACATATCTGTGACAAGCTGAGATGAAAAGACCTTTCAAAACTGCCGCAGAAAAAAAAATAAAGGCAAAATAGAACAGTGAAAGAGAAAAATTTTAGGACGGGAAAAGAAGTTTAATAGAAGAGAGAGAAGACCATGGTTGCCAGTCGAGGAAGCAATACGGGAAGCGAGGCACTTTCGAAAATTTAGGAAGTGGGAAGCGTGGGACTACTTAGAAGCGAGTCACGAACCGTCTCGGAAGCGAACCGGAAGCGATCTAGGAAGCGAAAAAAGAAGAAAAATAAAAAATAAAAGGGAAAAAAGAGGGAAGCATGGGGAAGCGTGCTTCCCATAAAAGGGAAACGTGCTTCCCAAAAAAGGGGTCGTGCTTCCCCCACGCATTTCAAAAGCATGATGTTCCGCGCTTCCGATGCGCATATAGGGGAAAAGTGCTTCCCCTACTATAGGGGCACTTCCGCTAACTCTGGTCGGCGGCAAGAACAAGGCAAGGGGGCAAAGCCCCTTGCCGGAGAACAAATGAGATGCAGGGGGCAAGCCCCTCCTCGAAAACAGGAAAGCAGGGGGGCTTCGCCCCCTGCCAGCAAAACGCAGGAGGCAGGGGGACAGAACCCCCTGTCGAGGAGCAACAGGTGAGCAGGGGGGCTCCGCCCCCTGCCGGGACAACAACATAAGGCAGGGGGTGAAGCCCCCTGCCGAAAAAACAACGGCAACGACAGGGGGGCCTCGCCCCCTGCCGGGAAACAAAAGAAGGTAGGGGGCTTGTCCCCTACCAAGCACAGAATGAGGTAGGGAGGCAAAGCCCCCCCCCCCCCCGCCCCGCCCCCCGACAAAGGACCCCAAGAGGCAGGGGTGAAACCCCTGCCGAAAAACAACAGGGGGGCTGAGCCCCCGTGTCGACCCACTGCAAAGAGGCAGGGGGTAACCCCCTGCCGACAAGAGGCGACAGGGGGCTCAGCCCCCCTGTCGACCAATTGCAAAGAGGCAAGGGGTAACCCCCTGCCGACAAGAGGCGACAGGGGGCTCAGTGTAAAAATCGCAAAAAAAAAACTTGTTTTGGACCCGGGTCGGGTCGGGTCCGGACCCGACCCGGGCCCCTTTTCTTTAGGGTTTTAATAACCCGACACAAGAGAAAGGGTTTTGAGAAAACCCTTTCTCCTGTGCGCCGCCCCCCACCGCGCCTTCAACCCGATAAGGGAAACCCATCGGGGTTTCCCCTTTTGTCGCCCCTCCCCGAGCTCTTTAAGAGCGTTGCGGGAGGGGAGGATCGATGCCCCGCCCCCCTTCTCGTTCCCTGCAGGCGAAAGCCTCGCCGACAACCCCGACCGCCGCCTCTCCTCCTTCCCTGCGCACGCCACCGACCACCGCCGCTGTCAGTCTCCTCCCAAGTACGCCGTCTTCTCCTCCTCCCTCTTCTCCTCCTCACCCCTGTGGGTGATAGGGAAACCGACGGGAGGTCGGTTGCCCCCTGTCACCCCCGTTTCGAGCTCTCTCTCTCTCTGGCAAGGGTTAGCCCCCTGCCGCCTCTCAATCTCCGGTAGGCAGGGGCAATGCCCCTGCCGTTTCCTGTTTCCCGGCAAGCAGGGGCTCGCCCCTGCTGCCCCTGGAGTTTTGGCACACAGGGGTAATACCCCTGCCGCCTTCCCATCTCGGCTGGCAGGGGCTCACCTCCTGCCGCCTCTTGTTTTCTGGGAGGGCAGGGGAGATCCCCCTGCCGCCCCTTGATTCTCGGCACGCAGGGGGCTTGTCACCCCCTGCGGCCCTGTGAATTTGTCAGGCAGGGGTCGAGGCCCCTGCCATTTGTTGGTTCTTCAGGGAGGGGCCGAGGCCCCTGCCATTCCCCGTTCTTCAGGCAAGGGGGCCGAGGCCCCTGCCGTTCTCTGTTCTGCGAGGTAGGGGCCGATGCCCCTGCCATTCTTAGCTAGCACGCAGGGACCAGTGTCCCTGCCACTTGTTACCTTCGTGAGGCAGGGGCCGAGGCCCCTGTCGGCTGTTTCGGCAGGTAGGGGCCGATGCCCCTGCCATGCGTGACCTTGTTTGGCAGGGGCAGAGGCCCCTGCCCTTCGCTTCCTTGTCAGGCAGGGGTCAAGGCCCCTGCCATTCACTTTTTGGCAGGCAGGGGCCGAAGCCCTTGCTATTTTATTGTTCTGTCGGAAGGAGCCGAGGGCCCCTGCCGCCTTGCTGTTTTCGACAGTGGCTCGTCCTTGTCGCCTAAACCTACCCATGTTCTCGTCGCACCATTAATTATATTAGCAAAATTGAATATTTAACACTTGGATATTTACGCAACAGGTCCCGATCGTGCTCCGCGGCTCAACCCTCGTATTATCCTCACACGTAGGCGTACGCAGCTGCACGACATCCCAAGGTAGGGGACAGTTGCGCAAAAAGGGCAGTATATGAACTGAATTAAATTGAAATAACTAAAACAGTCATGCTAGATATGCCTAAGTCATACTTTATTTCCTTCCTGTACTTATCTGCCTTGCGTATTTACTTGCTTGCACGCTTATTGGTTGAGATATAGATTCGTACTGTGTTCCTTATTTGCACATTTACTTGCTTGCTTAGATATGTGACTGATGTATGGTTTCGTACCTCATGCCCTGTTTGCATAGTTACTTGCTGGTTTAGGTATTCAATCGATGTACAAAATTTATACCTCGTGCGGTTTGCTTATACTTCTTTCGCTCAATGTGCGATTTTGCATGTCGAGTATTACTTAGTACTTTGCTATCACACTATAATGTTCTCATGCTCGCAGTTATGGTATACAAGTCGATGCAGCCTTCTATCCTTGCTAATTTTTGAAGGATGCGAGTTACGCTTGTGCACAACAGTTCCTTTTAAAAGGATTCCTTAAGCAAATCCAGTTTTCAGATGCACCGTTTTGCAAAGGCGAAAATTGGAAGTCTTGCAGGTTGCGAAAGTGCGACTAAGTTTTTTCAAGACAATACTTTCGAATAAAATGTTTTACAACTATAATCTGATATTTTAATGTGATTCAGAAACCCTGAAAAGGGTCACAACTTATCAAGGGTGCAACCTTGCAAAGCAAGCTCGAAGGTTTTGGGAGTTTCAATATATATCAAGTAAGTCTCTCAAATTGCCGTGTCTTTGGAGAACGGAAGCTAGACTCGCAACGATCTCCTGCATGCAATGTTTATCGTCACTTCAAAAGAGTGATTCGAGGCAAATCTCGTATCGTACAACATGCCATTGTGTTAATATAAATTAAAAGACTTGATTTTATGAAACAAAATAATTATTGTATCACTTCTCTTATAAAGGATAAATGTTGGGGTTTCTTTTGAGAAATCGTTTCCCCCGTTTATCGTAGTTGTATCTTTTAATAGGTATGGTCGTACCTTTGGACAGGTATGTCATGTTGGTGTTACGATGATCGGTTGAGAGGTATATGGTAACCTCGAAACGTGTTTTGGCACCTTATTGCAATCATGTAATGTTGATGATCGCCTAACAGGCAAGAGGCTCGTGAGGGTCTAAAGGACTAGAACATGACAAATATGAAATTGAATGATTGTACTGTGTACTTTTACAAAGCAGATGTGTTGGGGATTTCGTATGAGAAATCCATTCCCCTCTCATCGTGATTGTACTTTTGAACATGTACGTTGTGTATTACGATGAGTAGGATGAGGGGTCCATGTTTACCTCGAACGTGCAATGGCGCGTATAACACACATAATGGTGATGGTTTCGCCTTCACAGGCAAGATGCTCGAGTGGGTCGAAAGACCAGAGCATGTAGAACGGGGCGGCGGTTAAGAAACCCCCGTCGTGCTCGTTCGACATGGTTCGTCAAGAGAGAGGACGGATGGTACAAAACTCCGATGGACAGGTCCTTTAATGGCAGTTACGGGCAAAAGACTCGGATTCCTCAGTCATCGGAGTTAGGGGAAATGGGCTACAAATGATAGCTTACAGTTGGATGCATCCACAGACCACCTATGCCTTTAGGGATTTACTCTCTTGGTCACTGGCCATCCCCTTAGGAGCGGACTCAGTCAACCATCCGGGTTATCTAAAACACAGCATAATAAACCCCTGGACTGGTCAAGATTGTTTCTATGTTTCGTGCCTTGCGCGTACCCGCTTGGCCAGTTAATATCGAAACATAATTTAAATCTGATCACACAATTTGTTGAGTTATGCCCATATGAAAGTTATAGTGTGTAACAAGTTCAATACTTATGGAATTTCGTGTGTGGTTGATGTAGCATTGTATGTTGCTAGTTAAATTTATTATGAAGTTCTTTGCTTGTAATAGTTAGCCTACTTGTGTTAGTAAAATGCTTGTAAAAATTCTAACATCGTACTCATGATAGTTTTCTCCATGACACTGCTGAAAGCAAATTGCTATTTAATTGCCTGTCTACTTGACATATTAAATTATTCTGCTTAATTATGTTTAATATTGTCATGTCTGTGCACCTACCAGTTTTTAGCGAAACTGACCCATTTTATGGACAGGTAATGGATAGGCAATACAGTCTGCGATGACATGATGGCGTGATGAGATCAAGATAGAGCTCTTTTCCTGACGTTTCGCTCCTGAGGACATGTTGATAAATTTGGTATAAAGTGTGTTTCAAAATTTCTCTTTTATTAAACCGTGAGTTAATAAAACTGTTTTAGTAAGCTTCTTCTTGGTTTCAACAAACGAATTCTCAATTATTGAAACTCCATTTCTAAACCATTTGATTTCAATGGTTGTGCGGGATTTGACAAAGGAAAGTTTACGCAGTAATGCGCTCAAGGTCCATCGACTTGTGGTTTTAAAAATATCATTTTCCGCTGAAGTATTATTTAAACTCTAATTATTGTATGATTTCAAAGCTTTCTAAACTATTCTAAAAAGTTACAAGTCCTGGATTTTTGGGGCGTTACACTCAGCCCCCCTGTCGACCAATTGCAAAAAGGCAGGGGGGTAACCCCCTGCCGACAAGAGGCGACAGAGGGCTCAGCCCCCCTGTCGACCTACCCTACACAAAGGAGGAGGAGAGGGGAGGGTTTACCT
The DNA here is from genome assembly GCF_984573655.1 of Nuphar pumila. Classification (NCBI taxonomy): domain Eukaryota; kingdom Viridiplantae; phylum Streptophyta; class Magnoliopsida; order Nymphaeales; family Nymphaeaceae; genus Nuphar; species Nuphar pumila. The sequence goes on from NC_143250.1 coordinate 45,856,882, forward strand.
TCGAAGATCGCAGCAACGGGGTCGTCGAAGGGGTTCTCCGGAACAGGGGAACAATGGCGGCTGGAAGGGTGTCGATGACTTCGATCGCCGGCAGCAGCAAAGGTGGAGGGCCGACAGCAAGTCGTCGGCATCGGCTCGAAGAGGAGAAAGGCCGACGCGAGCAGAAAAAGGGGATCGGGGCTCACCGGAGCTTAAAGGTCGCCGTCAGCGTCAGTCGTCGGCTGACGAAGGTCGTCGTCAGCATCAGTCGCCGGCTGACGAAGGTCGTCGTCGAGGTCTGCAGCAACCCAGACAAGGGTGGCAGCCGGCGGCGAGTCGCCGGCGTCCTGCGACATAGGAGACAGCGAGGGGTTTTTACGAAGAGGTGGCCGGCAACGAGTGGCCGACGTCGATGGCCGCAGGGAGGATCGTTGGTCTTCGGGGAGGCTTGCCGGACTGAGAAAATGGAAGAGACGAGAGGGCGGAAGGGGGAGTCGATCAGGGAAGAGAGACTGAGAGACGAGAGGAGGAAGGAGGTTTTGAGAGCCTCCCCCCTTCGTCGTTGCGTGCTTTTAAAAGCATGCAGCCGACTAACTTACCTGGGTCGGATCCGGGTCGGATCCGGGTCCGGATCCGGCCCGGATCCAAAAAAATTTATCTGATTATTACAAAGAGGGAACCAAGCCACCTTGGGCGTCCTTTCTCATTGAATATATAAATCTTACAAGACGTATTAGGGTACAAGTTTACCCTTAAACAATAATTAAAAACTACATGTCCACCTATAAGTGACGTCTGGAATATTTGACATAAAAATGATTGGATTTGGATCTTAAGGATCCAGTCCAAGATACAAAACAAACTGACTTTATCTTTTCACATTTGTCATGCTCTTTTAATCTGAATGCCCATGTCAGCCAACAATCTCCTTAACCAGACCATCTCCAGAGTAGTTGTAGCCATGACTTGGTATTCTACTTCAGTTGAGGAGAGAGAGACCTTTCCTTGTTTCTTACATCGCCACGAGATCAACGAGTCACCTAGGAAAACACAAAAACCCATGGTTGAGTGACGGTTATTGTGATCACCTCTCAAGTCAACAACAGAATCACCTCTCATGGTTGTGCACTATGTCAAGTCTCGTAATTGAAAGATAAGATAGTACCTGATAAATTGTCTTTATGGTGTTGGGTTCTCAAGTGGTTCTCCATCATTAATTCAAATTTTGATATTAACAACTTCAAGAGTGTCAACCTTCTTATCAGCTAAAATTTAAGACCTAGCAACAATATCAAAAGCAAATTTAGATTGAGTCAGTAGATACCATTTAGAAAAGTAAGCAACTTCAATACCAAGAAAATATTTTAAAAAATTCAATTCAGTCATTTCAAAATATGTTTTGAGAAGTTTTTTAATGTGTTCAACCCCCGGTTTGTCTCCTTCAGTGATTATCATATCATCCACGTAGAGGAGAAGAATAATAATACTTGCATCAAAAATCTTAACAAATAATGTTGTGCAATCAGAAAAGATTGAAATCCAACATCAAGCATAATTTGATTAAACAGGTCATACCAAGCCTTTGGTGCTTATTTAAGACCACGCAAGGCTTTATCTAAACAAAGAGCCTTCCCTTTAGGAATAATTATATCAGGTGGAGCTTCCATATAAACTTCTTTAGCCAAATTCCGATTAAGAAATACATTCTTAACATCAATTTGATATATAAGTCATCTCCTCACAGAAACAAGGGTCATTAAGGTTCTAACTGTGGTCATCCTAGCAACTGGGGAAAATGTTTCTTCATATCTACTTCATACTCTTGAGAATATCTCTTGGCAACTAATCTGGGTTTGTACTTTTTAATAGTTCCATCACTCTTAGTTTTTACCTTATATATCCATCGACAACCTATGGGTTTTTTTTCCTGGGGGAAGATCTTGGACAATCCAAGTATTTGCCTTTTCTAAGGCATCTAATTTTACCCTCATGGTTTCTACTCATTCAGGATGTTCTTTTGCTTCAGCATAGTCCGAGGGTTCTATATAGGAATGTATTAACGCAATGTAGGCTTGATGCTTGGGTGAAAAAAACTCATAAGACACAAATTTTTCAAAGGGTTTTGATACTCTAAATTACCTTCTAGTTTGTATTTCTACATGGTTTTCATCATTGGTATATTTTTCAAAGGCACATGAAAGTTCATAATAATTACACCTAGAATAGTGGATATAGTTTTGATCCCTATGAGGTTGTTTTCACTCGTCTCATTAACAAGAAATTCTTCTTCACTTACTATATTAATTTTGACTTCCTGATCTTCATCAAAATCAATATCACAATCACCAAACTTTGGAATTAGATCTAACAAGAAAGAATACTCAGTTATTTTCTTAGGATTTTCAAATTCAAAAAACCTTTATTTTTCTAAGAAAGATATATTTCTTGAAACATACAACTTTTTATTTTTAAAATAAAAACATCTACAACCTTTTTTATTATTTGTGTTGAGAATAGGTGGTTTTTAGGTTAAAGTTCTTTTATATTAGAGGTGTTTTGAATTTTTGTTTTCATAAGGACTTAGTTGTATTTTTTCGTTTTAGCCTCTCTCTATTTAATATAGAGAGAAGCCCTACTCCAAAGAAACGAAATAAGTTTCTGTGCAGCCGACTCTCTCTCTCTCTCTCTCTCTCTCTCTCTCTCTCTCTCTCTCTCTCTCTCTCTCTCTCTCTCTCCAGGTGGTTGCTTCCTTCTACATGGTATCAGAGCACTCGATCTCGGGCGTGATCACGAGAGGCTCATCATCACCAATGAAGAAAGAAAAACCCCGACTACGTGAAATCAGGTTAGTTGTTCAGCGATTGTGGAAGATCTGATAACAGATCTGGGATGTTACCCAGATCTGTCGTCAGATCTAAGGATGGAGCTCCCAGCGAGGATTTCCTGGAGCCGTAACCTCTTTTTTTATTTTGGAATCTGGAGTTTTTTTCTTCGTGATCTCCTGTCGTGATTTCCTGGACATTGACGAGTTGTTTTCTGATGTTGCGTGCCTGCCGTGACTGTTGTGTTGTTTATGCCATTGGTTGTTCCTGCTAGACTGTTTGTGTTGTTGGCTGTTTGGGTCAAGCAGCAAGTCTATGTGCTGCTTCGTGCCAGCCGTGATTTTTCATGTTTTTCTGTGTTGATTGAGTGTTTGTCCTGATTCTGAAATTTAATTCCTATACTTGTTGTGTGTGATCGAGATATGTTTGATCTCTTTCATTGTCCTCTGAAGTCTTATTGGCTATTGTGCCTTATATGGTTTGGGAACAGCAGTTGGCGTGATCATCTGTGTTGCAACTTAATATTATCGTGGTGTGTTTGGTTACAGCACTGGTCGTGACTCCCTGCTGTGTCGAGTTTTGTTTTGTGCTTTGTTAGTTCAAGCTATCCCTCTGTCGTGAAAGCAGCTAGAGTGATTCCCTGCTGGTTGTGGGCTGTTTTTTTTAACAGCGGGACTGATTTCTTACAGTGTTGAAAACTTCCACTTGAATACTTGTTGTTCAAATGAACAGTACGGCTGAAAATTCAAAATGTGATTCTAAAATGGAACATATTGGGGAGTATAAGGCTTTTGCCAACCCATTCTCGTATGGCTCTTCCGTAAGGTTGAATGAAACCAACTATGCCAGATGGTCCAGAACTTTTATGATGTCCGTATCTGGACATCGTCGAAAACATATTATGTTGGAAGGAGAACCCACTGAGAAATTGAGAAAATATGTTACTTGGGATGAAGATAATGATATAGTTATGTCATGGATCATGAATAGTGTCGAACCCCATATTGCAGATGGATTGATCTACTATAATACTGCCAAACTAATGTGGGGCAATCTTCGTGATACATACTCACAAGAAACAAATGTGAGTCGTATCCTGCAAGTCGAACAGGAAATATATAATTTGCAACAGGGAGATCAGACATTGGCCCTGTACTATGCCTCTGTCAAAGCTGCGTTTGAAAGACTTAATGCTCACAGGCCTCTTTGTTGCTCGAAGCAAAAGGATCATCAAGAACAAACCATGGTTGCTCGTTTTCTTACAGGTCTTTCTACAAATTTTTTTGTTGCAAAAGTTCAAATGTTGAATGGATCAGATGTTCCCACTCTTGTTGATGCTTACAATCGTCTTAGTAGAATTGCGATCTCTCTGCCACAATCTCAACCTGTGACTCAATCACCTGCTCTTGTTGTCTCATCTGGTTATGGGCGTGGAAATATTCAGAATATCAGAGGACGTGGACGTGGTATGGGAGGCAGAGGAAAGCTTCAATGTACATTCTGTGGAAAATCTGGACATTTAGAAGATCGTTGTTGGGATAAGCATGGTCGGCCAACCTCTTCTTCATCAAAGTCATATACTCCTAAAGCAAATGTTACTACTATCGAGGCAACAAATGTACAAGAGAATATCTCTGCAAATGAAAGTAGTATCGACCTTAGTCGTGCGAAATATGATGAGTTGATAGCTCTTCGACCTTTGAGTTTCATCCCTCCTGTAGCTGGTGTTGCCTATTCAACCGGAAATCATCTTCATCCGACTGATAGTAAGTGGGTTATTGACTCTGGTGCATCCAGACATTTGTGTGGAAATTCACGTGTTTTTTCAGATCTAAAGGATATTAAGGCTCAACTTGGAGTCTCATTAGCCGATGGGAGCTCCTCCCCGGTTGTTGGTCAGGGAAATATTTCTATATCCTCCACATTACAGTTGAAAAATGTTCTTCATGCTCCAAACTTTCCTCAAAGTTTACTCTCTGTTAGTTGCCTTATAAAAGAATAAAACTGTAGAGTAATATTTGATCCAATGGGTTGTCATTTTCAGGATTTGCTGACGGGGAAGAAGATTGGTGGAGGCTATGAAGAAAATGAAATTTACTACCTACATCATCCAATGGGTATTGTTCATGCTGCAGTGGAACACTCATTCAGTCCTGTTCAGTGGCATCGTCGTCTTGGTCATCCTTCATTGTCAAAGCTTCGGTCGATCTTTCCTCAGATTCCTTCCACCACATCATTTCAGTGTGAAGCATGTCAGTTGGGCAAGCATCATCGAAGTTCGTTCCCTTCGAGTCAGAGTCAGTCTAGTAATAAAGTTTTTGAACTTCTTCATGCAGATATATGGGGTCCTAGTAAGATTCCTACTAGGACTCAGTGTCGTTATTATCTTGTTATTGTTGATGATTTCTCTAAGTTGTCATGGGTATTTTTAATAAAAGAACGATCTGAAGTTCCAAGTATTATCAAATCCCTAATTCTTGAAATAAAAACTCAGTTTGAATCTATTGTCAAGATTGTTTGCACTGATAATGCTCTCGAGTTTAAATCAAAAGGTCTGTTACAATTTTACCAAGATCATGGCATCCAACCCCAAACTTCCTGTGCCTATTCATCTCAACAAAATGGGTTGGCTGAGCGAAAACATCGGCACCTGCTTGATGTTGTCAGGACCATTATGATTCAATCCAATGTTCCTGCGTTATACTGGGGTGATGTGATTACCACTGCTTGCTATCTGATCAACCGCATGCCTTCGTCTTCTGTGGGTGATCAAATTCCATTACAAATCCTAAAACCTAATGCCCCACTTTTTTATTTTCTCACCAAAAATATTTGGATGTGTTTGTTTTGTACACAAACTTGGCCCTGACCATGATAAATTAGCCGCTCAAGCTACAAAATGCATATTTATAGGTTATCCAAAAAATCAAAAGGGCTATCGATGTTATGATCCTATTTCTCGCCGAGAGTATGTCAGTGCGGATGTATCTTTCTTGGAATCCTCTCCATATTACTCTATTTTCGGTTCCCCGCTGCGGGTTGATCCAGCTGAGTCTTTTCCATTACCTATACCTCCTTTTCCTTTGGAATCTGTGCCCTCATTACCGAACCAAACTTCATCATCTTCCAGATTTAATAATCCTCCATTGGTATATGTGCGTAGAATTCCACTTCCGCAAGAGCCTTCATTTTCTTCTTCTCCTGAGGTAAGTTCTACTGACAATAGTGATCTTCAGGATGATGATAACAGGCCTATTGCTCTACGAAAGGGGACACGACAATGAATGCTTTAGTATCTCAGCATACATGGGATCTGGTTGATTCCCCAACAGATGCTGACATTATTGGATGTAAATGGGTGTATACAATAAAGTACAAATCTGATGGTTCTGTTGAAAGGTACAAGGCCAGATTAGTAGCGAAAGGATATACTCAGACATATGGTATTGACTTCTTTAAAACTTTTTCTCCGGTTGCACGGATGGGTACCATCCGTCTTGTTCTCTCAGTTGTTGTTCAGCATGGTTGGAGCCTGTGCCAATTAGATGTAAAAAATGCATTTCTATATGGTGATCTATCTGAGACCATTTACATGCAACAACCTCCAGGATTCGAGGTTGAGGGGGAGTGTCAGAAAGTGTGTAGATTGAGAAAGGCGATTTATGGCTTGAAACAAAATCCTCGTGCATGGTTACAAAAGTTGTTTGAAGTGATGTCAAGCTTTGGCTTTAATAGATCAGCAGCAGATCATACACTATTTATAAAGAAAACTAACTCTGACATAGTTGTTATGGTGGTATATGTGGATGACATCATTCTTACAGGAGATGATGTGAAAGCTATTGAAGCCACAAAGGCTCATCTTCAAAAACACTTTGTTACAAAAGACCTTGGTTCACTCAGGTATTTTCTGAGTATAGAAGTTGCTAGGAGCTGTGAAGGGATGGTTTTGTCTCAACAGAAGTATGTTCTTGACTTATTAAAGGAAACGGGCATGTTGGGAGCTAAACCAGCAAATATTCCCATGGACCATAAAGTTCAGTTGTTTGAAGAAGGGTCAAAACCAGTTGATAGCAAAAGCTATCGCTCCCTAGTAGGGAAGCTATTATATGTAACTGTGACCAGGCCAGATATTGCTTTAGCAGTAAGCAAAGTTAGCCAGTTTTTGGACAAACCAACTGAGGTACACTGGAATGCAGCCATAATGATTCTTAGATATCTAAAATCCTCTCCTGGAAAGGGGTTATTGTTCAGGAAAGGTGGAACTCTGGAGATAGTAGCCTATTTTGATGCTGACTATGCTGGATCTGTAGTAGATAGAAAATCTACCACAGGATTTTGTGTGTTTTTGGGAGACAACTTGATTTCGTGGAGAAGTAAGAAACAAAATGTGGTTTCCAGGTCGAGTGCAGAATCAGAATATCGGGCTATGGCCCAAACAACTGCTGAATTGATGTGGGTTCGCATTGTTCTTCATGATCTCCAGGTGAAGTTTTCCTCTACAATGTCCATGATGTGCGATAACAAAGCGGCGACATATATAGCAAACAATCCTGTCTTTCATGAGAGAACAAAGCACATTGAGGTTGATTGCCACTATGTAAGAGATATGATTCAAGCTGGTCATATCACTACCAAATACCTAAAGTCGGAAGACCAAGTTGCACATATGTTTACAAAGCCTCTTGCTAGGCCAAATTTCTCAAAATGTTGTGACAAGCGGAGCATGATTGATATCTATGCTCCAGCTTGAGGGGGAGTGTTGAGAATAGGTGGTTTTTAGGTTAAAGTTCTTTTATATTAGAGGTGTTTTGAATTTTTGTTTTCATAAGGACTTAGTTGTAATTTTTCCTTTTAGCCTCTCTCTATTTAATATAGAGAGAAGCCCTACTCCAAAGAAACGAAATAAGTTTCTGTGCAGCCGACTCTCTCTCTCTCTCTCTCTCTCTCTACACAGGTGGCTGCTTCCTTCTACAATTTGCATATCCCAAAAAGACAAGAAATCGCACAGAGAGAAAGTTTATCATTTTTATCTATGAAAACAAAACATTTACACCCAAAAACTCTTAATCTAGAATAATCAAGGGATAAGTTTAAAAAGTTTTTCAACCCGTGATACATTTTTCAAGGAGGCAAATGGGCATTTTGTAAATGAGATAAACTGCAATTAATGTGACTTCAACCCCAAAAAATTTAGGTACTTGGTTTGAAATAAACAAAGTTCTTGTGGTTTTTATGATATGCCTACGTTTTTTTTTGGCTAAACCATTTTGTTATGGAGTGTAAGGACAAGATTTTTTATGTAACAACATTTAATTCTAAGTAATCTTTAAATTCTTTTGATAAAAATTCTCCCCCTAAATTAGTGTGAATGGTAGATACATCAGTTTGAAACATATTTTTGATCAAATTATAAAATATTTGAAAATATAAAAAAAAACTTTAAATTTGTTTTTAAGAAAATAAATCCAAGTGTGTCTAGTAAAATCATTAACAAAGATTACATAATATGCAAAACCAAACATCCAAATGTATTAACTCAAGCGGTCATGCAGGGACAAAGATTTTTTATTGAAATGGTAATCCCTTCATTTTGCAAAGAATACAATCTTCATATGTAAATTTTTTAAGATTACAAATTTTTTTCATATTTGAAAAATGCTAAATTTTGGATACATTAAGATGGCCAAGCATTTCATGCCAATAATCCAAATCTAGTTTCTAAACACTATAACAAAAGGTATAATTGGGTATTTCCAAAAAAATCCATGTAGTATAAATCTCTTTCTCTATAGCATTCCTCAATCAGCTTCCCTCACTGGCGATCCTGCATTCGACAACCAATAGAAGAGAAGGAAACATTATACCCATGATCAGATAATTAGGAGACATAAAATATTTAGATTTAATTTGAAAATATAACTAATTTTTAGAATAGAAAACATTTTTTAGTTTTGAAAAATATTTTCGAAATTTTCTATTACCTTTATCTCAAGAAATATCCTATCGGTAGTAAATACATTTGACACGCTTGAGTTATGACATTCGAAAAAAATATCACCATTTGGTGTCATATAAAATGAGGCACCTGAGTCAAGAAGCCAAAGAGATTTAACACAAGAAACCGCGGCTTCAGTCGATGAAGCTCCTTTGAATAGGGGTTGAAGGGCTTCTACAAGTTAAGTCAAGGTCGTGTTCCCAATGGTAGACTCTTGTATAGTTTTGAATTCACTTGACTCTTATGTAACCGAGGCAATTATTATCGTAAGGTCTCTTTAACTTAGGGCAATAAGTTTTGACGTGTCCAGGTTCGTGACAATAATAGCAAATAAATTTTTTCCTCTCAAACTCATTACCTTATTTTTCATAGTGATCATTGTTTGGTCTTTAATAGTGTGGTGGTTTGTAAATATGGAATTGGCTTCCCGACCTAGATACGGTTAGAACTGAGTCATCGTCATTCTTAGAAGTCTTTTTTTAAGTCTGTTTTCCTCCCTACTTAGCTCTTCAATGGTATCCTCAACAGAGGATACTTTCCCTCAACGAACAAGAGACGATTTTGTACACTCAAACTCCGATCTTAGGCCATTGATGAATTGATAGAAATGCTCCGCATCAATTTGTCTTTGGCAGAGATTTATATTTTTAGAACAATGCCTTCTAGGCTCAAGAAGAGCCAACTCATTCCAAAGATCGGATAATTCACTAAAGTAATCTCTAGCAATTCTTCCTCCTTAGGTCATAGTACGAATGTAGTCTTGTAGATTGAAGACATGGGCAACATCTTTAAAAGAATACATTCTCTTAAGATAATCCCATGACTTATTTGCACGTTCGAATTTAGCAAGATTAGAGAACTTCTTAATATCAACACTACTAATGAGCCAAAACATAATCTTGGAAAGTTTCATTCTTTATTATTTCCATTTTTTTTAGTAGATGACCATAGTACTGGTTTTCTCAACCTCCGTCAGAGGTAATTCCTTTTTCATCTTCTATTTTAGTGAGAATTAGTTTGGGTTTCGAATCGGACTCATCCACTAATCTGTAAAGAAACAAGTCTTCTAATATCACGCAATATGTCCACCAAAAATTCAAGAGAACAAGCACAACAATTGTCCACAAAAGACACACTACCAAAACCCACACAAAGGGTATTCACAAGAAGACTAAAAAATAAATAATATTTTATTCAACATCAAATGCAATAAACACATTACAAAGAGGAGGGGAGATAACCCCTATTTATATACATGAGAGAAGAGTGAGGGAGAGAGACTCAATAGAGTTGTTGGAGATAGTCCAACAAATCTATTTATAGTCGTTGGACTAGTTCCAACGGCTCTATGACTAGTCATCATAACATTTATAACGACCTCAACTAACTCTCGTAAAAATAGTGAAAAAAAATTTAAAACAATCATGGGAACTTATAGAAGGATCTAGGGCACATCACAGATTTAATATACCAAACCACAAACCAAATTGTGCATTAAATCAACTGAAGAATAAATCAAACTTTATAAATTTTAAATCAAAGAGTCAACTAGTCTAAAACATGAAAAATCGATAATATCAAATTGAGCCATCCTTTCAAAACTCAGACACCAATCACAACTCTCGTAGCCTCCAGCCAGTTAGTCCAGGATATCACTGAGCATCTGTACATGTAAAACGGTTTTAAAAAAGAACCGAAGTCCGCGTACAAATTTTTCTAAAAATCCAAACACTAAAGTAAATAGCATAAACAAATTCATGCATAAATTTCAAAAAACTCACAAGCAATAATTTACCACAACTATTTTACCATTCAAACAATCAAACAAATATCAGAAAGAAACAAATATCATATGAAACTAAATAAGCATGAATGCATGAACTAATGTTGAACAGTAAAATATGCATGATTCAATGCACATACATGAATAACTTATTATGTCATTTATCAGAGTTGCATTTGCATGCATGTCACTATTAAATGCATACAAGTATAACTTTCAGTTTTCCTTAAACCCACGAATACTCAAAACAAGCACAAATTATCGAAGTTCAAATTAGGTACTCAATTGCAGCTTAATACACAATTTGTATTTTATAATTGGGTTTCATACTTGTTCCTCGACCGATATTAGGAATCATCACCTTCTATCGAAAGATTAAGAATCATCACCTAATGTCGAGACATCAATGAAAATCCTCAAACATTGATGTCGAGACATTAATGAAAACCCTCAAAAATAAATTTTGCAATGCATAAATAAAATTAACAACATTTGAAGCAACACCTACTCCGAGCCTACACAGCCCGCAGTGGTTAACATCTGACCACCAACACGTCTCAAAAGTAATTTATACAACTTGAAAAATTTCAATGAACATGCAACACAATGTTTCTAAACATGTTCACAATCCATATTCAAAACACAGAAAATGAATGCATATTAAGCCAAGTACATATGCATGCAAATAGATGCTTGCAGGATACACCATTCATGATCAATTTCATGCATAATCAACCAAACATGCATATGATCACATTCATACAAACATCTAATTAATTTCAAATTCATTTGTATGATATGCACAATTACAAACTGATCAAATCAGGATCAGATTCATGTATCATCTTAAAAGAATACATATTCCAATCAGATTTATGTACATGACCAATTTCATATACTCAAATCAACTATGCAGTAAATTTACCATTGTTGATCCGGTTCATACCATAACGAGATAAGTGCAATCAACGGATCAGATTCATGTGCACGATCAGATTCATGTACATGAATCGACCACTAAATAATAAACATATCATTGTTGGCCCGATAATCAAGCCAATAGTTGGGGCTGATCCATGTACATGGGCCGGCCAGGCTGAAATATACATATTGACAGCATGTTGGTTCATCCATGTACATGATTAAAATCATGTACATGGCTCAGCCAGAATACAAATACTCATGTACCAACCTGCTGGTTGATCCACGTACATGATCTCAATCATTTACATGGGTCGGCCAGGCCAAAGATATATATATATATATACAACAGCCTGTACAACATGTTGGTTGATCCATATGTACATGGGTCGGCCAGACCCAAAAGTATACATATAACCTGTACAACATGCCGGCTGCATATATACATGAGTATGAAACTCGATAATCTGAAACACCTAAATATCCCGAGGCATGAGTATCAACTTGACAAAATCTGAATCTAAAACAAATATTCAGATGCATGAGCATATAACTCCACAAATTCTTAATCAAACAAAATATTCAGATGCATAAACATGTAACTCGACAGATCTGAATCAAAAGAATCTATTCAGAATGCATTGATATATATATATATATATAACTCGACAAATCTGAATTAAACAAATATATTTAGATGCATGTATATGTCCATAACTCAGCAAATCTGAATAAAAATATTCATATGTGACTCAGCAAATCTGAATAAAAATATTCAGATGTGCGAGCCAAACTCGTTAAGCCTGAAACAGTGAAAATATATTGAGATGCATGCATGCTAAACTCATTCAGTCTGAAACAGTGAAAATATATTCAGATGCAGGTATGCTAATCTCGTTAAGTCTGAAACAGTAAAATATATTCAGATTGCATGGACAACAAAAACCGATAAATCTAAATCATAAACTCCATTCAAATGCATGAACAAAAAAGGTCATCAGACATACATACATACATACATGCATGCATGCATGCATGCATGCATGCATGCATGCATACATACATACATACATACATACATACATACATACATACATACATACATACATACATACATACATACATACATACATACATACATACATACATACATACATACATACATACATACATACATACATACATACATACATACATACATACATACATACATACATACATACATATATATGTTAAAATGTATCTAATATATATATATATATATTCTGTATATTACAAAATACCCAATAGGGGTAGTTTTGTAATTTCACATAGTTGTTTTAGAAAACAACTATTTTCAGTTTTCATTAAAATGTATTTTTCTTTTTTATTTTTTTCCTTTTTATTTTTATATTTTTTAAATAAAAAAAAGGGGCTCCAACATAGAGTCGTTGGAGCCCCCAACGGTCACAAATGTGACCGTTGGGGGCTCCCAACGACTCCATGGGAGCCCCCTTTTGGGCTCCCCTTTTGAGGCATTTTGCCTTCTCTTCTCTCCTCTCCCTTTTGTATAAATAGGGGTGATCCCCTTGTATATTTTTCATTCTTGAGAGCTTTCTCTCTTCTCAATAAGAGGCTTTTTATATTGTTGCCTTCTTAAAGGCTTGTGCTTGTATTGTCCCTTTGTGGACTTGTGATATTGTCTCTTTTATTCATTGCTGTAAGTGCTTGCATGCACTCTTTATATTTCCGCAATATCTCATTACATGGTATCAGAGCCACTTGATTCTTGAAGGAAAGGTGTGGTTCGTGTCTTTTAGATATCTTCTCACTTCTTGGCAACATCATGGAGACAAAGATTGACCTTTCTTTCAAGCTCAATGGAAAGAATTATATGATGTGGGCATCGGCAATGGAAAATAATCTCAAAGGGAAGAAGCTTTGGGGTTTTGTCATGGGTTCCGTTCCGGAACCTAAACTTATGCTCACGAAGATTGAAGAAGGTCAAGAAAAGGCTCTTGAAGGAGATGCTCGCCTCAAGGCCATTGAAAGTCATCAAAAGGAAGTGGAAGATTGGGAAAGCAATCACGCAAAAATCCTTGCGTGGTTTATGAATAATGTGGAGCTTAAGGTATGTGCTAATATAGCTAAATTTCGTAGAGCCAATGAGGCTTGGTCCTTTATGAAGGGTATGTATACCCAAAAGGATCTTGCAAGAGCATACTTCTTGCAAGAAAAGATTATAACCACCAAGCAAGGTGATTCTAGCATTCAAGACTATTATAGTGCTTTAAACCCACTATGGGATGAATTGGCTCTCTTGGAGCCAAAATGGGTTTTTATGGAAGATATGGATTTAAGGCAAAAACAAATGGAACAAGAGCGATTGTTTCAATTCCTTTTTGGGCTACGTCCTCAATTTGAGCAAGTGAGATCTTCACTTCTCCATAGATCTATTTTTCCTCCTATTGAGGATGCTATTACCGAAATCACTCAAGAGGAGACAAGGCTTGGCATGAGTAAGCATGTTGATGAAGTCCTTGCCGTATCCAAACCGGGTAATAATGTTAGAACCTATAAGCCTCCTCATTTTGGGAAACAAGGAAACTACAATGGAGGAAGAAAAATGATTGTTTGTCATTATTGCAATGAGCCGGGTCACATTAGACCCGCTTGTCCTAAGCTTATTGGAACCTTCAAGCCTAAAGTGGCTTCTCTTGAGGAAACCACCACCAAAGAAGATGAAGGCAAGAACAATGACATCAAAGAAACTCTTGGACAAATATCTATGGCTCTCCAACAAATGCTAAAAGTTTCTTCTTCCACATCGGGTGCGGCTATTGCTTCATCATCTTCACCCGGTACGTATTCTTGGATCCTTGACTCCGGAGCTTCTTTTCATATGACCCCTCATGAAAATGCACTTATTGATGTTTGCACCAATTCAAAGGACTCTTGTGTCTCTACGGCCGATGGAACCTTTTTAAAAATTTCAAGTATTGGCTCTTTTAAAGATTCACAAAATTTTTGTGTTCCAAAAGTAAGAGTTGTTCCTAAACTAAATTTAAACCTATATATATATATATATATTCAGCATGTATGGGCATAAAAAAAATCGACAATATGAATTCAGATATATGAATATCAAAATCGACAGATTTGAAACTTCATGCATATTTTTAGATGCATGGCCAAGAAAATCAAATCTGGACTTCATAAGTATTTTAGATACAGGTTTAATGAAATAGATAAACCTAAATACATGTGTATCTTTACATGATCACAAATCAAAACTTCTACATATCCATATATATTCAATGGCATCAACAAGGGAAATTGTAAGCATGGAAATATATATATATACACACACACACATATATATATATATAATCGATAGTACATGTAATATATATAAATATACAACTTTAATATCAGATTCCCCTTTTTCCCAGCTAAACTTATGCTTAAATTAATTTATACGATTCTCTTTCCCGTGCGAATTTAGAGAGAAACCCATACCTTGATTCAAAAGGTGAAAAAGATAGAAAATCGATGGACGCTTTGAAAAATATTTTCTTTTCTTTTTCTCCATCCTTTTCTTCTTTTCTTTTCTTTCTTTTCTTTCTTTTCTTTCTTCTCTAAGCCCTCACACAATTTTTTTGTTTCTTGTTTTTCTCAATCTCTCTCTCTCTCACCCACTCTCTCTAGAACACGAGTTCTAGAGAGAGGCTTCTATCCCACCTTTTTATACTTTGTGTTTTAGTCTAGAAGGGGGTGACGTCCCCTCTAGATTTATCCTTTATTTGAGTAGAGTTCTACTACATATAGAACTCTACTCTATCTTATCTTCTAGATATTATTTATTTTATTAATTGTTTTTTTATTATTTAATTTAATATCTCAAAAGAATATTCCAGAGGGTGACGCCCCCCTCTGGAAGGCTTCATGGGGTAAAGTTCTACCCCCACGTAGAACTCTATATTATCCTTTAACTCTTCCATATGAACACATCGATAATTCATTTGACGTAGCTCATTAGATGAACTTGTCATATGGTTATTAAAATCTAGGAAGTTCAAAAAAATGAGGAAAAAGTAGTGAAAACAAATGGTTGTAACGAAACACCAAGAATGCTTCAAATGTCACTTGTGGACAAATACAATCTCAATGACCACTTATGGGTCAATTACATGAACACAAATTTACACAAATCAGCCACTTAAGGGCACACAACACACATAAAAATATGTATTAGTATTGAGAAAATACTCTAAACAAAAGCATAAATGAAGAGGGGTTTCAACCCCTTTATATACAAAAGAGAGAAGTCATGTAGTCGTTGGGACCCCAACGGCTAGAAATGTAGACGTTGGGGAGATCCCCCTATATTTAAATGTACAATAACAATAAAAAAGAAAAGATAAAATAAAAAGAATATGTACAAAGACCATAATACCCTTATACGAACAAAAAGCCTAAAATACCCCTATGCATACAAACATTGACACTCTCCTTCAAACTTACAATGTGATTACCAAAAGTTTGCCTAATAAGAAATGAAACCTAGGAAAAGGAAGGGCTTTAGTGAAGAAGTCTGCAAGTTGATATTCAGATATGACATATGGCAGCGAAACAGTCGTCTTTAGAAATTCTTCTCTGACACAATGGCAGTCCATCTCGATGCGCTTAGTGCGCTCATGAAATGTATGATTCCCAACAATGTATATGGCACCTTGCACCTTTTTTATCACAGCATAATCTAGATGGTGTTGTTGACTGTACTCCCATGTTTTCTAGGAACCTCTTCAACCAAACAATCTTTGATATTGTGGTGGTCATAGCACGATACTTGGCTTTTGTAGATGACAGAGACACCTTTTGTTGCATTTTACATTTATAGAACACCAGTGAGTCTCCTACAAAAACACAGAAACCAGTGGATAAGCATCAATCATTGGGATGTCCTCCCCCGTCTGAGTTAGAATATGCAACTAATTAAAGAGCGGAGGAGGAAGATAATAATAATCCTTTCTTAACAGAATTTCTTAAATATCTAACAATACGCATAACAACACTCATATGAACTGGGGTAGGAGAGTGTTGAAATTGAATAGCAGTATGTATTGCATGGGTTATGTCTGGTTTGGTGATAGTCAAGTATGTCAAGGCACCGATAATTTGTCGATATGGAGTGGGATCGTCCAATGGAGTTACATCATCGATCTTCAACTTTGAATTGATAATCTCGAGTGTGCCCACTCTTTTCTCGTCAATTAGTCTAGACTTGTCAATAATCTCAGTAGCAAATTTAGATTGAATTAACAAATATCCTTAGGGAGAATAAGCTACTTCAATCTCCATGAAGAATCTAAGAAAACCTAAATCAGTCATTTCGAAATTTTGTTTGAGTACATGCTTAATATGATTTCCTCCATGTTTATCTTGTGCTATGATCATGCCATCAACATAGAGAAGCAAAATTATAATACCTGCAATAGATTATTTAACAAATAAAATAGTGTCAGTATAACATGAAAAATATCCAAGACGAGTCATAACAGAACTAAAGAGATCATACCAAGCCTTCAGTATTTGTTTGAGACCATACAAGGCCTTTTTGAGAGGAAGAACCTTTAAAATCGGAATATCATAACAAGGTGGTGGATCTATATAAACTTTTTGAATTCTCCATTAAGGAAGACATTTTTTACATCCATTTGGTAGATAGAAAAATTCCGACTAGCGACCACAGTTATAAGTGTTCTAACAGTAATCACTCTAGCGACAGGGGCAAAAGTCTCATCATAATCTATCTCATATTCTTGTGAGTACTCTTTGGCTACCAATCTGGCTTTATGTCTTTCCAATGTTCCATCACTTTTAGTTTTAACCTCGAAGACCCATCTACATCCTATTCATTCCTTCCCAAGTGGTAAGTTAATCAATTCCCAAGTTTTAGATTTTTCTAATGCTTTTATTTCTTCACACATGGCATTTTGCCATTCTGAATAGTTTTTAGCTCGATTATATGAGGTTGGTAAAAAATAGGAGAAAATGTTTGCTAGACGAGCTCTGTATTGAAGGGCAAAGGATTTATATGCCACAAATCTATCAAGTTCTTTATGTTGTCTTTCAGAGTACCTAATGTTTCTAGTTTCTTGGTTTTCTAGGTTGGAATACCTTTTCAAGGCATTAGGATGATAGTTCTCTTGTCTTCTTTTATATTGAATGATTTGAGAGTGATCCTAATGTCCACGAGTATGTATTTGAGGTTCATCATTGTCAATTTGATTCTCGTCTTATATCAAATCACTATCATTCTTAGAATCCAATTCAAAGAATATATATTCATCTTCTTTCTTAGGCACATTTTTATCAAAAAAAACACTTTTTTTAAAAAAAAAAAAGTGATATTTCTTGAAACATATAATTTATCATTTTCAAAATCATAGCATCAAAATCCCTTTTGACTCTCACCATACCCAAGAAATACGTAGGTGATGGCCCTTGGAGATGACTTAGCATTTTTATTGGTTAAAACAAAATACTTACATTCAAAAGGTTCTTAGTCTAAAATAATTAGGAGAAACTTTGAAAAGTTTTTCATATGGAGTTATATTTTGAAGTTTTGATTATGGAAGCTGAATTATAAGGTAAACTGCAATAAGAGTTGCTTTAACCCAAAAATGTTTTGGAACACATTTCGAAATGAGAAAAGTCCTTGCAGTTTCTATTATATGTTTATGATTTCGTTCGGTTAATTCATTTTGTTGAGGTTTGTTTGCACAAGACCTTTGGTGTAAGATTCCATTGGAATCAAATAACTTTTTAAATCATTTGACATGTATTCTCCCCTTAAATCAGAACGAAAGATACGTATGTTTGTCTTGAAAAGATATGTAACTAATTTATGAACATTTTTGATGTTTTAAAATACTTCACTTTTTGTGCCTAAGAAAGTAGATTCATGTATAACGAGAATAATCATCCACACAAAAAAACATAATATACATATCCACCTTTATATTTCACTAGGGTCAAGCCCAAAACTTCATAATGCATTAATTCAAGCAGTTTCGAAGCAAAAAAGGTCCTCTCTTGATAAGGAATGGTTTCATCTTTACAAGTATACAATCATCACATTAGATTTTTTTCATTGAAAAAATTTCTCAAATGAGATACATTTGACAGCTTAATAATACTAGGATGACCTAGTCTTTGATGCCACAAAATTAAATCCAATTTTTATTCATTGAGACAAAAATGTTTATTTTGAATAATTAATTGATCCATATAGTAGAGGTCTCCTTCTCTATGCCCTTCCCCAGTCTGCCTCCCGGACTGGAGATCATGTATTAAGCATTGGTCATATACGAAGAAGACGGATCGGTGATTTGAGAGACAAAAAGTAAGTTTAAATTGAGTTTTGGAATAATTCTTATTTTGGAATACAAAAATTTGGAGATTTTTCAAAATTTCTAATTCCTTTAATATCAAGAGAGGTTTCATCCGCAGTGAAAACATTTTTTCTACTTGAATCAATACTATGATTAGTATGCATGGAACCATTGTAGGTCATATGAAATGAAGCACCAAAATCTAGGAGCCAAGGAGTCATATCTGGGGTGATAAAGTGGAGACAGCACACGAGTTATGAACTTTTGAGGAGAGGTTGCAAGGCTTCCATCAATTGTGATAGTGACATGTTCCCTATGGATTTACTTGAATTTTCTGTTGACTTGAGAAGTACCCACCGAAGCGATTTTTCTTACATCTTTAGATTTAAATTCCGGACAATACGGTTTGATATGTCCAGGTTATCCTCAGTTGTAACAAACAATTTTCTTCTTTCCATCTCCTTTTTCGTCATAAGATCAAGGTTTTCAAAAATTGTTGTTTGGGTAGAAATGTGAGAGCTTATATGCATGAGAATTAGCACCTGGTCTTAAAATGACTAGAACATTATCCTTTAACTCCTTTGATTCGATTTAGGACTTTAACCTTTTGGGGTTTCCCAAATGGGTTCCATCTTGGCCATTTGAACCATGGTTGCCAGTTGAGGAAGCGGGAGCGGGAAGCGATACGGGAAGCGGGAGCGAGAAGCGAGGCACTTTCAAAATTTTAGGAAGCGGGGAAGCGTGGGACCACTTAGGAGCGATTCGGGAAGTGTCTCGGAAGCGACCTAGGAAGCGTCTCGGAAGCGACCTAGGAAGCGTCTCGGAAGCGAGGGGGAAGCGAAAAAAATAAAAATAAAAAATACAAAAAAATTGAAAAAAACAGGGGAAGCGAGGGGGAAGCGAGGGGGAAGCGTGGGGGAAGCGTGATGGGAAGCGCGCTTCCCATTAAAGGGAAGCGTGTCCCCCATTAAAGGGAAACGCGCTTCCCAAAAAAGGGGGACGCTTCCCCCCACGCTTCGGAAGCGCGACGTTTCGCGCTTCCGAAGCGCGCTTCCCCTTTCAGCTAGGCGCTTCCGGTAACTCTGATTTGAACCCACAACCGTTTTAGAGTCTCATAGTACTCTCTCACACTCTTTTCTCCTTACTTGCAAGCATGAATTTTGTCTTGCAATTCTCATCTATATGTGGCATCATTTTGAGTATAAGTTTGTTTGATAAAGAGTGAAGCTTCATCGGCTCTTTCAAATTCCAATATGTTTTCACATGTATATTCACTCATACTTCCCATAAATAAGGAAATGACCTTTGCATGTCCAAATTCTCATTCTTTCATAGCTTTCTTATAGCTCAAGAGAGCCTTCTCTTTCTCTTCTCCTTTAAGAACCACATCTTTAGTAGTTTTATCCTTTTCACTAAAGGTCTTTGTAAGAATAGGTTGTAGTTCCATTGAGGAACCATCAACATATTCCCACAAACCTTTTCCGATTAGGATTCTTTTGATGGCGGTGGCTCATAAGTTATAGTTATTTCCATCAAATTTAATAAGGATCACCGTCACCACCTCCTTGTCACCTATTAAAGAGATAAGAGAGAAAGCTAAAAAAATACAAAACCAAAAAGAATAGAAGGTACTTATGGCAAAGATCTACAATCTTCAAAGAATTAGCCACCCGAGCATCAATCTTCAAGTGAGGCTATAGGCACGCTTCCCGAGGTTTTATCTGATCTTCTCGATCTCCTAGAGTCTTTTGAATATCTCAATAACCCCAATAGAGCACCATGGCGCTCGTACCATGTAATGAAATACCAAGGATGCTTTAAATGTCACTTATGGACAAATACAATTACAACGACCACTTATGGGTAAATTACATGAACACAAATCAGTCACTTAAGGATACACAACACACATAAAAACATGTATTTGTATTGAGAAAATGTTCTAAGCAAAAGAATACATGAAGGGGGATTTCAACTCCTTTATATACAAAAGAGAGAAGCCATGTAGTCATCGGGATCCCCAATGGGTCTATGGCCAAAAGACCAAAAAGCTCTATCCCATATTTAAATGTACAACAACAAAAAAAGGAAAATAAAAATAAGAGGATTATGTACAATGACCATAATACCCCTTCATGAACAAAAAGACTAAAATACCCCTATACATACATACATTGACAATGCCAGATTCCCACAATCGGAAGTTAGTACATTTTGATTATTTAACCCATAAGTACATCATCAACAATAATTCTCTTAAATGCATTTTTGAAGAAAATACAAATGAGAGAAAAAGGCAGAAGGTAAAATGATAATGACCTTCAATGGCATATAAGTTCTCAATGTTTTTCTGAAGCACCATGCTTGCATATTGTTCTAAGTAGTCCTTTGTTGGCAACTCATGTATAAGTCCAGCCTGCAGAACAAAAAGTTGCCTTTTGTTGTCATTATGTACCAAATAGATGCACCAGTCATTTTTCTAACAAAGGAATATATATTTACATACTAGAATGCAGCTAATGCAGTGACTTCTAATAAGCATGCCAACCTGAAAGACGTGATGAAGCAGAGTACCCACTAATGCTGCAGCAGATTGGCCCCTTGACTTAATCCTTTCATCAAGAACAGCCCGTCTAGGACAGCTAAAACTAGCTGCAACCTGCAAGAAAACTATTTCTTATTTCACAGAACCTAAGAGATAAAGACTCTTCGATATTGTGTATTGATAATAGAAACCAATAGGTGCTTGCGGAAAGCCTAAGCTAACATCAACATGAGAAAAAACATCAATAAGTACTCACGCGTGTACCGGAGACTAGTATATCTGGATGAATAATTATGATATTACTCTCATGATCAACAACACATTTTCCCTCATTGTCAAATTCACCAATGATATTTATGGTATCCCCAGGTCCAACCAAGCTAGAAAACCTGAAACAAACCAAAAGAGAAAAAATAAAGAGAAGGAATGCACTAGTAGTCTAGTAATTTATTGTTGTTCCTCAAGTGCAATAAGATGAAATCAAACATATCCCCATCGTGAATCATAACAAAAATGGCTCAAAAGTATCAAATGCCATTAACAGAGAGAAAACATAAATGACAAAAAATTGTCAATAAAAAAAATAAATAGCTTTCACCTTCATGGCAATGTGATTGACAATCATATCATCAATCATACTGGCAGAAAATATACATGTCATTCTAAGTACTTAACGGCAAAAACATATATCATAAGGTTTCTCAATAAGTCATAAAACAATAAAGTACACGTAAAGGTAAAGCATAAATTATCTTAAGAAATCATAAAGATAAACGCCTTGAAAAAGAAGCTAACACCAACAGCCCACTAAAGAGCTAAACATCATATTCTAACACAACATGAAGAGAACACTATGAAAACTAAAAGTTCTAAACAAATAACATAAGGGCCTATTTGGAATCTAGAAACTGGGATAAGAATTAATGCATTTGGCAAAAAAGTTGGTCAAACTACCACCTGGTGGCTGTTTGGAAACTGGTAGCTGGGATAGGAGTTAATGCATTTGGAATGGGAAGTGGCATTGTAATTACACTAAAGCATGGAATTGACAGCTGCCACTTCCTGAAATGCTACTTCCCATCCCAGCTACTAGTTTCCAAACAGGGCCTAAAATTACTTGCAAAGATGTTGGCTCAGGTCAACAATCAGAAAAAATAGGTAGGGGTGCTTACTGCTTATTGTTAAGATATGATATACATATATGTATATGTATATGTATATGTATATATATACATATATGTATGTATGTGTATATATTCCACTGTAAACTGAAATACCCAGCAGGGGTATTTCGGTCTTTTAACCTAATAGGTGGCCGACATTTTTATCTTTTGTGTACTTTATTTCTGCTTTTTACAGTCTTTTATTTTTGAACTGTATTTCTGCTTTTTACAGTCTTTCTTGACTGACTGTGAAAGGGACAGCTCCATATAGCTGTTGGAGCTGCCCCAACAGTCACATATGTGACCGTTGGGTGCAGCCCCAACAGTCATATGGAGCTGCACCCTACAGCTCCTCAATGTATTATAAATAGGCCTTATCAGCCCTTGTACCCTTGTGTGGGTGGATCGGTGACTCAATCAAGTATTCTATTTGATGGAAAGTGAGTTCGTGCATGTGTATTGGATTCTATCCATTTGATTACATGGTATCATAGCTTTGGTGTTCCAAAAAACGTTTGTTTAAAAAGATATTGTGATCAAGAGGAGGATCGTGGACTTGGTGGCACAATACATCAAAAACTCGATTGTTGCATCGGGAAGCGGACCATCTCCAAAAAAGTCTTGTATTCCATTCTTTTTCTCTCTTCCTCCTTTCTCTTTCATTTTCACTCGTTGTAAATGGAGAATAAGAGGGCAATGATAGTCTCCATTCCCGTATGCCTGAATGACACTAATTATGGGATGTGGGCATCCATAGTTAAACATAAAATATGGGAAAAGGGACTTTGGGGGTTGGTTGACGGCACCGAAAAGGAGCCTAAACTCATTCTTACCAAATTGGAAAATGGAAAAGAACTTGCGCTTCAAGGAGAAGAAATGGTTTTTCGAACATGAGAAAAGATGGAAGGAATGGAGGATGGGTCATTCCAAAATTATTGGATGGCTCATCAATAGTGTGGACATTCATAAATGTTCTAGTTTAGCAAAGTTTGATTTCGCTATCTTAAAAACATGTATAGTCTTAAGAATATTGCGCATATATGTAATATCCAAAATAAAGTAAAGACGATGACTCAATAAGAGATGAGCATAAGGGAGTACTACAATGCACTCTCTCTCCTATGGGATGAATTGGCTCTTCTTGAGCCAAAGTGGCATTACCCACAAGATGTTGAGCTTCGCAAAAATCAAATCAAGGCAGAGCATTTTTATCATTTCATAAATGGGCTTAGGCCCAAATTTGAAGGAACTAAATTCGCTCTTCTTCATAGAGGAGGGGTTCCTTCCATAGTTGAAACCCTTGAAAATTTAACTATGAAAGAAAATATATTGAAAAGACCATCCACTTCTAAGGATGAAGAATTCATGCTTGCTATGTCAAAGCCCGAAAATCACACGAAGAGTTATAAACCACCTGGTTTTGTAAGAAATGAGAATGGTAAAAACCCCAACTATGAAAAGAAGGGTGATCATGATTCAAAACAAGGTGAAAAAATTATTTGCTACCATTGCTATTAACCAGGACACGTCAAGCCTTTCGGTCCCAAAAGAAAGGAAGACTATAAAGAATACAAAAGAGTGGCTTCGGTTGAAAGGAGTGAAGTGGACGACTCCAAGTGCATCGGTTCACTCTCCTTAGCTCAATTAATGGAGGCATTGCAACCTATCTTTAAAGCTCAATCTCCTTTGTATTCGGAAGCGGTCATATCAACAAGTGACAACCATGGTAAGACCTCTTGGATCCTAGACTCTGGTGCTTCATTTCATATGACTCTTAATGAGTCCATATTAACCGAATGCACGTTTAACTCAAATGATTCTTGTGTTTCAACTATCAATGGCACTTCTTTGAAAATCAAAAGTTATGGTATTTATCAAAAAACACTTATCTTTCACGTACCAAATATTAGAGTAATACCAAAATTAAATTTAAACCTCTTGTCGGTTTCTCAAATTGTGGACTATGGTTGCAAAATAGTTTTATCATCTAATGATTGTCTAATAAAGGATCTTCAGTTAGGGAAGCCGATTGAGCAAGGTCATAGAAGATGAGACATCTATGTTATGGACAATCTAGAATTACTGAAACAAAGTTTTTGTAATTTTATGGAAAAGAAAGATATAAAAATTTGGCACAAAAGACTAGGACATCCCAGTGTGACCAAATTACAACTGTATTTATTTCTTTCAAATTGTAAATGGGAAAATTTTGTATGTGAAGATTGCATTCTTGGCAAAATGAAGTCTTTACCTTTTGAAACGAGGCATCTTATAACTAAGAATTCATTTGAATTAGTGCATTCGGATGTATGGGGACCTGCACGGTCATATCCAAAGGAGGTTTTCTTATTATATTGTATTTGTGGACGATTATAGTAGACACTCTTGGATATTCTTTTTAAAACAAAAATTAGAAGTATTTGATTATTTTTAAAAAAATCATAATTATATAAAAAATAAATTCAAAACCAATATTCAAATCTTTAGAACTGACTCCAAGGGAGAATTTGTGTCAAGAATTTAAAAATTATCTTGGCTTGAATGGGATTATACACCAAAAATCATGTTCATACACCCCTCAACAAAATGGTCTCGTCGAAAGAAAGCATTGAAACCACTAGAACACTTCTAGTATTTAGAAATCTTCCAAACGATTTTTGGGCCGAAGCCGCCCTTACGATGGTCTATTTGATAAATGGAATGCCTTCAAAAAATATTGAAAACACTTCTCCTATTGAAAAACTTTGGAAAACGTCTCCCGATTACAAAAGGCTAAGAACCTTTGGGTGCAAATGCTTTGTTATTACCAACAAAAATGATAAACTCTCCCCTAAAGTTATTCTTTGTGTATTTTTGGGCTATGCCGAAAACCAA
Source organism: Nuphar pumila (assembly GCF_984573655.1). Classification (NCBI taxonomy): domain Eukaryota; kingdom Viridiplantae; phylum Streptophyta; class Magnoliopsida; order Nymphaeales; family Nymphaeaceae; genus Nuphar; species Nuphar pumila. Next base: position 45,882,343 of record NC_143250.1, read on the forward strand.
AAAGGATATAGGTGTTATGACATTGAAAGAAACAAATTATATGTTTCTAGAAATGTTACGTTTCTTGAAAATGAAAACGGGTTTATCAAAGATAATATCCAAGAAAGTTGTGATTATTCGTTCCTCTTTGATCTAGTCAATGATGATAGTAAAAATATATATGAGAGACACGACATACATGAGGCAAATAAGAAAGTGATTAGGAGTCTTGATAGTGTAGACCTATCTCACAATAATTTATAAACCTATGCTCGACGTACTGAAGGTCACCCACCATGTGCACTAAAAAGATACTCCCAAAACCAAGAAAAAGATCCTTCTATCCTTAAAAAATCCATAAGAATTTCAAAAGCTCCTAGTAGATTTGTATCATGTGATTCTTTTGAACCAAGGTATAGATCTTGCCTAATGGTCATTCACTCATATTTTGAACCTCAATCATATCATGAGGTTAAGCGTCGTCATAAATGGATTAAGGCCATGAATAACGAGTTGGAAGCATTAGAAAGAGCAAAAACTTAAGAAATTCAAACATTACCTAAAGGAAGAAAAACTATAAGATGCAAATAGGTTTACAAGGTAAAAACCAAGTACGATGAAACATTAGAAAGATATAAGGCTAGATTAGTGGCCAAGGGATATAGTCAAGAATATGGGATTAACTATGATGAGACATTTGCCCCTGTTGCTCGCATGACTACAGCTAGAACCCCCATTGCTATAACACCGATTAGAAAATGGTCTATATTTCAAATGGACGTTAAGAATGTCTTTTTAAATGGTAATCTAGATGAAGAAGTGTATATGGATCCTCCATCTGGCTTAACTTTAGCACATGAAAAAACTCTTTTATTACGTAAGGCCTTGTATGGCCTAAAGCAAACTTCAAAAGCTTGGTATGATAGGTTCAGTGATGTGATGACACAACTCCATTTTAAATCTTGTTTTAGTAATACTGCATTATTTATTAAGTCTTCTGATGCAGGAATGGTGATTCTACTACTATACGTAGATGATATGATAATAAAAGAAGATGATAAGCAAGGAGTTAACCATATCAAAGATGTGCTTAAAGTCAACTTTGATATGACAGATCTTGGTTTTTTACAATATTTTCTTGAAATAGAAGTTGCTTACTCACATCGTGGTTATTTTTTGTCGCAAACTAAACATGCAGCAGAGATCATTGAAAGATCAGGACTCTCGGATGAAAATTTGGTCGATACTCTAGAAGTCATAAATGTCAAAATGAAGATATAAGATGAAGAGCCCTTGCAAGATCCAACCCCCTACAGACAGATGATTGGGGCTTTGTCTTATCTTTCTATTACCCGTCCTGCTATATCTCAGGTTATTCATTCTGCTAGTCAATTTCAGTATGCTCCAAGTACAATGCATATGAGTGTTGTAATGAGAAAACTTAGATATATTAAAAAATCTCTTTCGGGAGCTCGGGTTGTCGGCAGGGGGTTTTAGCCCCCTGGCGTCGGCGGTTCGTCGGCAGGGGGGCTGGCCCCTTGTTGTCGTCGGTGTGTCGGCAGGGGGCTTGGCCCCGTGTCACCGACGGAGTGTCGGCAGGGGGTTTAGCCCCCTGTCGGCGGCGGTTCGTCGGCAGGGGGGCTGGCCCCATGTCACCGTCGGTGTGTCGGTAGGGGGCTTGGTTGTCTGTCACCGACGGAGTGTCGGCAGGGGGTTTAGCCCCCTGTCGTTGACGGTTCGTCGGCAGGGGGGCTGGCCCACTGTCGTCATCGGTGTGTCGGCAGGGGGCTTGGCCCCCTATCATCGACGGAGTGTCGGCAGGGGGTTTAGCCCCCTGTCGTCGGTGGTTCGTCGACAGGGGGTTTGGCCCCCTGTCGCCGTCGGTCTTTCGGCAGGGGGCCTGGCCCCCTGTTGCCGTTGTGTCTTTCGGCAGGGGGCTTGGTCCCATGTTGCTGTTGTATCTTTCGGCAGGGGGGCTGGCCCCCTGTCGCCGTTGTGTTTGTCGGCAGGGGGCCTGGCCTCCTATTGCGATCTTGATTGCCGACAGGTGGCTTCACCCCCTATCGCCGTTCTGTCTGTCGGCAGGGGGCTTCGCCCCCTGTCGTTTTTGTTTGTCGGCAGGAGCCGGAGCCCCCTGTCGTTGTTCGGCTTGCTGACAGCGGGCTTCGCCCCTATCCGTGTTCTTTTTGCCGGCAGGGGGCTCCGCCCCCTATCGTTCTGTTTGTCGGCAGGGGGTGGAGCCCTCTGTCGTCATTTCTGTTTGCCGACAAGGGGTGGAGCCCTCTGTCATCCTTTCTGTTTGCCGGCAGGGGGCTCCACCCACCCACCCCCCTGTCATTTTTGTTTGCCGGCAAGGGGCTCCGCCCCCTGTTGCCGTTGTGTGTCCCGGCACCGCTTCTGTCAGTCGGCAGCGGGCTCCGCCCACTGTCGCCTCTGTTTGACGGCAAGGGGCTCTGCCCCCTGTCGTCGTTGGTTGCCGCTTGTCGCCTGGGTTGTTCGTCGGGGGCCTTGTTTGCCCGTTTTTCCTTGGCGGCCAGGCCCTTGTTCCACCTTTGTCTTATGCTAACCTCCTTGCGTTTACAGGTTGCACGACAGAGCGTACTCGTGTCTCGTGGTCTGAGACTCTTCGCACTTACTCTCGCAGGCGTGCAGGAACTCGCAACTCCCCAAGGTAGGGGAAAGTTGCGCGAAAGGACTTTGAATAAACTAAACTAAACTAAAGAAAAGATAATTAAACAATGTATATATATACGTATACATATAAGCTATATGTACGTTCTTTAACTCAAGGACGCGGTTTCGCGATCCTTGTCCTATTTACTTTCCAGCACTTTACTTTTTGTTGTCGGCGCGCTATATGTGCCCAGGCTTTCTGTTATGTTCTTTAACTCAAGGACGCAGTTTTGCGATCCTTGTCTTGTTTACTTTGCAGCACTTTACTTTCTGTTGCCCCGCGCTTTATGCGCCTTAGCTATTTATGTTTCAGCACTTTACTTTCTGTTGCCCCGCGCTTTATGCGTCTTGGCTATTTATGTTTCAGCACCTTACTTCTTGTTGCCCTGCTTACTTATGCTGACTCACTTCTTGCCTGCGCTATGTAGATTACGATTATGTTATTGTTCAACCTTGCAGGTACCTCTAGAACTTGTTGTCAGCATTTGAGCTCGTTTTTTGTGTTTTCTAGTGGCTTGTGGTTATAAACCTAGCCGCATTTCTTGGCAGTGCTATGTGATGTTATGATGCGTAGCACGAAGTGAATAGGCCTCATGTTCTGCAAAATATCATAATTTGGATATCTCACTAAATGTTTATCATGCGCCTTCACAGGCAAGATGCTCGAGTGGGTCGAATAGACCAGGGCATATAGAGCAAGGCGATGATGATGAATAACCCTTCATCATGCTTGTTCGGGCTGGTTCATCAAAAGAGAGGATGGATGGTACAAAACCTCCAATGGACAGGCCATTCATGGCTATTTCGGGCAAAGATCTGGCTTCCCCAGTCATCGGAGATAGGGGAAATGGTGTTACCATAAGTATCCTAGGTGGTAGTCGTCCGGCATTTCTGCAGAAGTTGGATGCATCCTTGGGCCCTCTTTAGCCTTTGGGACTTACTCTCTCGACCACTGGTCGTTCCCTTAGGAGCAGACTCAGTCAGTCCTTCGGGGTATAATAAAATACATAGCATAATGAACCCCCGAACGGATCTCGGTTGTTTCTACGTTTTATACATTGTGTGTACCCACAATGTTCAGATAATAATCAGATCACAGTATGGCATGCTCACAGCTGTTGTTCGTTCTTTCCTCGTACTGCATGTTTTTACCTTGCTATTAGTTTGTTAATTGCAATAGTTAGAAGGCATGCATGATAAGTCTGGTTGTGATTGTTTACAGTTAGATTGTTATCATTGTAGTACTAGCTTGGTTGAGCTCATGATATCTTGGTTAGCTTGTTGTTCACCTGCATATGTTGTATCAGTTTCTATTTGCGTATATTTGAGCATGTTTTAGATTAGTTCATCTTATTCCTTTTGCGTACCTACCAGTTTTCAGGACTGACCCCATTTTTTATGGGTGTAGGTGACAGGTAGCTCTTCTTACTAGCGGTGGTGCAGATGCTACGTGGTCAAAGCCCCGCCTCTCTCGTCGGCATGCTGGCTATTCGGTTTTGTACTTTTTGTTGTTTTGGGTGGATACCCTTCGGCTTTGTACAAACTAAACCCTCTTTATGAATATACTCTTTTCTACCTTTTGCTCACTATGTTGGCTTAGGAAATGGGCTTGTGTTTGTGCTGAGTCTTTTTGCTAACGTACTCAGAAGAATCGACCTTGTTTTAAAACCTTTGGGATCTTTAAAAATCTTTGCTGCAAACTCTGATTTTCGAAGGTAAAATTTTATTCAAATCTTCTTCTCTTAAGTCGAACTTCTAGGGCATTACAACTTTGTGCTTGTGTAGTGCTTTTGTGCTCTTATATTGTCCCTTAGTTGGACTCATGTATATGTATGTGCACTTTCTGCTTATGATCTTATAAGCCCTTAGAGGCCCTCATTTTGTATTTTTGCATATTTCATTACATGGTATTAGAGCCAAGAAATATTTCTTGGTATTTTGCCTTTTTAGGGTCTAAGGATTTTTTGGTTCAAGTTTGCAGTTCATGAAGGATTTGTAAACGTTGTGTGACTTGGATTCAAGGGAAATCTTAACCCGGTATGTATCTTATATCTTTAGTGTTACTTGAGTTATTTATCTCAAGCATTATGCATGAGAAAGCACTCATTTTTATTATCTTTGAAAAACTATTTATTATTTTTGTTAAAAACTAAAATCTTTAAATGTTTTTAATTATTGTTGAATTTATTAAAGTTTATAATATTTGTTTGATCTTGTGAAGTTATATATGTGAATGCTTTTATGAGATCTAGTTTGAATCTTAGTTTTTTGAGCTCGCCTTATTTAATATGTATGTATATGATTTAGTATTCTTGAGCATCTATTGTTAGCAGTTAGATGCTTTATTTGAACACTTCATGGTTACAAATGTCAAATAATGTTAGTATTTATTATTGAACTTTGTTTTGTTTCTTTTTTAAAATTTGTCAAATATTTTAAAATAATTTGAAATGGTGTTGTATGTCATTTACAAGTATGATCTTATAAGATTTTGCTTAACTTGTGTTTGATTTTTTTCTTTCTTTGCTCTTGATGTATTATTATTTGAATCCTAAAATAGATTATGAAGTACCAAAAATTATATGTGGTTAGGATAGTAGTGATCATGGATACCTAGCTATTTTTGAATTTTGAATAACTTATTTTTGTATTGATATCTTGGTTGTCAAAGGTGACGCCTAGTCGGACTGGTCACAGCCCCATCGCCTGGGCGTTACAGTTTGGATGGTGGGACCCTACTTTTTCGCCTAGGCGCCTCCTAGCATGCCTAAGCGGGGAACGCCTAGGCGGGAAAAAAAAAGTCGAATAGGACTTTTCCCCATTTTCTTTTCATTCTGACTCTCTCCCGTTAGAGCACGAAGAAAAAGGTAACTCTCTCTCTCTCTCTCTCTCTCTCTCTCTCTCTCTCTCTCTCTCTCTCTCTCTCTCTCTCTTCGTTTTTAGTTGGAATGATTTTTGTTGCGGTTGAATTTGTGATTGTTTGATGAACTATTATTACTAGGGGTGGCAATCGGGTCGGGTTGGCGTGTCAGCATACCTCAACCCGAACCCGACCCGTTTATTAAACGGGTCGGCTGTGGCAAACACGAGCCCGACCCGTTTAATAAACGGGTAACCCGACACGACCCGCCAACCCATTTAATAAATGGGTTGGGTCGGGTAAACGGGTTTTCAGGTTCGCGGGTCGGGTTGGCGGGTTGACGGATCGGGTTGGCAGGTAGGCAGGTTGGCGGGTCGGGTTGGCGGGTCGGGTTGGCGGGTTGACCCACCCGTCTAACCACTTTATTAAACGGGTCAGCCGGGTTGGCGGGTTGGCATACCCCCAACCCGAACCCGACCTGTTTAATAAACGGGTTACGCGGGTCGACCCGTTTATTAAACGGGTTGGCTTAAGCCCAACCCGAACCCGCCTAAGAGGCGGGTTGGTGGGTCGGGTCAGAAATTGCCACCCCTAATTATTACTTATTAGTATCCATGTAATATGTTTATGTTTCTTTGATTTTGTGATTTAGCTGAAATGATTTTTGTATGCTTTTTTTTTTGTTTTGTTTTTTTCGGGTAATGCCTAGACCGCCTAGGCCTCAACTGGCCTTTTTAGGAGGCTCAAGGCCTAGGATCCGCCTAGCACCTATGACAACTAAGATTGATATAAATGATCCTTGTGCACTTGTGATTGTCTTACATGATGAATGAGATTATCTATTTGTGCACAAGGTATTGAGCATGATTTCTTATGGGAATAATGTAATACCTGGCAATTTTTCCTTTGCTGACACTAAAGTGGATCCTAACATGGATCTTGGACTCGTTGCCAAGATCCATGACCCAATTATGATAAGGTAAATTAATTTTATTTTATTTTAAACCACATTATATTAGTGATAAAATAATAACACGATAATATATGTATATATATAATACATATATATATAAGAGTTCGGTTCAGGAAAGACTTCTATTTCCTTGGAAATAGAAGACTTTCTATTTCTAAAACAAAAGAGACATCCCTCCATAGGTCCTAGTTGGGTTACTAATAGGCATGTTTCCCCTCTCTCTCTCAATATCGATTTTGAGAAAGAGAGAGAGGAAGCTGAAATTGTGTGAGAGAGAGATAAGAGAGAAAGATCGGCATGTGGAAGGGTGACTGCAGCTCCTTTTTCGTCAAAGGCTTCTTCTTTTCTTCCCGAAACAGCAAAGGTACGGGTTTTTTCCTCTTGAAATTTGATAGGAAGGGGGTTACCTTAGGTTGAATCGAGCATAGGTTAAAGAAAAATAAAATTTGTTTCCATACACAAATTTTTCCAGAACTGGATTTTTTTTCTTGGTTGTTTCAAGCATCGATTTTGATTTGGACTTTGACGGTTCTGAACAGTCAAAACAAAGGTAGTTTAAATATTAAGTATGGTTGTGGTGATTGTTGTGTTAGGTTTGATTTATATGTTTAATCTTTAATCAGCATTTTTTTTTGGATAAATTGCAGGAACAAATTTTTGTTTGACTGAGTAAAAATCTAACATTGTTTATGGCCTGATCAGATTTTTCCCATGCTCAGACTATCACACATATTGATTTTCCCCAGGCTAAGACTATGGCATATATTGAATTCAATAGCTTGTTCAGATTTTTTTTTATTTAACACGTTAGGTTTAACATGCATGCCCAATTCAATAAGTGTGTCAGTATTTATAAGTATGTTGGATTTGCTGTTATTATTCATATCTGCTAGTTCTGGACTGAATAAGGTAACACTCCTTGGTGATGTTAAGCTCCAAAATACATGTATATATCTCACGGTTTAGGTTAGATTTCTGTGGGGTTATGTATAGGTTTTTCTTTGCTGTCATGTTTTTTTTATACTGTTAAAGCATGTTCAGATCGTCGTGTAAAAATCTGGAAATTTTCCGTGTGTTTGATTGGATCCATATTAACCAGTTTGGGTGGTTGGATCAGTTTAACCCTGTTCAAAACATGGACAGATTTTGCATGCCCATAATTTAAGTATATTCAGATTTTTTTTTTGTATGCTCAGAGTTTCACATACACTGATTATGTTTCCCATGCATTGACGGTTGTTTTAATGCATGTTTTGTAAATTTGTTCATTTGTGATTTAGGTATGCTTATGCTTGCTAATTGAGACACTTATGCATGATATATATCATGTTTATTGTGGAACTTGGTTATAACTGTCAGCAGTTCATCATGTGTTAGTTAGCTCAGGCATGTAATTAGATTGATTTTATTTAGGGTTAAATTGCATATATTTTTTTAAATCGTGAACCTTGGACATGCATTTGATTATGCTATTGTCAGCAGCTGTATTCAATTTCATTCGTTATATATATATATATATATATATATATGTGTGTGCGTGTGTGTGTGTGTGATTTTTGGTGGACAGGAACTTTGGTAGTTATATCTCGGTTTGGCTGAAAAGATAAATTTGATTTTTGGTGTCATTTGGTTTTAACCTGATTGTTTATATATATTTGGCATTGAGCATTGGGCTTAATAGGCTATGTTAAAATTGCTAAATCTGATGTTACATGAACTAAAAATCTGATTTGAAAATGTTTGAAAAACTAAGATTTGTCTTATGTCGACGAAAAAGTTTATTTCCATTAAAAAGAGTTCAATGCCGGTCTGTTTTAAATATCTAGCAAAATCTAAAATCTACACATGTTGAATTTGGTCAGTATAAACAAAATTTGGATGTGTAGCTATTATGATAAGTTGAATTATGTCTTACAATATGTGCTATGATGTGACATCATAAATACAAATTTGAATATTTATGTATGATTATTGTTGATTGAAAAACTTGCAATGCGATTTAAATTACATTGAATTGTGGAGTGGTATTTTATGAACCATAGATGGGCCATTGGAGGTCAAGAGCATGTGTTGCTTGAGAAATAATGAGTTTTAAATACATTGCAAAACAGTTTTGTATTGCTTTTGAATGAATTACACTATTAAAATTGTCAGAGAAAAAGCCTGAATTTGTTATTGCATGTTGATTTGCAGAAAATTTTTTATATAAAGAACTCTTAATTGATTACGAATGGTAATTCTTTGGTGGCCGCCTAAAAGAATGGAAACCTTTGATGGTGGTCACAGGGGACTGTGAGAATACTAAATGTCGTGTGCATTATTTTTTTCAAGAACCTAATGTATGGTTCGTGTTCTCAGCCACGGTTGTAAGGAACTCCCGCGACTTTGCCTAAGGTGGTGTTGTTAGACTGAGTTGCAGTTATTAGTATACTGAGAAAATGGCGTCAATGGATGTTGATTTTCTTGTTGTCTCGGCATTAAGTGATGATTCATAATGTTCCGATTGATGGTTATGATTCTTGTCATCGATCGAGGAACATGTATAGGACCCAATAATGACAATACAAATTATTTTAAGATACCACTGGAAACTGCCTTGAACCACGAAAATTTGGCTCATTTTTAGTATCTGCAGGGTTTATATAAGTGAAAACTTAATTGTGTGTATTAAGTAGAAACATGCATTTAAAAGCAATATTGATAATTAAAATTAAAAAGTCATTCATACATGTTGCATTGATTCATGCATCCCTAAATGATTAATTCAGCATGAGATTGTTAGTTGTTTTATTTGAACTGCTTATATTGCAAGTATGTTATGAAAATGTGATGTTTGTAGAGCTCTCTTAAAATTATGTTTGATTTGATTTATGATAATTTTCTTACAGATGGATTTTGATAGGGTATAGCACTTTGGTTCTTACCTCGTTTTTAAAAACTTTTTTCAAGTATTGAGGTTCAGTGATGTTTTGGGATGAAGGCGTAGTTGTTGTTGTTGTTGTTGTTGTTGTTGTTGTTGTTGTTGAGATTCAATGATGAAGTAACCGGCTTGATGGAAGGAGAGAGGGTTATGTTTTTGCTGGTCTGCATTCTGACAGAGTTAGGAGTTTTTGTTTTGAGGAAACATGTTGAAAAGTAAATGGAGATTATTTTACTAAATTTAATTCAATATAAATTCATAGTTTTATTTATTCTATGTGTGAGATGTATGTTGAGTTGTGTATATTAAACCTGTAATGTACCCCGAATCCCTGGGATATCTTTCCGCAATGGTTTAAAATTATTTATTTGTTTAAAAAAATCACAAAATTTTTTAGGGTCAGTTTGGGGTCATTAAAAATCATTCACTTTTATGAGTGCCTTTTAAATATGTTCCTTTTTAAAAATTATTAAAAATAGTTATGTTATTGGGTGTTTCTCTTGTTGGCCCCTTTTTTAGGGTCAGTTTAGGGTCAACAAGAAACACCCAATAACATGACCATTTTATTAAAAATGAACATATTTAAAAGGCATTCATAAAAGTGAATGATTTTTAACGACCCCAAACTGACCCTCAAAATTTATGAGATGTATGTTGGGTGGTGTATATTAAATTTGTAATGTGCCCTGAATCCCTGGGATATCTTTTTGTAATGCTTTAGAATTATTTGTTTGTTTTAAAAAAAATCTGCAAAATTTTCGAGGGTCAGTTTGGGGTCGTTAAAAATCATTCACTTTTATGAATGCCTTTTAAATGTTCCTTTTTAAAAATTATTAAAAATGGTCATGTTATTGGGTGTTTCTCTTGTTGGCCCCTTTTGTGGTTATTGTAATTGTGTCATTTTTTTAGTCTCATGGCTTTTTAATGAACATTATCTTACATGTTTTTGTATGTGATTTAAATATTAAGCTTTTTTACATACTTGATTTAAAAAAAATATTTTGAGAATTATGAAAACCCTTGTTATGTTTGCCCTTTGTGAGTGTTATAAGTGTTTCCTTCGTGGTTCACTTTAGCAAGTGTCCATTAATAATGGATATGCTTGTTCTTAATTGAAGACTCATTGGTGGACATTTTATCGTCATATGATTGCATGTTTTTACTAAAACTTATTTGTATCATGATACCGCACATGAGTTTTAAGTGTTATGTTTTTATTGCATAATTATGATATTCAATAAAATATCATTTTTTATATTATGAGCCTTCTTGTGTACCCCATTGTGGGTTTTGTGAGAATGTTCCTTAGAGAACATTTTTTGTGCTTAACAACTTAATATTGATGGACATTTCGGTTCATGATTGAAGGCACTATAATTGCATTACTTGAGGATTTCCTTGACTTGAAATTTTTTGCCCTATCGTTCTTGTTCCTTGGAATGTGTCTTTCAAGGTTTTTATTAAATCCATCACTCTTCTTTCAATGCATCTATTATTATTTGTTTGGCCTTATCGAGTTGAGTTGTATGCACTTCTATGTTGGGACAAGAGTTATTTGTTGAGGCAAGTTATGTGTGCATCTATGTCTTCTTGTCAGTATAGAATGCCAAATGATGTGGCTCTGACTGACGGTTGATTAACCTCCGGTTCTATGACTTTGTTGTATCACTCATTTGTTTCTTGTGCACTTCAATGTTGTGGAGCCAGAGTTTGTCATTTAAATTGTCAGTGTTTGGCTCTAACTGAAGGTTATTTGATCTTTTGTTCTGTAAGTGAGTTATATCACTCAATTGTTTATTTGGCCTTTATTGTTTATTGGATTATCGTATCATTTTTTGTTAAGTGAAGGCATATTGATATTTGATTGTGACCATTTTGGTCCTTATGAATTAAATCTCATATTATTGCAAAAGTTATTGTTTTGATTTGAATATTGTTTTTCAAATCTTCTTACTTATTGACATCATATTGTCATTATTACAATATGGTTACCTTATTGTTTTCTCCTCTCATGCCTCTTATTTAATTATCATTTTATATAGACAAGAGATGTTATTTTAATGTGGTGAGTTATGTGCACCCATTGGTTATTCACACTTTTTGTGTCTTTGTATTATACTTTTGTTCTAGTAGTTGATACACTTGAATATTGAGCTTTGCCTCTTATTTAAATCTCATTTTATGTAGACAAGAGATGTTTTTCAATATGGTGAATTATGTGCACCCATTAGTTTTTCATACTTTCTGTGTATTTGTTAAGCTCATAAGTGGCATTATGACTGTGATCTTGTTGTAGTAGCTAATACACTTAAATTTTGAGGTTTGGGGTTCTAGTGAGGTGATTGCTTGGGGTGGTCGAACTATTGTTGAGATTTGCAAATATCATTCATTTTATTGTGGGATTTTTTAAAATCTCTCCATAAAATTTCTGAACTTTTTTTACTTTTATAGAAAAATGTTTATTAATAAAATTTAACCTCTCTTATGTGCATTTCATTATATATATATATATATATATATATATATAAAGATTGATGTTTAGTCATTTGTGCTTAAACTCATTCTAGGTTATGTGAATAAATCATAATGGGTTGTGATTTGTGAGATTGCTTTCTTTCATTATTATTATTATTATTATTATTATTATTATTATTATTATTACTATTATTATTACTATTACTATTACTATTATTATCATTATTATTATGTGCATTAAATAAGCTTTAATTGCATGTTGGATATATGTGTTTCACATTGATTATCTTGTTCACATTGTTGTATGTATGAATTTAATTATCTCCTCTTATCTTGAGGGCTTTTTTGAATTGTTATATTTTATATGCATGTTGTCCTTGATGGTTTGTTAATTCATTTGAAATGCTTTTCAAAAAATCCTTGGGATATTATTTATGCAAAATTGTTTATCTCTTCTTGATGATTTATATGTCATTTAATGATCAAATTCTATTATGATCAATATTTATGTTTTCTTGAAAAATATGTTTAGTTAGAACCTTTTTTTATTCTTTATGCAGGTTCTTGAAGATGTGATGGATTGAAAAATAAATATATTTGATGCATCATAACATAAAGATGGAGATAATTGATGAAGACGTTTGGGAACGATCACCAATGAAAATATTCGGAGACTTGTATTTACACAATTCTCTGATGTGTCGTAAAGATGGAGACTACCAATGAAGATATTTTAAAGACTTTGTTTTATTCTCTCTGCACGTTCTTGAAGATGTGATGGATTGAAAAAGAAATATATTTGATGCATCATATCATAAAGATGGAGATAACTGATGAAGGCGTTTGGGGATGATCACCAATGAAAACATTCGGAGACTTAAAGACTTTTGAAAACTTGTATTTAATTAAGACCTTCGAGGACTTGTAGTTTCAAACTTTTGATTGTCATACCGTAAATTTGAGGGTGTTAAAATATATATATCCATGTGTATAGATATAATCATATATATATATATATTGTATGTTATGTAATAGGTAATGCTCTTTAGTTATTTTCATGTAAATAGTTACTATCTACCAGGGGAAATATTGTATTTTTGTTATTTATTTGATTTTTGTCTTTATTATATAGTGTAGGGGTTCTATATGATTGATGGAACAGTTCAACTAATTGTTGAGACTGATACAAAAACAGTTAATGTTCTCTTAAATGTCCATCTTGGCTCTATATATAGAGTTTTTCTAGTCTTTGTAAGATAATGCTTCTCTTAAGCATTCATGCTCAATAAGATGAATATTTTTTATATTTGTGTGTTCCTCTCTTTAGTTCTTTGATGTCTTGAATGCACTTAGTGCCTTTGTGCTCTTGTATTGTCCCTTAGTTGGACTTGTGCATGTGCACTTTATCTTCATGATCTTATAAGCATCATTTATTCAGCTCAATGACACGGAACTGTTATACTTTTTCCAACATCAGCAACATGACAAACAAAATGGTTTTCCAGATTAAGATCTTTGACATAAGAATTCATGAAGGAGTCTGATCACAATGCTGGCAACATTACAATTCAAACTCATCTTTAATCTCCATGACTCAGCATACCCTAATATTCTCTGTTTTTGGGCAAAGGAAAGCCTGCCAAATGTGGGGCAGAAATAAATTTGTGAGTTTGGATTCCCAAATTGAATATCAATTAGCATTTTTCAAAATGCTGGCAGCACAATATAAGAATCTAAAAGATCCTGCACAGGAAACATGAAAACACCTAGAAACCCTCAAAATATTATATTAAGGACTTAAACGTTGAAAAAACAAAGTTTATCATGCACCAGTCTCTAGATAGCAATTCCAATTGTACCCACGGTGATTGGAGCCTCAAGTAGTGGACTATCTACTGAGCTATGTCACAAAGACACTCCATTTTGAACTCTGTACCCGTGTTGACATGCATCGACGCATGGACATGCCATTTTACCTGCCCGTACATATAAGTTTGTATTCAATTTATAATTTATGATTATATTTTCAGTTTATAATTTTATATTTTCAGTATATAATATATATTTTAGATATAACATATATATTTAGTTTATATTCAGTTTATTTCGAATTTATTTTGTATTTATATGATATTTAATCTATATATATAACTGTGTCCTCGTACCCACATTTTTGGGGGATTACCATGTCGTACCCTCCGTACCCGCACTCGTACCCAGGTGACATAGTTATTGAGACAAGACCAGTGAAGGCAAGATCAGCTAACCAGACCTCATCATGATCAAAACCAACATAATGCACAATTAATCATTTGCCTTAAATCATATATCACCTTTCTGTGGTCTCAAAAAGAACAATGCAGCTATAACAATCATGCATCTCCTTGCATAAATCACAATTTAAAAAAAAAAAGATGGTTCACGAGCTAATCTCATGAATGATCAATGTAAAAAATATGAAAAAGATGCACTTCGTCCAAGCCAATAACACAAGCACAAGATTTTTGAGTGAAGGAAACATTAACCATTCGTCATGCAAGTGCACCGTCCTTTCTACACCACTTTGTTCATTGAGGACACGAAGATCCTTCAAAAAAAAAATTTATTAGCAAACTGCTCAAGTTTTGTGACATAAATAAACAATGGAAAGGAAACCAATTGGCCACTGGCCAGGCACCTTAAAGGTTCTTTTTTCACGTGAAAAATCAGTGTTCCCATGCTTCTCTGCAACCTAATAAAAGATAAATATATGGTGAAGAGTAAACAGAAAGGGGAGGACATTTAACAAAAAATAAAGGAACACGCTAAAGACCCAATTTAAAGAACGCTGGAATGATGGGAAAATGGACAAACCTCCAGTACAAGAAAATGTGAATCTAAATTACAAGAACCAATCCTCATTAATGGCATACTTCCTGATTTTTTCCCTACAGAAACTTCTTTGATGACCTTAACATCACTCAGTTCATCCTGATCCATAAGTGAATATGTCCCCGAAGTATTCAACTGTGATTCGTCAACAGTAATGACATCTTCCACTTGATCTAAAAGTTCAAGCAATGCCTGCATATAAGGATGGAAAACCTCATAAGCATGCAACGATACAGTGTTTTCATCATACTAAGAGAAGTATGCTTGAGACAAAACAAAGTTTCAGGGAACAGTTTACATCACAACATCAAGAATACGAACAATTAACAAAGGTAGATTAATTAGCACTACTATTTTCCTTTAGACGAACCTTTCTGTGTTGCCGTGCAGCAAGCTGGTTGGATGCTTCTTTACCAGTGCAACCATTACTATACTGCATATCAGAAGACAAAAAATAGCAGTCATAAGAAAGAAGTGAACAAAACAAAGTGATTTGACTTTCCAACGGGCACTCCAAATTTATGAGAAATATATGAAAACGAAAAGTAACAAGGCTTCCTGACAGGCATTCCAAGTTACTCAACAGCAAAAATACCTCACAAGAACCGTACAACACTGAGGGTGGCGTCCGAAATGGACTCTGGCTGACTGCACTCGCACAAACTGAATTTTCCCCATCCGAGTCCTCAGCATTAGGAACGTTCTTTTCATTTTCTGAACCGACTTCTTGAAACGAAACTTTCTTTACAAGTTTTGTGGATTTCCCATGGGCCCTTAGTGTTGGAGACGAAAGCCACTTCTCAAGCTTCCCAAGTGAACCAGGAGAATTTTGCACCTACATTGATCATTGTCACAGTTAATTCTCTGAATTAAATGGCAAAACAATGAATAAATATGTGCACCTTCATTCATCATTGTCACAGTTAACTCTCCAAATTAAATTGCAAAACAATGAATACATAGCTTGTACAAAGTGGCACCGACAAGCCACAAATCAGGAGATGAATTATTTGCCAACGGATAAACCATGCACTCTCCTAAAATAAAATATGCATCAAGTCTCTGTCATGAATCATGTGGCCGCAAGAAATCTACAAAAGTGTTACAGTCTCAGGCAAGTGAACGAATAACTATAAAAACAATAAGAATTTTGGAAATGCACCGAATCATAAACAAATACATGATTGTTGCAAAACGCAGCCTGTGCAAATGGAAGCACGCAGAGACAGCAATTGGTTTTTATCAACTTCCAACTGGAATGCTTGGCAGTTAGGTTTTGATATCAATCGGTCGCATTTTTCTTATCATACATGTTATCAAGCATTGGTCTTTCTTATTCCCTTTCCTCTTTCTCATTCCCTTTCCTAATTATCCCTTCTCACGATGATTCTGTTTCTACATCCACCGTCACTTTCCCCCAATTTCCTGCTTTTTGCCTGGTCAATCCGTGCATACAAAAAAAATAAAGGAACAGGGCAAAAAATGGAAGATTGAGAATTTCATCAAAAGGTAGAATGATGAAGAAATCCGCGAAAACGTATAGGCCGTACTTTCTTCTGCGAGCAAAGTCGGATGTTAGAAACATTGAGCTTCGACGCATCGGACAGAACCCTCATCATATCAGACAGATTCTTCTGTGGTGCCTGAAGCCGCTCGTTCACCGGAGAAATCTTCCATGTGACCTCATCGCCCCCATCGTCTTGGCTCTGCGTCATCAACTGCACCACCACCACAATCGATCACCACACATAACTTGAATCAACACACAAACAAAAGAAAACAAACCCAACAAAGACAACGACTAGGGGTTCAGCCCATCTTACAGCTCCGGGAGAAAACTTAAACCGCTTGAAAGAAGCGCCGTTGGGGATATCAGGAGATCCATCGAGCAATTGTTTGCGGTCGTCAGCGGGCTGCGCGGGAGGAAGATCCGCTGGGGGTGTCCGATTCTGAGAATCGGGGACGGCGACGAGATGGGGCTCGCGTTGAGGGTTCTGGGAAGCGGAGACAACCTGGGAGTGGCGGTTGAAGAAGTGCTCGATGCCGAACTTGGATGGCTGGGAACAACCGTCCTTGGCAGAAGACGAGGAAGAGGAGTGCGGCTTCTTTCTGGGAGCCATGCGATCATCTTCTTCCCTCCGTCTCTCTCAAGCACACAGAGAGATAATAATAAGAAGAAGAAGAAGAAGAAGAAATTAGGGTATGGAAGAGGAGGGGGAATCTTGGGGGTGTGGAGGGAGAGGGGTGAGCGCTTCCAAGAGGTTTCCCGCCATTTCTCCAGGATGAAAACGCGAGGCGGCCGATCGCTTTTGTTTTAAAGGCATTGAAAATTTCTCAGGAACCCCTTTAGAACACATAATTTCTCAGGTACCCCTTCTTTTTAGCGATTCGCATCTGACTCCGGGTTTATTACCCAACCCGCCCGATAACCTATAAACGGAAAATTTTTCATCGCATTCATAGGTTCCCAACCCCCTTCGTTGAAAGTCATAAGAGTACATAGTTTTAACCGGCCCTAAGGTGGGGGTTGGCGTAGTGGGGTGGGTCCTTGGCAGTTTGACAGACAGTCAAGGTTCGATTCTCATGGGCACCCCTCGAAGCAAGCCAATGCATGGCATAGGCCCTGGGGGCACGGGGTCCTAACCTTGGAGTTTTAAGCTGCCGACATGATAATTGTAGGTATGTCAAGCTGAGCCAACGCGACCAGGTCTTCATGTGGGTGCAATATCTTTTGGTTATAAATAAAACAAAAAAAGTTTTAACGGTGCCCCCAAGGGGTTTGGTGCAGTGAAGCCTAAGATGCTAGAGGGGTGGTAGAGGTTTGAATCCCACAGGCGTTAACCTTGCATTATAGCCCAAACAAAGTGACTCCCTAGAGGCAATGGCTGCAACCGTAAGTTGGCAGACATTGACACCATGTCTCTTAATGTAAGGGTGGTTTCTCCATTCTTGGTATATATATATATATATATATATATATATATATATATATATATATATATATATATATATATATATATATATATATGTGATTTTAGTAGAATATGACCTCTTTGTGGTCAGAAATAGTAAGAATCAACATTTATATTGTATATTTACATTGTAAAAGTGTAATCTTTTTAGAGTTTGAATTTTAGTACATTGTAAACCGAAAAATATGACATACGCATTTGGAAAAACATGATTTGAGGTTGACTACTAGACTTATTGATCATGCCAGCCAGTACGGATGTCAACAGGTCAGATGTAACCCGGATCTGATTAGTCAGACTCTGTAACCAAGTTCGGATCAGATTAGAGATTGGATTCAGGTTAGGCATTGAGTCTTTCATTGAAACATACCTGGATCCTAAGTGTGAATATTGGATCTTAAGCTAGTCACATCTGGATTCGGTTCTAACTTTTTCATCCGGCTCCAAATCTTTTTCCACCTGAATCGGATGTGAATCCGACCCTTTGACAACCCTATCAGCAAGGTTATATTTGTACAAATAAATGAAAATTTTAATGTATTCTTTTATATCATATTTCACATTGTAAAATTATGTTTTTTTTAGTGTTTGAAATCTAGTATAATCTAAGCTATTTTTTTTAACCTTGCAAAAAACTGGCCTACGCATTAAAAAAAACGTGATCTGAGGACCAATTTCTAATAAACAAAGTATATATATGCCACGTATGAAAGGTTAGATTTGTACAAATAAATAAATACAAAGTTTTTTATTAGTGGGATTGACCTCATAACTAACATCTTTATTCATAGAAAGTGTAAACCATTAAATATTAGAACCATGTTTCACATATGGATGGGCTTAGGCCGCTTGAAAGGCAATCTAGGTTCAAATTCCACAAGCAAGCTGACGCAAGGGAACTCCATGAGGGTGAGGGGTAAGCCCCCACGGAGTTTTGTGGTAGCAGGGCTATAAAACCACCTGACAATGTCAAGTGGGAAGATAATACAAAAACTGCGGAGCTGGTTATATGCTCTCACCGGAAGATGCATTGTTTGCTACAATGCATATTCGGAGTCTCAATGAGTGCCACGTATATAAGCACGTGGGGTTCGTATCTCCATGTGTGTCAACATCACTTAGCGTCGAAGTCCGGTGTCATTGCAAAGACTTAAGTACCTTTTCATAACATTCTCGTCATGAAACGACGGTTCGAGAAAATGACAAAAAACTCTTCCATAAAAAAAAAATGACGGCTCGAGAAAACGATAAAAAATGACCTTCGTCTAGAAAGTCGAGGATGATGTTAACTCTTAAAATTTCAAATGTTTTGTTTGCACCATTTGCTGCAATAGGAGCACCCTTTGATGATGCACATTTGTCGTCGTCTGCTGCCATCGGAGCACCCTTTGTCGTCGTCTGCTGCCACTGGAGCACCCATTGCCGTCGGAGCAACCTTTATCATTGTCTGCTGCTGCCAGAGCACCCTTTGTTGTCGTCTCCTGTCGTCGAAGCATCCTTTATCGTTGTCTACGTAGTGGCAGCATCGTCGCCACCATCGGTTGCGTCTACCTTCTGAGTGTTTCTCCTCCATTGTCGGATTACCAAAACTCGTATCATTTCGGTGAGTTTTGTTTACGGTTTCGTTATGTAAGCAAAACGATTTGTAAATCTAAATGTTAAATCTTACAACTGATTGTACTATTCATGCTAAATAACACTTATTTTAGTACAAAAACAAATCAATTTGTACCTATCCACCTTCTGAGCAACAAAAAATAGTTAGCATGGTTTGTTCTTGTGAAGGCCAAACATTTCAACCATATGTACTTATGAAGGCTAATTTTCTAAAATGATTTGTATGTTGGAATGCAGCAATGATTTACACATTTAATGCACGAGCGATTTGTATGTTCGATGCAACAACGATTTAATGAAATTACCACGATTTGTATGTAAGTTTGATAAATGGTACAAGAATGTTTACGTATGAAGCTCAAACATTACAACGATATGTACTTATGAAGGTTGCAATTTCTACAACGATTTGTAAGTTTGAAGCAACAATGATTTGTATATTTAAAGCAGTAGCAATGTGTATTTATGAAGTTACCTCGATTTGTACTTAAGTTTGTTAAATCTTACAACAAAGTTTACTTATAAAGCCAAATATTGTGACGATTTGTAACATTTGTGATTGTTTAACAAATGGGATAATTTGTATTATTATATACTTGAAGAGACGATTATAACATATAATGATATGGTCAAAATTATGTGTTGTGCAGGTTAACAATGTCTAAAGCTCATCAAATAAAAAATCCTTTGTCATTCGATGGGATGACTATTAGAGAAATTATATGTTGATCACATCTATATGAACGTTATGAAAGGTACCAAAATATAATGAACATTGAGAATGATGAAGATAGGGACAAAGCGTTGAAAATGTATAATGAAAGCATTATCCATCAGATATTGAGGCTGAAGAACAAAGGAAGCACGAGGAATAACTAAAGATGAAAAAGGAGAAGGATAATGAAGAGAAGGAAAAACAAAAGAAGGAGGAGGATAATGAAAAGCAAAGGAAGAAAAGGTAAAAGAAGAAGGAGGAGGAAAAAAAAAGGCAAAGGAAGAAGAAAGATAATGGAAAACAAAAAATAAAAGGCAAATAAAGAATGAGGATGATGAAGATAAGTAAAGGTAATTGAAGAAAAATAAAGAGGAGAAAAAGAAGGAAAGGCAAATGATGAAGATAGAAGAAGAAAGGCAAAGGAAGAAACATCGAAATGAGGAAGAGAAGGAAAGGCAAAGTAAGGAGAAGGAAGACGAGGAAGATAAGAAAAGGCAAAGGATAGAGAAGGAGGACGATAAAGATAATGAAAAGCAAAGGAAGAAGAAGGAGGACGAGAAAGAGAATGAAAGGCAAAGAAAGAATAAGGAAAACGCGAAAAATAAGCAAAGATAAAGGAATAAGTAAGAGGAAAAAAAGAAGAAAAGAGAATGAAAAAAGTAGGAGGAGGAAGAGAAGGAAAGGAAAAGGAATGAGCGAGAGGAGGAAGATAAGGGAATGAAAAGGAAGGAAGAAATTGAAAATGGGAGGAAGGAGGCAAAGGAGCGAAGGAAGGAAGAAGAAAGGTAGATGATGGAATGAGGGGATGAAGATGATAAAAAGTATGACCAAGGTACGTAAGTTGATCATGCCTGTCACGATTTACTGTGATAGGAATTATTATGTATAGTGATTACTATTATAACGATTACTATGCATAGTGATTACTGTGATAGCAATTATTGTATACGATTTATTGTGATATATATTATTATGTATAGTGATTACTTTGATAGCGATTATTATGTATAACAATTACTGTGAATAATTAACTTTTATAGATATGGTTATATATAGCGATTACTGTAATAACGATTACTATGTATAGTGATTACTATGACAGTGAGTGTGCAACAATGCTTGAATGTATGAACGTTGTTGAATCAGTCATGCATAACCTTTGTGAAGGTGTCATGATCGGTATACGACTGGACCGACTGGGCAAAGACCCGTGTTGTATCCGCACGACTAAGCAAAACTCAAAGAGTTGTCCTTAGATGTGTGGGATACGGATGTGCCAAGTATGAAGACTTGAGCTAGACATCCATTTGAGACGCGAAAGTGGTCAAGGCTAAGTCGTGGAGACTTGAGCAGATGTTCAACTCATAGCCCTGACAAGGCTCTTGCGATGTACGCTAAGTCATGGAGGCTTGAGCGTCGTTATTACGAATTGCGACCCTGAGTGGTCATCGTATATACTTGAGTTGAATGGACGTATGATTGTTTGCTTACCAGACCATCAGTGGTTCTGACCCCGTTTTATGGGGATTTTAGGTGTTGGATCTGCATTGCGATATGCGGAGCAAGGCGACATCGAATTTCAGGGTTGCTCTAGACAGAGTTATACTGCTTCCTTTTATTGAACCTATACTGCTTTTTTCAGCAGTGATGTTGTAATAAACATGTGGTTTTCGATAAAATGAAACACTTCGGTGGTCAATGAGTTGCTTTGCCACATACCTGCAACGTGCTCGGATTTTTCTAAAGTTGATGACTCATTATCGTCTGATTCCGCAGCTAAAATACTTTTTAAGTTTCGTTGCAAAGAAAAAATAAAGAAATCCATAAAAAATGTAACTTAGCATGGGTTTGGAAATTCGGGACGTTAAAGAATTGGTATCAGAGCATGTGTCTGAGAAACCTGATTCAAGATCCGTCGTGTTCACGATATCGCACTGTAAGTATACGTTTTATACTTTTGTTCTGATTTGGGTGCATCTTTGTATAAATGGCAACTCATGACTCACACGGTTATTGCTATCGTTGCAAGTTCATGCACGATGGGTGGATATGCTCGTATGAAGTCAAAGACTGTCAGTTTTGTGGCAATGATGGACATTCTGTTAACGAATGTCAAATGAAATATACCGCAGATATGGGTCGGCAGGCATCAAAGGGTCTTAAGGATGAGACTTCGCGTGTCAGTGGACCGCATCACTCTAGTGTTGGGAGCAACCATACCCCAACAACTTCTGATGGATCACCAAGGCTGAGAGACTTTGACTTGAACTTACTTGCGAAAGTTAATCACTCGTCAAGCTACCATCCGGCATCACATACGCCGAGCTTGAATGACAGGAATAAAAGAGAAGATTCCTTTCATTCATCGATCATAATTTCAGACTCCCAAAGTATTGATACTGCCAACTCGGAGAGTGGACCAACTTCCCTCATCTATCCCCAATATTCGCTTGAGAGTGCTGAAGTGTCGCCCAAACCGATTATGGTTGTGCCTACACCAAGGCCATGTGGCAATAGATGGACTTTTATGAGTTCATCATCATCAAATAAATTTAGGTCTTAAAGAGACCGATGATGTTTTGGAGTCAATAGACTCATGTATATAGTTTCTCAATGCCTAAAGTCTGCCAGTACAACATGATGTTTTGTTTAAGGTGATGCTTGTGTAAATGAATGTACATAAGTAAATAAATATTTTACTTCCTCATATACATTGAGAAACTAAAAACAAGTGTTTGTGTGTAAATATATAAATGACTCATACGACGAGGAGAACCATGCTGAGCGAGGAGTCCCATATGCAAGAATTCCTGCTGGAGACGCTCAACAACCTGGTTACAGCCATCCGTGAAACGAGACCAGAACCAGTCACACCTCGCAACGAGAACTTAAGAGGAATAACCTATGAGAAGTTGCTCAAACTAGACCCGTCAGTTTTCATCTATAAAACTGATCCAGAACTAGCAGAGAGTTGGATCGAAGAAACCGAATGTGTCTTCCTGGTATTGGGAGTACCGAAAGAGAAAAAGATAAATTTCGGCACGTACCGATTGAAAGATAATGCACGGAGGTGGTGGGATACCACTAAGCTTATCCAATTCTCACAAGTCGAAGTCGTTCCTTGGACTGACTTTTAGAGAACTTTTATGGATAACTACTTTCCGTTGCATTCCAGAAACAAAAAGAAGATAGAGTTGGAGCATGGCGGTATGAGTCTGATGGACTATACCACCAAATTTCAGAAACTAGAGCGTTACTGCTCTGGATTGTTCGAAACAAACCAAAAAAGAGACGACAAATATGTGAATGGTCTATGCGAAGGGCTGCGATCTCGAGGGATAACGAGCATGCCTTGAACTTTTCAAGCTGCAGTAGCAGCAACTTCAAAAATCTAAGAGAATTGGGTGCGATCTAAAGTAATCATAGTAAAGAAGCTCATAGTAAATTATGAGAATCGTAAAAGGACGTTCCCAAGTGAACAGGGTTCATGACAACCCTTTCAAAAGAAGAAGTTCTAAGGAGGGAACACCACTCAACAAGTCGTGAGGCAAATACAGAACGCGACTCTAAATGGTCAGCAGTCCAGTTTCAGCTGTCTGAAATGTCGTGTCAACCACCCTGGGAAGCCATGTCCTCGTGACATTGGTGGTTGCCTTTATTGTGACAGTATGGGTCACTTTATAAGGGATTGCACCAAGAAGGATGCAGATAAACAGACGAGTAATGTTGGATCTGCCGGACCTTCTCGACAAGCATCGCAACGCTCGCAGTTCCAACGACCTCCACCTAGGGTAGAACAAAAGCCTGTTGTCGGTCGTGTATATGTTGTAACGACTGAACAAGTCAAAAAATGATGACCTGATTGAAGGCACCGTACCTGTTAATGGACTTGCAGCTTACATCTTGTTTGATTGTGGTGCTACTCATACCTTTATCTCCGATAATTTCACCGAACAACTCCATGCTTCGGTGCAACCGGTTGATAAAATGATCGAACTCGTTGGGCTCACGCACCAAATGTATCCGGTGTGTGAAAAACTTGGATATTGAGATAGCAGGGCAACACTTGCCTACTGACGTCATCCTGATCAATATGATACAATACGATGTCATTATTGGAATGAATTGGTTGGCTCAGAAAAATGCCAAGATTTTGTGCTGCGAGGGCAGATTGATTCTATCTCGACCCGGATTGCCTAATATGGAATACCGGTTATCAAAACCAGTTCCACAAAAAGGGCTCATATCAACACTTAAGGTACAAAAATACCTTATGAAGGGTTGCGTGGCCTTTCTGTTGAATCTCTCGGTAGAAAATCCAATGAACAACCCCTTAAGAGTTTGGAAGTGGTGCGAAAGTTTCCTGGTGTATTTCTTAAGGAATTGTCAGAACTTCCGCCACTTAGTGAGGTTGAATTTGGAATTCAATTTTTACCTGTAACAACGCCAATATCCAAAGTCCCATATCGAATGGCGTCTGCTAAACTCAGTGAGTTCAAATGTCAACTGGAAGAACTAATGAAACAAGGGTTCATCCGTCTAAGTGTATCACCGTGGGGAGCCTTGTTGTTATTTGTAAAGAAGAATGATGGATCCCTTCGGTTATGCATCAACTATCAGATGCTTAACCAGACAACCATTAAAAATAAGTACCTGTTGCCTCGAATTGAGGATTTATTCGATCAACTCAGAAAAGCGAGAGTATTCTCCAAGATCGACCTTAGGTTCAGGTATCATCAACTTAGAGTTAAAGAAGAAGATATACCTAAAACTGTCTTCTGAACGAGATATGACCATTATGAGTTTGCAGTAATGCCCTTCGGACTCACTAATGTGCCTGCTGCCTTTATGGATCTAATGAACCGGATATTCAGACCATATTTGAATAGCTTTTTCATTGTCTTCATCGATGACATTCTCGTATATTCAGAGAACAAAGAACAACACGTGGAGCACTTAAGAATTGTCTTGAAAATCCTTCAAGATAGCCAGCTTTATGCCAAGTTTCCAAAATGTAAATTCTGGCTAGACAAAGTGATGTTCCTTGGCCTTGTGATCTCCAAAGATGGAACCCAGTAGATCCTGCAAAGGTGGAAGCTGTGATGGACTGGAAGCAGCTAGAAAACATCACTAAGGTCCGTAGCTTTCTTGGACTTGCCGGATATTATCGGAAGTTCATACAAGACTTCTCTCAAATCGTCGTACCGATGACAAAATTATTGAAAAAGGGAGTTAAGTTCGAATGGACTGACTAGTGTGAGGAGTGCTTTAAGGTTCCCAAACAGAGTCTTACCACTGCCCCTGTCCTTACCTTACCTTCTGGTCAAGAAGGCTTTGTAGCTTATACCGACGCCTCGGGAACGGGTCTGGGTTGTGTACTGATGCAGCATGACAAAGTAATTGCTTATAAATCCCGTCAGTTGAGAATTCTAGAGAAGAACTATCCAACCCACGATCTCGAGCTTGCCGCAGTGATATTCACACTTAAAACCTGGCGACATTACCTATATAGAGAGAAATTTAAGGTCATATCGGACCATAAAAGCCTAAAATATCTTTTTTTTCAAAAAGAACTCAATATGCGGCAATGGCGATGGCTGAAATTCCTCAAAGACTATGAATTCACACTTTCCTTTCACCTTGGAAAGGCGAATGTCGTAGCAGATGCCCTTAGTCGCATGACTGTTGACACTCTTGTCAGCCTCGCAGGACAATGGAAGTTGATGGAGGATTTCGTCAGTTGGAAGCCATTTTTGACTGATCCAGGAAAGATTTGATTGTCATGCTTGATGATCCATATCAAGATCCTCGATCGCATCATAACCGAACAGTTCAAGGACCCCCAGTACTTGGAATTAAAAGCTCGTGCTGAAAAGGATGATATTTTCTTCCATTTGAAAGAAGATGGAGGAATATGGATAAAAGAAAGGATTTGAGTTCCAAATTACCCCGAGCTCAGAAGGAAAGTCTTCAGGAGGCTCATAGTAGCAAGTACACTATCCACTTTGGAGGTAAAAAAATGTTCCAGGACTTACAGAGAAAGTACTCGTGGAGGTGTATGAAACGTGATGTGGCTACGTTTGTCTCAAAATGTTTGATCTGCCAGCAAGTTAAAACCGAACATCAACGACCTGTGGAAAAATGCAACGGATCGAGATTCCGGAATGGAAATGGAAGGCATTACGATAAATTTCATCGTTGAATTGCCTCGATCGAAGAGACAACATGACTTAATTCGGGTGATTGTGGACAGACTCTCCAAGTCTGCTCACTTTTTGTCAATCAACACTCGGTATTCAACGGAACGATTGGCAGAAATCTATGTTCGGGAAATCGTCAGACTCCATGGAGTGCCGATATCGATCATATCTGATCGTGACCCAAAGTTCACCTCTCACTTTTGGGAACAACATTAGAAAGTTTTGGGGATAAAGCTCAAGTTCAGCACAACTTTTCATCCCCAAACTGATGGGCAATCTGAGTGGACCATACAGACTCTCGAAAATATGTTGAGAGCCTGTATGTTGGAATGAAATGGTGATTGAGATTTCCACCTAGCGTTGGCTGAATTTGCTTATAATAATAACCACCACGCTAGTATTGGGATGACACTATATGAAGCTTTGTACGGGCGACTCTGTCGATCACCAATCCATTATGGTGAAATGGGTGAGCGAACCTTAGACTCGCGCATTGTGTTGCAGCACTACACTAAGCAGGTGCACATGATAAAAAATAAGCTACTGACTGCTCAGAGCCGACAAAAGAGCTACGCAGATCGACGACGTAGGGAGCTCACTTTTATGGTTGGAGATAAGGTTTTTATCAAGGTCTCTTCAAACAAGAGTGTGTTTCGTTTTAGAAAGAAGGGGAAGCTCAGCCCCAGATTCGTTGATCACTTTGAAATTTTGAACTGGATCGAAAAGACTGCCTACCGAGTAGCATTGCCACCGCAATACGCGCAAATACATGATGTATTTCACGTATCAATGCTTAGGAAGTACGTTCATGATCCTTCTCACGTCATTCAATATGAAGATATTGACATTCGAAAAGATATGACGGTAGAAAAAATGTCAGTAGAGATCATGGACCGGTGGGAGCAAGTGCTAAGAACGAAGGTCATTCCACTTGTTAAAGTGAGATGGCAACATCATGAAATCGATGATTGCATTTGGGAGCCCGAAGCTGATATGCGGGATAAGTATCCTCATCTATTCACTTTGTACTCTTAACTGAATTTCATGGACAAAATTCCTTTAAAGAGCTAATGATGTAAGACCCGTAATTTTTTAGATGATTTCTGAATAAAATTCATGAGGCATTTACCGGTGAAAATAACATTTTTTCTCAGAATGCGAAACAAATCAATTTCTGCGAGCCAGTTATACTTAAGATATTCGTCGCTTTGCGAATATATGCTCAAACACTCTAGAAGCCATAACTTCCTACCTGAACAAAATCAAAAGATTTTTTTGAGCCAACTTTCTTAGTTACGCCAATACGAAGAGATTGGCGTACTCATAATTTTTCGGAAAAAATCGCCCAAAACCCAATTTTTTTGCGGGACCCACGAAAATGTTGGTGGGACCCACAAAAATATTTCTTTAAAAATGTTCTAAAATATTCTAGAATATTCCAGAGCCTTCCAGCACCTTCCAGTAGGGGTGGCAATCGTGTCGGGTTGGCGGGTCAGCATACCTCAACCCGAACCCGACCCGTTTATTAAACGGGCCGGTTGTGGCAAACACGAACCCGGCCCATTTAATAAACGGGTAACCCGACACGACCCTCCAACCCATTTAATAAATAAGTTGGGTCGGGTAAACAGGTTCTCAGGTTCGCGGGTCGGGTTGATGGGTCAGGTTGACGGGTCGGGTTGGCGGGTTGGCAGACGGGTTGGCGGGTTGAGGGGTTGACCTGCCCGACTAACCCGTTTATTAAATGGGTCAGCCGGGTTGGCGGGTTGGCATACCCCCAACCCGAACCCGACCCGTTTAATAAATGGGTTAGGCGGGTCAACCCGTTTATTAAACTGGTTGGCTTAATCCCAACCCAAACCTGCCTAAGAGTCGGGTTGGCGGGTCGTGTCAGGTTTTTTCACCCCTACCTTCCAGCACCTTCCATGGAAGGAATTTTTGAAAAAGCCAAAGGGCAAAAGGGATATTATGAAACTTGGGGCCCAAGTTTCAGAATCTATAAATAGACCCCCCCTCTCTCTAAGCTCTTTCTCTCTTTAGAACCTCCCCCAGTAGGTCTGAGCCTCACTGACCTGTTCCTAACCCACCTGACCTAGGTCTGAACCTACCTGACCTAGTTTAAACCCAATTGACTTGACTTAAACCTAGTTAGGTTTGAAGTCAAAGTCAAAGTCCTTTTTTCGTCTGAAGTCCAGAGTTGATCCTTTTTGAAGTTGAACCTCGTTCGAAGCATCAAAGCATTCCATAGTCGTTTCTTCCTTAAATCGAAGTAAGTTCGCTTCATTAATCTATCTATCTCAAGTATTTGTTTATATATACGTATACCTTCTGAAGTAGTATCTTGTTTTAGTTCTTGGTTGAGCCTCTTTTGGACACTTCGGTGTTCACCCGCTCGCCTCGTAACTATCGTCGGATATATATATTCTAATACGCAGTATATGCGTTCTTAAAAATGTTATCTCGCCTTAGTTCTTGGTTGAGCCCTTTGGAACACTTCGATGTTCACCCGATGGCCTCGTAACTATCGTTGAATACAAATCTATGTGTATATTTGTTGATTCTGCCGATGCGTCTTATATCGCATAGGCTATGTAATTTACCTTTGCCATCGTGTCGTATGATGTCAAGGCTCACGCAATTTCCGCTTATGCATTTACTTACGTTGTCGGGTTGAAAGACACCAAGGCTCCTACTTTCTGCAAATATATATGTATAATATTTCGTTCGGTTAAACACCCAAAACAATAGTATATGCATTTCTTTTCGTCGTCGCTGTATAAAGCATATGATTCTGCTTATACTACATATATGGCGTGTAAAATGAACGTTCAAATGGAGATCCACTCCAAATCGCCAATGTGATTCCCTTACCGCTCCTCGTTTAAGATTTTGCTTGATGAATGAAGCTCCTATTGAAAAGGCTTAGCTTTTTGGCAAGATGCATTTTACGTAAGGACTAAGTCAATTACGTATAGCCTGACTATGACCTAGGGTTCTTGCAACCTTGATAGATACAAGGTACACACAACGATGCACATCCATTTCTCGAGTTAAGCGTAGCAATTTCCCGCCAAAGATGGAAGATGCTGCTGAAATTAGTAAAAGAAACGCACGCTTCCTCTGTTAAAGAGAGGAAGTGTTGCTGAAATTTCTAAAGAAGCTAAGAATAACTCAGAAGGAACGTAGCAGGATACTCTGTGATATATCAGAGTGCTACCCAGTTCATGGAATGCCTTTTACAACGTAGAAAGGTTCGTCGTACCACTGCCGATAGAGAAGGGGAGGTGTTGACGAAATGGTTGGCATAAGAGCTGTCAGAACTAGTTGAACGGCATAATGATATCCGTTGATGGAACGATGTCAGAACGGCTAGTATCCCTGTGCCTGCGAGGGCACCTTGCTCGTAAGAGCCGCTGAGTCGGAGTAGAGGTTGCGCCTTGGCTAGGTTTGAACTCGTTGCGTAAAAATACGCCGAGTAGCCGATCTATTTAGATCGAGTCATATGCATGCCCATTGAGAACGGTTACGCAACTACACTCGTAAAGGTCGAAAAGACAGAGTGTGTTGTTTCTACAAAAAGAGGTGTGATGCTGGTGGTGGTCGTAGTGCCAAGAGCGGTGTTCTGCATGCATATGAATAAGACTTAAGGTCACACATACCCGCGGTTGAAAATCGTGTTAGGGGTACCCCCCTCAGTTAATGACGGTGTTGGGGCAGACTGAATGTGGTCGGGTACATACTCCCGTAGTGTTGAGGCACGAGCTTCCTAAATGACATGCAAATATATGTCCAAGTAA
This sequence comes from Nuphar pumila, assembly GCF_984573655.1. Lineage (NCBI taxonomy): Eukaryota > Viridiplantae > Streptophyta > Magnoliopsida > Nymphaeales > Nymphaeaceae > Nuphar > Nuphar pumila. The sequence goes on from NC_143250.1 coordinate 45,912,395, forward strand.
TTGTAAGACTGGCAGAACCCTTCAGGAATTATGCTCACTGTGAAATGACAGTGATGGTACATTCTTTAGTGACACGTATTTTACTATGGACCTGATAAAGTCCACGATGGCCTCAGTCACTCTTGGGTTTTGAAGTCGTGGTTATCCTTAAGATCTAAGTATTGAACCCAACTACTGCAAGTAGATGATGCATCCGAATATGTGCCTAGTAAGGTTCTCCCAGTTGAAACACACTGCTCTATTATGGATAGGGTCAACAGGCCTATGAGGTATCTAAAATACATAGAATAATCACCCCCAAGAACGTCGAGTTGATGTCCGGACAATGCTTCGCCTACGTACCAAGGGTAGAAGAAGTTAATTATCGAAACAATGCATTCGCTATAGGTTCAACGATGCTTGAAATTATGAGTGTATGGACGTTGTTGAGTCAGTCCTGCATAACCTTTGTGCAGGTTTCATGATTGATATACGACTGAACCGACTGGAAAAGACCCATGTTGTATCTGCACGACTAAGCAAAGCTCAAAGAGCTGTCCTTAGATGCGTGAGATACAGATGTGCCAAGTATGAAGACTTGAGCTAGACATCCATTTGTGACCCGAAAGAGGTCGAGAAAACTTGAGCAGATGTTCAATTCATAGCCCTGAGGAGGCTCTTGCGATATACGCTAAGTCTTGGAGGCTTGAGCGTCGTTATTACGAATTGCGACCCTTAGTGGTCATCGTATGTACTTGAGTTGAATGGACATATGATTGTTTGCTTACCAGTCCATCAGTGGTTCTGACCCCGTTTTATGGGGATTTCAGGTGTTGGACCTGCTTTGCGATATGCGGAGCAAGGCGACATCGAATTTCAGGGTTGCTCTAGACAGAGTTATACTGCTTTCTTTTATTGAACCTATACTGCTTTTTTCAGCAGTGATGTTGTAATAAACATGTGGTTTTCGATAAAATGAAACACTTCGGTGGTCAATGAGTTGCTTAGCCGCATACCTGCAACGTGCTCAGATTTTTCTAAAATTGACGACTCATTATCGTCTGATTCTGCTGCTAACATGTTTTTTAAGTTCCGCTGCAAAGAAAAAAAAATCATGAAAATTTTAACTTAGCATGGTTTTGAAAATTCGGGGCGTTACACAAACTATAACGCAAGGGATAACTGCACGGCCATTCTAGGAATGTCGATGGAGGACTGAAGTCAATGTATTTATGGTTGAAGCAATTCCACATCGATGAAAGTTTCTTCCTTTCATAATAAATGGGAATGTTGGTCCGCTACATGTGCATCTGAAAGAGCTGACCAAGAGTTGTGTGACTTCCTTTTTTTTTTTTAGACTTACTTTATTTTTTGATTTGTCTGGTTCCAGGATAAGTTATATATGACTGCAATTCTTGGAAGACTTAGTTAAAGTTGACAACTATGCATGGGGTGTTATTATGTTTGCACACTTGTATAATCAACTTTACCATGCGAGTAAGGGTAAAAAAACCGTTGCAGGGTTTTGGTCATTTGTTCAGGTAATTGTTTATTACATATTTTATAGTTGTAGACTAAGATTATTGAAGGTTATAGTCTTACTATTATATTGATTTTATAGGCCTGGTTGTAGGAGCATATTGACGCCTTGCATTTTCAACGTGTTTCTGTGATTTGTGGTTTTCCAAAGATCGATTGGTGGGCTAGAATAAATGCCAAAGAAGATAATGCTAAGTTCATTTAGATGGTTTGTAATTAAATAAGGTAATTGGTTTAAAATTGTTTACAATCGATTTAGTATTTAACACTCATTAGTATAAATTGTTGAAATGTTTAGCATTATTAAGTAATCATCGTTGCAGGATTTTATTTTCGTTAGTACAAATCATTCTCATGTTTAACATTCTTAAGTAATGAATGTTGCAGGATTTTGTATTCCTTACAACAAATCGTTATCGCTTTAGCATTTAATTTTCATTAGTGTAAATCATTGTAATCATTAGCATTCTTAAGTAATGATCGTTGCAGGATTTTGTATTCCTTAGTATAAATCGTTATCGCTTGAGCATTTAACTTTCAGTAGTGTAAATCATTATAATCGTTAGCATTCTTAAGTAATGATCGTTACAAGTTTTTTCCTTCGTTAGTACAAAGTGTTATCTTTTTAGCATTTAGCATTCGTTGTTGTAAATCGTTATAATATGTTGCATTCCTTAGTGTAAATCATTTTAGTACAAAGCTCTCATTAGTAAGAGTCGTTATAATATATTTAGCACTTGTTATTATAAATCACTTTAATATTTAACATTCATTAGCCTGAATAATTATGTCTATACCTAAACCAAAATCTCCAATGTACAGATTGTGTGTAACGCCCCAAAATCCCAACTTGTAAATTCTTTGGATTTTTAGATAATTAATTTTTTTTTGAAAACATTACGCAAGCAAAAAAACTATAAGGGTAAGATAAAAAAAATGGATGATAGAAGAGAAGGTCGTCTGGGGTGTCCGAGAAGATGATCGGTCTGGACATGGTTCAGGTCCAGAACTGTCACACACATGCCTGCGACAGGGACCTAACTTGGTCTGGCCTGGGTCAAAGTTGCATCCATTCGGTTAACGTCGACACCCAAAGGGTTGGATGTGCAGGCTACTGTCAACCCCAGCTGTAGAGCTTGCTGGAAGTCACGTCCAGACAGAAAAAAAATGAGGAACAATGTGGGGAGGGCCTGAACCGACAGAGCTCGGCCTGGACTGGGTTGTTCCGGCAGCAGGCTTGTAACTCCCCAAAATCCTAGACTTGAAACCATTTATGATATAGGTTGAAAGCTTTGAAATTAGTTATTTATGAGAGTTTAAAAGAGGAGTTTAGCGGAAAATCAAGTTTAAAATAGCAAGTCTCTGGACCTTGGTCGCATTACAGCACAAACTTCCATTTACAAACTGATCTGCAACTCAAATATATATTTATTGAAATGAAAAGAAGAACAAAGTTTTGGTAAAACATTTTTAATAATTCAGAGTTTTAATTAAAAGAGATGCTTTCAAAGAAACTCTATACCATATTTACCAAAATGTTCTGAGGTGCGAAACATTAGGGAAAGGGACTCGCCTTGAACTCATCGTGTCATCATGCCATCGCAAGCTGCCTCAACCTGTCCACCACCTGCCCATGAAATGGGTCAGTTTTGCGAAAAACTAGTAGGGGTGCAAAAGACAATGAGGAACAAAGATTGCAATAAACAAGATAATTGCTCTACTAAATAGGAGAAACAAAATAGAGCTAACAATACATGTTGTCGAGTATGGCAAGCAAAACTCTAGTAAAGCAAGTAGTAACAAACAAAGTGCTAAACAAGCAAAATAAGCAACCATAGGAGTGTGACAAACTCTACAGGTAGAGAGTAACTAACTCCAACAAGAAGTCAAGCATAGTAAGAAGGGTAACTGAATAAGATAGCAATCATAACAAAGCTTACCATGCTTGCAATAGCCGTCGAATTCTTTAGTTTATCGACAAGTAGCTATATTACCCATAAAGTGCAAGGCATTGCACAACAAACAGTTTATAAGATATATGTGATAAGCAATCACACGACAACAATTATATATAGACTGCAAAGTGTAGGCAACTAATAAGACAAACAACTGCATTAAATCTAGTTGTAGACAGTTCGTAGATTACGAGCTATGAGCAGCTCTATTCGTCGTAAGAGACGTGAGTCAACAAGTGTTATATTTCAACGAGCATGAATAATTCCACCAAATAGTAAAGCAAGTCACATGCGTAATGCTATTATCCTAAGCATTTAACTAGTACAAACAACTAGTTAATAATAGCAAGAAACTGCGTAAGCAACTCAACCAACTGAAGCAATGCCACAACAGGCATGCATTGTTCAACGAGTGGTACACACTGAACTACAGGGCAAACAAGCAAGTCATTTCATAGTATGCATATCTCATAATAAGGTGAGCAGGTTACATTTATATTCTCATTATTAGCGGGCTACTGTGGGTACGCACAGGCAAAATGTAGAAACAGACAAGATCGATTTGGGGGTGTATTATGCCATGTATTTTATGATACTTCGAATGACTGACTGAGTCCGCTCTTAAAGGGATGACCAGTGACCAAGAGAGTAAATTTTCAGAGGCATTTGTGGCCCATGGATGCATCCAAACTTCTGTAAAAGTAGCCTGAAGGTTATCTTTGTAGCGATTCTCTTAACTCTGATGACTGGAGAAGCCAAATCATTTGCCCGAACTAGCCATTAATGGCTTGTCCATCAGAGTTTTGTACCATCCATTATCTCTCTTGATGAACCATTTTAAACGAGCATGATGAGAGTTTCTTAACCGCCACCCCATTCTACATGCTCGGGACCATTATGCTCGCTCGAGCATCTTGCCTGTGAAGGTGCATAGTCACCATTATGTGAATTACATGCGCTATTGCGCGTTTAAAGTAACTACACACCTCTTATCCTACTCATCGAAGTATATAACGTACCTGTTCAAAAGTATAACCATGATGAGAGGAGGCAACTCATAGTGAGGGTGAAGATGTCATCATTTTAATGATCACAAAATGCATGCCATTGCATGTTTGAGGTAAACATAAATCTCTCATCCTACTCATCGTATTACGCAATGCATCTGTTCAAAATTACAACCGTGGTGAGAGGGGTCAACTCATAGTGAGGGTGAAGACGTCATCATTTTGATGATCTCAAAACACGTGCCATTGCACGTTTGAGGTAAACACAAACCTCTCATCCTACTTATCATAGTATGCAATGTACTTATTCAAAAGTACAACTACAATGAGAGGGGCGTGGATTTCTTGAAAGGAAATCCCCACAACAATGCTTTACCGATAAGATATGGTGTAACCATTCCAGTTTAAACTTGTCATGCTCAGGTCCCTTTAGACTGTCACGAGCCTCTTGCCTGTTAGGCTAACATCGATATTACATACTTAACATAAAGTGTCAAAACACGCATCGAGGTTACTATAGACCTCTCATCCTCCTCCTCCTTATAGACAAAACACATCGTACATGACTAAATGTACGACTATGAGGAGAAGGGCATGGATTGCTCAGAAGAAAGCCATCAGCAATAATCTCGCGAAAGAAGGTAAAGCGCGAGCTATCTTAGTGTGGCTGAAAAACCCAAATAACTAGGTCTCACCTCAAGGGTGACGTAGCACCGGTCTAGCAATAGCGCAGGTTACTCAGTAGAACCTTCACCCATCTCATGCATACTTAAATAGGGTTATCCGAATTGTATTGGATACACAAATTGAAGTTGTAAATACTTCCCCTCAAATACATCAATTTGGGAGATCCAACCACTGTCTCACAAAAGGCTTTCAAAATCTGCTTTATAAAACTATACATTTCGAAAATATATTGGAGCTCAAAAGTCATCCTTTGGAGAACCAAGTGCATAAGTGTGCATTGTGTCTTTTAAGATAAATGAACAAGTTGAAATATGATCGAAGTTGCACTCAATGAGAGCAAGCATGTGCACGTTATAGTGCGCCGATAGAGTACGATCGATCCACAAAGTGTGAAGCTGTGTATCGAGCGCAAACCTCGTAGGCAGTGCACAAAGTGCAAAATTGTACCTCAGCTAATCAATCAAGCAGATACATGAACACTCAAAGAAATGCATGAGATACAAAATTGTATCTTAGCCAAATCAAACATGCAAGCAAATGAGTACACAAGACAATGCACGAAGTACGAAACCATACCTTGGCTAAACAAACATGCAAGCAAGCAATATGCAAGGTAGAAGTGCATACTGAAAGAAAAACCTTGGCATATAAAGCATGGGGCAAAAAAATGAAAGTGTAGAAAGTAAATGCAAAACAGAAGCCTAGGCACATAAAGTGCGACGACAAAGTAAAGACAAGTAAAAAGCCATGGCGCATAAAGCGCAGGGCAACAACAAAATAAAGTGCATTAAGATAAAAAGGACAATGATCGCGAAACCGCATCCTTTAAATAAAAGACATGAAAGGTAAAGACACAAATTAAAAGTCTGGGCACATATAGTGTGACGGAAACAGAAAAAAAAGTGCGAGAAAAGTAAAGAGAACAAGGATCACAAAACCGCGTCCTTGAGCTAAAAGACTTACGTATATATTTTATATGTATACATATATCATCGTCCTCTTTCATTTTTAGTTATCTTTTCTTATTTTAACATGTAATCGTTTGTTGTCCTTTTTACTCAAGAATCCCCTACCTAGAGGGGTTGCGAGTCTTGTATGTCTGTGACATAGGTAAGCACGAGCTCAAGCTACAGAGAGTGAGTCGGTTCCGTCGTTCAACCTATGATGCTTAGAAAGTTAGTGATATGCCATTAAAAGAAGAAACACAATAAGCACAAGCCGAGCTCTAACCCATTATCACAATATCAAAAGGAGGGGCTCAGTTCCTCGCTTGCAGGCAGCAGAGGCTGAGACTCTGCACCCTGCATGGCAAAAAGCAGTAGGCAAGGAGCAAGGGCTCCCTGCCCGCTAGGACAAAGAAGGCAGAAGAGGGAGCAGAGGCTCCGTGCCGAACCTGCCATAACAGGACAGGTGGTGATACCCCCTGTCGGAACACAAATTAGGACAGGGGGCGTAGCCCCCTGCTAGAAATGAGACAAGCAGACAATGGTAGGATCAAGGTTGAGGGACAAAGCCCCCTACTGAAAAGCAAACGAGATGCAGGGGGTTTTGCCCCCTGCCTAAGAAAATAGAGGCGACAAGGAAGGCAAAGCTCCCAAACGAAAATCGAGAGACAGAGGGCAGAGCCTATCACCGAAAAGAGCACACAGAGGCAGGGACTTCCCATGCCAGACGTGCAGTGATAGGGAATGGCAAGGGGGGTTTCGCTCTGGCCGACCTGCCAAGAATGGCAAAAGGCGACAGGGGCTCGACCCTTGCCCGCTTGCCAACAAGAAGAACATGTGACAAGAAGCTTGGCCCATGTCGACCCGTCAGAACCATATAGAGGAGGAGAGCTCTGCCCCCTACCTGCGTGACAGGGAGGACACAGGGGCAGAGGCTTCGCCCCCTGCCTGTTGGAAAGGAGCAGAGATAGGGGTCTGGCCCCTGTCTGCTCGACAAAAGCAGAGAGATAGAAGAGAGGAACAAGGAGGGCTCGATCACTCCCCGCCAACCAGAACACAGGGAGGTGGCAGGGGCTCAACCCCTGCCCACCCAATCGAGAAAAAGAGAGAAAGACGACGATAGGGCTCGACCTCTGCCGTCGTTTCCGGACTCAGGGAGGTGGCAGGGCTTGACCCTTGCCAACCTACCGAGAATAAGAAGAAGAGAGGTGGCAGGGGCTCGGCCCCTGCCGACTTACCTGAACAAGAGGGAGACAGGGGCCCCTTGCCACCCTGCCGACCAAGGCATAAGCAACCACTCTTCTGGAAGCCCTACGCCTGAGAGAGGAGGCGACACAGGCGGCAGCCCTTCCATCTGCCGAAAAGGAGAGGGGGGAAAGAATAAGGGGAGGTGCTTAGCACCTCCCTCCTTGGCAGACCCAGAGCCACCACGATGGTGGCTTTGGTCCACTGACCCTTGAACAAGAGGGTTGAGGGAGACAAAGAGGAGAGAAGGAGACATCGAGGAGGGGTGCTCGACACCACTCTCCTGTAGACTCAGAGCCACCCACAATGGTGGCTCTGGTCCACTGACAACAAACAAGGAAAAAGGGGGAAAAGGGATGGGGTTTACTTGGGAAGACCGCGATGACAGAGGAGTCCACGAATGGCACAGAGGAAGGCGATAGCATCAGGGATGTAGTCCGAGCTGTTGGAGCAAGGGCGATGACAGTCGGTGGTCGGACAAGAGGGGAAGATAAAGAGAAGAGGAGGGGGGATGACGACATTGTCGTCGACGTCTTCCTATCGCCGGTCATGGGTGGCGATCGTTGGATGAGCCACAGAGAAGAAGCAGAGCGACGATGGTGTCATCAACTATGACACAAGGGGGAGAGGGCGACGAGGATAGGGGGTTGCCGACAAAAACAGGAATGAGAGACGGGAGGCAAAAGGGAGGATAACAATGGTAGTGGCAGCCAGACAAGAGAAGAGGCAGCGAAGGAGGAGGGTCGCTGATGGCTCCGATCATCAATGGTCGCAGAGGAAGGGGGATGTGGGATGGGGACGGAAGGCAGAGAGGAGAGTGCGAGAAGGGGTGAGGGTTTTGCCCCTCACCTCACCGCCTGTGTCTTTAAAAGATGCAGGTTCTCGATCCTTCAAGAAGTTGGGTCAAAGGTCTGGGTTGAGGTCAGGCTTGGATCCGATCCGGGTCCGCTACCGCAGACCGACATCAACACGTGTCTAACACGTGCCTGCCACATGCTCGACATGATTTTTTCATGGGCTTTGCAAGGTTGGCCGAAGCCGAACCCTAAAGAGGAGCCCTAGCTGTCGGAGAAGTGCCAAACTGAGGCGTCACAACTGCCCCACGGTCTGTTGCTACCGACAACCTAGGTTGCTACCATTTTTTGAGCAAAACCTATGCTCGGCCAGCAACAAATACCAGGTGTTTTCTGAAACATCCGAACCACCGCCAACTAGGGTTCAAAAAGGGGAGAAAAGAGGAAGAGGGCGGCAACTGTGGTCACCCTACTGCAGACCGACCCGACATTGGGCGGTATCCCTGCGGTAGGGTTAAGTCCATGGCTGGAACTAGTGCAAAAAATGAGCCTCATGGTTCAGTCCATGCCCACTAAACAAACCTTGATTACATCGAAGAAAGATGCACCAGGCCACCCCTTGCAACAAGGATGAAACACGAAAAGGCACCCATGTGTGAGCAAAGAATGTGCGTAGCATTATAGCGATTGAAGAGAACTAAAAGCAAATATATGTATAAAATGAAAGACAACTCTAATCTGCCATTTCCCTTACATTTCAAAAAAAAAAATGCAAGAAAGGGTAATACGTGGCTTCATGCTACCATACGATTTTTCTTTTCAATGGAATGGATGCTATGATGGAAATCTCGCCAGCTATACTTCTAGAATGATGGAGAAGATGGTGTGCCTCCCTTGTGTAAAGTGTAGAGTGGAGTCCCTATGTGGTACCCAATGCTACACCCTATCAATGGGAGGGAGGTACAACCAACGCCCAAGGGGAGAGAATCCCACGGTCGGGAGAGAGAAAAAGAGAAGGAGACGACGATAGGGATCGACCCCTGCCATCGTTCCCGAACTCAGGGAGGTGGCAGAGCTTGACCCTTGCCAACCTACCGAGAACAAGAAGAAGAGAGGTGGCAGGGGCTCGACCCCTGCCGACTTACCTGAACAAGAGGCAGACAGGTGGCCCTTGCCACCCTGCCGACCAAGGCACAAGCAACCACTCTCCCGAAAGCCCTATGCCTGAAAGAAGAGGCGACGCACGCGGCAGCCCTGCCACCTGCCGAAAAGGAGGTATCTTCATAAGTGCCACCTGCAGCCCTGACACAAGTGCGACTGAACAAATCATTATAATGTTCAACCTTCATAAAAAAAAAATTGAAGAAGCATTTAGCGTTGTGTGTTGCGCAAATTATGAATTGCTTTTACGAGGTATCTTCATATCGAGATTTATACAAACATTGATAAAAGGCTGAAACGATTTGTACATATAAAGACTATGTACTATCATGATTTGCTTGATTCTGATTGCCTTGCAACCAGTTCTATAAGGCATTGTGATTTGTTTTTTATAGAAGGTGTTCTATCATGATCTATACAGCCATCCCACCAAAACCCGTTAAATAATCGAACCAAATCCATTTGAATATCCTATTGCGATTTGCCTTTATGAGCTTTGTCTAAGCGAACGATCTGTTCCATCGCGATTTACACAATGACTGATTCATAAATGACGAAAAATAAACAAATAAATCGACACGATGTTTAGACTTAGTAAAGAACAAATCGAGTTAACTTCAACGATACAGACGTTATTATGTAAATTGCTCTCGGACGATATCTGGTATAACGATTGAGATACAATATATGTACAATGATTTGTCTTATCGTGATTTACATAATGACTCATAAAAGGTGAAAAGTAGAAAGAAAAAATAAATCGACACAATGTTTATTGGTGAAGTACAAATCTAGGTAACTTGATAAATACAAATCGACTTAGAACCACAATTCCTTAAGTTTCATAATATAATAATATTTTTCAGGTCACGATTTACTTTTATGAGCTATGTCTATGTGAACGATATGCATTATCACAATTTACACAATGACTGATTCATAAAAGGTAGAAAAGAAAAACAATAAATAAATCGATACAATGTTTTGACTTAGTGAACTATAAATCGTGACTTAGTTGCAAATCGATTTCACTGTAACGATACGTGTTATCGCGATTTGCTTGATACCGATTGTCCTATCGCGAATTAATTTTATGAGCTTTGTATATGTGAACAATATGTTCTATCGCGATTTACATAATAACTGATTGATAAAAGGTAGAAAGGAAAATCAATCAAAAATCGACACGATGTTTATACTTAGTAAACTACAAACTGAGGTAACTTCAATGATACATCATGACCAATGGTTTGACTTAAATACAATATATGACTATCATCATCAAAGAAAACAAACATCGTCAGCACCATCACCCCACGTCCAAATAGTGATATGCTTCGAATGCAATCCAAGTGCGTATGAAATTCAGCTTGCTACTGCAAAAAGCTTCGAGGCAGAGTTGATAAAGCTTTATATGGTATGGATTCCAACAAGCATAAATATATCAATGCAGAATATCTATGCTTGCTCTGGTATGGCGGCAACGATTGAGAATAATTATGTCATTATATTTTGCATAAGCTTTGATATATTTCATGATAAATATGCCACAGTCGTATAAGTCATGAATATATCGATATATACACATAAGATAACCACCATAATCATCATCGAAGATTATATAGATCTTTTCTCACGACGTGAAACAACTACGTTATCAACATCAAACCCCATCTACCAAGCACAGGTAGAAGGAACACAGAAGAACAAAGAAGAAAGAAAAATACAAGGAAGAAGAAGAACGAGAAGAAGAAAGCGGAGGAGAAAAAAGAAGAAGAAGAAGAAGTTGCGGTGCCACAGAAAAGAGGAAGAGAGGTTAAATAGATTAGGTTTTAGACCTAGGCAATGGGTCGGGTAGGGTTTTGCATAGAATAGGGTTTTACACAGATCTATATTAAATTTTTTCAAACATATCGACATCATTCACAAAGACAAACAAAGTCATATTGTTATCGCGGTAACTTCATAAATATAAATCGACGTCCTGATAATTATTTGCTGGGATTCTACAATTCTTTGTTGTAATTCTATAATTCGTTTCTATAATGTGACATTCTATAAGTGTATAAATCTATTTTAACAAGTGTAACACATAAATGTCACATAGCAAATCGTTGTAATTATCAGCCTTAGTAAATATAAATGGAACAAGCATTCAACGTTGTGTACTATGAAAATTATGATTTGCTTTTACGAGCAATCTTCCTATCGTGAATTACACATTGATTGATAAAAGGCTTAAAAGATGAATTTATAGACAGAAACATTGATAGTGCAGAAAGCTTCGATGTAGAGCTGAGTAAAACTGCAGAATGCATGTGATCACATCATCATCAATATGTTTTTATATGCAGAGAAGATGGAGTCGCACGATTGTAGCACATTTGGCATTGTTATATTATGTGTAAACTTCAATATACTTCACGACAAATACGCAATAGTCGTGGTTCCCTCATTTGTTTTAGATTAAGCACATATAAGGCTTCACATGCGTTCATGCTTGCGGACTAGTGCAGAAAGCTTTAAGGCAGAGGTGACGAAGCTACATAAGGTATGGATTCCAAGAGGCAGAGAAGATGGAGTCTACACGACTGTAGCATATTTCTCATGAAGTATATCAAAAAAAGAGTAAGAGAGGTTAAATATATTAAGGTTTTAGACCTGGAAAATGGGTCGAGTCAGTGATGATGGACAACCTGGACAATGAGTTTTAGGTCTGGACAATGTATTCTTTTTTTAATAAGCGTAAAACACTAGTGCCACTGAACAAATCTTTGTAATGTTTGGTCTTCGTAAATGAAAAACGTAAAAGCGATTAGCATTGTGTACAATAGAAATCATAATTTGCTTTTACGGTCTTGCTATCGTGATTTACACAATGATTGATAAAAGGTTTAAGCGATTTGTACGTATGAATGTTACGTGCCATCGCGATTTGCTTGATACCGATTGGCTTGCAACCAATTATAATTCATTATGTAACGTAACATTCTATGATTATATAATTCTTTCTATAACAGATTGAGAATTGTTTTTTATAGGCGATGTGTTCGATCACGACTTGTATGGCCACAAATATAAATCGGAAAAGATTTATCCTATTGCGATTTGCTTTTACGGGCTTTGACTAAATCTCGTAATAAGTTTCTTTAAAATTTCTCCTTTATGGTGTATATTCGATTTGTGTTGTGTACTGTAGAAAGAAATTGCAATACCGTTTTTTGAATATTCTACTAATGTCAGTAGAACATCCACAAAAAGGTGCCCAAAAACTCTTTAAAGGGCTCCAGGATAACATCAATCGGCTGCAAGATGAATTTGCAGAAGAAAACACTATCAGTAATTTTGTATGTATGAAACCACTATCAGTTGTATATTTACTTATATCTTGAGTATGTATTTTAACGCATGCATTTTTGTTTCAAACAGACTATATATGATTTCAACATGTATATTCAAAGCAACGCAACAACCAATACTATACACGTCGTCACCCCTTATTTCATGCTATATCAGTTCTCTTATAAATAAATCGTTGTAATGTTTAGCCTTCGTTAATGAAAATCGTAAAAGCAATTAGCGTTGTGTGCAATAGAAATTATGATTTTCTTTTACGGTATTCCTATCACGATTTACAGTAAAAATTATGATTTGTACGTATGAAGGCTACATGCTATCACGATTTTCTTGACACCAATTGGCTTGCAACCAATTATAATTCATTATGTAGCGTAACATTCTATGATTATATAATTCTTTCTATAACAGATCACAAAATATTTTTCATAGAAGAAGTGTCCCATTACAACATGTACAACCACAAGCATAAAGCGAAAAAGATTTATCCTATCGTGATTTGCTTTTACGGGCTTTGTTTGTGTCAACGATATGTTCTATAGCGATTTACAAATCAATTTAAGTAACAGTTGCAAATCGATATGAGCAAATCACGATATTACATATTGATATCGTTCATAAAGACAAATAAAGACATAACGTTATCACAATTACTTCATAAATACAATTAGAGATCTCGATAATTACCTACTGGTGATGATATTTGTTTTCTTTGATGATGATGATTATGTATTTTATTAAGCCAAACCATTGTGGTCATGTAAAAAAAGACTAGGTTTTTTCGTAAATGATTATGGTTGTAAATCACATTGATTTGTAGTTTTAAAGTTACCGCGACAATGATATGACTTTGTAAACAAAATCGATTTGTATTAATAAAGTTACCAACCACATTCATTGGTTTTCTTTTCGGTCATTTATTAATGAGACATTGTGTAAATCGTTTCATGACCAAACCATTGGTCATGATGTATTGTAATTAGATACTCATATTTTTGATAAATGAATGTGGTTGTAAATAACCTCAATTTGTATTTAAGAAGCTACCGCGATAACGATATATATTTGTTTGTCTTTATGAACTATATTGATATGTAATATCGTGATTTACTCATATCGATTTGCAACCATTACTAAAATATTGGTTCTATATAAAATGTAAATCGATCATTCTGTAAATCGATATGTATCATTGAATTTGGCTCGATTTTTATCATTGAATTGCACGTCGATTTATATTTATGGGTTTAGGTGAGGGAGTGATTGGATTTGGTTGGTTGTGAGACATATATATAATGTAATTAAATTTGTTTGGTAATTTTAATAGTCTTTACTTATAGAATAACTTTTTGCGCAATGATTCAACTACAATATATGTACAACGATGTGTATATATAAAGGCTAGATGAGACAACGATTTGTTCGTGCACTTTTTCTGTGATTTGTACTCATGCACAATGTGCTTTTCATCCAGTTGTAGCTGACATAGATATCATTATGTAAATCGCGATAGAACACTACATAGTATAACGATTTATATACCAAATAAATCACCATAGAAGCGATTTACTAATGGTGTAAAAATTAAGCTACAACAATTTAACAACGATCATGCACACGTAGTAAATGTAATAACTTTTTACTTTTAAGATAATTTATTTACAAAACAATTTTTTTGCATAACAATTCAACTATAGTATATGTATAACGATTTGTATATGTGAAGGCTAGATGAGAAAATGATTTTTACTAATGATAGAAGTACCGAACAACGACTATTTTTCTATAATATCAAAATTTTAGCGTTGTAGGCTAGATGAGACAACAATTTATACATGTGAAGGATACATATTACAATGATTTATACATGTGAATAATACATTATTAAATAGAATTCACATGTAATTTATGTGTTTCATAGCTCACTTTTGAATTGAATTGAATCTGTCATGAAACAGAACAATATAAGACACTACATTAAGTTTCACAAGAAATGCAAACATCCTCCTAACATTGATTACATACCAAAAGACTTTTAAAACTGATGTCATCATTCCAAAACAACTCATCAGGAGGATTAAAGGTTCTAACGTTGTAGTGCACGTCTATAGGTTATTGTTACATATTGAAAATTAAACAAATTAGATATTGATAAGCTGCACGTAATACAATTTACATGTAAAGCAATATAATGTATTACATACCTATTCATGGGAAGAGCTTGATTGCTTTTGCTTAAAGGTTGGTTATTTCTTAAACCTTTTCTTGTCAACCAATTCTAGTGAACCCTTTGTTCTCTGAGAATTGCGATCAGAGGTAGGTTTCTTTTTGATATTCTTCGCTAGGTGATATTTTCATCATAATCTGCAATGTTAACTCATGACTTATTGAAGATAATGTTTATGTTCGGCGTAACTTCTCATGTGGGTCGAGGGAAGCATAATTTTTACCTTCGTTGTTCACCATTTTCTTGGACAGATCTTCATGAGTTGCAACAAACTAATGTGAATTAATGCACATTTTCATTGTAACTCCCTTGACACATTTCTCATGCATACATAGGCTTATTCACTTTTCGATGCCAAATCTGCAACATGCATAAGTGACCTACATAGTTGTTGGTAACAGAAGGTTATGTGACACTTCTCATCAACACCAGATTAAGTGACATTATCTGAATCTAGTAGTTCAATTTTTGATTGTCTCGTCTATCTTCACATTAAATATGACTCAGATATTTCTTATATCTTCTCTTGATTAAGTGTCATTAATGTATGACGACATAAAATACCATTGAATTCATACATTTTGCATGTACATTCAATTATTTCGTTATCAACATTATATGTGACATGTGCATCTTGCCTTTTTGGATGTTCTTCGTCCTCCCATACAATATGATATTGATGCATATTATTGGTTTGTATGCGTCCTTTTATGTTGTAATTCATGACCTGTATAACCTCATTTTTAATTCATTCAAATACAGTTAGTGTATAGAGATATGTAGGTCGCATCAATATTTTCATGTCCAAAGTTATAGGCGTGTATTTAAGCACTTCACATCTTGTTCAAGCTCATTTTGTCTATGACCACGTATAAATAATTCATATTGTTCTATGAAGAGAAACATTGTTATACATGAATACAAAGTTTTCTTCAGTGTGACATGCATAGATTCAACTTTTTGTGTGCTTATCGCACCTGCATAAAAGTATTGTCTTCTATATGCCAATGTTCACTTCTCTTTTTCTACATATAAATTTTGTAACCACACAGTCTTTAAGGTCGTACATCTGAATCATTTCTTCCCAATCAGAAATAAAGGTGACCTCGTCTACGCTCTCAAGTACACACCTTGTAAACTTTTGTCAAACCCTATATTCTGATTAAATATGTGTCCTATGTTCTTTGTTGTATTTTGAAAGATATACCACACAATAGGCGATGATGTACATCTGGCCATACATGAGTCATTGCAGCCATAATTGCGTGATCACCATCCGTAACTACAACTTTAGGTTGCTTACCATTCATTGCATGTGTAAATACTTTCAACAACCACTTAAAGCTTTCCTTAGTCTGGTCATACAAAAAAGCACCGCCTAAGATACAACTCTGTGAGTGATGGTTCATTCTGACAAACTGTGTAAATGGCCATTGTTCAATATTAATTTTTACTGTTGTATAAAAAATATGCACATCATTGAAGCATTCATAATCTACTCTTGACTTTGAATCTGCCCAAAACATATTCACAACATATCCATCTTCATCTAGTTGCATTGCACTAAAGAAACCATGGTCAATGCTTGATTTCTTTTGTAAGTAATAAACCAAAGAACATATTTCTCTATTCTTCATGTTATATGTCATCTTCCTTCTCAAGTGGTTTCTTAGATCCATAGGTGTGGATGACACATTCTCACGATCACCATCTATATGTGCGCACAAATTGTATGCCTTCCTTGGTGCAATATCGATGATATCAGCTATTTCAGCAATTGTAGCATGCGCTTTAGTTACTTTACGATGTGACCTTAATATAGGAGTCATAAATAAAGCTGTTAATTCATAGTTATGATTACTAATTAAAGTATGAACTACATATTTCTTATTCAGAAGTCTTCCTAACACCATTCTCGCTGGACATCCACATCTTGAATCTGGCTTGCTCCTTATTGGATTTCCACTTGACTTATTCCAACCTTCCTTAGAACAAACATATGTCTTTCTCACCACAACACCTTGTGCATTTTTTGACCAAGAATACATTCTAACACTGAAGCCAAGTTTTAAGGTATAATCATTATAAAATTTATATGTTGCATCCTCATTATTGAAGTGCATTTCTTCTACGGGAACAAAGTCAGGTGTACTATCATGTACATTCCCAGTGCCTGCACCTTTATCAAGTGTACTGTCACGGTCGTCTACCTTATTATCGAATTGCATTTCTTCTGCTGGAACATTCAAGTCAAGAGTGAATCTAATACCTGCACCCTTGTTATCATGTGTATCATTAGTGCACATGTTCACTTCTTCAAGTGAGTCATTAGTACAGATGTTCACTTCTTGATAACTTTCTAATGATTGAGATAGATCATCTTCACTGCAACTAGATGATAAGCTCATCACTGTCATAAGCAAGATATCAATTTACGTTAGCCAGTGCATACATTTACTATGATTTATTCAAGATGCATATAACAATGAATACCGGTAAGGTTAATTAAGTCAAAGAAATGATTGAATGAATCACAGTATAAAAGCAACAATAATTTGTTATTTGCTTATACTCTGCATCGAGTTGTTATTTTTTAGGCCAATAAAAGAAACAATTTGTCGTATATGTGTGTTGACGATAACGATTCATGTGACAATGATTTAATTGTATTTACGACGCTGTGAAGTGGTTTCAATAGAAATCGCTAGATGAGTTGCGATTTGAATACGAAAATCGACACCGCAAGCGTGCAACAATGTATTTATGCACGCACACGTTTTAAAATTCTTTCTACAAATATCTTACAAATCGATACTAGAAAATATATAATATCTTACAAATCGATATACATATCGCATAATATATTACAAATTGATATGGCAATTCTGCTTAATAGCTTATAAATTGACACTACAAAACACACAATATCTTACAAATCAATATACATATCGTATAATATATTACCAATTGATACATAAATTCAACATAACAACTTACAGATCAATATTAACAAACAAAACAATATCTCACAAATCAGTAGTATGTTACTACAACCGTGATTTGTGATACATTGCATATACTGAGTGAATGGATGATACCAGATGGGGTAGAGGCCCTTCCTCGCATTTGTAACCAAGCATTCTTGTCAACAGGTTCGAGCGTCTTACAAATATCTATAATTTCCTAACCATCGAAAAGACAACATCCGCCTGCAATAACAAAACAATGCATTAATGGCACTCACGACGAAATATGTTTTTCAACAATAGCATGATGACATAAAAAGGTACTCACGATGCCTTAATGGCACTTGTTGGAATGTTTGTGCATTATTGTTTTTTTCCATATTGCCTAATAAAAACGAAGAAAAAGAGAAGAACGTAAAAAGAGATGGCTGACAAATGCCCCTATGACGCCCACCAATGATCAAACCAGTTAATCGATTTATAGTTATCTCCATGAGGTAGGAACAAACCCAGGAATGTGTTGTAACACAAGGCAGTAATGAGAAGGCGTCAATGTGTTGTAACACAAGCTAAAAACCGAGGTAGAAACATGGACTCGAGATGACGGTAAATGGTGCTTCAGCAGCAACAGATGACGGTAAAGGGTGTATTGTCAAAGGAACCTCCTGTTACAACAGATGGTGCATCATCAAAGGGTCATCCGCTGGCAGCATAGAAGTTTAGTGCTTAGGGAAAAACAGAACGTTTGGACTTTTTGAAGAGTTAAGATCATCCTCCCTTTTCTGGATGGAGGACATTTTTGTCTTTTTCTTGAACCATCATTTCATTGCGAGAATGGCGGGAAAGGGTGCTTAAGTCTTTGCAACTGCATCGGACTTCGATGCTAAGTGATGCCAACACACACAGGGATACAAGCCCCACATGATTATATACATGACACTCATTCAGACCCTCGAACACGCACTGTAGCAAACCCTGCGTCTTCAGGGGAGAACACACAACACCCTCCTCAAAAAATAAGAGGGATAACTAAGTGAAATTATCACTACACCACACCATCACTTGGTGTTTACTTTTGTAAGAAAATTTTATTTATTTCATATTTGGACGTTTTCCCTTGTTGATGGATTTCTTCCATTTTCAGGTGAATTTTTCACCCGTTGGTTCTAAACTTGCATTCTCTCACCATAAATGTGCTTTGGATCTCACGCTATTATCTTGGAGCCATCGGATTTCCCTACTTGGCCTCGTGAACCGGGTCAGATCATCAGATCTTGCTAAAGTTCAGATCCAAGTACCCTTTATAGTATTTGTTACCCGGTTCGCTCTGCTGGCCTGCAAGTCTCAAAATCACATTGAATATTTCATAAACCATATTATTTCACATAAACACACATTTTTATTTCATTGAAAATTCCTTAAAATTCATGGGTTTTACAGGTAGCCATGACTGTCGACGAGTTTGAGGAGCGACAACTGTCAGTCATGGCTGCTGGCATCATAACAAAAGGAGATAGAGAGATTTCAGAGAAGAAAAGAGAGAGAGAGAGAAGGAGAGGAAGCCGATAATAGAGGATTTGTAAACAACATTAACTTTGACATTTTTTCTGAGTAAGAGAGAGAGCGGGTCAGTACCCAAAGGTTGCGAGCAACCTTTAGGTAAAAGGGTCTTGGACTGGTCTGGATGCAACCCATACCAAACTAGGCAGTTTGGGTGCAACCCATACCGAACCAGAATAAAAAAAAATCTTGATCTCAACCGACCGAATCAGTCTGAACTGAACCATACTGACTTGGTCTGATCGAACCAGTCTGGGTGTGAACGCAGACCAAGTTGGGTCTGACCAATACCGACTCAGTCCAGACTGAGTCTGGTCAATAGTTTTAAACCCGACTAGATCGATCAAACCAATTTTGAATGAACAAGATCGAGTAGGGTCTGATAGTGTCTCAGTTCTCTATTTAGGTCAGATTTGTATTGGACAAGACCAGATATGGGTTCAGTTCGATCTACTTGACTTGGGCCAAACAAAGTTGAACCAGATCCAGACAAAATTGGGTTGGATATAGTATGGAGCTAAATGAAACTATATTGTATCTAAATCAGATCTGGATTTGAATCTAGTTCAAGACTATTTGGATCGGTTATGGATCCAACTTATAGCTGGATCAAGATCCAATCTATAGTTGAATGGATCAGTTCTATATCCAAATCAAAACTAGGTATGGATCTAGTCTAACAGTTATAGATCCTGATTCTAACTAGATATGGATTCAGTTTATAATTTAATATGAATTTAGTTGGAACTAAACTGGATCCAGTTCAGCCTATTCCTGACTATGACAGAACTGAACTAGTCCAGTCTGTCTCTAACTTAGACAAAACTAAACTCTGTTGAAATAGTTGGGTCTTGTCCAGTTATACCAAACTCGATATGGATCTACATAAGTTAGTAAGTGGATCCATTATAAATTTTTTGAGAATTCAATTGAGTTTCTAACCCAACCCGTTGGGTCGATACTAGGTTCAGTAAACTTAGTACTCTAAACTCAAACCGAACCTGTTTTGACCTAAGATAAGTTAGGTGAAACCATAAGAGTTGAAATGACATAATTACCATTATGTGTACCCAATATCTCATTGATTTATACAAGCATATCTTTGCACTCTGAACTTAGAATTGTGTAAGGTTTGGTGCATTTGATTCTTATCGCAAACGAGAATCTTCCTTTCCTATGGTTCTTATCAAACAAGTGGTATAAAGTTTGAGGTCTGTCAAGTCACCTCAAAAGGGGTATTTTGATAATTTTGTTATAATATAAACAGTGTATGAGTATTAACATAAACATACTTGTGTGATGATCAAATTATATTGTTAGAACCACTATAGACTCGATTGTAACCAGAGTATAACATTAACATTTGAGGTAAGAGATATTATAAGTAATTATAGTTATGAGTAAATCATATTGTGTTGTATGTTATCATTATTGTTGTATATTAGTATATTTAGAAATATAACTCTTGAGTGTGAACATAATACACATAGAATAACCATGCATTAGTTAATTGCAACGAGATGACTATATGCATACGCCAATCGTGATATGTCATGTATATTAGAAAGAGATATTGTCTCATAACAACACATCTATGTTATAATTTTTGAATAATATGCATTGTGATGATATCGTGATTAGCCTTGAGTTTATTGAATTTGGTCATATCATTTGCATTTAAATTGAGATTAGCATGCTTAAATCCTGAAAGTAATGACTTTTAAAAATGGCTACTTGGTTCGCGACCAAAGTACAACTACCATGGAGAGTGGGTCATCGATAATTTAATGACATAGATACTCTACCTCGTTGCATACTTAGTATGATACATAGTGTGAACCCTAATATCATTTTGAGATTGAGAATAAGATCCATCATAATTATTTCACGATGACACTCATGGAATAACGAGTGAAACATGAACTTGAGAGTAAAGTTCAAGATAATAAACCTAAGATATGAATTAAGGTTTTATATTCACACAACATTTGGGACTCTAGACAACCATGGATGGTTGAAAGTTATTATAGTTAGGATATAGCATGAATCATGTTGAGTTTGAGCCTAACCTCCCGGTTAGCTATCAGTGGGGTCCCGCTTCTTGCTTCACTGCAGTGCTTGGTGATTTGGGGATCATCGAGAGGGTATGGTTCATAGTCTGGCATTACAATATAGAATTTGAGTGTTATACATGAGTTGCTTATGCGCATAAACGACTATGACCGGTATAATCAACCTAGTTTAATAGTCTGTTATGAGTGAGTATTAGATTTAGAGAGTTAAGATTTTTTTTTTTAAATATACAAACCTTGTATGGTGTGTTGAAAACTAAACTCGGGTTAGGGGCTTAGAGTCCCACTACAGTTTTAAGTTAAAATCATTTATTGCTTATAAATATTATTTACTGAGTTGTGGACCCATCTCTTGTATAATTACAACTGTAGGCTATAAGAACACTAGCAAATAGAGCACGTGATCAACTATTTCGACTGTGCATCAGAGTATATTATTAGTTTTATTTTTCTGTCATTGAATACTCATATAATTGTTATTTTTATATGTTATGAATGATGAACTTTATCAAGAAAATTTAGTCTACTATAAAAAAAAAATTACCCATGTTTTTCTCTGTCTGAACTTTGTATGCTTTATCTCTAAGAAGTAATATCAGTCAGTCTTGGACTCTTGAGGTCCCAGATCGGGGTTTTACAAGTACATCAATCATAAGTATGGCAAAAAGAGCTAATGGGAAAATTCTGCCAATGTATAGTTGCCACACTTGCTCCAAGATTGTCTCCTTGACCACAAAGGAGCCTCTTGCTTCGACTTCTCAACAAGAAGTGCACACCCATAGTGTTGAACTCGGGACATCCTTCAACTTGAACATCTTATGCGGACTCACTAAGCATTGCCACATTCTAACTGTTACATACTTTTTTGCTTTTTGGTTAATTTTGATAAGCAAGTTGGGATTAGGGAGAGCTCCGCGAGTTAGGGATGCATAATGAGTTGAGCTAGCTCGTGCTCGACTTATTTTAGCTTGGCTTTAACTTGTTCAAAAAACAAATGAGCGGCGCTTGAACAAGGGTTGGGGCTCGATACATGTAAATGAGCTGGGCTTGAGCAGGTAGTCTTGGTCGGATGGTCTCGATAAACCCGATTAAGCATATATGTATATTACTTTTATTTACATGAACACAAAAAATAAGTGTTACCTTAGTGGGTAAGATGTTAGACTTATTTCAGAGTGACCGAGATTTAAATCCCACTACTCTCCTTTATTTCAAAAGTGGTTTTGACACAAATTTAAAAAAAAAAAAATCTTCTTGAGCCAAGCCAGCCCAATCTCGGCTCGATCCCGGTTCATGTGCATCCCTACAGCCAGTTATACAATCGTACTACTGGATTTGAACTGTGACTTGCACTAACTGCTCCTACCAGGCAAGCCGAGCAACCATTGGTAAAAGTTACACAAACCATACTAACATGCAAATTTGAATTGGGGACAAAAAGTTGTTCTGTTTACTTTTTTGTGGCCTGCACATTTGGGTTTAACTAGGGATGTAAAAGGTTCAGATTCGGGTCACATGTGACCAATACCATATCTGACTGATTGAATATTGGCTAAACGGGTTGGAATTCAGATTTGGACTTATGGTGAAAAGCCCATACAGAATTCGATTTTTCTATATTTTATCAGATTTGGATATTTGTCAAATATGGACATCTATGGAATTCAGTAGCAAAAAGCCAAAACAACATTTGCATATCTCCTAACCTCAGCTTGCTCTTCAAAAAAGCAAAAAAAAAATCGCATCTGACCATAATTGGATATGGTTTTAGCTTACCATATATCACTAAACATAACCGAATAAAATGCAATCCATTGACATCCCAAACACTCTGTATGTGGGTCCACTCTGAACATATCAGTTCGGTTCCCAATTTAAACACGCTACATCAAACCTACTTCCGGTTCGGACCCGGACTCAGATCTTTTGCAATAACGTTTGGATTTGAATTCGGATCTACTATGATCCGCCACGTATCCGACCCGTTTTCACCCCTCATTCGGAAGTGTCCAAAAGACTAGGTCTCCACGGGGCTCATCGATAAACTGGACGGTATCATATTCATACGAGTTCGTTTAGATCGGAGAGGAAGGACCACGATTCACAAATCATAGGAAAACGAATTCAAGGAAAGGCAATGTGAGTACCCCAAAAAACATCTATTCTGTTTCTGTGGGGATTTTCTCTGTTGAATATTTCATCTTATCATGTATCTTCTGTCGTGGGTAGCATAATTTCTTGGGTTTTCTGCTTAATTTGTGCATATTATTTTGATTCACTAAATGCCAACAAATTTTGAAGTTGCCCTTTTGGGTTTTGCTTCCCTCACTGATCGAGGGTTGCAAGTTTTAAGGCAAAAAACCATTAACTATTTGTTATTTTTCTCTTTTACGTGTTATTGTTTCTCTTGGATCCGTGAAATGTTCGATCACCAAACATTCAAAGCGTGGTTAGGTAAGGAACGGGCATAGTGGGTGTTTTAGTTGTTATCAGAAATCAAACAATTCATTGATTAATGAATGGTGTATGCGTGTTTGCTTCTGGTATTTCTTGATGGGCAGAGGGAAGACAATGATTATGTGTTGATTTGGGGCATTTTGTCGGTATCCAAAGGCGAACATGGCCGAATTACCAGGATACATGATCAGTTGCTTCCATTCGTCTCGACTGGCTGCTTTGGCTATCTTGGTTTCAGCCGGAATCGTGTTACAAGTGCTGGTTAGCGTTCTGTTCTTCGTTTGAATATATTATGAATGTCTTTTCTTCCCCCAGTTGGTTGATGCCATTACTTGTGAGTATTCATTAGTCTCTCATGCTCATATTTTGTTTCAGGCCTGTGCCTTGTATCATAATTGGTGGCCTATGCTAACAGGTAATTATTAGCCATACCTTGTCATTTATTTGCTGTTTGCAAATGTTTTCTATTCGAAAATTTGAATCTTGGTGGTCAGCATAAGCGTGTCCTCATGGGTACCTGCTGTGGTGCATCAATTAGCATCAGTGATATCCTTCTATATAATGGAACGTTACTGACATGATATGAATTGTTCTATCACCATGCTTTGAATCCATAGCCGGCTCCTTCCAAGAACATGTACCTTGTCATTCTAAACTGTTTGGCTCAGGATTCTCCGTGAATGGTTAGAAATTAGAGTCCTTAACTGCTCATGCACCTGTTCCTTGAACAATCACATTGCTGTTTCCCTGTCATTGTTGGCAATATTCCTAACTGTGACTAATTGACAAGTGAAAGCACTCAAAAGTCAAAACACTTAGTTACTTAAATCTTATATGGGGTTCACAAGTTTACTTGCAAAATAGATGCTTCCCATGCAGTTTCACAGTCAATTCTAGTTGGCACTTTGAATAAAAAAACTTCTTACTGCAAACACAAGCACACAACCTAATCTATCCATCAACTCAGGTGTTGGAGTATCATATGTGGCTCATTCTCATAGCCCCGTTCTGTCCATTTGCCCCTTCCTCGTGCACTTAAAAAGAATCACAGGCATCACACACCGACATAAGCATGCACACACTAGTTGTTGCTGGAGTTCTCTGCATGGGTCAATTTTTTTCGTAATGCAATTAATAGATGACATAGGTTTAGCTCTGAATTGAATCATCATCAACATCTCTCCCTCTCTCTCTCTATCTCAGAGACACGCACACTGGCAACCAACTTAATTGATGGAAATTTCTGCCTGAGATAAATGCTGGTATTCCTGATTAAATTTATTGGTGACCTCACTTGGAATTCTGGGTTTTACCATAAACCACCTTGGCAGATGCATGCCTGCATGCAATACCAACCATCTTGATGGATTTTGAGACGGGGATAATATCACAGTACTTTTTCTCCAAGTGTTCACAGCAACGTTGTTAAAAACGCCCCTTGCCCCAAGGGGAGCCCCCTTGTGGCTTGAGGAGCATCTAAAAAGCATAATTAGCCTGAGGCATACACCTCATACAATATGAGGCGTACGCCTCAGCCGAGGTGCACCCCTTTTGGATATCGGGTCAAATGGGTGCCAAAGCCCCCATTTGACCCAAATTAGGGGAGAAAGAGAGAGAGGCCTGACCTTAGGGTCTCTCCCTCTCTTTCTCATCTCTCGGTCTCCCTGCTCTCTATCTCTCTCGCCTCTCGCTCTCCCTCTCTTTGTCTCTCTCTGCTGAAAGGAAGAAGAATTCTCTTGTCTCTCTCGTCTATCTTTCTCTTTCTCAATGCTGCTCTATCTCTCAAATGTTCTATGTCATTTTGTCTCTCTCCGTCTCTCTCTTTCTTTTTTGTTAATAGACCCTTTGAGATAGGGTATAGGCAAAATGAGTGGATTTTGAGGATTTCATTTTAGGTATTTTTGGCATTTTTGCATTCTTTTGGTTTGTTTTAAGTAGATGCATATATGCATGCAAATGTGTTGGCCAACCCTTTTGATGTAGTGTTTAGTGAAGATGAATGGATTTTAGGGCTTCAAATTAAGGTTTTTTTTGTGTTGTTAATTTTTTGGCATTCTATTACGTGTGTGCATGCAAAAATGTGTGCGCCTATCCTTTTGATGTAGTGTTTGGTGAAGATAAATGGATTTTAGTGCTTTAAATTATGGGCTTTTGTGTGTTTGTTAATATTTTGACATTCTTTTGTGTGTTTGTTAATTTTTTGGCATTCTATTGCGTATATACATGCAAAAATGTGTTGGCTGACCCGTTTGATATAGTATTTGGTGAAGATAAATAGATTTTAGGGCTTTAAATTACGGTCTTTTAAGTGTTAAAATTTTGGCATTTTATTACATATGTGCATGCAAAAATATAGGGTTCGGTCAAACCCGACTAACTCTATTATGGTGATGAAGCAGTATTTGTTGTTTCAACATGAAATTCCTGGTGGATGTTTAATTGGAATTATTGTATAATATATGTTGATTCTTATTGAGTATGAATCTGAATTCATTTAATTATATAAAGCATTGATTCAAGTTTATTTATTTATTTATTTTATTTCTTAGATACTTATATAGATTGTTGCATTAATGTTACTTTTATGTGTTAATCTCATATTTTTCGGTATTTATGTGAGATTTTCTATTTCTTATTGGTTGTTGCTTCATCAATAAAACATTTCTTTTATTTATTTATATTTTTAGATATTTTGTAAAGTTTTTTTTATTTTCAAATAAAAATTGAGGCTTACTCCGCCTTAGTTTTTGGTGGAGCGCTTCGCTACGCCTCAATGCTTTTCACAACATTGGTTCAAAGGGAATTCTGACTGGATGTTAACTTTCACATTCCGTTCACTTCTACTTCCATGTGGATACACATGCACATCTTATTTGATGTAACTTTCTGTAGGGGTCAATACTCTTTCTCCAAGTATAGTTCGTTGGCAATTCTGCTTGGGACTTGACTTGCACTTTTAGGTTTCAACACCCATTTGCTTGTATTTTATATGCAAACAGACAGAGGCTTTCAATGATAAAAATTCGGCCAACTTAGTTAATGGAATGTCTTTGTCACCAAAGTAGTTTCTATGTGATATTTGCTTGAAACTTTGAATAACATCTTTTAACTCCTTGGTCATTCCTTCTCGTGCATGTCTTGAGAATGTTCATCTTTGCAGTGCTGATGTACGTTATGCTGCCTATGCCATGCTTGTTTTTCCAGCGGAGTGATAATTCCATCTTCTCCAGTAACGGTGGGGGGTAAGCACATGCAATATTTGCTTCAAAATTCTAAGTTCTCTCGAGGAAGCTTCCACTAACAACATTTTCCTTCTTGAACGTTTTAAAATGCAGCTGGGTAGATGCAGCCAAGTTCTTGACTGGAGCATCTGCAGTTGGGAGTGTAGCCATTCCTGTCATTTTAAAGCATGCAAATGTTATAGGTTGGGGTGCCCTGATGATGGAATTCTCATCATATTTGCTTTTCGTATTTGCAATAGTGTGCTACATCCAAATGCACAATGAATCAGACTATGGTTCATATGGAATGTTTTGAAGTATGGCAACAGAAGCTCACTTCATTTAGGTCTTTTGTTTACTGTTGCTTTTCTCATTGGCTCTTTTTTTACCCGGTATGCTCTGTTCTCTTTTATGTTAATATTATTTTTTCAGTTTTTCATTTGTGTGATAATAACATTCTTGTAACACGAATTTGTATGGAATGGATTACTGATCATTGGTGTCTGCCTCCTTTCACTTTGAAGCAAAACTATGGAAGAGATAACCTATAGATGTATCCCAAGCTCTTTTCATTTTCGCTTTTATTTTGATAATTTGCTAATGCTTGTTGATGCATGTTAACAAGCCATTTCTCTTCGACTGCGGGCCTGGATACACATGCACACACACAGACATGCCTGTGTGCATGAAAGCACACTGGAATACGATGCCCGAAGAGTGCTTGTTTCTTTGTCTTCAGTATATATGGAATAAATGGATCATGCTGTTGAGATGCAACCAATGTTCCCTCGTTTTAGAGTGTTTTGGAAGCTTGATAGGCTGTCCCTTTTGATATGCATCTTAATTGTGTTTGGCTTGATTACTGGGTGGTCAACTGGGGGAACAGACTTTGGTGATTCATTGTTATCTAGTCAAGTCAACATCAACGAGATGGGATTCATTAAATGAGTGCAACATATAATTGCTTCTCCGCTCGTGCTTCCACAGTAACATTTATCTCAAGCATAAAACGTTTCAAAGATTTCCTTTTCATTATTGGAGAGAGAGATGATTAGATGAATGCTTAAGAAATGTATGCACTCCATCATAGCCAATGAGTTGTAAGATCCATTTTAAGGATGACTGAATCTACGGAGTGCAAATTTATTATATTTATTGATTTCTGCTGCCTTGAGCTATCATAAATTTTATGATAGATGCTGTGCAATGAGAAAAATCATGTGGTCTCTTATTCCAGGTTCTAACACAACCTATGCTTCCAAGTTCTCGTACGTGTTAGATGTCAAACTAGAAGTTTCTTTCTTTTTTGGGAACAAAAATTAAAGAGGATCACTGAAATCTAGCAGTGTGAATTTGGTATGTGGTACTGAAATCTAGCATGTAAATTTGGGATATGGTATTGATGGTGATTGATAATTTCTCTCTCTCTCTCCGATCCTGTGCACCTCTTGGTCCTTTGGGATCCTTTACCATTGACCAGCATTCTTGATGTTGTAAAGAGTTGGACCATATGATTGGTGTTGGCTGGTTTAAACAACCATAGTCACAAAATTTTAAAACAACTTGTTTTCCGTGAAACCATAGAAAGATTTTCAAAAGTTTAATTTTTGCACTTTTACGAGGACCTTGTCATGTTATGTTCATGATCGAAACTTCTTGTTGGGCCTAAAAAGGTGAAGGCACAGTGCATGATGCTCAAAATTACAAAGTTTTTTGCGTCAGAAAGGAAGATTTCATTGGTGGTGGGAAGAATTAAGCATAGAATCAATCAAATATGTTGGGGTGATGAACGATCACTTTGTGAATAAAAAAGAAATCTAAAGCGAAAAAACAGACTAAATCAGATCGACACAAAAGCAAAAGCCAGCAAGCTGGGGGATAACCCCTATGGAATTTGAACCTAAGACACCTTGGTTATGATAGTACGATCCAACCATCCAGCTATCTCGCTCAACCCCTGACCCGAGTCCTGTAATTTAGTTGAAGAAACTAACTCCATCTCAGCCAAGTTATTTGGCTCTTTAAACCGCATGCTTGATTGGCTCTCTTTCATTGTTGGTGATTGGGAACCAATTTTGGAAAAAGAAATTTTCATTTGAGGTGATGTTGCCATCCACGTGAAACGAACAGGAAGAGAATTCTGTGGCAAAAAACCTTGTCATTGTCTTCATGTGCAAAGCTCCCTTTCATACGGGGAAGCATAACATGTAGAGATCAGACCAGGTCAGGGTCATCCCTGAAGTCCATCAGGTTCAGCGGTGCGATGAATGGGAAGCCAACCACCATAGCTAGTTTGCTTATGTTTCACATGGGGCCCACAACAATTTTCAGATGAACGGCATCAAGAGCATCTTGAATGGATGGCTGAGAGCAAAGGCAAAATCCAAGGCAGTCAGATGCCGTCCATTGAATGGATAAGCACCCAACTTCACTGCTAGTCTAAGGCACTGTTTGAAGCACTATAACAAACTTCTTAGCCAACGTATGGATATACCTGGGTGTGATTTAAGACAAACATTTGTTTTGAAGAAAGAGCAGGATGATCACAAAAGCCAATTGAGAACTATGAGTGAGGCCTGGTCAGATGCGGCCGACACCAATATGGTGAGAGAATTCAGTGAAGCGTCAGCTATTGCATGCAAGAATGGAAGTGTTAAGCTGCATACATTCAGGAATCAGATATAATGTCCAATGCATGTTGTAGTGGACTCACATAACAGGGAAATTTTCTTATCTATGATCAGGCCACAAACATCAAACTATGTACAAAAGAAGCAGTGTATTCAAGCAAACAACTATGCAGATTTCTGTTTCCAGCCACAGTAGGTGAACAATGAGAAGACTTCAGCCCAGGCTGTGAGTTGGCAGCATCTGTGCACTCTTGACTGCAATGAGTCAGGTCAGGCTACCTGAGTAGATGAAACAGTTGCAGAAGTCCTAGATGCAGCCACTAACAATGCCATCCAACTCAGCAGGGTTGTTAGATTCACAGCAACGAGGGAAACACCACGAAAGATGAAATAGATGCCAACTCAGGTTCTTCACCCAAACATGACGACATTGATTTCACTGACAGGGATATCAGATATAGGCTGAATAGGCTGATCTTCACTTGGGCATGAGCTCACGAATCCTGAGGGTTCTCGCGTGTATTCATCTAATTGAAAAACAGAGGCAGCTAAATCTGAGATAACATGGATAAAAGCAAGAACTGAACTTTCAGTGGTCGAGAAGTGCCTCACCAAAAATTGTAAAAAAAGAAGATGGTGGAGGTGTAATCATGAAATTCAAGCCAAGGTAGAATCCCATGGCCAAAACTAATGTGACCATAATATATGTTGGCACTGCCAATGCCCAATACCTGAAAGCATGCAAAACTGTCAAGATCATGAACACATGAAAGCTTGAAATAATTGATTGAGAAAAGTGGGCTGGTTGATTACCCACTTGCCATGGGGATACAGACAATGACTAGGCAGGATAGATCAGAAGGGGAATCTAGTCGTGATGCAAGTTCAGGCAACAAAGACTGCCAACAGAAGACTTTTGCATCTTGAACACCGATAGAGAACTACACAAAATTTGGATGCATGAACTCAAAGAACAAAAACAGAAAATATGAATTAAAAAGGATGATGTTTCTCCTTTTTCATAGATACTGCATATGATATTGAAATAAAAGAATCATTTCAGAGAGAGAGAGAGAGAGAGAGAGAGAGAGAGAGAGAGAGAGAGAGAGAGAGAGAGAGAGAGAGAGAGAGAGAGAGAGAGAGACTTATTGTTGAGGAATGCACATAACAAGAAAACGATGTTTTTTTTTTGGATAATCGTGGGAAAACAATGATTAGAACAAGAAACAACCATTCATTGTCTCTTGCTAGAAAAAATGGGCATATTAATTGTAGTTCTAGCTTGAGAGAGGAACACAAGATCTTAATTTCTACAATTATCTGGTATATTATTTTCAATGCGAACTCACTTTTTTTCCCTCGTATTTCCTTATTTTCTTATTAATGTATTCATTTTCTCTTTCCTTCTTTTATACTCGGCAAAATAATTCAATACTGACCTGCTAGGATAGTATGTAAAGCCAACATACTGAAGCCAAGGTTCAGGAATATATGCCCATGCCAGGAAGATGGCTGCTTAAAAGTTAAATGGTAGTGTATCAGGCCCCCAACTGCAGAGCAATCAACATAAAAAGTAGCAAATGACATACCAACAATAAATATTTCTATTCAGATTTATCATTTGCATTCCAATAGCTTGTATATTCGTGAAAACAATATACCTTTTATAATCAATGGTCGCATATGAAATTATTAGCATGGAAACAAGTTGACAGTAGAAGGTGGCCCAGCAACAAATATTTCTGGTTGAACTTACCAATTGCATCAACATGTTAGAAACAAAGGCATCCAATATTACCACCTAATTGAATATCAGGATTTCGAGATACTTACTAAATTTCATGGTTCCTGTAACTATGAGCCCTATGAAATTCATGAATGTGAACGCAAAGATCTCACTCTCATTTTCCAAAAAACCAAAACAGAACCTAAGATCAATTTGCACATACTTGGACAAGTTGGGATATCGCATCTTGCTCTATTAATGCAATTTCAAACTTGTTCCTGTCTCTGGATAAGTGGGTGCGTCTAATGCAATCTCTTATCCAGAAAACTTGGATGTAGATGGGATTTGCACCGTGGGATATCCCAACTTATCCCAGTTTTTCTGAATCGCACATCAAAAACAAATCCGAACCCATCAAATAACCAAAATCAATAACGGAAAAGAAAGGACTAGTCCGATACAAATGAATCAAAACCACCTTGATTGAAAAAGATCGATCAAGGAGACTGAGGTTTACCGGTGGCGACGACGGTGGAGATGGAACCGACGAAGCCGTAGACCTCGGAGGGCTTGATGCCGTGTTCGAAACCGCCGGGCCTCCTTTCCTCGGAGTCGGAGATGGAGAAGTGAGCCTTCCCCTTCGATTTGGAGAGGCTGAGGAGTCGCCTGGGTCTGCTCACCACCCACGAATCGCCCATCTCTCTCTCTCTTTTTCTCTCTCTCTCTTGTTTTTCTTAGAAAAACCTCAAAAAACACCAACGTATTTAAATTTAAAGATATATAAAATATAAGAAATTAGCTTTTGAAAATATCACGAAGAAAATCATGATATTTTTAGCCATATGGAGGACATAAAAGACCGATTGAAATGTTATTCCACTTTACCCAAAACCCGATTTGAATAATTTATTCAAATCAGGCTTGATCTATTTTTTTTATTCGATGTGAAACCAGACCCGAACTTACGTGAGTATTTTATAGTTTTTTTTTAGGGAGACGTGAGTATTTTATAGCCAAATTGTATGTAAAGAATTATATGCTAAAAACTCTTTAAATTAGGTCCCTCTTTTTTTTATCTGGACTCGACATGTGATGTAAGTGGACTAAACCCAAATCAGCCCATACCTCACCATTTTCAGCAATAATTCCACTAAACCCTAGGTCTATCGGTCGGGTACTATAGGACCAAAATCTTGATGCTCCGGATCCATAACTCACCTCACTTCCATCCCACTTCCCAGTTCCCACCAAAAATGAAAAGGAAAGTTTTCATTTAGGGTCGAATTATCACATATATTTGAATTTTCTGAGAACTACCTTCATATCAAAGAGAAGTATAGTATAAAGGTTATTATTGTCATTTGGTTCAAGCTAACATGTTTCTATTCAACAGTTTCCAGAAAATATGAACGTGAAGTCCGATTTTGAAATTGAGAGCAAAATATTGGCCTTTAAATGAAAAAAATTCCCAATGTGAAAAATCAACCAAAGAGCTAAAAACCCTTTGGAAGGGGAGGGAGTGTGGGAGGGCTTGCCATCGTAGAAGCGTTGCCTCCCAAGCATGTTGGTATTGTGCTGCGCAACAAGGCAGCCTTCTTCATCTCTGAGTCAGGGAGTCCTCGTCCGCCTCCGCCTCCTCCTCCTCCTCCCTCCCCCGCTCCTCCGCCACCATGGCCGTCTTCACACATCCTCCGAGAGCCTCCCCAAGACCGCCCCAAGGTTCCTGCAGCTGGGCCTTATCGAGCGTAAGCATATGGTGGACTCCATCAGCAACTGGTTCAAGTCGGGCGGCGCCACCACGCCCTCTCCGCTTCCACTCTGGAAGGCGACCGTCGACGCCGACGTCGACCGGATCTGCGGCGTCCTCGCCGGCGGTGGCGAGGCTGCCATGGACGCGGCCCTCTCCGCCCTCGGGGCGAGGCTCAACGAGGGGTGCGTGATCAGGGTGCTGAGGGCGCAGCGCGAGGTTCTCCCCGCTCTCCAGTTCTTCGACTGGGCCGGCCGCCAGCCCGGCTACCGCCACACCCGCGCCTGCTACCACGCCATCTTCAAGATGCTCTCGCGCGCGAAGCTCATGACCGTCATGCTCGACTGGCTCGAGCGCTTCTCCAGCCGCCGCCGCCTCCGCGGCGGCGACGATGGAGTCTTCGTCAACCGGTTTCACGACACCCTCGTCATGGGCTACTCCATCGCCGGCCGCCTCGACGTCGCCCTCCAGATCTTCTCCCGGATGCGCTTCCAGGGGCTCGACCTCGACGCCTTCGCCTACAACGTCCTGCTCAACGCCCTCGCCGAGGATGGCGCCTTCGACGTCTTCAACGTCGTCTCGAAGCAGATCGCCGCCCGCGGGCTCGGCAATTCGATCACCTCCTGCATCCGGATCAAGTGCCTCTGTAAGCAGGGGAGGTTCGAGGACGCGAAGGCACACCTCCGTGGGCTCGGGGAGGCGGCAAACGAGAGCGTGGCGGCGGTGCTCGTCGATTCGCTATGCAAGGCGGAGAGGTTCGGCGAGGCGGAGCGGATGGTGAGGGAGTTGAGGGAAGCCGGGAAGCTCTCCATGTCGATGGCTTGCACGGCGTGGGTCGCCGATCTCGTGAGGGCGGGGAAGGTCGGGAGCGCCATGGATTTCTTCCGGGCGAACGGGCGCACAGGGAGCGGGGATTTTCCCGGGTTGCCCTGCTACAACGCGCTGATATGCGGGCTTCTCAGGGAGAACAGGTTGGAGGAGGTCTACGACCTGTTGATCGAGATGAGAGTGAGGAGTATCGTGCCGGATTCGTACACGATGAACGCCACCATAGGGCTCTTCTGCAAGGCGGGCATGGTGGACGTCGCAATCGAATTGTTCGACGATCGATTCGTGATCGGGCTCTCCCCCAGTGATTACTCCTATAACCAATTGATCACTGCTCTGTGCGAGAATTCAAGGATCGACGATGCCTTCCGGGTCCTGGAGGACGGGCTGAAACAGGGGTACTTTCCAGGAAAATGGACGTTCCACGCACTAGCAGGCGCTCTATGTAGTAACGGGAAGTTGGAGAAGATGTTCATGTTACTCGATGCCGCCCTCGAGCGGCATATGGTGCCTAGCGACAGCATCTGCATGAGGTTTATCGCGGCCCTGTGTAGGGCCGGGCGTGCAGAGGAGGCCTACCTCCTGTTCACTAAGCTCAGGAAGCCCGACAGTGAGGTTGGTTTGCGTACTTACTCTGATTTGATTTATGGTTTTAGCGCGATCAGTAGAGGAGATATGGCTTCAAGGTTGCTACTGGAAATGCTGCTCGACGGTCAATCGCCGACTCGTGGATTGTATAAAGCCGTTATATATTGCTTATCAGAATCTGGTAACCAAGGTCAAGTTATGAAACTATTGGATGTTATTCAAAATTCATGTCATTCGGTCGATCTTCATCCTGTTTACAATTCTTTGATTGATGGAGCAGTATCTGTTGGGCAACCTAATTTGGCTAGGCAAATGTTTGAAAGGATGTTGACAGATGATTGGAATCCCAATTCGGACATGAAGATTTCCATGTTGCGGTGTTACTTGAAGAGTAGGAGGATATCCGACGCCATAAACTTCTTTATTGGTCTGTTGGAGAACCAAGAGCCGAGCACCAGACTGTATAATGCGATGATCGTGGGGCTTTGTGAAGCAAGCAAGATAGAGTTGGCATTGTCCTTTTGGAGGGAGGCAAGGGAGAAGGGAATCATTCCAAGGCTCGGTACTTACGAGGAGCTCATACATGTGCTTTGCGAAGCTCAGAAGTACGATATGGTTGTAGAGGTTCTGAAGGACTTTGAGCAAACTGGTCGTCCACCATCTTCTTATATCTACAATATTCTTTTGTGTCATACTTTGAAGTCTCCAGAACTGAAGCGGGCGTGGTCCAACTTGAATCACGAGGACTTGCAAGAGGGTGTCACGATATTCAGCAAGTTCTTTGGTGCGTTTGCTACCGGAGATGGTACTGGAGAGCCGCCAAAGCATTCTGAATACTTGGAAGAGTTGATTGAACAGCTCTTTCCTGTCAACACCATCACGTGCAACATATTGCTGAGAGCTCTTTGCAAGGAGGGGAAAGTTGATAATGCCTGCGATTGGTTAAACAGAATGAGGAAAAAGGGACATGAACCAAATCTATGGACTTACGACATACTCATTCACGGCCTTCGGAGGTTTGGTAGGGATAAGGATGCTGAGAGATTAATGGATGAAATGTTTCAAAAGGGATACAACCCACATGGTTATAGGATCGATTCATACAGGAAATACAGAGTATTGGTTCTGGAATAATTTTTTTCTTGGTAATCATGCTCCAATATTTATTCTCTGCACAGGGTTGCCGGCTATCTACCTAGCCAGGTAATTATGCTATCTCTATCTTTTTCCACGTCTATTATTTCTCATGCGATTTTAGAATTGATTTTTAATTCCGTTTTTTTCTTTTTTGGGGGGAAGATATACTTTCATTAAAAGGTAAAACTGTAAAAGTCAGGTGGCAAGGAGTGGATGTAAATTATAAATTTGGAAAACAATACTAAGTTGGCAAATAACATTGCAACATAGGAAAAATGTGAAAAGGTGAATTATGGAAAAAGGTTTGTGAATTCCTTCGTCATGCTTTGGATGCTCCCAAACTGCTTTGACCAATCCAAGTAATATCCTCTTCTTCTCATTTAGTTTTCGTGAAAAGAAATAGCTGAGATTGGGTTATTGATTGATCATAATCAGATTCTTGTGTTTTTCTCTGAAAAATCTGCCATCAGTCAAAAAAAAAAAACCACCATTTCCATATATATTTCCAATCTCTTGCCCATGGAGCCAGTAGGATGTGTCATATTGTAGATATGTTCCATTTCTAC
Organism: Nuphar pumila; assembly: GCF_984573655.1. Lineage (NCBI taxonomy): Eukaryota > Viridiplantae > Streptophyta > Magnoliopsida > Nymphaeales > Nymphaeaceae > Nuphar > Nuphar pumila. Next base: position 45,948,788 of record NC_143250.1, read on the forward strand.
ATCTCCCAGTTTGGCCATTCCAACTTCAAAAGACGTTGGAACATTGGGAAGGTCCATAGAAGATGCCATACAGATCCTTCACTAATCCAACACATATAGCTGCAGGAATCTATCTGGATTCTGCAATTTTTTAGATGTATCTGAGTTGGTATTCTTTCCAGTGAGACATCTCATGTGAACGAGATTGCTCTTGGTTAGGGATTAGGTCCTCAAATAGACTTCTCATTGTGCCATTCTTTTTCTATGAAATGACCAAGTTTTTGAAATTGAACTCTTTTATTCTTTCACGTGTCTTCTTTTATATAGGGTCCACACCTTTGCTCTTTTAGGTTCAAGCTTCTTTCATGTTTTGTGGTAAAGTGTAACATCTTCTGCACGTGCTTTTCAGGGATATCTTCTATATCTTATGTTTATCATTATGTTTTGGTTCACAAATTGGTAGCCGTTGCTTCTTAGTTTTCTGCATCTGTATCCAAATGCTGCAGATCTTGTGCTCCTTTGTCTTTATGTTGTGATAGAAAGGCGCTAAATTAGATCTTCCCTAGATGGAGCACATATGTCTAGGTTCCCTTTCAAATGTCAAAATCTTCTATCAATTGATGTGTCTGATTTGGCAACATCACACATCACCTAAGAAACTGAAGACATTTGCAGCATAATTCAAGTACCTTGAACTTCTATTATACGTTTGAAGTAGGTTTTGTCCACATAGGAATCATCATGTCCTCAATTCCTACTATAGCTAGTTATTTTGGTTTTCCAGCATCAATATCTAATCTTGAAATTAATTGAATCAAAATCAAGAAAACAAAATGTGAGGGCTTTGCTCATCCGGTAGGGGCAACTTGTGAACATCACCAAATTGAAGGGATGTTGTGAGTTCGAAAACCGTGCACTTTGCTGTGAAGTTGAAGCTAGGTGGTGCAGCCCAACTAGGTAGGTCCAAATCACAATATGAAATTTCGGCTAAGTCCTTGGACAGCTTGTATGTAGCTTCAAGACCCAAGTTTGTCACCCGGTTCTTTTGACAATTCCTCTGCTCCGTAGTGCTCTTGAGCACCAAAAAGATCAATCTACGCAAGTACAGACCCTCTGAGAAAGTTAAGTCACAATGGACTCACAACAACACAAACAAAAATGCAAACACTTGGCAAATTAAGCTAAGTACAGAAAATGCAGAACTAAACAATTTCTGGGCCCGACTTTACAGATGCATAACTCCCGGAAGAAATCTCATCTAAGGCTACAATTTGGTACAGAATTACACTGTAATACAATAAAGCCACACACTGAAAATGAAGCTCAGATCATGCACAGATAGGGAGATATTAATGCGTAAATAGCATTGGAAAACAGGACTCTACATTAAGTGCAGAATACAGAGTATGCTACAGGTCGCCAGAAAAATAGTGCTCACACCTCCAATCCATCAAATCAAGTGCAACACCACCCCAAACTCCATTCTACACACATTAAACTACCACCAGGAATAGGGGCTCACCAGAAGCACACGTGGATTGTGTGAATTATGCTCGCAAAGTCCAGACAGTAGCACAGTTTACAGAATCTGAACAGTAATATGACAGATCACCAGAAATTGGCTCGGATCGGCCGAAAACAGCAAGATCATGTCTTAATGTCAAAAGAGAACTTCTAGAGCACTTAATTACCTTTCCACAGAACCAAAGATCACCTCTAAACTCGATCTGAGCACCGAGATATGCTCAATTGAAGTTCTGCTCAGAAATAGAACTCTGTTCTGTCAGAAAATGAGTCACCGAAAAGATTGGACAATTCCAGGCTACTATGACCTCAGCTGAGCGTGGGATTGCTCAGGTGGGCTCTAATTGTACAAGAGATTTAATTGGTGGATCTAAGGTTGATCTACAACAAATTCACCTCTGATCACTGAATTTATCACTGGAGATGCTCACGTGGTCGGTATCTTGATCGACCAGAGCTACACTTCGATGAAGGAGCTCTCACGATCCTTTTATGAATCTAAAGAGGAGCACTCATGTGGGGCTCAACTCTCTAGCCGAAGATCTGAAGGATCAGATCCCAAAATGAAGTAATTCAAGTAGGAGAAGAGACAAAGGAGAGGGAAGAAGGAGAAGAAGAGAGTTCAAGGTAGAAGATTAATTCATTTCATTCATAATCTCCAAAGTGGGGCCAATGGGGTATTTAAATGCTTGGAGTTGGATCTGGAGTAAGATCCACTGAAATGCATGATCCTATGACCCTTGGACCCAATTACACCCATTCTCTAATGAAATGAAATGAAAACTAATGAAATGAAATGCATATTACATGAAATGAGCTGAAATTCAAACCAACAAAGACAATATGAGCTAGGCAGGCTAGGGGCTCAAGGCCATGGGCTGACCCCTAGGCATGTGTGGACCTAGTTGGGTCGTATCACTAGGTGTGCTTCTTGGTGGGCAAGTGAGACTTGGGTTTTTTACTCCTATGAGCTCGTGAGTGAGTGAGGTGGTATTCACCGGTTATCCAAAAAAAAAAAGAAAAACGAAAAAAGAATTGTGAGATTCTAGGTATTATATAGTTTTTATTTCCAGCGTCAATTGCTAAATCTTGGATGTTGAGATTACTGAGGGTGATGCAAAATCACAGATACTTATTCATCTTGCACTTGATTGCAGTCGTCACCAGTCAGCAGTTTTCCATTTTAGTGAGTTTATGGGAATTCCATTAGTTTATTATACTTAGCAAACGAAGATCCCTGTACCCCTGGAAAATAATTCATAAAGCTAATATTATTATTTCAGAATCGTTAATCACAGACTTAAAATCATCAGTCATTCTAAGATTCTTTCTGCCAAAAATTGAAGTATCTATAGGTTAGTTAATTAAGATGTCAGTGTTATTGTTGATTTGTCAAACATCACACACAATCAAGGGGTGTTTGGAATCCATTTATGTATTACAAGCTGTGTTAGGTGCCTTATAATATAATCCAGTGGTCGTCCAAGAGCAAACTTTTTTGCAAGATGACCATTTAACATCCACTTTAAAGATTCTTCATGGATCCTGTTCTTTGATGAAGTTGACTTGGGGAAGGCTTCTTGTGGTTCTGTTGGATGGATCGACTGGGTGTGCCTTCCTTTACCTCCACCTGCATAAATCTAAGCAGGTGTTGTCTTTCTTAATTCAAAGGCGCTTAGAAAAGAGGAGCTTCCCTAAATGTGTGAGAGGGAAATGTAATTGGACTTTAGGGGTGGTCCCTCACACAAAGAACGTGATATCTATCGATTGCTTTACGTACTGATGCAAGTGGATAAATTATGGGAGTGAAATTGAAGTATCTGTGTGACATAGGTTTTTTCGCTGGCTTGAATAAGACAGAACTTGAGGTTTGGCTTTCCTCTCATGTTGTGTATTTACTATTTAGTACTGGTCTGATGCTGGGAGCTTGACTGCATTTAAAAAAAAAAAACCTGGTAAATTCTAGTGGGATCTGTTTTCGGTTTTCTGTTTGAGTTGATTTGAATGACTGCAATAATTACTTTCACTGTGCATTTCTTGATTCTGCATATTGCATCATGACGTGGTGTAATTTGTCATTATTGAATGATGTGACATATTTACTGGTATTAAACCAAGCAGCTAAAACACAAACTATAATAAGTGGTTGTTACAAGTATGCAACTGAGATTTGGTTAATGAGGTTAATAATTTCTCATTTATACAAGGAATTTCTGTTGAGATGCACAATTTGCTCCTTAAGTTGGATATTTGGACTCGATTAGGGATTTATTAAGCATAAAAAGTTGTGTTCTATATCTGTATAAAATTCATTCTTATTCTTATGATTTTGCTTTATTTAATTCATGACATTTTGTTATAAATATATTTATCTTTCTTCTCTAAGAAGTTTAGACTTGATTAGGATAAAGCCTGTCCTCACCACATGTATATCAGAAATCGTCAAGCCTTTGTTACGGGTATCTTGTAGCAGTGGATGGCCATTTGAGGTTGTACCCTGACTAGAGCCACATCTGTGGGGTTTAAATCCTGAAGAAGGTGATGGTCTTCTTCCCTTTAGCAGATAGAACGATTACAACGGCATAATTATGCAGGATTATGAGTTTGAGACCTGTCCCATCTTTTCTTTACAACTAATGGCTCTCTACATTAACAAATTTCTGTTGAGTGTACTTCAAGTGCACTATGGTGAACTGGATCTCAGTGCTAACATAAATGTCTCCATATAGCATCATCATCATTGTAAGGTAGCCTTTTTTTTTTGAGGAGGAGGGGGTTTTAACTTTTAAGTAGTAGGGCTCTTTTTGTCGTTGTAATTAATATTTTTTAGAGGCCTTCTGAATTTTTAAAGGTTCACATGAAGCGGCCTTGCACATTCACATAATTTTGGCCGTGTATCGTACAAATTGTTTGCTTTGAACTGAGTTTATTTCTGTGCCTCTTTGCTGCAAACAAGAGACAGCTTGATACATTGACATGTGTTTTTCGTTCTCCTATATATGCTACCTTCCACAATGAATATGGATTGCAGAACCATCCATTGTTGCTTATAGTTTAGTTCTTGAACACAGGTTGCAGAGAGTGCTACTAGATTAGCAACAGAGAATATGAAACTCTTTGAAACTGATCTCCCTTACTTGACATGAAAGGGAAAACTGTTACCAGGCAAGCCAGCACTCAAAAAATTGGACTCTCAGATGGAGTGTTTGTGCTAGAATGCGGCCACCTCTACCATCATTCTTCTAAGGTAATGTTGAAAGCATTGACCTTTGTCACCGTATGGCAGATGTAGGCCAACCACCACAATTACCTTGCCTGATGAACGCAGTCATGGCCTCTGTGGGCACTGAGCACATTGTTTTTTGCAGGGTTACATGAGTTGCTTGCAGGTAATCTAAAACTACAATATGGCGGTTGATTCTCTTGCATGGTGCTGTTTTACCAGCCATCTCATGTTCATTGTGATATTAACATAGATTTGGGTTGCTTTGAAAACCATTCTTTTCTCCTGAGAGATCTGCATGATTGATACATGTTGTAGCACCTAAAAATGGGAATATTTCCTTTGGTAAAGACCGCCATCTCAAGAACGTGGTTAATTGCATTACAGGCAGAAGATGACGTGGCCGGATGGAAGAAGTAATAAAGATTCTTGCCCTCAATAAAAATGCAGATGTAACACTAGAGTGATGCTGTTTGCAGTTGGTCTTTTTCTATTAACGCCACCGAAGATGGTGATCAGCCTAAACAGGGTAACCAACAATACATGCAGTTTTAAACTTTTCTGAAGCGAAGTGCACTATGAAGTATTTTAAAGAGTGATTATGCAGCAGTCAAAGAAAGAATCTTCACTGGGAACTCTACAACCACTAGGTCGCATTGATACTCCATTTTACTCCCATAACCGTATCATTATTTATTACTAGTATAGTAAAACTTCATCAAAATGGCCTTGTTCCTGTTTCCACACTCGTATCCATGTTGCACAGCTGCATAGTTTTTTTTTAATGGTAATTGTACAATCAAAACCACATGGTTTGGCATGTTAATAGTATTCCTGACTATCCTACAGCTAGATTTACCTTGCCTAATGGGGTTCTCTTGCACGGCTATCCCATTCAAGCTTGGCCTGATGTGCTAATCTGGAATGACCACCCTTCAACTCCAATCTCTCGTTCTCTCTGGCAGGCGGTGTGCCGAAAGTTTCCTGAAGTGCTCTGGTGCCGAGATCTATGGACACCTGGATATCTTATTTGGCTTTGTTCCATCGTCTTCCCACCCTTGATCGTCTTCAAAGAATGGGCATCTCGTTAGCTAATTGTTGTGCACCTTGCAAACGTGCAGAGGAATCCATACATCACATATTCATCCAATGCCCTGTGGTGATGAACATTTGGATCTCTATCTCTGCTCATTTAGGCATTTCTTGGCTACCCCACATCATACCTTGATAGAGGGATTTCAATGGTGTCTGCGCAAGCAGTTCCCCCTTTCATGGTTGCGGAGATGTTGGTTATCTGTGTTTCACACTTTGCTGTGGCATGTTTAGAGTTTCCGAAATCAGATTATGCATCAAGGCACAAACTATTCGGTCAGACGTCTCAAGCGAGAAATATGGCCTTCATGCTCAGATATTTTTAACATCATTGATGATAGGTCCCAAAGTCTACTCCGTGTTTGGCTTAAATTTCACATTATTCCATGTGAGATTCCCTCTTACGACTCAGATGTGTCCATTCAGATTGTATTTGTAAGACTAAACAGTCTTGTTTATACTGCGTTTGGGGTGTGGGCTCGTTCAGGTACCTTCCTCCTTTCAGGGGCAGAATGCATTTCAAGTGATCTACTTAGCCCTGAAGATGTGTTGGATAATCTTCCCACTGGGGGACCACGTATTCTCCTTTGTGAATAACAGAGGGGGATAAGGTTATTTGGTGGGATCCTCCCTCCATATGGAATCTGTGATGTAAATTATCTTGTATATAACTGATTGTACAGTCTGCTTTTGTAAATACGTTCACCTCAATAATGAGGGGGCCTCATCCTCCAGCGTTCTCATCGAAAAAAAAAAAATTGCAAGCAACGCATGATGACTTTCAAGCATTTTCACAGTTTTCATTCCAAACAAATAGTGATGGGTTTAGGATTAGTAATTATGAAAGACTTCTCTGGGTCAGATAGAAAGGTAAGGATAGTAACATATACGGAAATATTATGTTATAACTGAGATGTTTAATAGCAAAAGGGATGAACCGAGTCTTACAAACTTGTGGTATCTTAACACATTGGAAACCAAGGGGAAACCCAAGTCGCATTTACGTAGAATCTAGGTCAAAACCTGTTTGGATATGATTCATATCAGAGTGGTTCCACATCCACCTTCACCTAAGATGAGGTAAATATAGGAAGTCAACAAGTAGAGGTCTTATCTCCAACATATCTTTCAAAAGGGACGTGTAAAAACAGTGAGCTGGAGATGGTCGAGTCTGAACTTTGGATCAACTTGGCAGCTACTTAAATGGTCCATGTCCATATCCATATTCATCACCGGGAGACCGAGGCTTACCCGCTACCAGTCCTACTAAAGATGAATTATATGTGGATATCTGAACAAAGTCCAGTTAAATGGTCCATCCACATTGGACGAATAAAGCTCTGGACCCCGTCTGCATTGGATCTGTGATTCGAACATGAATCCAGTTAAAGGATTGCCTAAAAGGACGTGGAATGACTATTATTTACATAAAATAAAAGGTATATGGAATATATTTGCAAATGAATTGAGAGATTCACTTATATGCTCTTCACCATAGCTTTAAATGATCAAGACTCATCCGTCACCTCAGAACAACAGTGCTAGCCATGAACAGAAAGCCATTTTTAACAGCGCTCCGTTCATTTCTCCTCTATCTCAACATCGATGATGTCGGGGCCAGAGGTAGAACTTGATCTTCCACCTGAAAAGCCATCTCTGGGCTGCCATACAATAGCTCTGCAATTTGTACACTGGATAATTTGATTCTTGTAACCCATGAATCGTCTCTTACAAGCTGGACATGATCCCTGGACATAAATCAAAGTTCAACCATCATGAGAATAATCACTCAAAACACATAATGACATAGCTGGATGATTAGGTCGCAAAATAACAAAAAGGGGTCTGAGCAAGATTTTTTTTTTTTAAGTCCTTGTGTTGGAACAGAATATAGTAAAATAAGACGACTGATAAGGCTTTGTTATGAAAAAAAAAAATGAAAAGGCTTGATGATCATGAAGACAGCAGCAGCTGCAGTTAACAGAACGCAATGAACCCATAAAATAGACACATTTGGTATGAAGAAGCAACTCAAACCTACTTTTGGTAATCAATGTTTGAAACAACTGTTTATATCAAGAAGAAGCAACTCAAACCTACTTTTGGTAATCAATGTTTGAAACAACTGTTTATATCAAGAAGAAGCAACACAAAGCAACAGTTGGTGAAATCACATATTTGAAAGCAATTATATACGGCAAATCAAGGTACATGGAAATGAACAGGCTAATTCCAAGGAGAAATATCTGGCTTACAATGGAAGCACAAATTAAGCTTTCAGAAAACTATAAATATTCAGATTCAAGGCTTTCATTACACTATTAATAGGAAAATCATACGACCACATTGACAAGGAAATAGATGTCGGGTGTATCAAACACCAGTGAGTATTTACTCAACACCACACAATCTAGAACTACATATGCTTTACCCACAGTAAACTCATATGAAGAGGTTCAAAGATGCCTTAGATCCATAAATGTATCACCAGGTAGGCAAAATATTCTCACAAATGCCAACATAAAGGCATCAAGATAATGAAACATCAGACAAGTTCCAAAGCTGATGGCTTGACTGCTTGACAATGTCTTACGACCAAGTTATTAAGCCACATACTGCCATCTCCAAACACTGCTAGAGACTGTTTGTGAAGATTCTTGCCAGAATGACAGTGATAACTAGATCAAGAATAGAAGCTGAGTAACAGAGCCGTGAATCAATAGAATTGTTGGGATGAAGTAAGGAGTAGTCTCAGAGTGGTACAGGGTTCATAGCACTAAGAATGAACAGAGGTTAGACATGACAATCAAACAAATTCAATTGAATCCTCCTATATTTTGGAAGATAACCTACACTGTTCATTGTCATTTTATGAGTTGCATCCAGATAATTCTGGACTCCAATACTCACAAACAACAAACGTGATAATATCCAAATCAAATCCATTGGGAATGGAAAAAGAGGAAGCATAATTAACAAACTTGGGATGACAGACATTCATCACCAGCTTGAGAGACCATGATTAAGTTATTTCTAACCTTCACTCTAAGCATGTATTGACTATTGGACTATAGTCATTTCTTTTATAAAAATGAAGAATTACTTCTTTATTTCGTTGTAACTTGTGCGGCAGACATCACTGAATTGTCCTAAAGAGCAGTACCCCCCATGTTCCGACCCAATGTAAGTCATAATGTCTATCAGAAAACTACAGGCTTTTTTCTTTTTCTGAATATTTAGAAACTACAAAAATCTTCAACAAGATTTTTGAGCAACAGAAGAGAACATCGACATTTACCTCTATGACAAGGTTATTAGCAACTGCCCTCATGAGCAAAGGTGCAGCAAGTGGCAATATAAACGTGGCCAAGATCAGCAGCCTGAATAACCATCCCGAGAGTGCTAACCAGAGGAAGGCAAGAGTCTGCAACAAGTGAGACAAAATATTATATAACCATAGAAGTTATGCATCCACAGAGTCATACGACAAAAAGTGAACTCCAAATACTACATAACATGGACAGATGTTGCCAGTGTTTTCAACTAAGTTCTCAGACATAAGAGTAGATTCTGCCAATCTATCACAGTAAAATGATTAATTGTATATTTAGTAAAATCCATCTACGACCTCAAACACTACACACCTCATTTTCAGTAGGCTCCCTATATATGTGTCAAATGGATTACAGAAGTCAGCATCTTATAGTTTGACATCAGTGTACTCCCTTTCAATTATGTATTAAACTGATTATGAACAGAAACCCACACTGCATACACATGTTTGTGACCACAAGCTCACACACACACACAAACAAAAGCAAGCATAATTAGGTTACAGATGGTCTTAGGCATGCTAATTATTACAGTGACCTGTAAGGAATTCTGCCATCATGAATGAGTGTGTGTGTGTGTGTGTGTGTGTGTGTGAGAGAGAGAGATAGTGCATGTGCATCCTATATTTTTTTAATCTATATTTACCAACCGTTACAGTTTTATCTTGGTTCTCCCATTGTGTGAGCTGCATTATGGAAGGATTCAACACTTGTGATATACAGGTTCTCATCTCTCTATCTTTGCTTTCAGTACTGAGGAAAGTAAACAATGATGGATGAAAAAGCTTCCCCTTTCTTCAAAATTGAGAAATCATTGGGATTTTGAATAACATATCAAAGACAATAACATCAACAATTTGATAATATACCAAAACTACCACCAGAGGTAGTTCTAAACTTTGACAAAAGAAAACATCCATGACTGAATGCAAAAATCATAAGAGAAAAGGGACCACAAAGATTGCTTAAGACAAAGAGGCAATTAGGAAAGCTCAAGATTGCTCTAGAGCACATATGCAGTGACATAGAAAAACAAATATAAGCTATGTGCAATTAAAGGAAAAGATCAACTGAACTAAAAATTTCCAAATGTAGAAATAAAAACAATTAGGCAGCCAAAGACACAATAAAGATCACTGATGTTGGCGTCACATACAGCACCTCCTCCCAAGGCACAACTCAACAAGATTCAGCAACACTAACCTCTACATATACCAAAAGGGATAGGCCAAACCAACACACATCGTTGCTGGCGGGCTAAACCACTTGTACCTACATGGGAAAACACAAACAATCCAGCTCCGAAAACGCTAAATTAAAGAAGAGTACCTACTTTAGTTCTAAAATTACCACTAACACTTTTATAAAATCTTTGACAACTCTTAATGGGAAGTGACAAACTTATTTTGTGAATGCACTCGAGAAGGTACAATGAGGAGGAAGATTTCCACAACCAACAAAGAACACGAGAGCTCATAATTTTCCGGAATTTGAACAATAAAGTACCGAATAAGAAAGGGGCTTGAAACAATACTCACTGCAGAGCTCTTGCCCAGTGGAGTGCCGAGAAACCCCTTCAATTGCCTGCTGTACTGCAAAACCCAATTAGACAACGCAGCAGAGTGAATCACAAAGTTCGAAAGGAAAGCAATGACCACAACAATAGATTCAAACAACTTCAATAAACAAAAAATATGCGCGATTAATTCAAACAAACCTGAGAAACGAAAACTAATGATGCTCTAGTAGAAAAAATAAAATATCAGTACATAAATCATTCATATTATTAATGCCCAAATCCTCATGAAGAACGAAGAATAAAATTCAATAGGGAATTCAATCAAACTCATGGTTCACATCATTCAATCCAACTAATGAATCGTTTGGGGAAGGAGATATGTCCAACATACCCCGGGCCAATTCCGGCGGAAGTCCATGGTAAACGTTCTCCACCTTAGCCCGACGCCGAGCTCGCGATCGATCCTCTTGAACCTGTCGGAAGCGGACCGAGCGGCAGCACAGAGCCCATCGGAGATGGAGAAGCGGCGGTCAAGGCCCTGGGCGGCCCTCCGGACGTTGTAGACGAGCTGCTCGATGCCGTCGTTGGCGGCCCGCGCGAAATACCTCAGCTTCTCGCCGGAGACGACGCGCCTTGCGAAGTCCTCGAAATGGCCACGGCTGGCGAAGGCGCGAGCGGAGAGCCGCCGCGGCCGGCCGTCGCAGAGCAAGGAGAGTCTGGTGGTGGCGGAGGGGAGGGGCCGGAGAGTCTCCCAACGACGGAAGGGTCTAGGATTAGGGCATGGAAGTCCAGTGGTCGTAGCCATGGCCACCGGCGGACTCTGAAACACAAGAACGGCAGAAAAAAAACGGGGGAGAAGAAATGGCGGTTCACACACGCACACACTTACACGCATGAAAAAATATTGAACAATTTACCTAAACACGCAAAACTTTTTGGCATTTTCAATGGGTACAAATTTTTTTATTTTTAATTTATAATCCGGAAAAATAAAAAAATACTATAGTGTACGACAAAAAATGACATGACATGTTTCTCAAGGTCCATGAATTTTTAGAAATTGCTTTAAAAAATTATAAATACTTTTATTTTTAAGAATTTTTTTAGTAGTACTGTACAATTTGATAATATTTTTATATGAATATATTGAAATGAAGTAAATAGCCAAATGCGGGTGTTATTTAATTTTTTGATGATGTTTTAAATTTAAATTTGATAAATTTTATGATATTTTTAAAAATTTTTTGAAATGCGCATAAAACTCGAACCTCACATAATTTTTTTTTTAAATATGCATAAAAATCTATAATTTTTTTTTAAACTCGAATCAACGAACTGCACAAATACCTGAGTTACTTTGTATAAAAAATGTAATAACTTCTCATAAAAAGTTTGAGATTTTTTTTTTAAATTCGAACCACAAAATCTCGTAAATACTTAAGTTACTTCGCATAAAAAATGTAATAACTTCGCATAAACAAACTATAAAATATTTTTAAACTCAAACCTTAAAACCTTGCAAATACTTGAGTTGCTTCTTATAAAAAATGTAATAACTTTGCATAATAAATATGTGATCTCTCTTTTAAACTCGAATTGATAAATTGCGCAAATACTTGAGTTACTTCGTATAAAAATATAATAACTTTGAATAAAAAAACTATCATTTTCTTTTTTAAACTTGAACCTCAAAACCTCGCCAATACTTGAGTTACTTTTTATAAAAAATGTAATAACTTCACATAAGCAAATTGCAATTTTTTTTTTTAAATTTGAACCTGAAAACATCGCAAATACTTGAGTTACTTCACATAATAAATTTACGAACTTTTTTTTAAACTTGAACTGATAAACTGCACAAATACATGAGTTACTTCGCATAAAAAATGTAATAACTTCACAAAAAAAATCTCTATATTTTTTTTTAAACTCAAATCTCAAAACCCCATAATACTTGAGTTACTTCGTATAAAAAATATAATAACTTCGCATAAACAAACTGCAAATTTTCTTTTAAACTCAAACCTCAAAACCTCACAAATACTTGAGTTACTTCTCATGTGATCATGCATAATATTCATATTTTATTCATCTTTATTTATGCATGATCCACCATAAAATTACATTAAAAACCCATCTTTATCATTGTTTTCGAGAATTCGCTTTGAGATTGAATTTCTAGGAAAATCGCATTTCTGGTTCGGCCTTGCATTTTTTAGTATTTTTATTAGCTTTAGAATTTTTTTAATTATAGTTTAGTTAGATTAAGATTTAATTAATTGTTTTAAATTAGTTTTAAGAAAATTCTTATTTAGAAAATATATTTTTGAGAAAGACCCTCTTTGTCAATTGCAAAAATATTCCGAACCTTCTTTGAAAATTCATGTTTTGACCTAGAATAACTTATAAATACTTATTTTTTCAGCAAAAAAGCGGTCTTCTCTCTTGAAAAAAAATGTTCCCTCTCTCCCTCTCTTCTCTTCTTCCCATGTTTCACTCTTGGTTGGTCCCTCCCTCGGTTTTTCTTTCTCCTCCTTTTTATTAGTTGTGCTTCTAATCCCTACTGTCGTCGACTTCTCTTTGTCCCCATCGTTGAAGGCACGTGCAGCTAGAGAGGAGATCATCTTCTTTTTCTTAACCTCTTCATCGAAGGGAAATCAGAGTTTGTCTCTTCTCCCTCATCTTCATAGTTATTTTTAGATTTATTACATGGATCGTAGTTTATTTTCATTTTCAGCATGCAGGGTAGTCTGAATTTTACTTGTGTGGTTTTTGTATATTCGAATAGTTCCCATAAATCATACATAGTAGTTTTATAAGTTTCATGTTTTGTTTGATTTTTCGTGTTTAGATAATCTAGTTAAAATATGGTAATTTAGCCATAGTAGACGTTATATCGGATTGCATTTTGTTTTTACTGATTGTTATGAAACGACAGCCTGTCATACTAATTCAAGTATTTAATTGTTTGGTAGACTTAGTGTCTTTATAATATATATTCATTTTTTAAATTTGTTTTGTTAGCTAGACGCTAACTGGTGTTTGCATGTCACATTTTCATGAAGTTCTACCGAAAGTTTAAGGCATCACGTTATAACAGTCAACTAATTCTTAGAGTCATTGTTTAGATTAGAGTCCTATTGTTTAATGGTTTAATCGGTTCATGATATTTTCCCTTGTTTTTTTTTACTCGTCTTTTGTCAGTCCATTAGTTTAGATTTTCGTTAGTCTCTAATGAGCTAAATTCAGTTAGCATTTGTTAGTGGTCTTAATTTTAGCGGCACGATTTCGGTGTTTCCTTTATTCGGTGATTGAAGCCAAGTTAAATTTTGATTCAGTAAGTGTGTCATAGCTTGATCTAATTCCATTAATTGCTGGATGACTTGTTTATTTTATTTTTTTATAATTAGGTTAGTTGAAATTACCAAATCTTTTTAGTTTGTCATGTAGTTAACATGTTTTTTTATTCTTATACTAGATAATGTAAAGTCAATATTAGACGTATTGAAAGCATTAAAGTGGTATCTATTTAGATTAGCATGCTCTTGTTCCATAGTTTTAACATGTTTTCTTAGCTAAGACTCATTTTAGTTTATTTGTTTAAGATTAGTTAGATTAAATTACGTGGGTTATATTATCTAGTTTTCTTTCGTCACGTTCTTTTATTAGTAAATAGTTTTAGTCTATTGTATGCCTGGTTAGTCCCTCTTTATTCAATATTGTTCACACTTTCTTTGTTTTCATCATTAGATTATTAAATAGTGAATTTGTCTTTCTTGTTTCTAATTAGTAGTTTATTAAAATTTTAGTTAATATGTCATTCAATTTGCTACAAATTAATTAGCGGGTTAGCTTAATTTGTTATTTTGTTTGTTTTCAATTTAATTAGTTTCTTTCTTGTTGCTTAGTTTGTTTAATTATTCTTTCTTTTAGTGTTTTAGTTTGTTTGTTTAGTTCTTGTTTAAATTCAGTTTTGCTGAATTTTTCGTCCACTAACCCTTCGTTTTTGTTTAGTTTATTTTGCCTCTGTTGCGTTTTGTGTTTGTGATTTTTGCACGGAAGCGTTTGGACGTACGGTGAGTCCCTTTTCGTACCTCCGAAGTGCCCTTTGAGATCCCTAAAAGGTTTTCTCAAAAGGCCCTTTAGACCCTCAGAGCCCATTGAAGAGTCCTCAAAAGAAAAAAAAACATAACTAGGAACAAGAAGGGGACAAGAGACTCGAAGCACTGAAGACTTTTTATCTTATTTTTAGATTAGGGTTTTATTTATTTAATTCATTTGGGTCTGTAATAAAACCATTTATTCATTTGTTTAAGCCCTCTGCAGGGGCAACACTCTCTTATTTATTTAGTTAATTAATCTTTTATTTTTCAAGGCAATAAAGTGTAATTTAGATTATGTGCTTGAATACAAAGTATTTTCCGTTCCCTGAGATCGATCCAGACTCCACCACTGGTGCGAGTCGGTTTTTATTATTTGGTGTTTGACTTTCACTTAGTTTTCATTAAAAATATTATTTTTAAAACCATTTTCTAAAACTCACACCAAATTTTTAGCACCGTTGTCGGGGAACGACGAATTATACGAGTATTCATTTTATTGTCATTCTTTGTTCACGTTTTGTAGGTTGCTAGTTTACTTTTTATTTATTATTTAGGTTGCTTAGTTTAATTCTTGCTTCATATTTAAGATTGATTAGTTTCATTTTCGTACTTAGGCTTAGAACCACGTGTTTACACACTCTAGATACCAGTTTAGCTTTTTTGCATGACTCACCTATTAGGATACCCTTAGAAGTGATTGGGCACAAGTGGTACCGTGCTCATAGTTTATTTTTTATAGAATATCTGTTGTGTGCAAGTGTATGGTGCTTGCTTATTTATTGCTTTATAGTATTTTCTTTTACCTGCTTTGTGATTTGTTGTAGTTTGGCCACACTGCATGTTTGGTAGGTAGAAAATCAATATCTTAGAACAGTTGTTGCACCGGTCTACTCTGAGGTGCATGCAAGGGCGACGCTCGCTTGATCCCGAGCTTGTTGAGTTAGTTGAGGACCCCGAGTCCCTTATTAGAAGAGCCCGCAGATCCAGACCCATGGCTGATGATCAACAGTTGACCCGTCCTATGAGGGAGTACTTCACTCCCAATGCTTACACCTCCATCTTCTGCATCGTGAGACCCGCTGTAGGAGCGCCTCAGTTTGAGATTAAGGCCGACATAATTTAAATGCTATCATCTTTCTATGGCCTGAACAACGAAGACCCCTACCGTCATTTCGATGAGTTAATCGATATTTACTTTATAGTGCATATCAATAATTTTGGGGATGAAGCATTGATGTTGACATTGTTCCCGTTTCCCCTTAAGGATAAAGCCAAACACTAGCTGAAGGCTCTAGACATTGTTCAGATTACCACTTGAGAACGCATGCAGTGCGAGTTTCTCAAGAAATATTTTCTAATTGGTAAGACAAACCAGTTTCGTAAAGCCATTACCAGTTTCTCTCAGATTGAGGAAGAACAGTTTCATGAGACCTCGGAGAGGATGAAAGATCTTCTCCGGAAGTGCCCCCAACACCAGGTGCCCCGTTGACAACTGGTGCAGTACTTTTACGATGGACTGACCGAGAAGGACAAGCAAATGGTTGACTCTTTGTGTGAGGGCACGTTCATGCTCAAGAGCGAGGATGCGGTATGGATATTATTTGACACACTGAGTGAAAATGCCATGCATCATACCCTTTCCTCGCATGTTGATAGAACCATAACTGTTTTTAGTGGTCCTAAGAAGGGATAAATTTATGAAGTTGGGTCCAAACATGATTTGCAAATCAAAGTGGACTAGTTGACCAGAAAAGTTGATCAATTATTGGTCAACCCAACTTCATTAAATCAAGTAGAAAAAATGTGTGAGCTATGCACTAGCCCTGTACACTTTGTTTCTGAGTGTTCGACAACACCACTATATATATCCTGAATTCGTTCAGGAGCAAGTGAATGCTGCCCAAGGTTTTGTCAGACTGATGCATGACCCATATGCACCTACCTATAATCCAGGATGGCAAAATCATCCTACTTTGCATGGAGAAATCTACAAGAGCCACCCCACATGCCTTCCCAGACACAACACATACAGGGTAACCTCCTACAAGGTTACCCGCGTTTCACTTTCCTACAGGCCCATCTCCAGCTTAGTTTGCCTTCTCCACAAGAGCCCACATCGAGTACATCTTTTCAAGAGAAGCTGCTCGAGGTCTTTTCTGACATTAAGGCCAACTTCACTTTCCACACGCAATCGATAACGAAGCTAGAGACTCATATGGGACAGTTGGCTGAGACCTTGAGTAGGCAAAGTGAGGAAAGTCTTTCGAGACAGTCTGTCGTCAACCCGAAAGGTAAGGAACCCATGTATCACGACCTGTACCTCACAGAGTCCCACCAAGAGTAGGTTAACTCTATTATGACCCTTCAGAGTGGGAAGACAATCCTCCCTACTCAGAAGTTGACTGACAAGCCCACAACCACACCTACTGACCAGTCGATCTCCTCCACCAGGCCCAAGGAGA
Organism: Nuphar pumila; assembly: GCF_984573655.1. Taxonomy (NCBI): domain Eukaryota; kingdom Viridiplantae; phylum Streptophyta; class Magnoliopsida; order Nymphaeales; family Nymphaeaceae; genus Nuphar; species Nuphar pumila. The sequence goes on from NC_143250.1 coordinate 45,966,022, forward strand.
ATGGGCAGGGCCCACGGCTTGTGCCTTCTTCGTATATCTCTTGAGCTCTTTTTCCTCAAGCCTTAGAAAAACTTATTGCTTTCGGCAAGCAGGGGGCGCGCATGCACGAGATGCTTGACATGTTCAAGCAGGTTCACATAAATATCCCCCTGCTTGACGCCATCCAACAAGTACCTGTATATGCAAAGTTCCTCAAAGAACTTTGCACGCAGAATAAAAAATCAAAGTCGTTGTTCAAGACGATCTTCTCGACTGAGCAGGTGAGTTCCGTGTTTCAGCACCAAGCCCCACCTAAGCTCAAAGTTCTGAGGCATTGATTATCTCGTGTGTTATAGAGAATATGACTATCGAGTGTGCATTGCTAGATCTTGGGGCAAATATGAACATATTGTCGAGTTTCCTATTGTCTTGCAGCTGGCTGACATGTATACTAAGCATCCGTGACGAATCTTGGAAGATGTGTTTGTCAAGGTCGAGAACTTTTACTTCCCTATTGATTTTCTTGTTCTTGACATTGAAGGCATTGACGTCACTCACCATATCCCTATTATTCTAGGGAGACCATTTTTGACCACTGCCCATGCTTGTATCGATTGTTATATTGGAGAGATGGAGGTTTCTTTTGGCAATAAGCATTTATGATTATAGATCATTGATGTTGCCATGAGAGCGACATGACATGACGATTGCCTCCAAGTGACAGACGTCACAGAGAAGCAATCTGATCCATAGTTGGATGCGTGTCTTGCTCATCGTTCGGTTTACGGCTCTACATCTTTTTAGAATAACCTCCATGTGAAGACTAATCTCGTTCTTCCTATCAGTCTAGAGAGTCATCATAGGGTATATAGGGGTAGAGTTGAAGGAAACATAGTACGCAATATCACACATGACACTCTTTTCCTCAAAGCCCCTGATTGAGTGAGACTTCAAGTCCATTGATATCATGGATGATGAAGGATCTCAAAAGATCCGTCTAGCTGAAGACATAAAACTTAGTGCTTTAAGGGAGGCAACCAATATTTGTTATGTATCAGTAGTAGCTTTAGTAGTTTTTCTGTTTTTAGGTAGCTTTTCTTCCTGAGAGTGGATGCCAGATCATATATGCATTGCATTTTTTTTATATATTTTTATGAGTTGCATAACATTGAGACAGGTGGAACCTCTGCAGTCCCATTCACATGTCATATAAGGTAAGGTTCCACAACGTGGATTAAGTGACTTCTACTCATCTCCTTCCATTTATTTTTCTTATATGCATTCATTAAGTTTCATGCAAGCATGGGGGAGTGCCACTGAGGACAATGGCATTCAAGCATGAGGAAGAGTGTAGTTTGCACACTCAATTTTTTATGTCAACTCATAAAAAATAGACTTTTAAGGAATGAGTTTAATCTTATATGAATGCTTTATATAATTTAATATTTTTAGAGACAAACCGTGATTCACCTTCGATGGAGGGGTTGAAAAGAAGAAGATGATCTCCTCACTGGCTCCACGTACCTTCGATGATGGGGATAAGGAGAAGCCGGCGACAACAAGGATTAGAAGCACAATGAATAAAAAGGGAGAGAAAGAAGAACTGAGGGAGGAACCGACCAAGAGTAAAACAGGGGGAAGAAGAGAAGAGAGAGATGGAGAGGACATTTTTTTCAAGAGAAAAAACTTCTTTGCTGAAAAAAGAAGTATTTATAAGCTATTCTAGGTCAAAACATGAATTTTCAAAGAAGGTATGAAATATTTTTGTAATTTTCAAAGAGGGTCTTTCCCAAAAATATGTTTTTGAAAGAAGATTTTTCTTAAAACTAATTAAAAATAATTAATTAAATCTTAATCTAACTGAACTGTAATTAAGAAAATTCTAAAACTAATAAAAATACCAAAAAATGCAGGGTTGAACCATAAAATGTGATTTTTCTCAAAAATCCGATCTCAAAGCGAATTCTCGAAAACAACTATCAAGATGGGTTTTTAATATGATTTTATCATGGATTATGCATAAATAAAGATAAATAAAATGCGAATATTATGCATGATCAAATACCTTCATGCTTATCGTTTGCTAGTCCTTGAGCAAACTGAAGCAAAAAGCAAAAGACTAAACTAATCAAAACAAAAACCTAACTCACTTTCATAGAAATCATGGTTGCATTTAACGTATGCAACAAGCCCTTTCAACCCCTGGGTTACCCCAGTGAATGAGTAAGGTATCGTGAGAGTTTGCAGTGATGCTACCCATAAACGTCTCTATCATGTATGCATAAGAATTCAACTTCAACAAGCATTAGGCAATTAAGGAGTTTATTTTCACAAATATTTCATGCCCTTACATTATCTAAACATAATTAGCGACTTTTACCGGCTACCACAGAATAAAATATTTTGTTTCACTTTTCTTCATATCAGAATTATTTATGCTTTATTCTGAGAAAATCAAATATATACATATTTGATCATCCTCACTCATATTTTTCTGCACACATTTTCTCAACATTTGCTTCTAAGCAGTGAACTTTTCTTTTTACGCTCTTTTTTTTTCTTTTTCTTGATTTTCAGGGTTAGTCTAGGTGTCCGTGCCAAATTTAAGCCAATTCCAAGCTCATTTGCCTTTTGTGTTAATTAATTTTTAAAATCAAAAGCGAAAATCAGGCGAAATTCAATATTTTGTGATATTTTTAGGGTTTTAATATGTTTATCATCATCTCACATCATATTATAGTTGATTTCCGCATCATTTGCATTCATTCGAATTTCAAAATTTGCATTTTTATAAAAATTATTTTAGAAAACCCAGATTTTAAGGTCATAGTCTTGTTATTATGGATATTTTGGTCATTTTGACCTTAATTTTGAATATCTAAACTTTTATTTTCATATTTTTATCATACCATATCATATTGTGTTTGATTTATTCTCATTTGAATTTCAAAATTTGTATTTTTACAAAATATCTTTCTGAAAAACCCTCATTTCAAGGGCATAGTCTTGTTGTTAGGGGCATTTTAGTCATTTTGACCTAAATTTTGAATTTCCAAAGCTCATTTTCATATTTTGAATCCAATTTCATTATTTATGTTTATATCTGGGAGGTGTGAATTGGGTTTAAATTTGGATAATATCCGATAATTTTCTAATATTTTCGGATAAATCCAGATAAACCTACATTTCTATGCTAACATGTTTTCTAGTTTTGCAGAATTATTCAAGTGGAGGACTTAGCTCTTTTATTTATTTATTTTTTATTCAATTCAATATAAATATCAAGTTATAATATTTGGAATAAGATTTACATTTTCTGCTTAGAATATGATGCATTGCATATAGTTTGATTTCGCAATTTCAATATTTGATAAATGTATAATTCATGCATATTTTTCAAAATCCAGTATGGTTGACACAAATGGCACGTGCACAAGCTCTTAGAGAGTTGATAAACTTTGTGAAATTCATATTTATGGCCATAGTCAGAATACGAAGAAAACCCAGATTTGTGATCTTCGTATTAGCCACATTCTGCCTACACTCTTAGGCTAACTTCAAAAATGCACTGCATTTCTCAAAAACTCAAAAGGATTTTCTCAATTACTCAAAAAAATGCCTTTCAAATCCATATTTATTCATTCATTTCATTCAATTTACATCATCTTTCTAACTCAAATTCAAATTCAATTAAGAGAATCGATTTTCTCAGAATTTTTTAAGTCTTTCTCAGGAATTGCATTTCTCAAAAACTCTGAGTTTTCAAATGATATTTCAAGTATTTCTCAAGTTCAAATCCTGATTTTCCAATATTTTAATATTCTCAATCTCATTTTCAAAGCAAATAGTAGAGAAAATGACTGAAATTTTGGGAGAATGTCCCTGACAAAGAGAGAAAAAATTCCTCTTTTTACAGCTTTGGGATTAGATGAACGGTTTGGAAAAGAGCAGAGGATTATCAGAGTCCTAGATCTCTGTAATTCTGAGACACTGGAATTTGACAGACATGGCCTAAGGAGTGTTTATACCTGGTGCCCTAAAGCCATCTGGCTCGGGAGTCATCGGCCCGAAAGCCCGTTACATGACTTTATAGAGAGCCTAATAAATGTTGGTATTGTACATGACAAGAAGCAAGCTATATGTAAACCTATGAAAATGGAAGGTCTAGTGACTTGAGCAAGTAAGTATGAGGGATACTTTGTATCTGGTGCTCTAAAGTCGTCTGGCCTGGGAGTCACTAACCCAAAGCTCGTTACATGAGTCACGAAACTAGATATTTGATATAATGCATACAACTCATAATTTTTCCCTAAACCTGTCAGTTTGCCCTAAGTTCTAGAGTCGTCGGATTCCGATCCGACTTATCGGAGCTGTCAAGCTCCGACCATAGGTCAAAACTAGAATCTGTAAAAGGAAAAAATCTTTGCCTAACTGTCCTCTGTCACCCCATAAAATTTGGGAAATTTCTATGGTAGTTTAGTACCCGAAATTCAGCTTACATTTAAAATTTTAGGCAAAATCTTGATTTTTAGGATTTCTAATTAATTTTCTCAAGGCATTACTCTATTTGGTTGAACTGCTTACACAGTTCTTTGCTGAGTAATAACTAGCTTCTCATACTAGTTAAGTGCTTATAATAATAACATTATGCCAGTTGCTACATATTAGCATGTGACTTGCTTTACCCCTTGGTCGAACTGTTTGGTACTTATTGTAATGTAGCACGTTGGCTTGCATCTCTTATGATTGATGTGATTGTATATAGCTCGTAATCTATGAATTGGTGGCAACTAGGATCGATGTGACCACTTGTCTTATAAGCTGCTTACATATTGTGATATAACTGATGCCGTATGATTGCTTATCATGTATAGCTTATGAATGAGTTGCGATGCAATGGTTTATGCCTTACGATTAATTTAATTACTTGCTGATGGACTGAGCCATTTAATGGTAATTGTATATATCGCGAACATTGTTATGAGTGCTTGTCTTATTCAGTTGTTTTGTTTGGCTGTCGGATAGAGTTAGTTACTCTTCGCTTACAGAATAAGCTGGATTGCCATATCTGCATGTTCTCATGTGTCGTTTATGTATGCTTTGAGGTCCTATTTAAGAATTGCAATGTTCCCTGTGGCAATAATTCGATGCGTAATATTATATGCTTATGTATGATAGGATTGATGTGCCACGTGATAAGAAATGTTGAGAGTATGTGATAATATGTTCATGGTTCATGGAACCTTATTGGAGGAATGGGTGATCATGTGTTTTGTTTTACCATGTGAAGTGATACGATGCATATTGCTGATATATATGCATGTGCCCATATTGGTGGCTACTGACCCCAAGAGCAGTCGATGGTTCAGAGCAGTCGATTGTATTGATGCATGTATCACCGAGTAGGGTGTCTGTTGAGGACCGGATCTTCAAAGGATTATCTGTGAGGGCATGTATGATCAAGATCAGGTAACCGACTATAGTGGTAGATTCTCTGTGAGGATATACACTGCCCACGAACGGGTAGCCGTAAAAACAGTGAACTCCTGTGAGGAAATGTATGGTCCAAGACCAGGTATATCATCTAGGGCGGACTTCCTTGTGAGGTTATACATTTTCCAGACTAGGTGATCCAGCGTTGATCTTGTTGATTGTAATAGTGGCTATCGACCTTGAGAGCGGTCATTTGTGTTGAGGGGTGTATCGCAATGATTTGCTCTCATCTCCACAGATATCAACTTAGACAAAGAAGCAATTTCCTTCGTTATCTTTTTCAACATGAAAATCAAACACTTCAACTTGAGCATGGATGCGAGATCATGTATGCATTGCATTTTTTTATATGTTTTTTTTATAAGTTGCATAACATTGAAACGGGTAGAACCTCTACAGACCATTTCGCATGTTGTATCAGGTAAGGTTCCACAACGTGCATTAGGTGACTTCTACTCCTCTCCTCTCATTTATTTTTCTCATATGCATTCACTTAATTTCATGCAAGCATGGGGGAGAGTCTCTGAGGACAGTGCCATTCAAGTATGGGGGAATGTGTAGTCTGCACACCCAAATTTTTTTGTCTTTATACTTGCACGTTTAATGACAACTCATAAAAAATAGGCTTTTAAGGAATGAATTTGATCTTATATTTTTAGAGAATTTTTAAGCCCCACAAAATTTTTTTTGACACTGATCTAGAAAAACATTGTTGTTTATATGGATTTCAAAGAAATGGTGATAGATGCATGTTAGAGTTTATTTTGAATCATAAGTATGAATATGCACAGTTTTATTTTTAAAAAACTAAGCAAATAAAAAATATTGCATTTATGAGCTCAAAAAGTGAAAAGAGCATACGTTTAGTTGTTTGATATCATTGTATTCCCTAGTAGCTGGGCTCAGACACATGTTGAAGTGTTTGATTTCCATATTGAAAAGGATAACAAAGAAAATCACTTCTTTGTTTATGTTGATATCCGTGACTTATTTGGTTCGAGCGAGTAGAGCCTGAGGGGTGTTTACACCTGGTGCCCTATAGTCATCTGGCTCGGGAGTCACAGACTCGAAAGCCTGTTACATGGACTTTATAGAGAGCCTAATAGATGTTGACATTGCACATAACAAAAAGCAAGCTATACGTAAAACTGTAAAAATAAAAGGTCTAGTGACTTGAGCAAGTAAGTCTGAGGGATACTTTGTATATCCGGTGCCTTAAGGTCGTCTGACCTGAAAGTCACTGACCGAAAGCTCATTACACGGGTCACGAAACTGGACATTTGATATAGTGCACAACAAAAGAAAGTAAGAAAAAGTGTGAAAAGTTGAAAATCAAGAAAAGGAAAAAGCGTAAAAGAAAAAGTTCACTGCGTAGAAGTAAATATTAAAAAAACCTTTGCAGAAAACATATGAATGAGGATGATCAAATAATAACATGTACATATTTGATTTTGTGATAATAAAGCATAAATAATTATGATATTTGGAAAAGTGAAAGAAAATGTTTTATTCTGTGGTGGTCGGTAAAAGACTCTAATTATGTTTTGATAATGTAGGGGCACCAAATATTTGTGAAAACAAACTTCTTAATTACCTAATGTTTGTTGAAGTTGAATTGTTATGCATACATGACAGAGATGTTTGTGGGTAGCATCAATGTAAACCCTCATGAGACCTTACTCGTCCACTAGGGTAACTCAGGGGTTGAAAGGGCTTGTTGCATACGCTAAATGCAACCGTAATTCCTACGTCGTAAGTTAGGTTTTTGTTTTGATTAGTTTAGTCTTTTGCTTTTTGCTTCAGTTTGCTCGAGGACTAGCAAACGATAAACATGAGAGTATTTGATCATGCATAATATTCGCATTCTATTCATCTTTATTTATACATGATCCATGATAAAATCATATTAAAAATTCATCTTTATTGTTGCTTTCGATAATTCGCTTTGAGATTGAATTTTTGGGAAAAATCATATTTTCTGGTTCGGCCATGTGTTTTTTGATATTTTTATTAGTTTTAGAATTTTCTTAATTATACTTTAGTTAGATTAAGATTTAATTAATTATTTTTAATTAGTTCTACGAAAAACCGCTTTTGAAAAACATGTTTTTGAGAAAGACCCTCTTTAGAAATTACGAAAATATTTCAGACCTTCTTTGAAATTTGATGTTTTGACCTAAAATTGCTTATAAATATTTCTTTTTCTAGCAAAGAAGCTGTCTTCTCTCTTAGAAAAAATGTCCACTACCTCCCTCCCTCTCTTCTCTTCTTCTCCCGTTTCACTCTTGGTCAGTTCCTCCCTCGGTTCTTCTTTCTCCACATTTTTATTCGTCGTGCTTCTAATCCATGTTGTTGGCAGCTTCGCCTTGTCTCCATCGTCGGAGGTACGTGAAGTAAGAGAGGCGATCATCTTCGGAGGTACGTGAAGTCAGAGAGGCAATCATCTTCTTCTTCTCAACCCCTCCAGCGGAGGCCAATCATGATTTGTCTCTTCTCCCCCATCTCCATTGTTATTTTTAGATTTATTACATGCATCGTAGTTTATTTTCATTTTCAGCATCTCGCATATCGGGTAGTCTGAATTTTACTTGTATGGTTTTTTCATATTCGAATAGTTCACATAAATCGTACGTAGTAGTTTTATAAGTTTCATGTTTTGTTTGATTTTTAGTGTTTAGATAATCTAGTTAAAATATGGTAATTTAGCTATAGTGGACGTTACATCGGATTGCGTTTTGTTTTTACTGATTGTTATGCTATGATCTGCTGCACACCGTATAAAGGATAATATTTAGTTTTTTTGTTCAACAGGACGTGAAACGGCAGCTTGTGTCATACTAATTCAAATATTTAATTGTTTGGTAGACTGTGTCTTTATAATATATATTCATTTTTTTTATTTGTTTTGCTAGCTAGAGGCTAACTGGTGTTTGCATGTCACGTTTTCATGAAGTTCTACCAAAAGTTTAAGGCATCACGTTATAACAGTCAACTAATTCTTAGAGTCATTGTTTAGATTAGAGTCCTATTGTTTAATGGTTTAATCGGTTCATGATATTTTCCTTTATTTTTTTAAATCGTGTTTTGTCAGTCCATTAATTTTGGGTCATCGATTTAGTGTCCCAGCCGTTTGGTTTAGATTTTCGTTAGTCTCTAATGAGCTAAATTCAGTTAGCATTTGTTAGTGGTCTTAATTTTAGCAGCATGGTTTCAGTGTTTCCTTTATTCGGTGATTGAAGCCAAGTTAAATTTTGATTCAGCAAGTGTGTCGTAGCTTGATCTAATTCCATTAATTGCTGGATGACTTGTTTATTTTATTTTTTTATAATTAGGTTAGTTGAAATTACCAAATCTTTTTAGTTTGTCATGTAGTTATCGTATTTTTTTTTATTCTTATACTAGATAATGTAAAGTCAATATTTGACGTATTAAAAGTATTAAAGTGGTATCTATTTAGATTAGCATGCTCTTGTTCCATAGTTTTAACATGCTTTCTTAGATAAGACTCATTTTAGTTTATTTGTTTAAGATTAGTTAGATTAAATTAGGTGGTTTATAATATCTAGTTTTCTTTGGTCACCTTCTTTTATTAGTAAATAGTTTTAGTCTATTGTATGCCTGGTTAGTCCCTCTTTATTCAATATTGTTCAAACTTTCTTTGTTTCCATCATTAGATTATTAAGTATTGAATTTGTCTTTCTTGTTTCTAATTAGTGGTTTATTATAAAGTTTAGTTAATGTCATTTGGTTTTCCATAAATTAATTAGCGGGTTAGCTTAATTTGTTATTTAGTTTGTTCTAGTTTGTTTTCAATTTAATTAGTTTCTTTTTTGTTGCTTTGCTTGTTAGTTTGTTTAACTATTCTGACTTTTAGGGTTTTAGTTTGTTTGTCTAGTTCTTGTTTAAATTCAGTTTTGTTGAATTTTTAGTCCACTAACCCATAGTTTTTATCTAGTTTATTTCATCTCTGTTGCATTTTGTGTTTGTGATTTTTGCAGGGAAGCGTTTAGACGTGTGGTGAGCCCCTTTTTGTACCCTCGAAGTGCCCTCTGAGGTCCCTAAAAGGACTTCTCAAAAGGCCCCCAGCGCCCCTTGGGGCGCCCTCAAAAGAAAAAAAAGCATAACTTGGAACAAGAGACTCGAAGCACTAAAGACTTTTTCTTTTATTTTTAGATTAAGCTTTTATTTATTTAATTCATTTAGGTCTCTAATACAATCATTTATTCATTTGTACAAGCCCTCTGCAGGAGCATCACTCTCTTGTTTATTTAGTTAATTAATCTTTTATTTTTCAAGGCAATAAAGCATAATTTAGATTGTGTTTTTGAATACAAAGTATTTTTCGTTCCCTGAAATCGACCCAGACTCCACCACTCATGCGATCCAATTTTTATTATTTGGTGTCTGGCTTTCACTTAGTTTTCATTAAAAATATTATTTTTAAAAATCATTTTCCAAAACTCACACCAGCATGCAAAATATAATAACTTTGCAAAATAAATTTGTGAACTTTCTTTTAAACTCAAATTGACAAACTGCACAAATACCTGAGTTACTTCACATAAAAAATATAATAACTTCATATAAAAAAATTGCAAAATTTCCTTTAAAATTGAACCTTAAAACCTCATAAATACTTGAGGTAGTTGACATAAAAATGTAATAACTTTGCATAAAAAAATATGAAATTTCTTTTAAGCTTGAACCTCAAAACCTTATAAATACTTGAGTTACTTCGTATAAAAATATAATAATTTCACATAATAAATCTGCAAAATTTCTTTTAAACTGAAACCGATAAACTCCGCAAATACCTGAGTTACTTCACATAAAAAATGTAATAACTCTGCATAAAAAATCTATGAATTTATTTTTAAACTCAAATATCAAAACCTCATAATTACTTGAGTTACTTTGTATAATAAATGTAATAACTTCTCATAAACAAACTACATAATTTCTTTGAAACTCGAACCTCAAAACGATAGGTGAATCAAAATTTATAATGAACCAAAAAATGACATCGAATAAAAAAACGACAGTGAATCAAAATTACAATGAATCAAAAAATTCATAGTGAATCAAATTTATAATGAATCAAATTGATTTTATTCATTAACAAATGTACCTACTCATACAATCATTTATTTCATTAATTTGTCAATGAATCAAATTTACAGTCAAATTGATTTCATTCATTAACAAATGAACATGTCCATGCAATCATTCATTCCAAGGACCCAGTGAGGTGATGTTGCCTCCTTTTAACTTGTAGCGACATGTTTAAAGAAAGTTAGGCTTGCGTTGTCCTCTGACTTCTCATACACAGTTTGATTTTCATAGTACATTAAAGTGGATACTCCTCTAATTTTCATAGCAATTTGCTTTAAACTGTGTAAACGGCTTATGAAGAAAGAAAAAGGTTAACCAAAAAGCACCAACACATTCCAGGCAAAGGCTTGGTTTAAGAATAGCTCTAATGAAACTAACTGCTTAAACCAACTCTTTGCCTATAATGTGCTAGTATTTTTTTGTTAACTTTTTTCTTTTTTTCTTTCATGGCAGACCGTCTATATAGTTCAAACCAATTCGCTTTGAAAATTGAGGGAGTATCCACTCTAACACACTATGAAAATTGTACTGTGTATGAGAAGAGTCACATAACAATGCAAGCTTAACTTTCTCGAAACTTGTCGATGCAAGTTTAAAGGTGGCAACAACACCTCACAAGGGCATCACTTCCAGTATTTGACTACCACTCTTCACTTCAACATACATGAGCTTCTCCTTCATCCTCCTCACAAACTCGCATACATGTGACATCTAACTAGAGAGAGAGAGACGAACATTCTAATCGTTTTGATTTTTTGTCTTATTCTAACAATGGAAGCCCCCTTTTATTGGCCAAGGGAGGCTACATAAAAGCTTCACAAATTATAAAATATTTCGTAAATGAAATTGCAAAGTTTCAAGAGGCTCAACCTTAATTTTGGTTTGGGCATTAAAGAGGGGAGGTGGACCGATCAACCTTATCTCGTTGTGCACGTCCACCTAGGTCATTAAAGATTTATGTGAAAATACATAATCCAGATCTGTTTGATAAATTTTCTTTTAAACTCAAACCTCCAAAAATACCTGAGTTACTTCGCATAAAAAATTTAAAAATTCTTATACAAAATCTATGAAAATTCTTTTAAACTTGAATGACGAACATCGAAAATACCTGAGTTACTTCACACAAAAAATATAATAACTTCATATAAAAAAAATATAATTTTATTTTAAACTTGAACCTCAAAACCTCGCAAATACTTGAGTTACTTTGCATAATTTCTTTTAAAAATATGCATAAAAAATATGCATAAAAAATATGCATAAAAAATATGCAAAATTTCTTTTAAACTTGAACTGACAAACTATGCAAATACCTAAGTTACTTCGCATAAAAAATGTAATAACTTCACATAAAAAAACTACATTTTTTTTAAACTCAAACCTCAAAATATCATATATGGAGAAAATTCACACCAAAATGATAGGTGCAAGGGCTAACAAGGTCATAAAAATAACAACATTTACGATTTTGGACATCAGATAAATTTAAAAAAATAGAAGGCATTTCAAAAAATGCATCATTTGTGTTGTATAGTACGGTCATTTTTCAAATTTCCTCCATATACGAATTTTCTTCATCTCTACAAAAAATGCCTTAGCCATCGCCATCACTGGCAGTCGTTGCCATCGCCGCCAGCCACCGTCTCAGTCGATGCTTAATCTCCATCACCCTGTCAAAAACTAGTCTCTAATGAATCTCCTAGTGGTGCGGGTATGGCAAATTCTGCCGCGACTGAAGCAGCCACCACTTTACGGTTAAGAATGACCTGGGCTTTTTTATTAAACTCGAACCTCGAAACCACGTAAGTACCAGAGTTATGATACATTAAAAATTTACCAAACTCACATAAAATAAGTATGAGCGAACTTTCTTTTAAACTCAAACCGATAAACATCACAAATACTTGAGTTACCTCGTATAAAAATGTAATAACGTCGCATAAAGAGTCTTTAATTTTTTTAACTCGAACTGACAAACCTTGAAAATACTTGAGTTAGCTTGCATAAAAAATGTAATAACGTTGCATAATAATTCTGTGAAATTATTTTTAAGTCAAACCGACAAACCTCACAAATACTTGAGTTATCTCGCATAAACAATTTACGATATTCTTATAAAAGAAGTGCAAGAAAACTTTTTTTTAAACTCTCGAATCTCCAAACATCGCAAATACCTGAGTTACTTTGCATAAAAATTTTCTAATTTAAAATACAAAATTTACAATTTTTTTTTTAACCTTGAACTGACGAACTACGCGAATACCTAAGTTACTTTGTATAAAAAATATAATATTGTGGCTTAAAAATTTTATAATTTTTTTTCCAAACTCAAACCTTCAAACTGCGCAAATGCCTGAGTTACTTTGAATTAAAAATGTAATAACTTTCTTATAAAAAAGTTGTGATTTTTTTTAAACTCGAACTGACAAACCTCGCAAATACTTGAGTTACCTTGAATAAAAAATTTACGAAGTTCAGATAAAATAAATATGAGTGAACTTTCTTTTAAACTCGAACCTCCAAACATTGCAAATACATGAGTTACTTTACATACAAAATTCCTATTTTCGTATAAAAAATCTGTGAAATTTCTTTTAAACTCGAACTGAGAAACTGCACAAATACATGAGTTACTTTGCATAAAAAATAAAATAACATCTCATAAAAAATTTATAAAATGTCTTGCAAAATTTCTTTTTTATGCGAAGTTATAATATTTTTTATGCGAAGTAACTCAGGTATATACGCAGTTTGGAGGTTCGAGTTTGAAAGAAATTTTATAGATTTTTTATATGATGTTATTATATTTTTTATAAAAAGTAACTCATGTATTAATTTGCGTTGTTTGTCGGTTCAAGTTTGAATTTTTTTTACAATTTTTTTATGCCAATTTAGAAATTTTTTATGCGAATTAACTCAAGTATTTGCAATGTTTATAGGTTTGAGAGTTTGAAAGAAAGTTCTCTCACACTTATTTTATGTGAATTTCGTAAATTATTTATGCAAGGTAACTCAAGTATTTGAAAGGTTTGTTAGTTCGAGTTAAAAAAAATCATAGTTTTTTTATACGATATTATTATATTTTTATGCGAGATAACTCAAGTATTTACGTGGTTTGTGAGTTTGAGTTAAAAGAAATTTCATAATTTTTTTGTGCGACGTTATTATATTTTTATGCGAGGTAAAGTATTTGTGATATTTGTTGGTTCGAGTTCAAAAATAAGTTCACTTTAACTTATTTTATGTGAATTTGGTAAATTTTTAATGCATGGTAACTCAGGTATTTGCGAGGTTTCGAGGTTCGAGTTTCTATCAGAAAACCCAAGCCATTCTCTGCCACTAAGTGGTGGCTCCTCCAATCGCTGCGTAATCCGCCATACCCGCACTACCAAGGCATCCATGAGAGATTGGTTTTTGACAGGATGATAGAAATTAAGCGTCGACTAAGGCGGCGACCGCCAACGATGACGACAACTAAGGTGTTTCAGGTGGTGATGGGGTAAATTCGAATATGAAGGAAATTCACACTGAAAATGATATATGTGAAGGCTAAAAAGGTCTTTAAAACAACAATATTTGTGATTTTGAACACCAGACATATTTTTAAAATTTCGAGGTCTTTCAGGAAACATGTCATTTTTGCCGCACAGTACAATCATTTTTCGTAGAAAACGGGTAAATATTGACTACTAAAGAAAGTATAGAACTAATGAGTAGAAATCACTTTTTCTTCAAAAAAATTAGATTTTTTGTACATCAAATGTGATCTAAATGGTTTGTTTAGTAGGAAATTTGTTTTGAATCATGTGATTATGATAATTAATTAGGTTTTTAAAGGAGTTAAAAAATCAATGGCCCACAATGTGTCAAAATTTAATAACTCAAAAGATCACATTTTTACATCAGAAAAACACAATCCAAGGCATGTTTCTTAGCAAAGAACCATGATGAAAACACTTATGTGTGGCTAGATTGAGTCTATACAACTTGCCCTTGTGATTTCTAGCTCATTAGTTTGTACATTCATTAGTAGCCAATATTTACCAAGAAAAAAATGCACCCTGATACAATGACCGGCTCAACCTGCCATACCTGCTACTGTTGTAGTACCGATGACATAAAAACTAGATAGGATCTCCACCCCTAGGGCCTATGCTTGGCTTTGACTTACGCATAGGAGTGATGCTCATGGGAATCAAAACCTTGACCACCCGTCTAGCAGTCAAAGGCCCACTCCATTAAGCCGACTCTCTTGGGGGCATATGATACAAATTGGCTACAGTCGTTTGTACATGCAATGGAAAGCACCATTTTTTTTATATTATTATTATTTTTTAGATGTTACTTAACCCACGTGACCTACATAGTTTCTTCGATAAAAAAAAAAAACAGCTTTTGGATCATGTCGTATTAACGACTAAGTCGGTTTTTAAAAAATCTTATAAAAAATCAATGGCTTACAATATACCAAAATTTCATTACTCAACCGAGCATATTTTTATATCAAACAAAAAACATTTAAAATGCAATTCCCATCATGTAAACCATGTTAAACACTATAAGGTGAGATTGAATGGATACATTAGGTAGACAGTAAGTAACAAATATATATTCATTTATAAACACATGCTCAATGGTCCAACTAAAAAATATCGGATACATTAGACGGTATCATACTCTCTAGTAAAAACTCATTGCTGTGAGCAGTATTTTAGCGTAATTTACCAAAAACATTTCAACTTTTGACATATATACAATTACAACCTAGCATTTTAAAAGGATATATACTTGGAACAATGATTTATACGTATAATGCAGCTGGAATATGATGATGCAAGTCAATATAATGACAAAGATGTGTTCAACATACTCAATTTAGTAGGGCCCTTGGATTTAAAAAAAAAAAAAAACATTTTTTGAGCCAAAAAAGTCTTCCTGTTCCTCAGGTGGAGGTGTAGATTGGGCAAGACAGAGTTTACTTGCAGGAAGTCAAGTTAGTATGAATCTTGTGTCAAGATGTGAATGATTTGTGGCTCCACTTATCACTCTGTTGCTGGATGCCCTTCAAGGCCTCGAGAGCAATCAGTTTAGGAGCAGAATCGAGAAGATGGATGGACCGAGGTTCGTCGAACTCATAGATTTGATAGAAATATGAATAGCTCAGATAAGGGGAATGGATTTCGTGTTCTCTCACCTGGATGATTCTTCTGGGAAGACTTTCTACAGATACTATGCAGGATGTTAAATCGTCGATGCTTCCTGCCAAGAGGGTTTCTTCTCCCTTAAGGAGTGAAAATAAGAATGTTGTTGAATTGGGTTCTTCTACCGAGGTTGAGATGAATGAAGGCCAACTGGAAGAACTGTAAGGCCATATGGCATAAGGTGACTCTTGGGCCATTCCAACAGTCACTAAGTTTAAATGCAAGAGACGGGCACGAGAGAATAAGGGATTTCTCCCGGGGTTATATCTCAAAACTAGAACTCTTCACAAAATATAAGTGAAAAGGGTATGATTAAAAATATATGAAAATACAAGAAATCATACAAGCATTCACGGTTACAGTGATAAAGACATTTTGTCTTGTGAACGAGTTGAGAGTTCAGACTCAATCATGCATATATTTTGCATCTTATACATATATTTGTATGCATGATCCATTGAAAAATTATATTAAAAACTCATTCTTATCAGTGTTTTTGAGAAACGGCTTTAAAACTCAAAATAAAGGTAAAATCATATTTTTAAACATTTTCTGCGTTTTTCAGTGTTTTGATTAGTTTATGATTTTTTAGTTTATAGTTTAATTAGTTTAGGAATTCCAACTAATATTTTATTTTGTTTAGAAGTGCTCTTTTGTGAAAGACACGTTTTTTCTAAAGGTGCTCATTTGAAATTCTTGAAAATTTAATAGAGTTTTTAAAAAAAATCATGTTTTGACCAATTAATTAGTATAAAAACTATTTTTTTAGTAGAGAGGGGTGTCTCCCTCTTGAGAAAACATACCAGCCTTTGTCTTCCTCCCTCTCTTCTCTTCCTCTTCCTTTTCGTTCTCAACCGGTTCTCCCTATTCTCTTTTTTGCTTCTAATCCCTTCTTACGTTGGTTCTTCATGTTCCCATCGTTAGAGACACGTGCAACTTGAAGAAAAGACCGTTCTTCCTGTCAACCCCTCTGTCACAGTCGAACCGTGAGTTCTTCGTCGTTTTATTTTTGTTTTGTGTTTATGTTTTGCAGCGAAGCGATTGGACATACAGTAGGCCCTCAAAAGTATCTCTGAAGAACCCTCAGAGGTCCCAAAAATTTTCCCTCAAAAGGCCATTCGAAACCTCAAAAGAGCCCTTGCCAAAACCTTTTAAGAGTGAAAAAATAAAAGCCTTTAATAGTAACTCCAA